>NC_064028.1:15422778-16047778 GCF_917208135.1 Athalia rosae | reverse complement strand
TCGGGGAGACGTGTACGTATATGGTTATCGTACGTACGTATACACGTATGTTACTACCGGGGGAGGGGGGGTAGGGCGACGCGCGACGGAGGAAATTCTGAAGGAAAGCGCACCGCGGTTGTTTCCAGTGAGAAAGTGGATTTCGATTTCGCACAAAAGATTCACTCGTCATTCGATACGTGTACAGGGAGGGATCCTCGGAACTCGGGAAACGTTCGTTATCGCGAATGTCGATTTTTCTACGCCTTTGCCTCTGTCGTACAACCGACGAATTTCCATCGAAAACGGGAAAATCTCAGCTCTCCGGCGCTCCTTTGACGAAGAAACGATCTCGTCGGTATCCTCGTGTGACGTTGAAATTATCCGAATACAGATATCATTTGTTGATCGAAAATAACCAGTTGGAAATAATGGAAATTCAATTTGGCAAGGTTGGAGTTTTATTTCGATTCGTAAAAAAAAAAAAAATAAGCTGTACGCACGCATTTTGTGAACGTATTTCGTTCGTGTGTCCCGAAAAAATTAAAAGTCAAAATTGAACGGAACAGGTTACGTACATCCCAGTCATATTGACGCTGACGCAATGGTGTGTCCTACATTTCGAAATCAATTTCGCCAGAAACGTGATCGTTTTCGTTTGGTCTTCGATTTATTTTTTTTTTTTGTCTTTTTTTCGTATCGTGTGATCAATTTCGTTTTGACCGTTCCGTTTTTTTTTTTCTTTCTCTTCGTTTCGAACATCGAGAACGCCCTTGTAAAATACATCGAAGTAGAATTTTTTTTCAATAAATTATCGAGTCTTGATCTGTTTCTGCTTCTGCCGCTTCTCGTTGTTTCGATCGGTAGCGATTGAATGGAATAACAATAATGTCAACGATATCACGTCGGTAAGGCTATAATATTATCGGTATATACCGACGATATAACGTATAGAGGTAGACGTCTGCGGGCTCAAATCGTTCGTTGTACCAACGATATATATATACGTTATTTACGACGGAATCGCAACTTGACAGTTATATTATAAAGCGATTGAAGTTTCAACGGAAGCTCAACCATGTACAGACATCCCCGATCCTGTGCGGGGCTAGTCATTGATACCCATATTCTCTGGCGGAGCTCGAATATTCCTGTGATCATCATCCGTTTAACACGTTATACATAGGATAGTCGAATGTACAGATATCATCCGTCCCTCTCACCGTTCAATAATATCCAAAGAATCTCCCGAATTCTATGTAACGACGTCAATCCCAATCGATAGCGCAACGTCGCGTTGAAATGTCATTTCAATGACGAGTACGTGAGGAGAAAATAAAATGACGTCCTTTTCGTCGGCAGAGTCGGTAAGGAAGCGGTCGTCCGCGTCGCCTCGATTCGCAGGGAAAACGTCTCGCAGTGGTCAGACGGACGGACGGCTCGCGTAGCGTTGACTATACTACTTCGATTCGCAGTCCGTCCGGCCGCGCCGGAGTGCGTCGCGTGGGGCCCCGTAACGCGAACCGCGGCTTCGACGTCGCGTCGTCTCCGTTGCCAGCGGCGAAAAATAAACCGCCGGCGTGAATCAACCGACGAAAAGCGACGAAGTGAGGGAGCGAAAAACTCGCGAAGATTCAATTTACCCCGCTCAAATCTGCAGACACGCGTAATTGGTACGTATCGAATCGACGTTAAATTTTCAAGGTGCTGCTGCCGCTGCTGCAGCGGAGGGGATTGAACTCGTCCCTCGTTCTTAGGGAAAATATTTATCACAAAGTATTACTTCCAGTAAACATCTAGTAAAATAATATTTGTTCGGATTCTTTCGTTGTTCTTTCGTTAGTCGTCGAGTAAAAGTAGATATAACCTGGTCCGGGATTCCGCCGTTACGTAGCGTTCGGCGGATACTTTATTTCAAAGTCGTTGAAAAGGAGGATAAAAAACTTCCGAGGACTTTCTCGAGTCAATCGTCGTCGCGCAGCGGCGAAAACGGGGGGATACGGCGGGGGCGTATGGAAACGCGGACGAAATAAAGTAAGAAAAGTAACGGGATTGTAAAAGTAATATTAAAAAGTGATTCGAGAGAGAGGAGGGGAAGCAACGGGAGAGTGGCGGGCGCGGGCGCGGGGGGAAAACGAGGAGAACGAAATAAGAGATGAGAGTTGGAAAAAAAGCGGAGTTTCGTACGTCGGCGAGCGAATTATTACACATAACGGATATATCAAAACGTTTCCACGAACTCGGGCGTGAAGTTGGACACGTATAGCGGTGTAACAAACGTACTTCCGTTCGAAGTTATGATCGAACCGAACGGATATAACTATGACAAGGGACTCCGAAGAGCGTCCGCGTCCCCCCTCCCCCCCCTACCCCGCCACTAACTCTTGACTCTCCCAAAGGTGTTGGATATCAAGTCTCGTTGCTTCTGGATCGCCGTCTCCTAACGTCGCTCGGTATACATGTATAGTCTTTGTCGGAAAGTTTGATGGGGCCAACCAAAGCCCCTTTGAGATCCCTACGGAGGACCTTTTCGGACGTTGCAGAAACTGACGTCCTTCCTTGCTCCGATGTATACGTATACCTACGCGTACACGTTATACACATCCAATTTTCATCCCTCGATTTAAACCCGGCCCAGACTGCGAGCGGGGACCAAGTTTGGGTCAGCTTTTCTCCACAGACGTCGCACGACGTACAGTTTCTCGAAACGGGTTAGCCCCGAGAGATTTTCTCCCGCCCCCGAGGCGCTCGCGGTCCCACTCGCTTGTAAATATCCACGGGGTTCACCGGAAGACACGGAAGAAAGGTATAAGGAACGAGAAAAAATAATCGCTCTCGAAACGCGAATCGAAGCCGAAAATGAGAGCGTGTAACGCGGGATATTCGGATACTCTGGCGCGTGTAGTTGAGGTGGAAAACGCGAGTACTTGCCACCTCGTTCTTCGAGTTGTACCGGTTCGCTGATAGTCGTTGAGCGCTATACCTATACGTGCCTATATTATGTGTACCGTTAACTGAAATTGAATTGGGTGAACGTGTACACCCATCCCCGGGCGCACCTCGCATCTTTGTACGTACGTACATGTATAACACATTACGTACATGCATTTAGCGAATATCGTGTATACACAAGCGGGTATAAGACGCACCAAAGCTGGTACACGTCTCTATTACACCACGCGATTCGATCGAACCTCCGTACTGACACATTTACGTTCCATTTATACCCCCTTGGAACTCTACGTATGATGTACGGTGAGTTTCGTCGAAGACGTCCGAGCGTTTGTCCTCAAAGTTACCAATATCGCCGACGAATTTTCACCCCCACGTTGGAAGAATAAGAATATCGATTCGATAAGTTACTTAATTCCGACAATTTTTTTTTTTTTTTTTCAAATCAGAAAAACCGAAAACTCTCGTTCTAGGGAAACAACATACACTGGAATTTATCTCGAGCTTCGGAGAGGTTTATGTTATTTCAATTTACAGTTTTAGTTTCAGAGAAATTTTCGCCTTCCTTCAACGAACGAGGAGGAGGTTCGATTTCGAGCGAAATTGCATATGATCTATAATCCTTTTCGTTGTACACATGGAAAATATCTGTACCGCCATTGATACGAGAGTACGACGTTGATCCCGCTTCCACGCACGCGAGATGGAATGATTGCTGCACCGCTCGGCGCGCCGGACAACCGTGAAATTTCATGATAAACGAAATTCGGAAGCATCGACATATGACGGGGAAAAACAGAGGAAAAAAAAAACACACACGCGCGGACGGTAGAAATTTGAAAATTTATACCGGCGCTAGGAATAAAATTTTACGAGTTTCAATCCGCTGTTTCTCTTGTTTATCGTGCATACGTTATACGAATGACCTTTACGCGACCCGTGGCCGCGGATCCGACAACGTCAAAAATCTGATTAATCTATATTGGAAGTGATTCGGCATTAATCGACCCACCTGTACATCTATAGCTTTTTGGCCCCACGATACGTTCTCATTTTTTTTTTTATTTCCAAAATTTTTTGCGGCCGATAAAACAGCGCCTGAAACGAACGTGCTTTTTATACTTTCAATTCAGAGCCAATATTTTTCCGCCGGTTTTTCCAGTACCTAACGTTACCGCCGAAATAGAAAAAAAAAAAAAATGACAAAAAAAAAAAACAAAAATGGAACGATCGGAAAATCAAAGTTGGCAGAGGTTTACTTTGGACCAGCTGGGGTGAACGAGTAACGTTTGGTTAGCCCGGAGGACCTCACCTTTTTTCGTCTCCGCTTAATCTTCGAATTATGAAACGTGTTATCGAAATCCCGTCGGTCTCTTCGCGTCGCTTGTACACGCGTGCAAATATATGCGGAGTTTGAAAAGAGGTGAACGGAGGAACTGCGGACGTTGTAGATCAGCCCGTTGTACAACATTAATACCGAGGCTGATAAATTTGGAAAACGATTCGGAATGCTCGATGAGACATTTCGCCGGTTTTCTACCTGGCAGGCGGGAAAAGCGCCTCTTCATATTCTCGTGTTACTCCAAACTTTCTTCGATAAATAAACTATACACATCCCGGGCGCACCGAACGGACGAAGCACTCGGAGTTTTATGAAAACTTGTACATATTCAGAAGATATTTGCATACGGAATGCCAATTTACCTCGCCGGCGCACTCATATTTTTCCTCCTGGAATTAGGGTTAACGAAGGTGCGAAGGAACAGAAAAAACGAGGAAAACGTGAAAAAAAACGAAACAAAAAACAAAAAAAAAACGAAAAGGAACGATAAATTTGAAGCTACGCGTTATTACCGGAATAATGGGTGTCTGAAAATAATAGCGTACCTCTTTTTTTCCAGATTGTAAAATTGCCCGGCGGTTTACTGTAAAAAATAGAAAAAAAAAACAAAATAAAATCGAATCTCTGAAAAAATCAAAGCTCTACAAAGCGTCAAAGTTCCGGAACACCTGTATCATTTGGATTGCCTCCTTTGCCTCGTTTTTTTTTTTCCAATTGCGTCAACCGCGTCAAATGATACGGCATTTCTATATCGCCCCTCGATATTTTTTTTACTTTCACATTTCAACGAAATTCTTTGTACAATGTACAAGGGAAATTTGAAGGTCGGGTGGGTAAGTTCACGCGCATCGTAAATATGTGCTTTTAAAAACTACATTTCTCTACACATACATACGCGTGCGACACACGTACGTATATATATACATATATATATATATAGGCGTACATGTATATTAAACTACTCCATGCACCCTCTCAGCGTCGTCTGCAACAGTCCTTCAACGTTACCAGCGAGTTCTTTTCTTGCCTGCTTGCACTGCAGTCGCTCCTTACGAACTTTTAATTTTCCCGCAGGCATAAAAAGCTTGTCCGCGAATATATCCACCTTTAAAATGTAAAACTAGGTAGGATGTAGCTGTACGTACCGTACGCGAGTGCACGTGTGCGTCTACGTGTGTAACGTTTCTCGAATGTGTACCTGCGCATAAATATCTTTGTATAAGTGTCAAAAAACGTGTATACACAATGTGTATATATACAATACACAGCGAGGGCATACGTACGTACGTACCGGTTTCGAGTGCTCAACTCGTTTCACGTTGAACTACTCTCCAGGTTTCGCGAAATTTTAGTTGGGAGCGAAAGCTCCTGGCCTCGACTATATCTTTTTCTTTTTTTCCTTTCTCCTTTTTTTTAGTATCAATTTTATTTTGTTAATTTTTTTTTCTTTCCACCGCGGGAAGAGGGGTGGTTTTTTTTTTTTTTTTTCTTTCTCGTTTTTATTTTTCATTCGTGTTTTTCGTTCATTTTGTACCACTCTAAAGGCACACAGAGGGCATTAGGAGTTCTTTTAATTGCAAACTATTTTGGGGGAACGAGCTCAATTCTACACTACCGACTTTACCGTACGTATACATACATACATAACTACGACTGTACACCTATACAGGTATAATACCTGTTAGATAGCTCTGCACCGTGTATAGTACGGCTAGCCAAGCTGCCTCCGACTTTCAACCGAAATTAGAAACGATCGAGGATTTTTATTGCGTAGAAATTGTTCCCGATGCCCGAAGGCGGCGAGTAATTTCAAACATTCATCCATCGGAGTGAATAATTGAGTGTTCGTTGTAAATGTTGAGCCCCCTCTTCTTTCTTTTATCGTCCGCTCTCGCGGAGGTTGACAAAAGGATAATTTTTTTTTCTTCATCACAAACTAGGGATCCAATCGAAAAGTTTCAACGCACGACCGACCGTTCGCCATATTTTTGTTCCACTCATCTTCGAATTCGTCTCGAAAGTTGAAGACGTTCCCGAAGCAGTCGTAGCGACGTTGACATTTTCTCAAGGGCGCAAAAATCGCCTTATTTTCATCTCGAACGTAATTTTATCCCCTATTATTATATGTAGCTACGATAAAATTTACGGATGTGTGGGTAATTTAATCTAATATCGGCCCGTAACACGTGAAATTGGTCAGCGGCATGTTACCTATATGATAATACGTTAATTAATTTGGTATTGCGTCGTGCAAACAAAAACAAGAATCGAGAGAAACAAAAAAAAAAAAAAAGACATTACACACGCATATACATTGATATTAATTGGTACAGCGGTTCTATGGGTATTTTAATTTACTTGAGAAGCAATTAATTATGGAAAACTCTAATACCAATTATTCGATGTTAATCGAAACGTAACAGTAACATAAACAACAAGAGTTGAAAGAAAAAGGAGATAACAACAACTTTTCAATGACGCTTGAACCAATAAACGTTATTCTATACAGACGATGATAATAACGTTAGTAATAATAACGACGATAATGAGGGGTAATAATTATCAATCAGGGTGGAAAATGTGAGAGGGTTGTGCGGAGCGTAGAATCGATGAATGGATTCGGGGTTGTTTCAAAATACTGGAGTTGAGCGAACTCCGATGAAAAAAAAAAGGAGAGAGAGAGAGAGAGAGAGAGAGGGAGAGGGAGAAAAGCGTTGCGAAGAAAGTAACGCGATAAAGAAAAGAGGAGATCCGGGAGCACGAGAAACTGTTCTGAAATTAATATTGAAGAAAAAAAAAACAAAGAAAAAAGAACAAGAAAAATTTAACACATTGGCGAAGTATAAATTATCACGATTTAATTTTATCGCGGTAAGCTTGAGCGGGGCGCGTTCATTGCACTTTGCAAATATCGGCCGTCGCGGTCCGCTTTTACATCGTCAGGGGAAGAGGCGAAGTAAAGAGGAAAAAAAAAAATAAATAATCAGGGAGGAAAAAAACCACGGGAGAATATTTACGGATATTAATTTATGCGATGAGACGCTCTCGACGTATCGAGACACCAGATGTATTTCTTCCCGCTCGGATTACGCGTTAATAATATATTAACGTTGAAACGTACCTATGTATCGCGACAATGCGTACACCTACCACCGACCCGTTTGATTCATCTATTATCCGGCTAAAAGTACGCCGAGATGAACGACTGTACCTACACATGTATACGACCCCCAAGTTTCACGAGACTCGGTTGCTCGGTACAAAGATTAAATATAATCTCACCGAAATAAGACGCGTCTCGCTAAGATGTTCTCGCGATTTCCAGGAACCCGGCAGATTTCTATCCTCCCCCCAGTTTACGTCAAGTAGGTATGTAATACCTATAAGAGATCGTGCGTGGAGACGTTCGCGGACCGTCTCGATCCGCTTTGACGTTTTCGAGTTGGTGCAAAAACTGATACCTACTTATTTTTTTTTACCGTTTCTACAAAAAGTCTTTGTGCTCTGTCTCAGAATTCTCGACGTTCGTACGAATTGATCGTACTCCTCGTGCGATCTTTTATTTTCTTTTTTTTTTTGTTGTTTCGTCGTTTGCCGCGACTCGTTAATATCATACGTTCAAATTTTCCCGTTTAACGGGGAGTCCAGCGATCCGCGCAAATTGTGAATTCTCACTCCGCTCTGATTCACTTAAATACGCTTCTACAAAAGACACGGCTCCTTTCAGCGTACGTTCCGCACCGCCCCCGCCGTCTAGGTGTGGCTACGGGGTCTCTAAGTATACGTACGTACGAACTGTACGTACGTGTGAATTTACACGCGAGTTCCGTGGGTATTGTATATACGTATGTATGTATATCCCCGTGTATTCTAACTTTTCATATACAACGCGTAGCGTGTAACCAGCCGGTCGACCGGCGAGGAATCTCGCGAACGGGGTTGAATTTCAGGTCAGGTTTCTCTTTTTTCCTATTTTTTTTTTTTTTTTATTTATTTTTTTCCATTTTTTCTTTACTTTTTATTACATCGAAGAATCGTCCCGAATATTATATGGATGTAATTCTACAAGTATGGCGGCTACGTTCTCGACCTACGCTTCGTTGGTTTTTGGGATCAGTGAGCTAGCGGGGTGGATTTCGAAATACGAAATTCGGAAGCGCGAAATCGCTTTGCCACGGAAAAAGAATTCGACCGGTGAAAATGTATCGATTCCTCGACAGGTGTGTCCCAAATCGAGAGTATTTGGAAAGGAATGATCCTCAGGCCGCGAGTCCCCGGGTCCGCTACGTCGAAAGAAGCCCGTTCGAAAGTTCGGAGGAACAACCCTCCGTAAATACGCTCGATAAGCGGAACCCTTGCGAGACGGAGAGGTATCGGAGTGATCGGAGTGATCGGAGATATCGCGAAGCTCGTCGTAGGCGAGGTTACCCCGGTAATGGTCGAAGGGGACCGCGCCGACCGAAATCCCCCTCCGGGCTACGCGAACGTTAAAGCGATTTTATTATTTATGTATCGCGGAGTAAGGGTTAATAAGTTAGAGGAATTTCCGAATTAATACACTCCCCGCGGTAACTATACTATTATATCCACGTCGCGTTATAACTTTGGGGGGAGGAAGGGGGGGGGGGGGGGGGGGAATTCGTAAACCCTCGACAAACACGTACACACACACCCACACGTCCGTCTTACGCCCGCAGAAAGGGGGATCCGGTCCGCCAATCATTTATGAAAATATTTATCATTCCCGTCCGCTCCGATCTACGCGCAGATGTGGGTGAGGGGTGACCGATTCCAGGCCGACGAAGCGGGGGATTCATTCAACAAACTCGAAGGGTAGAATTACGAAAAATAGAATTCCGATGATTCCGATTGCAAAAATGAATTGCGATTGTTCGATCGTTTTTTTTTTTTTTTTTTTTTTCTCTACGCGATACCGCAAATCGTGTAGTTCGAAATGAATCACCCCGCGGTATTATGTATTATAATACGTACGTACGAAATCCCTCACATTCGCGTGTATAGATAATGTTACATATATAATATTCGTACGCGATTCGTGTAAATATTATCCGTCCGTTACCGTTATTCTTCTCGCCTCTTTCTTTTTCTATCAGTCGATTCGGAAAAATAATTTTACCAAAAATCTATATTCACGCATCGGAGGTAAAAGAGAAAAAAAAATGAAGAAGAGGACGTTAACGCAGCCGCGGAATATCGAATGGAATTTTAAAATCTTATTGATAACCGGGTGCTTGAGTCATTTCCGGGACGTGGAATATTCTTTAAATACTCAAATCGGGAATAGCCGGGGGGGGGGGAGGGGGGGGGGGGTGGCGGAAAGGAACGTGGATGGGGCATACGTGCAACGCGGCGCCGCCACCACCCCCTCCCCCTTCATCCCGTGGCACACGTACGGTAAATGGAAGTACACGCAAACACGTGGAAACTAACAGGTATGTACGTACGTACGATATAATGTATGTATTACGTATACACGTACGCTTGTTACGTGTACATACCTATACCGAAGGGGGTAGAGACGTGCAGTGGTTTATAGTCGGTGATATAGGAGAAGAGCGCAGCGGCGAAACGGGCGTAAAACTAGCAGTGGACCTGCACGTCACGTCCAGAAGATATTGAAATTATTAATATCGTCCAACAATTTCACGTGATTTATATCAACGTCATTTTCATTTTTTTTTTTTACCATCCCCGTCCCTCCCCAGCTCTCGCCGATCCCGTGCCGCACAATCCAGGCGCTTAATTCGCCTATATTCGCCTGTAGGAATAATAATCCTCCCGTCACAAATGAAAATTTCGAGCCGCCGATCCTTTCAATCGTTCCTCCCGTTCTACATCGGAGATCACCAACGAAACGAGGAGATTCAAGAACCAAAATTTCCCGAACCCAATTTCGAAAGCCTCTTAACTTTCTCGTGGGTTGCGCCCTTTCGTTTCTCGTCGATCGTCGCGACGTTTATACGAGTATTCGAGCGAGATGAATCACGTGTACATATACTATATATGTAGAGGGAGAGGAGAAGGGGGTTAGGTTAAGAAAAAAAGCGTCCAATAACCTCTGCCCGGATCAAAGTTCGACTTTCCGTTTGTCTTTTTCGGCGAGCGTTGGCAACACAGCTGCCGCGGGGCGTTTTTTTTCCCTTTCTTTCTTTCTTTCCTTTTTCACCGAGAGATGACGAAGGAATCGGTGAAGAAGGGGTGTAGAAAGGAAAAAAAAAAAGGCCTCCAGCCCGCAAAAACTGAGGACTAATGGTTCCTGATGGGATTTCGAGCCAGGGTGCGGACGAACGGATATAATGGCTCCGCGACGCTCGACGATTCGCGAATTTTCCAAAGTACCAAAGATTTCGTGGCGCGGCAGCTCGCCGTTTACATACGGATAAGGTATTATACGCGCGGTATGCACATCGGCGTGTTCTCGACTCGCGAAAAGCTCCCGATTGCGAGGGACGCCCAAACGTCGTTAAGGCGAACTCCGACCTCCGACCTACGAAACCTTTGGACCCCTCGCACCGACGCGAAGACGGTAGGTATCATGCACACGCGTTCGCTCTGACGACGAAGCACGGCGTTCATAAGCGTCGTACGAAGCTGCCGCCGCCGCTGCTGCTCTAATGCATATTCAATCAAGGTAAATGTCTTAGCTGTGTACACACACACACGCAACTCGCCTGTGTTCGTAATCGGACGTCTTGTGCACTGCGTGGGTGTGTGTGTGAGGGAAGGAGGGAGAGAGGGAGAGAGGGAGAGAGAGAGGGAGAGAGAGAAGGTAATGGTGCAAGATGGCGGATTCTCTACGCATGCGGAACCTATTTCATCCCCTAACTTCCTCTGCTGTAGAAGATCCTCATGAATTTCAATTGCCAGAGCTAAGATTTCCGCTTTTATCATTCAAGAAATTACACCCTGATCCCGCAAAACCCCGTCTCAAGCGACAGCCGCGACTCACTCTCCGTTCTTATATTCCGCGTGGATATAATACACACCCACTGGATACGGATATATACATATATTTTTTCCCTCCGTTCTCTCCTTCGTATTATTTTATTTTATTTTGTTTCTTTTTTTTTTTTTTTCTTTTCTCTCTTTTTATTCAAGATCCTAATGCCCCCCGGATCAACCGTTTGGAAACAAAAATTCTGAATACTTCATTACAATCGTTACACACGTACGCGCGAAGGGGAAAAAGTGAAAAAAAAAAGAAAAAAAAAAAAAAACAGAATTGAAAACGCTTAGGATTTGAACCCTCGCGGATTAATTATTGATAACTTTTTTCGAGCTTTTTTTTCCCTCGAAGTGAGGGTAATTTTTCTCTTATATCGTGCAATCGAGGATTCGCGCGTGCAACAAGGTGTACAGGTAATCGTTAACCTCGAGACACATGTACGAGAAGAGAAAAAAGAGTAGAGCCGAGAAGTGAAAGAGAGAATGGAAACAAATGAGGGAAATTATATATATCCGCGGCGGAGACGGAGGAGCTTCTTATCGGTATACCTATGAATATATTTGTAACGGAAGTGTACGTCTCCTCGTCAACCTACTTTTGTTCGGTGGGCGGAAAATTCGGGACTTGTTTGCTTCGGGGGGTTACCGTACACGCGGTGATAAAAGAGCCATTAAATCCCCTTGGGAAGGGGAGGAGTAGGCGGCGGCTTAATACGCTCATCTTTTATCTCTCCGTCAACAAGCATCCGCTTGTCTTATCACGGAGAGATTTCACCTAATTTCGGAAAGCCGCGAGAGTTTCTTATACCGCGTGCGTCTTCGTATCTTTTTACTTCTCTTCTCGTCCAGGGTCGGTATTCTTCGTTTTTTTTTTCATCGTCGTCGTCGTCGTCGTCGTCATCATCATCATTATTATTCTTCATTTCATTCATTTCCTCCTACGTCCCCGTAAAGACGCCGATCTTGTAACCGACGATTAATTATTCGAAATCAATTTCTAACGGTGGTAACAACAAGACGAGACAACGACCGAATTAAGTGATATCCGAAAATGAAGATAATTCCGACGTCGAACAAACAATGCAACAAGAAATGGCCGAATGTCTTCGCTATCGTCGTTCCGTTATTTGGCACATTTTCAAGCAACCGTGTAATTCATCGTTATCACCGTAACGTCTGAAACTAACGAGCGGTGGCACTCGGAAAAGAAGAAGACGCGGGGAGAGCGGAAATCACGGAGGAGTGAAAAGCAACGCGGGAGGGAGGGAGGGAAATGTCGGGGGTGGCGAGGGACACGCGGGGGGGGTGGGTTATACACGCGGAGGATGGAACTCCGCGAAGGATAGAGCGGCAACGGAAACGGTGTAAATTGCAACGAAAGCTCGCCCGCTTATTAGAGAAGATCAGATAATAACACTACGGGGAACAAAAGGGTCCAGCTGGATGCCGGGCGATTCCGCGGGATACAACGATCCCATCAGGGGTAAGCATACCTGCATACCCATCAACTGGATGCACGTAACGGTCGTTGCGAGTGCTCTTCGAAGCGGACGCTTTCGTTCCTCTTTATTATTTTTATCTTCGAGGTCGTCGCGTGTATATAGATACAAAGTTCCCTTTAGCGGACGTTTTATTTCATTCGGTTTTCTTACTTTGTTTTCTCGCTTTATTCCCGTTCCCGGTTTTTTTTTCTATCCGAGCGAAAGTTCTGCTTGCAACTGCAGCGTGCGAGGGATTTTCCTTTATTCACGTGCGTTGTTACGTACGATACACTGGGCATTTTTGGATGTATCCATTACGGTCGGTGAACGTCGACTGCGGCGAAGGTCCGCTGAATATATTCCCTGCTTCCGACTCACTTGTAATTTCCGAAAATTATAAATCACCGTTTTGAAAAAATCCGTGACAATGATCGTTACTCGCGACCCATTTACCGCTGTGAATTATACCTACCCGCAGATTCGGTTCACTCCGCGTGCTTTCTTCGCGTTATTTCCTCTCCAATTTTTTTCAACTTCTACGTCTGTTTTCTCTCGTGTCTCTTCGTTCGAACGAAAATACACAGAAATGGCAAGAGGGAATCGTTTGACGCGGAATGCCCCGTACAACCTACGATCTGACACCGGGACAGCTCGTACCGTTCTTGCATCGGGGATAAATTTGAGAGTGGCAAAAATTGCAGAGCTTGCAGCTGTTTTCTTATTGGTAGAAATGTAATTTCGCAAAAACCGAAGTTATAATAAAGACCATAACGATAATAATAATAATAATAATAATCACAACAATATGATACCGGTGATAGCGATACTCGTAATGGTAACAACAATAACAATGAATAAATATATTTATTTCTTCGCGAGGGAGAATTTCACCGAAGTATAACCATCCCTACCGCTATAATCTCCTTTTACATATTGGCTTGCTGCACAGACGAGGTAATTGCAGGATAATTGTTATCTCATGCGATCGAGATGGAACGTAGATTAGATTGTACACGTACACGTGTACATAGGTGTACGGTAGGTAGTACAAATGGGTAGGTATTGGGTATACGTGAGCCCTATTGCCAAGTATTAGATCGTTAAGATGTGCGATATGGTTATCGAATTGATTCGCATAGACGAGGTTTTCTCGTACGTATTGATTCTCGAAATTATCGCGAATTCCTTGCGTTACGTCGAATCGATGAGCTACGTATCACGTGGGTATAAAAATAATGAGAATAAAGAGAGAGAGAGAGAGAAGAAAAAATGAACGCGATAAACGTAATAATCGAGAAAATAAAACAAACCGAAAGAAATGGGGATTCGGAGAACGGATGATAAAAAAAAAAACTAAAAATCTAGCGAATATTATTACGGCTCTTCGTACCGAACGTGTATAATTTTCCTGATCCAGTTATCCTGGATGTTCGGTTGTAATTAATTTTGCGCGTTTGCACACCAGATATGCCTGTATCCACCCGCCCGCCTAATGCTCATTGTAATCAGTCGATATTCGTAGCGAACTTTTGATCCAGTTCGAATCAACCGATCATCGGATGAAACATCGCCTTCTATCCCGTGTACCTATTAGCCGCGGAATATGCATACATAGCTACGCGTATCTGCAGCAATCCCGGTAGCACCGCGTTTCGAATCGTATACCTATACACGTATCGGACGTGCAATTTACGGGGTGGCCAGTTCCATTCGATTATCGCGGATTTGTCATCGCCGATTTCCGTCGTCACGTGGAAACACCTCGTAAGGAATTCAACTCGATCGATCACCTTCGGTCGCGTATTTCGATCGGTGGCGAAGAGAATTCGCTAAATTTTTCGAGCGATTTTCGATCCGAAATAAAAAAAGATCAGCAATGACCTCGAAATCGGGGGAATCGATCGTTCGACTCTTATTAGTTTGTAACGGGGAAATTTTTGGTCGTTAAATATTCACGGAACTTATCCGAACCGATTGACGTTATTTATATCGGCGATGGATGCGCGGAGAGGAGCGTGCGGTGAAATTTGCCGCGTTTCGTAACTACCGGGAACCCACGTACACATACGTTGCACGCGGAAAAGAGAATAGACGGGAATTATTCGAAGGTAAGGAAGTGCGCGGGGTGGGTGATATACGTATGACGTGTGCCGTAGCCGTGCGGCAGATAGTGAAACAGCTAGGGAAATCAGCGGAGCAACGCGACCGGAAGTTGGCTCGTAACTTTGCCAACTTTGGCAAAAGTAGGCCGATCTTTCGCCCGTGTTTATTATTGGGACGGAGTCGCGGGTGGGTCGGACTTCGGGGATGAGATTTCGAACTCCTTCGTCCTCCCTATCGCCGTCTCGATGTCCGCGTAATTGCACCGCTGCGCTAACGAAAACAATAGACGAGAAGAGAGAGAAAGAGAAGCGGTAGATGAATGGATGAACAAAAAGTAAAGGAAAAGATTCGCGCGAGGTACCCAAAATTGGGAACAGCACGTTTGCCTGTGTGTGCGAGGGCGTATAAATTTAACCGTACGTAGGTATACGTATGTGGGTATACGAGTGTAGGTACGGCGCCCGTGTGAACGGGCGCGGATGTATTATGATCGCTTGAAAATCCCGTAAAGTCCACAAATCATCTCCGCTTAACCCTTCAAGACGAAAACGCCATAATACGTTCTCTACTTATGTACGCTCTACGTACCCGGCCGTGTAGCCCAACGTTAATAAATTATCGCAATCTTAAATTACTCCCGCCGCTCTTTATTCCGAACAAAAACCCCTTCCCCCGAAACGATTACGAGAAGCGATGTGAGAATTTATTTCGACGTTAAGTTTTCCTACCCGAAAAGGCGCGTATCCCGCAAAACTTATTGTTAGCAAAATAGAAACACGTTGAAATTATTCGCCGTTACGACGGAAATCGACTCAGATTACGTTCATCTCCATAACGCGAGTGTTTTTCTCCATGTTTTTTGCCAGAGTCAAAAAACAGAAGAAGAAAAAAAAAAAAATTGCCAAAGATCGAGCCACGAGTCAAAGAACTTTCCGAGAGGCTCCGCCGATAATATTCACGAATTGACGACTAACGAGATAAGACTCTCAAAGATTCGTCACCGCCGGTGGTGCGGGCCGAGAAAAATGTAAAATTTTATCCGCCGCTTCTCCGATGCATCCGAGAGCGGTGTCGAATTTGAGGACGGTTCGAGGTGGATTAAAGTTGCTCGATCGGGGGCTCAAGTTTTTCACGAGATTTCATCGATGGGATATAATTCAGCGTAAGGCTGCACGGGGATCGGAATAGATTTGCGAACGCGGTAAGATGATACGTTTACGGGTCGGGGGTAAATCCAGATGGAAAAATAAGGGGGGTTCGGGGTCGGGTGTGGGGGTGGGGGTGGAGGTGGAGGACCGGCCTATATACCTACATTTCTACAAACCTGTATACCTCGGAATACTCGAACGGGTTCTGCCCACTGATTTCCGGATGTATACACGTAAACTTTGAAGAGCGAGCCCGCGCCCTTTACTAAGAGGATTTTGCTGTTTGGGTTACGCTTTACTGTCCCTTGCTCGCGAATATCTCCTACAGCTGGATGCGATGGTTGAGTTTGGCGTGCGGGGAACGGGGGGGGGCGTTGGGGGAGGGGGGGGGCGCGGGGTTTATATCTGCAACTTTGCAAAAGACTTCTCTTCCAAAGTAGGTATACCCACTCAACCGAGCGTTCAATGAAAACCCATTTCCATTTCAGGGTCACTCGCCGATTCAACTTACCTTTCCGCGTTATACATATATGTATGGTATATCCCTATAAACCGCGTACGTTTCGTCGTGTAGCATTAAAAACGTAAATACGTTACACGGATATGATATCACGAGCGATATATGTGGCTCATCTCTATATAATATACCTATACATACCTTGCGTGGAGTTTACGGAGATTAAATATGTTATTTTTGAAGGGAACGTAAAAAGGGAGTTACGTGGGATGATGTTTGATCGAATCTAGCAAAAACGGGGATCATTTTCATCATCTCGGATTTCACGTACCGGCTTAGCGGGATGACTCGTCGAATAATAATAATTCTGGAAGCGTTCTAAAAAATCATCGGAATGTTTCGAGGTCAAATCGAAATTTGGAGAAAGAGAGATGGGCCGAATAATTAGGTCGTAGTCGATCGGATCGCGATCTTACGGGATTCGAGGTTTTCGACTGTGTAGAGTTTCCGTTGAATGCCCACCCCCTCCCCGTACACGTAGCCTTGAATCTGTATTTAATTTAACGACCATTACATAAACCCGCAGGACGTTTATACCAAGGGAACCCATCACCGGGAGCTTTTGCCCCCGCAGAGCTTTCAAAGTAAGCACTGCGCGTAGCGCGGCATCAGCTCTTCCTAAATTAGACAGTTTTCAACTATTTTTTTAACGAAATTGATCAACCGGATGGTACCGCTACCGGCTCTTCTCATCTCCCAGGGGCATTATTACTCTCCGCGCGTCGGATTCCTTTTCCTTTTTCAATTTTCAATTATTCATTCGCTACGCGTGATTTTTTCCTCCCTTCCTCTCTTCCCCTCTCTCTCTCTCTCTGTCAACAAGACAATGAACATTCTGATCCGAATATCGCATTAAACTTCGAACGAAAAATACGCGAGAAAGGTACGATCCTCAAAAAACGTGGATATTCTACCGTATACATTTAGGCGTACCTTTTTTGAACGAAAAAAAAATTCCGTCCAAATTTTTCGAACCTCTTCGCCCCGAATAAACGTAATTTTTGTGCCGTTCGATTCTCTCTGAACTGAAAAAATGGAAGAAATTGAATTTTCGAAAAATTTCAAAAGCTGTTTCCGTCGGACGAAAATATGATCTTTCTTTTCACTTTTGACGGATACCTCTTTACGATCTGACATTACGTCCGTTTGATTTTCAGCCCTCGATACCTAGATGGCTACGTTATTTGCAACATATAAGTAATACATATACGTATTACATACAAAACTACCCTATAAAGTTATCCGCGCCCCGTCCTGATGTCTTTTTTTCCTGTTTACTTTTATTTATTTATTTCCAACGGTTTCTGTCAATGTCAGAAAAGTTAAACATGTTTTGAATCACGTATAGCTCCACGCTCTTTTCAGGATTGATCGTATTTTTATCGATTTGCTTCTGCAGACGGGTTTTCATACGAAGACTCCGTAGATTTATTAGGCATCACGATCACGTGGACGTTCTAATGGACAGAAGGGTCGTTATTAACCATCACCGGCGTACCTATATCATGTACATTATTTATGTCCCCGTTCGCGCATGTACAACGTCATCGCACATTGAGTTAAATGTGGGGGAAGAGGCGAATGCAGGAGGGGCAGGGGGGCGGGGGGGGGGGGGGGGGGGGGGGGGCAGTAGGTGAAAGGGTGTTATTGATTGCACTTAACAACCTGCCACCAAAATTTTTATCAACCTCGCATAATATTTCGATATTTTCGAAATATTTTTCGACATCGTACCATTAACCACGTTACAATCACAGTGCGAAGAGAAAGAAAAAAAGTAGAGAATAATTCCAACGGAAATGTAACGTACCTACGGATAATTTTTTTTTTTTTCAATATTTCTCAATTAGTTAACTCTGTAAATAAGCGAGTTATGAATTCATTTTTATCTCATGTGTAGATTTTTCTGTAGGGCAAGAAAAAAAAAAAAGAAAAGTTCTCCAATTAAATACGGAAACGTTTCGGCATTCGAAACGGAAATTGTTTTACGAAATACGATAGTTTTCGAATTGTTATGACAATCTCCGTACGCATACGTACGTACGTACGTTTTAGATTTATTTTACCCTTCCGTAGCTGTGGTGTTGGGTTATATACACCGCGTATATTATACGGCCAAAGGTATTGAAAACTCTGAATACGTGCCAAAATGTTGTTTTCTATGTTAAAAAGTTGATAAATTTTCATCCTTTGTGGTTTTTTGCTTACAGTTATATGTTGCATACACGCATAAATTGGCTCTATATACCCTATACATTTTTCTCTCGCTATATGAGATATAGTACCGTCGCGTATACGGGTACAAGTACATAACTATATATATGTATATTTACATACCGATTTATGTGCATGTAACACATATATTCGAGTATGTGCGCTTCGGGAGGCAACCGACAACTACGTTACGTCGTACATAATACATCGTCGCACGGTACGTACCTATGTACCGGATCGTGGTGAATTTATATACACACATAATACATGGGTATATATACATATGCACACCCGTCGTCGATGTGTTGCGTTGTATATACTGTACTTTTATTGAAGAAAAAAAAAAAAAAAAGAAAAAAGTTAAACGTTATCGTTATTGTTGCTATACAGGGTAAACATTTTGCGGTATAGTGCTTATAAGGAAATTGTTTTTTCTAGTCGTTATGAAATTTTTCAGTGGAAAAAATGGTGTTATTTCACGCCTTATGTACGCGTACACGTGTCGGTACCTACGTACCGTACATAACAATGTATGTGTACGTACGTATATATATATAGCTTCGGGGAGGCTTACGGAAAATATGGGGAAAACGGAAGAGGAAAAAAAATTTATATGTAAAATAAAGTTGAACAAGGAGCATAAAACAGGAGAATCCCGTTTTCGATTACGATTTTCAATCGAGAACGAAACGTGGAATTTATTGTCTAGGTATCGGTGAGGAGAACGAATGGTGGCGAGAACTGGACGACCGTTTACCATAAATGATTCCTGCGTTATCCCGAATTTCGGGGCGTTAGACGTATCCGTTTTTGCTTTCCGCAGTATTTTCATCCATCTGTTTGCGAGTCTCACATCGCACCGCGAGCGGAGTACGCAGTTGACCGTCCAGGGTGGCCAAGTCGACGCTGCCACGTCGCAGCTGTAGAAAACAAAAAAAAAAAGACACCAAAATAAAAAAAAAATCATCCAGAAGAGAAATCTGAAGAAAGTTTTGACGTTGCCCGTATGTTACGTGTCGTGTGGTATACGTACGGTAGATGTATAAATTATGCACTTACGTATAGTCGTAATAAAGGAAAGGTTCTTGGCACCCAGGACGTTATATCATCTTGGAAAGATTAATTGAACGGAGACCGAGTTTGAGATAATAATTATCACCGAACGAACGAGGTGCGGGCGAGGTAAGCGACATCGGGCAATCTCGTCTATAGCCTACGGAGATGAAACTTTCCGATTACGTACAAACCGAATTGGATACCTGTTTGTATTTATAATATGAACGGGATAATTAAGCAAATTAATTAATTAATCATAAAATACTTACGCCACTTATTGTCGTGGAAACTCGTCTCCGATGTACAGGGCGATTCACGCAGAGGAGTCCGAATAGGCGGAGACCGATCGACCTCGTGACTCGCTCCGCGGCCAATGAAACGTAAAGAACCAAAAACATAACGAAATAGACGAAATAAACAAGGGAGAGGGTCGGAAAATCGTTTGGGTCGGTCAAATTTCAAATATGAACGAAAACCAAAAAATAACTTCGAACCATCGTCGGGATTTTCGACAAAAACTGTTCGCGTCAGTAATCAGCTGCATCGCAGTTCAGGTGAAATACTACTTTCGATTCATGTGTGGGAGTGCGCGTCACGTTTCGTACGTACGTACCTATTCGAACACACGTACGGAACGTTCGAGGCACGGGATCCGTTTTTCATCTCGTTAAGAGAGAAATTTTAGCAAACAGACTGTTGTTTGCAGCTAATAGACAAAGCTCCGGAGCTCGAGTTGAGCTTAATGGGTTTTTATTGTTACGGCGTACAAGCGGCGGGGCGATGGATGCGCGGGCTAAGCTTCTTGCGGGCCGGATGAATTTTAGCTGGGCGCGATGCGCGCGTAGGTTCGCCGTAGGGGTAAAATCGCGGGACGTCGCGTCGCGTCGCGTCGCGTCGTAGATTCGAGGGTCGAGGGCGTCGCGCGTTGGACGTCGCGCGTCGGCGTCGTACCATTTTCTGCCGGATCTGATCCGCCGGCTTTGCATTTTACGACTACTTTACGCAACCTGCAACTACGTCGTCAAAGGAGAAACGACCGATCCCGAGTAAAAACGTACGCGCCCCCCAACGTTTCTTCATTAATTACAATCTCTCGTACACGGATCCGTCCCGATGTTTGTTGTTGCCCGCCGATAATTAACGATCGATACGAAAATAGAGAATAGAAAAATTAGTCGTAAGAAAAGGTCGATAAAAAAATTCACGCAAAATCGCCGCTTCCCTGACTTTGAGCGCAATTTTCAAGCCTTTGGATTATGCGTGATATGCGTTTATGTAAATACGTACAGTCGTGTACCCACTCGTCTCCAAACGGCGGAGTTGCGGGTATAAATAAATATGAACGGAAATGAGAGCGTATACAAGCGAATAATTAACCCAATTATTTTATTGTTCATTTTTTATTTTCCCACTCTGGTCGATTTGTACGCGGAGTCGACTCGCGAATTGGAAACTGATTGCTGCGCTCGAGTGGCAGGTGTACCGCGTGACAGGTTTCGCTAGGTAATAGGCTTGACGCGTGATCTACGCTCGTACGAATAAGGATACGTTCCGTTGTTTCGCTGGTATTAAAGCTAATAACTTAATCGGTTAATTGATATGCACTACGACGGCCGATTAGCGGTTAGCCGAGTTTATTATAGATACAGGGTTTGTAGGGTTGAACGTTGCGCGACTCCTACGCCGCCGCAGATTACTAACTTCAGGATATCCTATCCATTGTATGCACCTAACTAACCCACCCTACCTCCCACGATACCTGTACACGCACATTCGTTGCCCCGTTCCATCAATTACGGGTTATTATTACGCGACAAAATGCAAGAGCTACCATAATCGACTAATCGTGATTTAGCTCTATTATATGCAACGCACGCGATCCGAAACACGATACGGGCGGATAATTTTAGACGTTTACCCGCAGATCGCACTCCTGATCCACCGCGGATCCGTTACGCATCCGGTATTCTCGCGATCGATACCGATCGCGCCTGTTGCCGCTCAACGAGGTGGACCGTTTGAAAAATCGTTCGCGACGTCCTCGGACCTTTTTGATCGATTTTTACAATTTTCCGACGCAACGAAACCCCAGAAAACTGTGATTTGATTTTCCTCCATTGGAGAAAAGCCGGCGAAATTTTTGACTTCAACGCCGTAACCGATAGCTCACATTTATGCCGACGTGATACGGCCGTACGATTCGAGGTTTGGGAGCAATCGCGTATTACGGAGTGCGCTGATGAAACGGCGATATTGTGGCTTTCGCCCGTATGTATATACGTATGTAACTACGTTATAATATGATATAGGTAGCGTATGTATATCGTGCAAATGCAAATCTCCGAAAAGTATCGGTCACCCGCAGCTCTGTAACGACTAAACCGCACGCGGTAACCGCGTAACCGGCTTTTAGTATCGCGCGATCGTCGTGTCTTCTCGTTCTACACGGGGTGGTCTAAAAACACCGCGCTGTCGCGTTGCGACAGTCCCGCGAAAATTGACGAAAATTTATCCGGTCGTGGAATCGAGGATATTCGCCGCTCAACGGAAGATCCGAGTTTTTTGTTGACTCGAAAAATTTTAATCATCGCGAGAAACGAAAGTCTTCTACATCCGAGTTTCGAAAAGGGGGAGTGTATTCGTTTTTTTTTTTTTTCTTTTTATCGTTAACTAAACCCGCCCCCCTACGCGAGTAGGATAGCAAATTCGCTCGGGATCGGCAGCTGCCAGAAAATTCCGTAACAAAAAACGGCGAAATTGATATCGATTTGATAGCGCCCGTAGATCGCGCGATGTTTCATTACCGGGTACTCGATTCGAGTCAAGTGGAGAGTCGAAGTACATCAGCTGCGAATCCCAATCTCCTTGAAACTGACCATAATTGGCGATTGAGTTGCTGCTACCCCGTCCAGAGATTCCTCGGAAATCCCAATCGACCGTCTACTTCCATTACCATTGCGGGTTACGGGGGCACCGTACCTGTGTCACTTCTGTACATATGTATGTATAGCTGTTGTGTTGGCTCGTCTTACCCCGTCTAGATTGGCGCCCATAGCTATCCTCTTTGGCAAACCGTCGCATGGCTTTAAAACTAACACGGCATTAGGCAGCGCCGAGAGAGGAGAGTTCAGGTTTCTCGAATGCTCCTGTGATACGTGATACGAGTAGCATACGTACCTACTACGGATACGTACGTGTTTATATGGGGCGTTCCGTGCCAAATCACTTAACCCATGACCTACAATTTCCACATCACTTTCAAAGACCGAATGTGAGTCCCTGGCCCTGGCCGCTCCGATTGCAGGGGTGGACTGTAATGGACTGCCGAATTTTCTTCGATCGAAATAACAAACGAATTCAACTCCCTCGAAATTTGAAAAGAGAAAAAAAAAAAAAAAAACGAAACTCCTGAGAGGATGCATCGGTAATCGATGAAAGAAAAATATACTCGTACGTCGGAAGTATTTCGCTATTCTTCGGAAGAGGTCTGCCAGAAAAGAAAGGAGCAGATGAAAAACCGCGATAAAAAATAAGAGCGAACAAAAGTGTGGTCAGGGTCACAAAGTGGGTGATTTGGCGCGGAACGCCCCATACATAAAAATCGGGACGTGTCCCGTTCCGTAGAAGGGGTGTATATATACACGCGACGTGGGGGGGGGGTGGGGGTGGGTGGTAAGGACGTCGGGTATAAAATGGCCCCGGGCATTCTGGGTAATTAAAAAAGCTACCAGCATGTGACGTCACCCGATGTCGCTCGACGCTTCGGGGCTTCTTTTTTATACCGGATGCCCGCGAATAGAAGAAGAACCTCCATGGTACGCGGAAAGAACCGCATACGGGGTAACTACTAAACCGTACCACCTACAGGAAGAAGAATAAGCGACTCCTGATTACTCCGCTCGCCTACCTCCAAATGCAGCTGTTTCTGCCGCTGATGCTGACGCTGACGCTGACGCTGACGCACATGACTCACCTCCGTAACGTGCCTACCGCTGTTGGATGCAGACGCATTCAAACATTCATGCTTTCAACACCTATAATAATGTCCATTCCATGCACACGGTGCGACACATTCGTCCATGAATAGGTATATGTATGTATACGTATACATACCGGGTATCTCGTGTACGGGATGTGAAAATTGAAAGCACAATCAAAATCGTTGTACGTTTTTACATGTAAATTGCTTTTGATATAACGATATAGACACCGCGAACGACCAAGTGTTCGATTCAATTTTCGATATTTCCAGTTACCGCGGAAATTTTTTTTCACCACCGTACTACCGACCGACTATTTTTTCAAGGTGTACGCGCGCGCACACGCGCGTACACCTACACACGCTTCGGTAGTGCGATGTTCATTCGGTTTTCGAGGCAACGAAACGCTTCTCTTCTGTACGGTTGGTACGACCGAAGCATCGTCGTATTCTGCGGTTGACAAACCTCTTTTGAAAACCTACGGTCTGGAAGCGTGTGACCTCTTTCGGAATCGTCACAGTCGCGTCTTTTTTTGAAAACTTCAAAGTATACGTTCATATATTTTAGCCGCCGCCGTTGTCGCGTTCGGGTGTACGACCTGTAAAATCACCTCATTACCGCGTGCATACCGAATGATAAATTTCAACGGATTCGCCGTGCGTGTTACGGCGTTCGAAAGAAAGGTTCCCCGGTGGTCGGTGACCTCTGTGTACACAAGTTCGACCCAAGTCCTGGAATAATTTCGATGGAAGTTCCCCCGCGACCCGGGGTCACTCGATATCTCCGGCAAAATCTTACCTAGTTCCGGACGCGGTACCTATTGCTTTTCCAAATGGTGAAGGACATTTTCATTAGCCGGTGGCCACGTTGTAGCTGACATCGGAGAAATTCAATGGCCGTTCGCGTCGTCACTTTGGAACAACTTCGGACACGGAGTAACCCGGTATAAATCACTCTCGTCCATTTCGCTTTATTATTTGTTACCGAGAGTCCTTCGAAATCCGTTACGGCAGGGATAAAAATTTTGCAAACTATTTCACATTTCGACCGGTAGACCAGCGGAGGAAATATTTCATTTCGACGAGTCGAACGGACCGCCTCGTATAAAAAGTGAAACGTGTACGGCACGTCGCTGAGAATGAGCGTACCGTAGCTGCTGGTGGTCGGCGAATGTTGTAGCGCGGTGCGGAGCCGGGGAGATGAAAAAGGGAGGTAAAGCGAAGCTGGTAAAAGGAAAAATAAATAACGAGGATTACTTTTAGGGACGGAAAGAACTGTTCTAACGACTCGGCCGTCTTCCCTTATTCATAAACGTTGGAAGACTGACGATATTCTCGGACGGTTGAATTCACGTGGATCACGTGGACAAATTCACCCGTAGGTTTCTCGGGGTTTCTTGTCAGTGTTAGATATATAAGGAGGGTACAATTCCAGATGCGACCACTTTCGAACCACCCTCTGATCCCCGTGTATTTGCGGCGCGTTTCGAAGACGGGCTTCTATTCCGGCCATCCGGTTCCTCCCTTTCCCTGCATCGCCGTCGCTCACCCTTTAGGTTCTACTCCCCCCCCCCCCCCCCCCCAGCCGGAATCCAAAGTCACTAGATGGATGGAAGCGCTTAGACAGGCTCTTGAGAAAGTTCCACCATAATCCTCGTACTACCAGCGAATCCAGCTGAGGAGGTATGTATGTACAACCGTGCAGCCCATTCCCGTTGAATGCTTATACGAGGCGTCGCGACGTCCACCGTCGTTCCTTCGTGTCACATCTCTCCTTCCCATTTTCTCTGTTTTCCCCCCTAACCCCCTTCCCCCGCTCTCGATGTAACAAGACGATCGGCGGGGGGCGGGGGGGCGTAGGATGAACGAAGACAGTTCAGCTTCGCGATTTTCGGGATCGATTTTTATTTTATTACACCCCCGCATCGCACGGTTACCGGGAATACGGTTCCTGCAGGCGACACGAGAATCGTGCAGACACTTTACTTTTAGAGACTCTAGCGTTTCGGAATATCCCGACGTGTCCTATACCTAATATCGTATGCCGGGATATGTATGTGTACGTATGTATATGTATATCTATATACCTATGTTCAGCGTTATAAGGAAGTCATTTCCTCCGAGAAAGGAAGGAAGACATCCACACTTTTCGACACCTCCGCGCGTTACGTTATATCCGCCAAATCGCCGGCTCGTCTACCGAGCATTCAAATTGCACGGTACACCAAACTTATAGAATTTAGGAAAAATTTCCATATATTTTTATTCCGATAGAATATCACCAGGGAATCACGTCGTACACTCGTTCCGAACACGTTGCATGTATATGTCGGCTGCGTCGTCGTTGGTTTCATTTTTGAAATTTGAAAATTCTACCTATCGACCAATGCTGTGATTCGAACGAGCCAGCTAATGACAGTTTTTAATGAATATTCTTTGTCCGATTAAAATTTCTGCTTTGACGTCCGACGGTGGATTTCGATTTTAATCAGAGAAAGAGAAAAACGAGTTTGAAGTATCATCCCAATGAATAATGTGGAATTTGCAAATGAAATTACATGAAAATGTACTTAACTTTTGTATGCTTTATACGAATGACCGGCAATCAATCATAAGCGATAAAACTTTTGCCGTATCAAATACCGGTAAATAGATCGTAATTCCAATTTCGAAAACTTTATTCCCAACGGCGTTCCACTCTAATCGAAAGGGCTCAGAGTGTTGAGCTCCGTACGATCGAAGTTGTGCGTGTGCTTTTTCTCCTTTTCTTTAGTTTTTCACTCTCGAGGGTCGATAGCCTCGCTAAATACAGAGAGTATAGTATATGCATATGTATGTAAATGACCGTGAGCAATAATCGAGCACCGTCTGTACAACATCGCTCGCCACCGACAAATGAATGATAAAAATGAAAAAAATTATCCCTACGATTAAATCCATCTTCTCTCTCGAGTCTTGATTATTTCATGCGTAAAATTTTATGGAGTACGTTCGGTAGGACCGTATTACCATAGTGATTTTATGAATCAATCGATTATTTACATTCCAGAACAGTAAACGTTATCCGTGAATCACCCACTTGTGTCTTTTTTGCTTTTTTTTTTTTTTTTTTTCTCAATAAAAGAAGTCCAGTCATTAGAATTTCTGCGACACATGAATGAATATTCATGCGAAATACTTGGGAGATGGTCGGGGTCACTTGTCAGTCGTCGGCGGTGTACGAGGAGGGGTCGAGAATTATTTTCAACTAAATTTCATCTCTTTCTATTTATACATATATATGTACGTGAATTTTTTTACAATTTTTTTTTTTTTTAACACTTTTTATTCGCTAATTTGTCGGTATTCGCCTGTAGTCCGGAGTTTTAATTTAATTTTCGAATATAAAGGTCGCTGAAAAATCCCGTAGCGCAGTCATTTAATTTAATCGAATAAATTTCTTCCCTTTTACACCGACACGTACAACACACGTTTGTGTACATACTACACGTAACTATGTACATGCACGTGAATAACGCGTGTGCATATCTATACATGAATTATTGTCGATGATTAAAAATTGCTCGCAACGTAAATGGAAGAAGAAAATGAATATGTGAAAATGGAAAACAAATGATAATTGTTACAAACCAATGGATATTCACATGTCATATGTGGAATGGGAACATGTATAATATACTTCGTTACACTTGGAGCATCATTTTAGTAAATGAAAAAGTTTACACATATTCTTGGCCGCTGCTAACATGTGGAAGGAGAGAGAGAATGAAAAACTTGGTGGGAGAAAGATTTCTTGGATAACTAACGCAGAGTTAAAGTTAGCTCTGTTCCACGTGCGGCGCGTATAGTGATGTTATACGCGCGTTATAACTCGATTCAACAATTTGTCCGGACTCGGAAAGAAAATCCTCTCTGAATTCCGTTGCGAATATTTTGGAAGAATTCGAGACTCTCGCGCGGGATAAATTGCGGATTTTTTCATTAGCCGTTTCGAAGAGAAAGAGTAAACAAATTAAAACGATTGCCGCAACGAATCGCATTTCTAGATAAAGTGAAAATAGATGCGTCGGGTTAACGACAAACGATGAAGAGATTCGACGGTTTTAAAATTCGAAAAAAACCAAAAAAATTATCATCCGAAAACAAACGAACGAAATCTCGAAGAGCGAGATGACTTAAAATTTGACCATTTTGTCGAACCGCGGTTCAAAATGGACTCTAAATTTTATTCTCCGATATCTCGGTCACCCATGTACGTATGTATACATATATATATACGTACCGGTACGTGTGCCGCAAGCCACGTTTAGTTAGCTCCGGGGCTGGTTTCTATTCTAGTTCACGATTGCTGACGTTTACGCTGGATGCCGCCGTTGTTGCAGGATTCGCCAATTTAGCATTCATGAGGCTTGTGTATCTCGACCGCGTTGCGGGACGCCCGGTCCTTCGCCCTCCTCCTTCAGCCCTCCGGGGCCACGGATTCCGAGACAGGACTCGGCGTTAGCGACGGAGCGGCGGCCGGGGCTGGAAAGCGGGGGAGGGGGGGCGAAGAGGGAGGGGCGAGAGGACGTCCGTAAGTAGGGTCAAGTCCTTTTCCGTGCACGAACCATTCCTTGTTACCCTCTTGTTCAAACGCCGGGAGAATATCATAACACGAACCGACTTCTTCCATCCTCCGTCCTCTCAAAGTCAGCCGCCGGCTCCTTCCTCGCCGGTTCCAGGATTCGCGGACCCCTCGGGGCACGCGCGCGCGCGCGCCCCCCCCGTACTTCGCCTCCTCTTCATCCGAAGTCATTCCAATTTTTACCCGATATACCTGAATCGGGTTTCGAATCAACTCGAGAATTGCTCGACTCCGGAATTTCGAAAAATTATCCTCACGTTCGCCCGGAAACCGGTCAGTCGTTTCGTTTTGTTTTTTTGTTTTTTGTTTTTTTATTTTTAGTTTTACAAACTCTCGTCGCAGGTTGGATTTGCATCGATTCGCGACCATTTCTTGATTCGATTTGAAAAATGGCATTTCTCGTTCCCGTCGGAGTCCGGAGTCAATAATTGGCTACGAATGTTTCTCTTTGTTTATTTTTCGCCTCTCGTCTCGTCTGTGCCGTAGTACGGTGTTTGCGTTACGTTCTCCGTGGATTTTCGCCGCACGTATATATTATATCGCTATCGATCCGCAGATTCATCTCGTCGTTTTTAGCGGTCGTTGCGGAGTCTCCCGTATATTCGATACATCCCGCGCCCGTCCCGCGCGATGGCTCGTCTTATCGAGAAATGGAAGCGGAGCGCGCGGACGTTCCGAGATTGGTAAAGAAATTTTGCCCCTCTGCCGTTTTCCCCTCTCTCTTTCTACGATTCACCCGGCTCCCTCGCCCCGAGGAGAATCTTGTTTACGAGGTGATGCGGTCCGTAAACGACCCACGATCGCGAGGGTCTTATTCGGGTGCCGAGAGAAGGTTGGCGATCCGTTGACTTTGAACAACCCCTTAGCGAGGTGATGAAGTTGGGGAAAAAGAAATAAACAAAAAAAAAAAACAAAACAAAACAAAACAAAACAAGAAAAAACAAAACAAAATAGGCTCAGGTCAAAACTACAACCGGAAGAATCCACCCCAATTTCACTCGTTCATCTTATTACAGCAGACCCCGGTGATAATGAAAATGTGGTGATGTGGTAGAAACAAAATCGAAGCCCGTAAAATAGAAAAACAAAAAACAAACCATATCCGAATCGACTTCAACTGGTACACTGTCATTTTGAATCGGAATTTTCTGTTGATATTTAATTCAAAAATAGCCGCTGATCAATCCCTTTGTTGTTCGATTACGCCCAATTATCGTTTGCAAAGCGACGGATAACGTCGGTCAATACCTATGTGAAAAAGGCGAGAGCGTTCGTTCTCCTTTTTTTTTCCGCTGACCCGTCTTCTTTTTCCAATTTTTCCGGCTCGATTCTGACCATCCGGTCCTCGGGGCGGAGACCGGAAGCGGATTTTTTCTATCGCTTACCGCTAGCATCCGGATTTAATCGTGGTACGTTCGCATTTCGCGGATATATAGAGCGAGCGCTCGGTTATCCACCGGGGTGGTAGTCGATTTTTCTCACCCCGCTCCTCGCCTTTTCTACGGGTATAGCTAGAGGCTACGCAGACATCGGCGCGGTTATCCGTGAGAGCCTTGTACATAACTCGTATCTCTGCGGGGAAATATATACAGGAAGGAGAAAAAGGAGGTAAAGAAAAATTGGAAATAGTGAAAAACGTGCCGTATCTTTTCTACCGTGTCGTCACAGAGTTGCAGAAGCTCATCTACACCGTCGCGTCGCCTCATTGACGTTGGTACATGTACGCCGTACGACCGTATACCACACGTCGCATACCACCAGCTTCGGCAGAGACAAAATGTTAACGCTCGTTTGAAAATGCAGGTGAATTGCTACGGTATAGAAAGAGAATTCGCCCCACGTACCTACCTATTACCGAAGTCGTTCTAACGCTGCATCAAGCGACATTTCGTTTCAGAATATTTCGCGTACTCTTCGGCACATATGTTTTTTTCTTTTTTTTTTTGTTAGTTCTTTTTGAATTCATTTATTAATTGAGTTTTTTTTTCGGAGATTTCGCACCGTCTCTCCGACCGGTATATTCTCTTTAATATACACTTCGCTTCCGGTTGTTCGTTACGACGTTAGATAAATAATGAAAAAAACTAGTTCTCCTTATCTCGTAATTTGACAATTATATAAAACGCACCCCAAGTTCCAACCGGTTATAAGGTAGGTATAATATCGCATATAAAAGCACCACGGCTATCATGTGGACGCTCGTGTTAAACTGACATTAATTCTGAATTTACCCCAGCGCGTCGCTTTTACGACGAAGCTTAATTTTCGCCCTCAACGTATAATAGCTAAATTTTGGTCCTGCTTTTTTTTTTGTCGTCCTCTTTGTTTTGAACTGTTTTCGCTTTTTTTTTTTTTTTTTTCTACTACTTTTTTTCCTACTCCCTCTCCTAAACCTCCTCCTCCTCGTTCCGCGACGCTATTTTCTGCAGCACCGCGGTTGCAGCATCCCCGTAGGTGGGTACCTGTCGTCCGGGAAAAACCGGAAGAACAATTTGGCATTCTAATATGAGACGAAAAAAGTGGGGAAAAAAACTTGAAAACGGACGAACTAAACTCTGAAAGGGATGCGGAAAGTAAACCGGTAAGGATTACGAATCATTAAAAGGAGATTAGAGACATTGGTTTACCACTTTACGCCCCATAAGCGTTATACGTATAACTACCTGTGCCGATATCACCCTTCGAATTTGGGCTGAACGGAGGGAAGGTGCTCTATTTGAAAGAGAGGGTAACCATGTTAGGAAAGAGGGAGAAAAAAAACGATGATTGTACAGAAATTAATTTGTCACATTATTTTCGGAGTCTACTTCTCTATTCTTATATAATAAGATTAGAAATAATTTTTTTATAGAAAAGAAAACAATTTTTCGTGCCATCGTACGGCAATTAAGTGAATCTTTATTTGTCACAGAATGGCTTAAGCCAGAGGGATTCCGAAAAAATTAACTTCCGCGAAGATGACAGGCGGCGACGAGGAACATTAATCTCAATTTTCAAGATTCTGACGTTTCAAAGCCGACTCGGACAAATATCTTGCCAAAATTAGGGGCTGGAAGTAAGACGTATTCTCGAGAGTAGAGGAGTTACAATTTTTTAACAGGCTATTCAATTTTCTCGACGCAAGTTTCGAGTGACCGGCGAATCCAAATTTCAATTCGACGAGGTCTTATTAATCGGCAATAAAAATTATGAAAGGAAAATCAAGAACGGAATAAAAGAAATCACAGAATGAACGATACTTGGTTGAAATTATCCGAAAATCTATAAATCTCTTTTTTCTCGCGCTACGAACGAGAATTACGTTCGAATGAATTGGAGCTTTCGTTCACGGGAAGAAAAATATCCGCGGGTATTCCACCGGCGCAACGAGCTTTTATGAATTACGTTTGGAAATGATCCGGTTTGTTTTCGGGGCCACCCCTCACGTATAATAACTGTATGTATTTCTGGGATAATTTGAGTTGGATGGAGCTTACCTTCTACCCTCACTATCGCGGCGTGTACGTGTACACACCTTTGCCGCACACGGGGAGAGAAACATACTTTGTCTGGATGACCCGGCTTAAGGAAAGCTCACCTTACATACCCATAAACTCGAATAATAATCTGGTTATAATATGACCGCGACATGGGATTGTTTTGTCCTTTCGGAAGCACGAAAGGTTCGAATTTTACAAAGTTGGAAAACAAAAAAAAAAAAAAAAAAAAACAACCGATCGAGACATCCTGAGGGGAACCAAAAAAATTTCGAACCAAGTTTCATTTGGAGTGATGTTCACTTTTGTGGGATACGCCCTTGTTGCAGGATCCGCATTATACCCATTTCGTACATGACTCCCCGGGGATTTGAAGCCTCTACGGCCGGGTATATCGTATCTTTGCGTCCGCCATTTTCGTCGATAATATTTCGCCGGGGATTCGGAAGCTCTTTTTTCGAGTTGGATTTCTTAATTTTCTGGGATGTTACGCTCCGGGAAGTTTCAATCAATACGGACAGGCTGCGAGGCGGCTGGCGAGGAAGGGGATGGAAGTCGTGCCACCTACTTTCGTCCCAATTCTCTCCACGTTGCTCTAGCGCCCGCGGTCTCTACAGCGGTCGTCGTCGTCCTCTCTCCCCTTTCTCGGTTCTCCCCGCTTCTCTTTCCCTCCCCGTTGATTTCAGAATGAATTTGAATACCTGATGGGCTCTCGCCGAGCCGAGAGCGTCAGCCATCGCGATGATAAGGTATATTTAAACGAACGAGACACGCGAAACGCGTCGCCTGTTTCCGGCATTCCGAACGGAAACGATCCGATCGCCAAATTGGCCGCCTATCAAACTCGCCTCCCTTTTTCTCCCCAACGACCGTATAACCTCGCTCGAACTTATTCGATCTCTTCATCGACTGCCGGCTTTCGTACGTCAAGCGCATCCCCCGTCATCGCGACCCGCCGTCGCAGAAATACTCCGTATGGCGACCCCGCGAGAGTACCGACAAAAAGTACAACGGAATCCCTCCTACGTCGAGGGCCGAAAACCGGGGGACCGCGACCTTCGCTTTTGTGATTTCCGGGCGTATCTCTGACAAAAAAAAAAAAAGGAAGAAACGTTTCGAAAAAGTTTGATTTTCCGACCTTTGAATTGACGCAATTTTCACGTTGGACAAAAAATTTTTTAACTTCTCGAAGGATGAACGGGGTCGGCGCCTCCCGCTGTGACACGTCGGTAACTTTTTTTTGCGGGTTACGCCTTTTCGATTCTCATCAATCAACATCGTTTTTTTTTTTTTTTTCTCTTTTCTTATTTTACTTGTTTCTGCATAGGTAATCATGCCGTTCTATAGAGTCGCTGTGCCGCGATACGCTAATATGCCCTCGACTAAACTCGGGACAAAATTTTCAAACACGGTGATTTTTTTGCATTTCTTTTTTTTTTTACTACTTTTTCTCCAAGGCCTCAAGACACTGATGAGCTCTCCGCTGCTGTTCAACCATTTTATGAAACTTAGGGTTACACAGCTGCCACGGTCTATGTGTGTGTGTGTGTGTGTGTGTGTGTGTGTGTAATATATATGTATAGATATATATAAACGAAAGTCTCGAAGCACCCCTACGAAAAAGTCACTTTGTCTAACGAGCGGGGTTATCCTTTATTTTTCATTTACTTTTTTCTTTTTCGCGTCCTCTTCGTTCTGCAAACTCTACTTTCTCGTAATCTCGTTGAGTCTTTCTTTTTTTCTTATCCCGGTCCTCGGCAAACCTTCGAAGGAATTGCAATTACAATATTGTTGCTTTTTAATCGTGAGCCAATATGAAATTTGATCGTTATCACCTAGTTATAACAAGACCACGGTCTGGTTGATTTTAATAGAATCCAAAAAAAAAAACCAAAAAACTGAAAACAAGGTGGTGGCTCTTGTATGAAAAAGAAAATTATCCCCCATACTCATATCCCCTTCACCGGTAAGATATGTATTCGGAAAAAAAAATCTTCGTTTGCTCACTTCTCGAGTTGTTTCGAAGGAGAAAAAAAATGTTCTTCGTCGCCTGTGGTTCGAAAGAGATTCGTCGGTGATGAGAGACCGTGGAAGAGAAGAAAATCAGGAGACTCTCGTCCGCGAAGTGACGTGACGTTCGAGAGGTGATAATAAAAATGTCGGTTCGGTGAGAACTAAGATCGTGAGAATCTAAAAATTTTTGTCCGGGGCTTCGAATTTGAATATCCGAAGCGAACGGTGAATCGAACGCGTGATTATGAATACGACGAGTAATGGTTGGATGAAAATAAAATATAACGTTGGCCCACAATTTCCTCGGCACTGGCGTGTGCGCCGTCACGCGATGGTTTAATTTACCTTCTATAAAATACGGGGGCGTGTTTCGGTCTAGTGTTTGCCGGTAAAATTGGCAATTTAATTTTTACTATAACACAATAACCGGTGTTTATCAAATTGCAATAATTGCCGTACGCGCACACCATAGCGGGGGCTATCGGCTTCCACGCGTTTTAAATAGACTTCCGTATCTTCGCCAACAGGTATACGTAATATTAAACGAAATTATGCGACTAATTAAATGGCGAATATTTTGAAACGATGGCCACTTACGAGCCACCCGATACCCCGGCTTTTGCAATCATTCTAGATATTTTCGTTGATTAATTTTCACCGAATAAATTCATCCCCAATTTGCCACCGCCTAGTTACCATTCGAACAAATATGTATACCTAAATATTCGTGTATATATTTAAAATCGTTATAAATACAAGCGTGTATCGTTACCCGCCCTTTTTCCGTATGCCTACCCTGCAGGACAATAATAACAATCATCAAACGTTGCGTACCGCCCTTTATTGCATATATGTATTCTTTTGTTCATTATGGCTTCGTCTCGTTGTGTGAGGTTCGGTTGGGTGTTTTTTTGTTACAAATATACACCGGGGTGGTCCTTAATTGGGTCATGCTTTAGTGGCAAAATACACGACAAAAAACGTTTGCGAAAAAATGCCGCAATTATAATAAAGGTAATAACAATAACAGCAACGATAATAACGACGAAGAAGACGAAACGACAAGCGAATAAAGCGCTCATATGTTCGAATTAAAAGCGACAAGCTTATGAGGGGAAACGGAATGAGACGAAGAAAGATACCGGAGTGAAAATGTGAGAGGCGTAGGGTGCAGAAATGACGGGGAATAAGACAAATGAATAATGAAAAAGTCAAGCGACTTTTCCGCGTGTCCCAAAAAAGAGCGGGTGCAGCACGTGAGCGCCGTTTCGAGGGTTTTTTCGCGTCGGAGAATCTTCGGGGCCTCGACCTTTGGACGGCCTGGAAGTTTCCCTCTGCGAAGAATTTCCCTCTTCTCTTTTTTCTTCCCGATTCCTCCGCCGACCCCCGGCCCCCGACTCCTTTTGGCTCTCTTCGTTCCGCCGTTCGACATTCGACATTCGGAGTCGACCCTATCCGGACCACGGGCCGCGGATTTGGCCTCGCCAATTCAAACATAACGATTCGTTTTATTGGGAAATTTCTTATATATTGAAAAAGCCCCCGAGGGGGCGAAACTTTTGAATTTTTCAAAGCCGAGGGAATTACTCGGGACGATAAAGAATTCAACGTTCGCTGAAGTCCGTGTGGGAGGGCCGGACATCGTCCTTCGAATTAACGAGGCATATCGTTCGTCTTAATTACAAGACTCGAATCGACGTACATCGCTGATTTCCCGAACTCGAAATCGAACCGTTTCGTGATTTTCTTTCCCGTGTGAAATTCTCGCTCATTGCCCATTTCATGTCCGGGGGGGTGGAGGTCGAATTCCGCACTGTTCTGAATTAGGAGGAATTTCAGTGTTTTTGCGAGTAACGTTCAGAGTTCGCACCAAGGATCGGAACAAATCGAACGAAAGACGAAAGAAACGGAGTAGAAATTCTATGGGAAACTTTGTCACAATGAAGGCTGAAAAAATGAAGCGTTCCTTCGGTTTTTGTAAAATTTCAACAGTCCCTATCGATCGCCGCGAAAATGAACTACTCGAAGAATGAATAGATGACGATAAATGATGCCGAGGAGCATCAATCTTGATTTATCACGATTCCGACTCCGAAAAACAACCGAAGATAGCGTTCGTTTTTCGGAGGAATTTTTCAAATTTTCCAAAGCAATCTACGAGCGATATCGGATCGAAGCTCGACGAGGTCTGTAATTAATCCGCGTTGAAAAAAACAAAATAAAAAAAAAAAAACGGTTCTCTCATCACCGCGGTACACGAGAAGAAAGCAGCTCGAAAAATTTGAATAATTAATCAGTAATTAGTAGGCGTTATCAACAACCGCTTGGAAATGATTACTCGACATCCTTTGTCTTACGATACCAACACCGACTTTGATGAAACGACCTCTTCGCTCGCCAGTTTTTTATCAGGTGCCGCAGATGGAGATTTTCCAAGATTTAGAAAAACCAAATTTCGAAGTTCTATCCGTTCCATATATGTTTATCGGAGAAAAAATGAATCGTTGCCAGAATTATTTTACACTCGCAACGCCTTTTATCCAAGATTGAAAAATATCTTGATATTTGTTTGTTTTTTTTTTGCCTGTTTTTTTTTTCATTCGATCACCCTCCATGTATTCCATTCGCCATCAGCCCTCGCGCGCTTCGAAATCTTCACCACAATACAGGTTATCTCGCTCTTTAGTACAACAAAGCCAGTTCTCATTCGTTCCTTCGTAGCACAAATGAGCGCGTTTAAACGACAGGAAGATATAACTATGTACTTATACATATATATATATATATATATATATATGTATATACGCTTATGTATATCATCGGGCGAGGCGCGAATAAAACGCGAGTGAAAAAAATTCACTCAAAACGAATGAAAAATAAGAGAGAATGAGAAAAATTCTCGCAGATAATTTTCCTTTGTTCGCTCGGCAATTGTTGTGTTCTTCGCACGGTGAAATGATGTAGGGATTTCGAAAATTGTTATTCGACCGTTAAAATTTCGCACAGTGTAAACGCGTACGTACGTACCTGTACGATTTCATCTTGTTCCTTAATGCGCTCGATAAAATGAGAAGCAGCTGAAAGATAAGTACGAGCTGCGGTTGGAAATATTTCTGATAATTTACATTTTCGAGACGTGAAGCGTCTCGTTGGTTTTACACGTTACGTAATTAATATTTTTTGATCTAGTTGCCCGCTATTCGTTATCAACTGCACTTGCGATGCATATTATATTCAGACCACGGAATTTCTATCGCGGGAAAAGTGATGTAATATATTATGACTAATTTATTTAACTTACATAACAATTATTCTGCTAGTGAGTTGAATAAATAGGAGGTAATTCTTGGTAGGCGGCAGCCATACATTATTTAATAGGTGGTTACCGCTGTTCCACGAGGATTTTAACGCGTTCCAGATTTAGATCCGTACGAGGATAACGCCGACGGAACCACCGAAATTCCGCTTGACGATAAAATTTCGTTACCGATTGTACGAAGGGCGAAGCAAAAAAAAGACAAAAGTCGGGAATCCGGAGCACAGATTCGGAGTTTATCTAAAATTCAACATATTTTCGGTTTAACTTTACCGAATGGAAAAAAAAAACCAAAATTTCATCCATTATTTTTAATATTCATAGGGGCGATCTGAATTTCGGGCTGAGAGAAACAACGCTGATACGCTGGATGTTCGAGGCTCGTAACCGAAGAATTTATCAGATTTCGAGAAGCGGAGGATATTTAAATTTACCGTAGTACACGTAATTCGTATCGTAGGTTGTGTAAGAGATATTCTACATCAGGTTTTGTGTAAGAGTATATTTGTAATTAGTCGGCACGATTCGCAGGACTTTCATATTATGCCCATAAATATTATTTATGCCAGGCAAGAGCCCCCGTGTATAAATAACTCGGCCGAAAAGTCAGCGCGAGGTAATGAGTTAGACCAAGAAATAAAGCAGCTCTTCGCGTTTCTTATATTTTACCACTTTTTCTTCATTTCGTTGTTGTTATTATCACCTCGTTCGTTTTTGCTCGCCTCCTCGTTTCCAGACGCATGTATTTATACACACATATATATATACATATATATATATATGGGGTGTTTCACGCCAAATCGTCCGTGTCGATTTATCGATTATTTATTCATTTTCTTTGCTCGCTTGTTGCGTGAACTCGAAGGGGCGAAAAAAGGAAATGAATTAATGAATAAACAAAATGGGCGGCGGAATCGCAGCCGGGTCTACTCCGCTTGGAATAACCTGTACACATTTTTCTTGTTAGCGCTCGAGTTCCTCTCATAATTTTTTTTTTTTATTTTTTTTCTCCACCTTTGATTTATATCCAGAGCCATAATACGATCGGAATAGAAAAGTGTGTCGGGTCGTGATATCGTTATTTGTGTCCAGAATAATACTGTACGCACATAAGATATCACGTGATCCCGTTTGATTCCACCTGAGTGTATACGGCGCAACGTGTACGGGATACACGTGTGTTTGTGTGTGTGTGTGTGTGTGTGTGTGCACAAAACAGTTTTTCGAGATTGAAGGATCTTGTCGTCCCAATGAAGAAACGGTCGAAGGAAAAAGGAGGAGGAAAAGAAGAAGACGAAAAAGAGGAAGAAAATGGAGAAAAGAAAGGAGGGACGGTAGCTCGTCAATCCCTTGCAGATACAACATCGGTTGGGTTTCTTTCCATCGGCGTAATCGTTACGAGGGTGAACGATCAATTTTATACCAACTTTACTTGCACTGTTACGCGCTTCGTTGTCGTCGGTTGCCTTCTTTCGCTACGGCGAGAGGGATGGAGAGGAAAGAGGGGCGAGGGGCGAGGGGGTGAGAAAAAAATTGTGGAAAAGTGAGGTATGTATACATATATATGTGTATATGCACGGAAAATGTGGGTCAGGTCGTTGCCGCCAATTTTCTGAAAATTAAGCAACCAAATGAAGAGAGAATTACTCGACAGCGTAAAGTATAAAAGCGAATAATATAAGAGGGACGTGTTGCAATTGGCTAGGGACACCCGGGAGTTGAAAGTCTGGAACGTCGGGAGTCAGGGGAGAGCCGGGGGGGTACGGGGTGTGGAGACTGCTCGCGTATATATGTATACGAGAGACGTAGAGCGACGGTTAGAAGGTGTAAGAGGAGTAAATTAGGTACAATTAGAGGCACTCGCTGCAGAAGGAGCAGCGCTGGCGCCGCGAAGAACGAGGTGAAAAAGGACAGCGATATTCGTGGGAGCTGGGGAGAGAGAGAGAGAGAGAGAGAGACGGAGGGAAAAAGAAAGGGGCGTTAGGCTGTTCCTAAATCTTAAAAAGCATTTCGTACCGCTCAGTAGGTTTATAAATTTTCGTTTAGAAATCAGCGGCAACTTTGTCCGCCCTGAATTCCGCGCATTCTTCTCTCTATTAGACCACCGAATACCTACCTATCCGCTACCGCAACTACCCAACTATCTCGCATTATTCCCGCGAGTAAATTTTTTTTTCATCAACTCCGACCACATCATTTCCTCCGCATGAAATCTCCGCAGACGTCGATGATATTTGAAAAATTCCGTTTTCCGAGAAAACGCATTTCAAATTACGACACTGCGAACAGAACATGTTTTCGAATCTATTTCTACCGCACAATATCCATTGAACCCGATTCATCGTACGTAAAGTATAGCGCAACGGATTCGCGAGACGGTACACCGATCTCGATCGAGTTCACGCAGAGTGTCCTCGGTATGTACATACCACGTATACGTGTGCAAGGATCCTACATAGGTGTAAATCTGTCCATGTATCACGTGAATTCATCGACGTCGGTAGGCCGTAGATTTAGCCCGGCGGTTCGTGATGGGCCTAAAGAGATTCGCGCGTTGATCACGGGTACCCCGTGATTAAATGCGTCGATACACGTTGACCGCCGTCGATACGGGCATTGCCTCGGTAAGTACCCATGTGCACATACGAGTCATGTACCGTACTGTAACGTGTACTACGTGCATATACGCGTGACGCTATATCCGTTCGGGTCTTAGAACTGACGGCGATACCAAAGCCTTTGAGACCGTCGCGGATTTAGATGAACGGCAAAGCGAAGCGATCGAGACTGAGAATTGTCTGCGCCGGTAATTATGCCCTCGAGATCGGGTCCGCGCATCGGTAACGCTGAACGGTCGCTTCCGAGTCCGTCGGGAAGTTCGCGTTAGAAATTTTTTCAATTGTCGTCCGTAAATCGGGTTCGATTACAGACTCCGCGTCGCTCGCATCTCCGTTTATCGAAGTACTATGATAAGTGTGAGTAAAATTAAGTATACCTTCGTCTGCGTTGCAGAGGCGAGTCACACGAGGAGTTGTACTTTTACAGGATGTCCATCTCGAGCGTTTCCATCGAAAATTTTGGGAGGAGAACGCCGATCGACTCATCGGTAAAAAGCACATACGCGTCTACGAGGTGCGTGGTGGGGAAGAAGCACCGAAAGCACGAGTGACTTGTATGTTACACGCAAAATGAAAAAAAAAAAAAAAAAAGAAACACCCACGTGATATTCTTTACGTATGTAGAGTACGTTCGGGCACGAGTGCAGAATGGGTATAGTAAGTATATAATCCGAAGGGTATATAAGGGACGGCGGAATGATGAACGGGCCAATTACAACCGGATACCGGAGCACCATGGGTAGCTATATATGAGTTATATGTACGTATACGTGTGTACGTGATACATATATGCTTACCAGCTACCTGTACCTATATATATATATATATATATATATACATATATACATAATAACGGCAGCAAGAGTTGGAGTTTCTCATCCCTGCAGTCGTAGTTGGGCGTCCCTCGGCTTCCGCACGTGTGCAATCGACTGGCAGGGGCGACTCGTTGCTACTGTGAGGGTGACTGGTAAGCGCTGAATGAATGAGAAAAAAAAAAGTAGAATGAAAAAATAGAAGAGAAAAAAAAACAAAAAAAAAATTGCTCCCGATTGGCGCGGGGCTTTTCTCCATTAAGGGTAGCGTCAAGAATGCCCCGGTATATACCATACTCGAACGATATACCGCAAATTATATCCGCGCGTGGACGAAAAAAAAAAGAAAATAAAGAAAAAAGCGAATAAAAGTTCCAGCTAGGTTAAATGGAAAAAGAAAAAAAAAAAAAAAAAAAATCCCGGGTAGTACATTACCGAAGATTTTCCGAACCTCCAGGGTCATGATTGCGCGATATTTTTGACGGTAAAAAAAAAAGAAGGGAATAAGGGTCATGAATTTGAGGGATGTGGCGTTTTTTTGGTTCTTCATTAATTATTATGGTGCCTCGTCACGGTATTGATTCGTTTTCCTTATATTTCACTCGGAATTTCGTCCATCCTGATAATTTCCGCGACATCTTGGAATCTCGATTCGAGGCGCGTAAGGAAAAAGGGATAATACGGATGCGAAACATTCAGTTGGAATCGCTCGAAACGTGCAACAATGTACGCGGAGACGAATTTTCTCTGCGAGGTTCGTTGAAAAATCAACAAAATTTGTCAATTATAAAAAGGTAATAAAATATCATCTCGCAGCTGTTGGAGTTCAACAGCGTAATTGTATCGAATGAAATTTCGCCGAAATTGAATAAATGAAATGTTAATTTTAGAAGACCACCTCGGAGAATATCGTACAACGATCGCGAATCTTGTGACATTTGTGCTTCGAAATTTTCGCGGTTATTCGAAAATTTTTACAAATTCATCATCCCTTCGATACACCGACGATCTTCGTGACGGCAATCTACCGGAAATCGGCTAAACGTATCGCTTCATTTCGTAAAAATTTTTTTTTCGGTCGGATCAAAATAGACGAGATACGAAAAATACGGTGAATATACGAGGTTTTTTTTTGAAGTGACATGATTCTCGGTAGATCGTTGCTGCTTTTTTCCCCTAGATTACATATTCTCGTAGTCGGTGTCGGTTTTTCCTCCCGTTTACCCCCCCCCGTGTGTAACGAGCGTATTTTTAGCCGAACTTACGATTTGGCACACGGCGATGTTTTGTTGTCTACGCTTTTTCGCATTCCCTGTGAGTAAATAACGTGTGGCAAGTAACCGAAGCAGCTTTTAAACTGTACTCGAGTAATACCCGGTTGGAGAAAACTCTCCTCTCTCGTCTCTTTCCTTTTCCCCCCTTTTTACCTCATCATCCATCCCACCCTCTCTATCTCTCTCTCTCTCTCTTCACGTAAACGTAAGATATTCGGCTGACTACAAGAAGATTAAATTACCTTTCGTTGGTTCGAGTGAGTCGAAGATTCGCTGAAACTCGTTCGATCGGAAAGCTTGGGAGTTTTAAAAGCTGTTTCAGAGGAGACGAGGCGATACGGTAACTCGTATATATACATATACATATACATATACGTGTGTTTAGGTACAAGTACGTATGGGTACGCGATGCATATATATACAGGTAAGACACGTAACCATCCTTTCGGCGGAAAATATTCTAAAAAGAGGAAAGGAAGAGTACGACGCTGCTGCATCATCATCTGGCAGCTGGCAACGTCGTGGCGGTTCATTCGCTCCGTCGATTATCGTCCCAAAGGTTGCGTTACCTCGTATTCGCATATCCGGGAATATGATTACAATTACGTATATGCCACGGGAAAGGTCGTGGCGAAGTTTCGATTATCCCGTGGGCGGAAATGTCGCCAACTGCTCTCGGAGAAGTGCGGAGCAAAGACCCCGGATCGTCATCCCAATAATCAGCGTTGTTGTCGCAAAAATGGAAAAGTAAAAAAGGGAGAGCGACATCGCGCATGTGGATTTATTCGTCCGATAATTCACTGCAGTCGCGAAGACGCGCTACATCCGGACAACAAAAGTGAACATATTTACCTACCGTAGAATATTGTAGGATATCCAATAACGCGATATCGCAAACCCTTTGATCTTCGCTATGAAGTAAGATGGATGACGTCGCGTACGTACGCGATTTCCTCCCGAGTCGCGGTGAATCGCATATCTTCTTATCCGTACACAGTTAGCGATCGGTAATCTCCGAGGAAGCCCGAACAGGTCCGGGGATCGTTAAGATTACCGAGAATTCATTTTGTGTCGGGAAATATTCGAAGCGAATTTTGAGATTTTCCAAAAAATCGCATCGACGTCGTCTCTAATTTTAATTTCGAATAATTTCTGCGGGAGATTTTCCGAATACGGAAGAATCCCGTGTGCTTTACGAGGTTCGGACCGCGTGTCGGTTTCTCAAAGATGACCCCGTACATGCGACCTATATGACGACGGAAGGGTTGGCTGCAGCGAGACGTAGGCGTATAAAGAATTTTATTGAAATTCCTTCCAACATGGGCGAGACGCGAGGCGTGTACGGTACAGCATACACGCACGGGATGTAGAGGTATGGGAGGTAAAATAGGTCGGGTCTTATCCCAAGATCCTTTATGTACAGCGACCCCAAATCGTACGACCTTTGATCTCCTTGCATTTCCCTTCATCTCCGACGTTATACTTTCTTCGACGCGGACGTATAACAACTGCCAGAAGTCGGTATAATATCAATGGGGTTCTACCGGTTCGCCGTACTATATGTATACATAATATACGAAATATCCATTACCGCAACCAATCTCTGGAAAATTAATTAAACATCTCTTTTTACGGATCATTAAACTTCCGCCGATTCACTCTTTGCCGATTTCTAATAAGCCTCGTCCCCGTTTTCCTCCCCCTCCCCCATCCCCCTCCCCGCGTTAACTCCTAGTTTTATCCCGGGGAGTACGGGGAGACTCGATAATTCACGCCCGAATTCCTATCGCCCGAGTATCAAAAGCGTACGCGCGCGTAGCGGTACGCCATTTTGTTTTTTTCTTTTCTTTTCTTTTCTTTTGTCTTCACTCGGCTTCTTTGATTTTTTTTTTTTTTTCGCTCCGCTTCGATCTCCTTTCGAATGCTCAATTTTCCGCTCGTTCTTCCCACGTAATTACAAGCGACAGACGTGAAAAGAGAAAAAGGGGAAAAATCAGGTGTAACTCATTGCTCGGGTAATTTATTCTCTGGGTAAATGTCAGACGAGCGAAGTTGGACAAAAAAATACGTTACATCGTACATCCGCGGGTTACGTACATGTGTAATATAACCAGCGGCGGTGAAGGGAGGTAAGAAAGAACGAAAGAAATGAAGGAGAGGTAAAATAAATAACCGGATAATAAAAACCGAACGAAATGAAGAACGGGGAGGAGAAAGGGAGAGAAGAAAAAAAAAAAAATTGGCCTCGATTCAACGCGGGCGCGAAAAACACGAGGAGAAATTGATATGAACTTTAGTCAAACCGTGCGTGAGGACAACGCCTATCATTTCGTATGCGATATCGCGTCATATCGCATGATACATTCACTGACAGCTTTGATGTTAAATGTGGCCGAAGAACATAAAGAGAATTCGAGCGAACTTGGCAGTTAGGTGACATCTGTACGTGGCGTTTTTACCGTACCCATATACGTATACGTATACACCTACTGTACGTACAAATTTTTTCGACATATGTTACGCTTGTGATCGTTTACGAATACATATATATGTATTCAACGTGCATGTCGTTACCCATATACGTACGTACGTATCTGTGGGCGATAACAGACGGGGTATGTACAGGTATGTATGCATGTAAAGTAGAAACTCTGAATAATAATTTTGACGAGAGGCGTATCATCCCTCCGCGATGAATGGAAACGAAGAAAATAAAATTTCCTCTCATTTACTCCCCCGGTGTCGTTGCGTCCGTGCGAGAGTCACGTGTCGCGAACGCGCACATATGTATTATACAATGTACGTGTAACTGTGTCATTAAAAGAAGGAATTGAATTTTTTTTCGGCTAAAAATAAAGAGACGAAATTAGTGTAGGTGACCGGCATTTCTCGATATTAATGAATCGCATAGTTTGAAATTTTTTACTCTCGCATCATTATACAGTGTAATAAAGCGACTTGTTCCGAGTCGTAGACGAGATTGTGAACGAAAATCGTGAAGATGTACAACTCTAGTGAAAAAAAGTAAAGACCTAGTAGAATAGAAGAAAACGAACGAACAAGGGAAGATAATCGAAGAGACGAGGAAAATTATAGGAAATGAAAAATAGCAGATCTCATAGATGCACGTACACGCACGTAATTCACGTACTCGTTCACAATTAGAGAGAAGAGGGTTGATTATTTACTCGAAAATTCTCGAACACTTTCAGCGTCTGATCTTCCGTTCGCTTACATAGCTGGAATGCAGCTTTACTAATTCACTAATTCGTTAGAGAATTTTCGAAGCATCATCGAGCGGATAATTTCAACTTTCTCTTAAATGCCGAGAAAATTCGTTCAACAGCTTGAGCGCGGCATTATACCCCGAGCGCATTTATTGGCCGAATATACCGGGTTAGCCGCGGGTGGAGAAGAAACGGGGAAACACTTTGAATTCTCAACGATCGAGTTCCGCGACGTGTCGGTATCCGTAACAATGATAACGTTCGTGATAATAACCCTCTATTTTTGTCTGTACACGGTAGGGATAGACCGCAACTTTCCAAACTTGATTTTCCGACCTTAATTTACCACCGAATCTTAGCCCCTCGCGCCGCGTCGCCGTAATCCGAGCTGAATTTGCCTGAGCGTTGGTAATTTTCTCAAACTCGCAAAATCCAGGAATTCTACGCGGCGAAACGCAGAAACGAAGCGAACGATAAAGTTCGCGAAAATCTTTAGTGTGATACATAAGTATGCAGTTATGTAAAAGTTCCGTACCCGTCCATTCGGAGGGGAAAAAAGTGACGGGATCTTGGGGGTGGCTTAATTTCGATCGTCATGATATCCGGATCATCTACGGGGTGAAAAAAGGAGACACACCGTTTTAGGTGACATTCGTTTTCGAACCAGCGGATATCTCGAAAATAATGATGAAACTTTTTCTTTGAAAATAAAAAAAAAAAAACAAAACTTTTTCATCCAACAATTAAGTTTTTTGACCCGAACGAAGGGACGCGTTCACGCCCTGTGAAAAGTGTCACTCACGTATGGTGCTTAGATTCCAAAAATGTTTCCGAGATTAGCGGTAACATTTTAATTACGAAATTCTGAACACTCAAGTTAATGGGTGGGCGTGGTTTATGGTACATTACCTTGCCGTACATAAGGCACCCATGTACGCAGACATGACAGGTATATAAAACGTATGTGGAAAATAAGAGCAGCCTGCGAGAGTCAGGTTTGAAATCAAACGAATTCGCCCGGCACGTACTTTCCGGTAGAGGAAGCGAGGTTCGAGCATACGTAATAATGGTATATGTACGGGGCGTTCGATATGCCGAGTCACTCCAGCGGCTTACGTCGCTCTAATTATTTGAAATTTTTTAAATACTTCGCCACATAATGTAGTCTGCACGCCTCGAGAAGCCACCGAAAATTCCCTACAGCCCCTTTTTGTACGACGATTTTTTATTCCTTTCATTTCATTCGTTTCTGGGAAAGAAATTTTTTTCGTCGAGCCACCTCATAAACGCCGTGTGGTTTTCAATTTTAGAAGAATTCTCGAGAATTCGGTAATAAACAAGCGGAAAAGCAAACGAAATACCGTTTCTCGGAATTTTTATATCGAAACGTCAGAACGTCAGAACGCTTCGGTCCAATGCCGATGGAACTCGTGAATAAACAAGACAGAATTTACGTCTATTTCACTTTGAGCTAGGTTGAAAATTTTCATTCCTCTTTCACGTGGCTCTTCGAGAGCGGAGGACGGAGCTGCCGTACCGGTGAAAAATTTTCGTTTCAAAAAGTCCAACGGTCGGAATTTCCGGCGAGGTGATTTGGCACGGAACGCCCGGTAGGTCTATATTATAAAATAGAAGCACCAAAGCTGCTTCGGCGGTTTGGTAGAGTGGTAATATACGTGTGTCGTAGCTATACGTGGGAGTAACTCAGGCTCATAGCTGTTTCTGGCTCGAGGCTAGGATCGGAACGGATCGGAATGAAGTTTCATTTCGTTGAGCCAACCGAGGGTAGGATTTGGAAGGACGAGTTAATTTCGGGTAATGTACGGCAGTCGGAGATTCGGTTGGAGATTACGCGAAAAGCAAGCGACCCACGTTCGCCTTATCGAGATCAGAGATGACCCAAAATCAATGACCTCCCACCGGCAGGGTGCCGGCGGGGCCGGTCCTCCGACGCGCGGAGCTCGGTGCAGGCGTTCGAAAGAAGAAGGGGTCCGGCGAGTCGGCGGTAGCGAGAGAAGGTGCACGGCCGAATGGTATTCCTTCCCCTCGGCGATCGATTCCTATCTCACGATGAAGTAAAACGAACCACAGCATCGCCGAAATAACCAACGTCGTCATCGCGACGCCCGAAGATTTTACATCTACCGATCCGAAGAGGTCGTGGATCGAACGGCGGAGGGTTGCGAACCGGACGTGGCTTTAATCTTCGTCAAATTTGACGCCTCTACCCAGTGAGTCTTTTCAAATTCGAACCCTCGTAATTACCGTTAGCGAAACCGATTCTTTTCACCGTCCTCTCGATCGTATTTTTCAAGTTAAACATCACCCACCGGTTACTCTGGTTCGAAGAGATCTGCAGCCAAAGGGAATTACGGGCGGAAAATCTGGAGTACCAAAATTTTCCGATTTTTTTCTCGAGGGGATAAAAGAGAAGAATTATGTTCCTCCCTTGTTTTGGGATTTGGATACCGACTAACCCCGTATACTACGTTCCCGATCCTTTTTCATCTCTCGAAAATCTTAGCCGTGTATACGGTAAGAGAAAAAAATTTCTCACGTCCTATACGCTGATCCCACTTCTCCCCCCGTTGTTCGGATGTTTCTTTCCTCCGTTCCACCGTCACTCGCTACGTTTTTCAATTATTCAATTATTTTCCATCTACTCGCTGGCCCCCGATCAGGTTTCGAAACCAAAAATCCACGTTTCCAAATCAGCCGAATCCACATTCTTCGACTCAAAATGCGGATCGAGAAAAAAACTCAATTACGCGGATTGAATACGCGAGTGTTTTTACCGTTCTTCCGGTTTCTTTCGCAAGTAGAATTGGCGCTAGGTCTCTTATCCTCCACGTTCTAGTTCGTCGATATCGTTCACATTGCGACTACTTATACGAAAAATTGGAGAACGTTCCTTTCCTGCCGCCAGCAACTTTCTCGCTAAAAAGACGAAAGCGCCGTAACACACTGCAGTGACCATCTCTCCGAATAGAAATTACATAATATAATCTCTTTGCCGAATAGAAGTTAACGTCGCCCGAAAGCTACTCCTTTTCACATGATATCATATCACCCTTCATCGCGAATTTAGCAAACATTAGCTGTGAAAATATTCGCTGATAATTTTCAAAACGAAGAACAGGTTTTTATTTCTCATTACATCCCGCGACTATAAATCCAGTAAATCCGAGTTCGATGTTGACACGACCACAAGGTCGCGATATTTTCATCATAGATTTTCGAATAATTTTTCAACTCTAATTCGAAATTGAAATTTTCAATTTTAATACCGACGTACCTACAGCTAACGGACGTACGCTATGTAAAATTCGAGAACAAAACCCTGTACCGCGTATGATATTACATGCGGTAATAAAAACAAGAGAACTGAAAAACAAAAAACAATAACAATCAAAAACCAAAAAAAAACTTACGAATCAAATGATATTGAATGATAACGAAAATAATGTATAATTAAACCACGACTGCGGGCTTGCGATTCCTGTATCCGTTGGAAAATTTTCAACGCGGCATGCACAAATATAAAATACACATTTATTAACGTTGTTATTTAATTAACGAAACATGGATTGCATCAAAGTTACGTGATGTTCGTTTGAAACGTGCAGCTTTTATACAGTTATACTGTATCGCAGAGTTGTCCAGGGCAATGCAGTATGTGTGACGGGTAATGGGAGGAGGGGGATAAAATCTCTGTTCGGTTTTAATTTGAATTATTCCAGCAGGTATACGTCCGTCGAAAGAATAAAATGTAAATGTTACACACACGCGCGTAACCGTTAGCCGTGCCGCGTAAATGGCTCCGTCCACGTGAAACGTTCGTGTCTGAAGTTTTTTTTTTATTTTTTCAATAAACTCATACCCTCGGTACCTCCGAGTGTTAGTGTGAAATTTGTAGATTTTTGGAAATTATTAGCTCTACGAATTTTCGACAATACTCGGATGTACCGAGAAAGACTGTGCCGAAGTGGGCGTAACCATATATGTAATATCCAGCATCGAATTACGGCGTGAACAAATTTCTATGCCGAAGAGTAACGTAAATAATAGCATTATTAATATTATACAGAGGTATACGGATGCGGAGAATACCGAACGAGCTCCGATACGCTATAGAGGCCGCAGGCGTAACGAAATTAATTTCTGTGGTTATGCGTAAATTGTTAATCGCTGAAATTTGCCTTACGGATTTACAGTTATTCGCGTTCGTTCGGTGACGAGACCAGACGACACGAACCAACGCGCAAAAGGGACAGAGAAGAACGAACGCGAAATTGGTGACATTTGGTTTTTTTTTTTTTTTTTTTTTTTTTTTTGATTTTCTGATTAACGACAAGAGAGTGACAAATTTTGAATAATTTGAATTCACGCGACGTCAACGGTACAATGTCTTCAACGAGATGCGATATAGCTAAAGATTTCTTATTCTAATTTCGGGACAAAAAAGTCCCGAAGAACATCGTCGGGATAATTTTCCGTCACGTTGAATCTGATATTTTCAAAAACTTGACTCGTACTCGAACACGACACGTATCCGGTGGTATACGTGGACGATTCTCTGCTGTGAAACGAGACGAAGAAGAAAAAAATCAAGTGACGTCAAAAAATCAAAGAGCTAGAGGGTGAAGGAAAAGAAAGTCTCGCGGATCGAGGAGTGAGCGGAAATGTGAGAAGAAAACCGTAGGGGGCTAACAAAGTTGAAAGAAAAGTCGCGGCAAGAGAACAGAAATCGAACGTAATTGAAACGCGGAGGAAAAAGAGAGAAACGCGCGAATGAATAAAATGAAATACTCCATTGCAGGAAGTGGGGAAAAAGACAAATATTATATACGTATAAAAGTACCTACCCGGCGAAAGTCATACTTCAAAGATAAGTAGCTGAGAGTATTCGCCTTGAGCCACTTCGGTTTCAAGAGCCCCCGCTAGCCATTCTATCTATATTATACGTACATATTATTAAATATAAGAACAAAAGAATCGAGGACCCTTCAAAAATTCGCCTCGCATCCCCGGGTTTACGACCGATTCCTTTCTTCCATTCGTCGGTCTTGCGCTTAATTATCCGCCTGCATCCGGATAGAAATGCACTTAGAATCGACTTTGCAGTCGAACGGTTTATTAATTTATTTTTTTCTCAATGCTAGAAGTCATAGAAAATCTCGCTCGTTATTTCTTCTAATTGATAAGATATCGTTACAAAGCGTCGTAACACGCAACGTCTTTTTTTTTTTTTTTTGTTACATCTTGGCAGGTTTTCGGTATATTCTGATTTTTTTTTTTTCTAAACTCTGAAAATTTCTTCCCTCAGAACTGCTTCCATTATTCATTATTAGGTGTGGCTGCTGAGTTTTCTTTTTTTTTTTTTTTTTTCGAATCGTCGCAAAGCTTCCACCCTCCCTTCGGATCTCGATAAATGAACGTCTCCTCTCCGACCTCTTGCCTCTTATTTGTCAGATTTCTTCACGTTTTTTTTTCCCCCCACCTCAATTTCTTCTTTTTCTCTTCAGCAGGTGTCGCGCGGTCGAACGACACTCGATAACGAACGTGTCGTTAACGACGAGGGGGATAGGCTGTACGTACGTACCGGCAGTTACTTTGAAACATCGATAGAAATTTCGTATCTTTTTGACCATGCGGGTCTCACGGCTCCGTTTCATTTTTCCTCCTCGCTTCTCTAATTTTTCTCTTTTCACCAATTTTCACGCGTACGTAGCGCCTGCGTTCCACGCGCGGGACGCTCGTCATATTATTTCACACGTCTGACCTAATTACGCCGTGACAAATAAGTGGGAACGAAGAATAAAAATAAATCGGATTCGGTCGTTCTCGCTTTACAAGATCGGGGCGCGAGCGCGAGAGTTACAACTCCGGTGATTGGGGTGTAGGTTGTAGAGGGGAAAAAAAAAAAAACTTGGGGATATTTTATCGACTGATTTGTCCTTTGCTCCCTACGGCGATTTTTCCCAGTTCCCTCGGTGTGTTCTCGAACGTTTCGGCGCTCCCACCCCCATCTCCATCTTCTTCTTTTTCTTTGCTTTTACTTTTTTACTCGCCGCTCTATTATATACGCACTATAGTACACCGCATAAAGAGCTCGGTGTTATTAAGGTTGAATAGCTGTTTCAATCTTCCCTCTCGAGTCATCTGCGCGGCGTTTTGCCAAACGCGTAATTTCGGCCGGGGTATATACATACATGCTTCATACACGGGGTACGCGTGGGTATATTAGACAAAGTAGATATACGTACGTACCGCGGGATCGAAAACGAGCTGTAAAGAGGATCCTCCTATTGTTCCTTGGAGGGTGTTTATCGAATTGGTTGAAACAACAAAGAAGTCATTTCGGTGAGTCGAAGTCGTCTCGCGACGGGGACGAAAGAAAAAGGATCTAATAAAAGGGATATCCATCCCGCGCGGAGGCTGAATCGCTTCGGTCGATATCCCGCGAGATTAAAAGGTGCGACGACCGTGCAGGGGTGGTAGGAAACGGTGAATAGAAGGAGACAAACTAACGAGGACGAAACGTGTTAACAACGTATACGTATACATTTATATACCCATTCCGCATCAGGGGGGGGGGGGGGGGGGGGGCAGCAGAGAGATATCCTTCCGCAACAGCCAAAGTGCTTTCGCGAGGAGTCTCAAATTTCATTTGAACGTCGAGTTTGTTTTAGGTATAAGGGGGATCTCGATCGAACTAAACTTTTCGATTTATATCGCTACGCGTACACATCTCCCCGACGACGGATACACTCGACCAGCGATGAAGTTTACGATATTTTTTCGTACTTTTCCTTTTTTTTTTTTTTTTCTCCCCCAATTCCTCTTCCTGTTTTCACCAATTTTCTCTTTGCTTCTTTTTTCTCTCTTCTCTCTCGTGGAGCAAACTATTTTTTCGTTCGCCGACAATGACGCGGTAAAACGCCGTTCGCGCGTCACTTTTCTCTTCGTTTATTTTCACATGGTCGTAGGACGGAAGGTGAGAAGACGTTATATATAAGTATGGTATAGTCGAGGATCGGGATGCGCAGTATCGAGGTGTTGAAAAGTGAAAAGTTGAAACGCAGTCAGTTTCACCGTCACTTTATCCAACGCGAATGGGTATATGTGTATGTATATGTAAAGTCGAGGCGGGGTGTACGGCGTGCGCATAACTACGCGGGGATAGACGCAAAGATTGAATTTTCAGTGTAAATAAGAATCCCCGATGCCTCGCGAAATAGGACATCAAAATCCCTGTGTATTCTGACGCCTTGCAGATATATTTTCAAAGGATGAATAAAGGAGATAATATCTTTCACTCTACTGTCAAATGCAAGGGATTCGGAGAAGGATTCGCAGCCACGCGTTACCTTTGTGAATAAAAATACGCCATTAAAATAGCGTGGTGAGAATTTCGAGCTAGAAAATGCAGGAAATCACGTTGGACGTAATGAGTATCAAAAAAAAAAAAAAAAAGGAGATTAATGAATTACCGACAGGACCGGGGCTCGAAATTCGCGCGTCAGAAATACAAAGCGTTCAATTGGCGTGCCAGGCAAACTCGACGGCGCACAGCCTCGAGGTTTTTCAACCCCCAGTTTGATGCAACAGGATCGGTTCGGATTTTTTTCTCCAAACAACAAAAGAGGAGAAAAAAAGTGGAGGGGGGGGGGGGGGGGGGGGGAGAGAAACAACCGCGTATTTTCGAGCGACGGGTGTTTTCGCATCTCGTGTAAAAGATAAAGTTTGAAGAAAAAAAAAAAAATAATAGATTTTCACGACACACTCGGTCTTATGTCCGTAGAAAGAGGCGGGAGAATTGATTCGTTTTTCTTTTATCGTATCATCATTGTTTGCTGAATGTATGCGGCTTAGATCTGCGCGGAGAATAACTTTTCATCTCTCGGTTGGCGGCGGTACTACATCGAATACCACAGCGGCACTTTAGCACCTGACCTGGATCCGACCTTCGAGAAAAAGTTGTCCGCTCTGCGGTCGCGAGAACAATAGCGTCCGTTTCGCGAATGCGTGCCAAAATTGAAATGCGAAAATTTCGACGATATTGTATCGAGGTGGGAGGGTCCGCGACTCCTATTAATCGTCGTCCTCTTTCTCGTTGGCTTCGTAGTTTTCGAACGCGGTGTAAAACTGATTAAAGTTCGCGATTGCTCTCCGCTGGTAAACTGTATTCCTTTCAAACGCAGCTTTTCAAAAAATTTATAACTTTCCGTTGAAAAATTTACACCTACACAATAACCCCCTCGTAATCGTTCTTCGACGAGTTACGGGCACGGTATATCCACCTGCCGAAGCTCCGACTGCGTTTTTCCGCATCGCGCAACTTTTTACGATCAATTGAAAACTTGAAAAAAATCAGCGGTTCGCAATCGTTGCGTCGCGTGGTAATAAACAAAACGAGAATCATGATCGAAAGTATGAAAAGTGTACGTGGAAGAAAAACCCGATCCTACGACGATAACGATAATAACAGCAAGACCGACATTAATAAAGACGATGACGGCAACGATAATCAAATTAATATCTACATTCTGTGAAACGAACCTCGAATAGAAGCTACGCAAACGTGCGGTCTGCAATGATGAAATATTCACGGAATTTCGAATTCCATCGTTAATATTATCTAATAACAATAACGGGGATGGGGTACGATGTTAATATTCCGAAAAATTCTTCAATGGTGCTTTCCAGCACCTTCCATTTCCCAACTTCCGCCTTCGGTCTTTCGCGGTCACGTAAATATGTATATATATACATATATACGTATAGTATCTGTAGTAACCGCGTGAATCGACTGGATTTTCCGCGCCCTTCGTCCGTCTACAGGGTGGTCAGCAAGGAATGGATAAAAAAATCAATCGCCAATGCAAACATCCGGGGCCCGTTATATCGAGACGTATCATATATCATACCAGAGTCGACGAACGCGTGGATTAATTTTCACAAGAGAAACTTTTTTTGCTCAGCCGATTCGATCGCTAACTCCGACGCATCACGTGGTATCCTTCTATGTACTTCACTCGCGCTTGAATTGAAAAAAATTCCGTTCACCCCTCAGCTATTACTCCGACGGATTCCTTTCCTTCGCGGTATATAGTACGGGCGATTTTTGTTCAAAGGAAATCCTTTGCGGGTTCGAACCTTTGACAGCGACCTAAAGATATCAATGAAAGGGCGAGGCTCGAACCACCGTGTGCCGCGGGGCATTGTAGTAGAAAGGGAAAAGCGAGTCAGGGACACCGGTAGCGGCGGTGGCTTTTTTCCCCCCCCGTATCTTTTTTATTAAACTACGCTGCGTTTCGGCGATCGGTGAGACTCGCAGCTTGGGGGGGGGGGGGGGGGGGCGAATCCACCCCGTACAGATACATATATATATACATATATATATCTATAATATTCCGCCGACGATCGTTTTGCCCTAGCCGTTGCCCTCTCGTCGTTCGCTTCGCTGCAGAGAAGATATAAATTGGACTTCCAGTCGAGCGTGATAGTTGATCGGATTTCGAGATAATCGCGCGATCCCCGCAGAGCACGAGCAACTGCCGATATTCCTTTTTTTTTTTTTACATCGTTCCGCGACCCTCACCCCTCATTTTAATCGGGTTATAAACGATTAAGAGTAGCAAAACTTTCACCTGTATACGTATACACACCTGCCGCGTATGCAACTCCCGTAACGCGCGTTACTTTATAATCCACCATTTATTAAACTCCCAAAAATCTACCTATATGCGTAAGGTACTTTAGATACTACACCGAAATGTTCGTTGATTTTTCCATTTTCGTTTATGTGTGTGTGTTTGTTTTTTTTTTTTTTGTTTTTTTTTACTCTGGTTTTTTTTTTTCTCTCGCCCCAATTATAAAAACCTCCGCGAATTCTTTCGCGTACCTAATACCCTCCGGAGCTGCGGTGCACCGTGAAAACCGAGGCTCCATTATCATCGTTATTTGTTTCACCGTAGAAATAAACTAATGGAAGATTTGCCGTACCGGTGCAGGGTTTCGATCGTCGTTTTTCTTTTTTTTTTTATCGATTTGTTTTTATTCAATTTTTACGTACACTTTTTATTCCAACCGTCTACCAGACTTTTTTCCATCCAGACTTTTGTGTTTTTATTATTATTTCGTCGAGGAGACGAAGGATTTCGCGAAGCGACGGAGCAACGTGGTTCAGGTATTGCACGGTGTTTAATTATGAAATTTAACTTGAGTTTAATGGAAGTGCCTAAAACTGAGAATATGTGTAATGTTGCATGTAATATGGAAGGCATCGTAGCGAGCGGCAGTTCTTGTTAGTGTCAGTTCTAAAGTATATACATATATATATATATATATATAACATAGTTGTTTATACGAAAATGCGGAGCTGTTTGCCGTCAAGCTTTGAAAACTTTCACTTTATACACAGAAACGACTGAAGTTGTATTACGTTGAACGCGCACATTTTGCTCTACCCCCCCGTACCGACACTTTTCCCCATTTTCCACGTCACGCATGACGCTCAATAGATTTTCAGAAAATTAACGTTTCGCGGAGGAATAACGTTGTAGCACGTGTCTTCGCTCGCACACTTTTACGCGTACATATACGTGTACGTACAGGTGTGTGTGTGTGCGTGCTCGCGTGTGTCGGGCATGTATTATGTATAAACCATCGGGACACGGTGCGGCGTTAACGACTGTTGCGTAAATGAAATTTTACTACGGCGACAGTGCAGATTGCCGCTAGCGGTAAAATGTGGAAAGGGAAGATCCACCTATTAAAACAACGTGGATAGAAAAAGTTGACGCGAGAACGGCTTACCGGGGAAGGGGGAGGTTATTAATTCGCTGAGCGTACGTCATTTAATCCTTATATAACACGGTATTATGCAATCAGGGGGAAACGAGATATCGGATGGTGGAAAAAAATCAGGAGGGGGCGCACGGACTCGCCCGTGTTGTTGGACTTTTTTCGTTGCGCGTCGTACGATCGCCTGGAAATCGGCGGATTTTATTTTTCGAGGCTCGCGAGGCTCTGGGAGTCTTCGAATTGTCTTCGAATATGGAATAAGATTTACACGTCGTTATCGATATACGACGTTCGTTCGTTCTCTGACATTAGCGAAAATCTCAGGTCTCGACACACCCTTTTTCAAACACCGCGCAAATTATTCATCGACCAGGATCGTCGAGCTTAGAAAAAACGTGCGATTAAGTTTCGTCCGTTTTATTCGAAATTCGATCTTTCAAGGAACGGACAGAGGTCATTCGATTCTTCAATTCGTCGAATAAAAGTTGAAAGAACGGAACTAATAATGGGGGGACAAAATTGCGAACGAGTCCGAAGTTAAGCTCGCGTTTCTAATTTATTTCAATTAAGGCTGTCGCATAAATCAAAAAATTGCACCGAACGATTCCATTGAAACAGAGAATTACTCGCCGTTAAATTACCCTCGTTTGTACGCAAAGTTTATAACGTCATATCTCAGCTACAATCGGAATCAGAGATAGCGGCACCCGCCCATTTCCGAGGGGGGTCGGGAAAAAGGGGGGAAGAATTCCGAGGGAAGAAATTAAAACAAAAGTTCATATAATTCTATCCATGTGGGGAATCCTCCTGCATGAACCCCGAGCAGCCACGCCGGTCTGACGTGACGTCACGAAACGAATCGCAGAACTGGTATACATATATATGCATAGCAGTAACTCTGATTATCCCGGTGGCCCAGAAATTGTAATTTACAAAGGTACAAAGGGGGCATACCGGGCATTACATGGACGACATCCTGCCTCGATTTTCGATCGCACAGCGTCTGTATAATTTGAAAATAATCGAATACATCGTACCGAGAAATTGAGAAACTGATTGCAGAATTTCACGTACCAAAAGTTCTCTCTTTCTTTTTATTCTTTCATTGGCTGCATTGGAATTTTCAAATAGGTATCGCGACTTAATCAACCCTGATCTACTTGAACGAGCAGTGAAACGACCATTCTTCCCTCGGTAATTGAAACCTAAATAGATTTGTTGCAGCGATTCCCTTTGAAGTTACGTCTCATTTTGTTGATCCGCTGCAAGCACGTCCGCTCAACTAGCAATAGCAACGGTGCACCGGCACTGTCTGTAATTGAAGAACAAAAAAAGTGATAATTAAAAATTTTCCGAGAAATTTTCATTAAATTCCTCTGACAAATCGAAAGAACGGTGTATATCCTGTGATCGTAATCGATTAAGCGCAACTTTGTGATCCCAATATTTTTCAGTACATTTAGTTCAGAAAAAGCGATCGAAAGTCCGATTCAAAACCCAAAAAACAGAAGATTGAACAAAAAGAAAATTCCAGATCGCGATATTCCAGAGTCATCGCCTATCGTTTGACAAACTTTCAAAAAAATTGTCTCACCGAAGTGTCGCACATTTTCGCGGTGAAACGAGTCCCTGTATACGTCAATTTATCCAAAGTGTTCTCGTCCGAAGCAACCGCCGTAAGGGTTGGCTGTCGAGCCCACACTTCGTACAACGATACGCGACGGCCAACGCGAATCCCACATTCGCTTACGAGCCCAAGTCACGCGAGCGTTCGACCGCCGCGCGACAGGAACGCGAGAAAAGTTAATCAAGGATTATTCCTCCCCTCCTCCCCTCCTCCCCTCCGCCCCTCCGCCCCCCTTTCCCGTTACACGGCTCGCAAAGATAATGCAATTTAATTCATTTCTCGCCAACTGATGCCGGTCGGACTAACCAAAAGGGCGAGGGGCGGGGGAAGGGGAAGGGGGAGCGAGCGCGAGGACAAATGAAAACACACGGGGACACGTTTTTTATTCATCATCTGCTTTTTCTTTACTTCTATTTTTTTTCATTGTAATTTTTTTTATTACCGCGCGCACGCTTTCCCCCACATCTCACTATACGTATATACACGAGGTTGTAATCATCGTAGCGTTTATTTTTTAATGCCGGTACCGTTTTTTGACGATGTCCTTTCCCCCGCCCCCCCCCCCCTCCCCTGTCTTTTGAAATTCATTTACAATCCGACCTCTTTCTCTCCCTCGTTTTCTAATCAAAAACTGATCTGGTATACATTTATCGAAATTACACCTGTGAGCTTTCCCCGCGTATATATTTATATATATACATATAAATATAAATATATTCGTACATACGCGATACATAACACACCTATGTAATATAGCCTTATGTACCGTACGTTTCGGATTGTACGAGCGGGTAAATTAAGGACGGTTATTACACGCGGGGTGTTGTAGTCCTGCGGGGGGCGTTAGGAATTTCGGTGTGAATTTCGATTGTGGTTCCGCGCGTATTCTCACCGGGGGTGTAAATTCTGCGGAGAGGTGAGGCGGGTGGGTAGGAGGGCGAGACTACGGGGAGACGAGAGAGCCGTTGGAACGGGCGAGTGTTCTACGACGACGACGACGACGACGACGGGGGAAAATTTACCCGAGGGAAAAATTTGTTACTTTTCTCTAGCTACGGATATTTTGCGACTACACGCGTAGCCGGCCGTCTGCGGCGCTCGGATTTTCGGGGGGGGGGGCTGACGCTCCTCGAGACGAAGGGGTGGGGGGGCGCGACCTTCGCGGGGGAAAAAAAAAAAAAAAATAGATAAGATAGCAAAAAACCAAACGGATGATCCCGGGGAAGTCCTGAGAATTAACAAGTCGTCGCTGAATATAGTCAACGTCAACGGGGAGGCACCGCTCCTGCGGTATACGTAACAGCGTAGATGTATTGAACGTATCTATGGTAATGCGAACCCCTTTTTATAAATCATGGTCTATCGCCGTACTTGACCCTCGGTTGAAGGGGTCGCTAGAGCGTATAGATAACGTTGTGCATAAAGTACGTAGGTAAATGGGGAAAAAGGGTGATATGGAACGAAGGGAGGGAGGGAGTAAGGAGGGAGGGAGGGAGGGAGGGAGGGAGGGTTTTGTAGCACTCGGGGTTGCGTGTACCTATAATGTGCTGGCAAACTACTCCGCTTAAAATCGGTTAGTCCCAGAAATAAACGTACATAGGAATCGCGCAGCCACCGCTACCGCGCTATTAGAAGCATAAAGAGAGAGCCGGGCGCGGATATCTCTGGATGCCCCCCGGGTAATAGCTATACGCCATGATAAATTTCGTAATCTATTACTTGACCCGCCCTCGAAGAGCTTGATGGCCGGTAGCCGGAGCGAGGGATACCAACGTCGGTATTGTATTAGGGGGGGTCTAATAGTGTAGTGGAGATTGTCTACCTGAACTCTCGACGATTAACGGCTTAACGATTATTCCGAACGAGAAATCATTTTTATCATCCGTTGAACCGATGCTACGTAGTCCAGAAATTGGAAGCGAAAATGCCCGTTTCGCCGGCGATGACGAGAGAATTTCTCCCTAGAGAACGAAAGAAATTTACTTCGAAAAATTCGGTAGCTAGTTATTTTTTTTTTGTTTTTTCAACGCCCGAAGATCGCGCCCCTGACAATGACCGTTACAGAGAAAAAAAAAAACTAGAGGTACAACGATTCGCGACAGCGCGACGTCACGTATTCGTACGCGTGCGAGTGCATTATATTATAAATTACTCGGGTCGCCGACGGCCAAGGGAGAAATGTATCGGAAGAATATTAACCGGATTCCAATGACTCACCGCGTTAACCGGGACGACCCCTGTCAGCGCCGCGCGCCCGCAACTAGCATTATCGTATTATTTATAGTCAGGGTCGTGCGGAGTTTAATTTTACGGCAATAATAAACTAGATACGCGCTTAGGTACGTACGTACGTAACGTGTAACGGGGAATTTCTATTTTTGCCCCCCCACCCCCCCCCCCAACGAATCAACGATTTTTTCTACTCAATTTTTTTCTCTCCCCCGTCCGTGGCGTTGAACTCACGGTGAAAATGTTGTAACTCGAATACGGTGCTTGACGCAGACGAGTAACAAGTTGAAGAGGATATAAGAGAAAAAGGAACATTCGAAAAGAAACTTTGGGATGGCCCGTCTTTTATTTTTCAATTTTCCTCTCCGTGTTTTTTTTTGTTTTTTGTTTTTCTCGCTTTTACACGAGGCTCGTTGAAGTCGGAGTACGTGGTAACGGCGCGCGGCATCGTCGGAAGCAAAATCGCGAGAGGGGGGCCGCCGTATCCGGTTAGTTAATGAACGACGTGCGCGGGCCCGCGTTGCCGCACATAAAAGAAATTAAAACACGGCGAATACGCCGCGGACGATACGTACCAGCGAAAATCAATTTTAATTACTCTCTCTCGTTACATTAATGGGCGTGCACCGTCAACGTCGACGGAATGCCGCGAGGATAACGGGCGCGAAGGATCCTCGACGTCGTAACTATTCGTGTGGTGGTAGGGAACGCCGCCCGACGCGAATCCGCGAAAAGTACGAAAATTACAAAAATTTCCGTACGTCGTAACGCGGTGTAAATAGGTACCTATTGCATACGTACAGGTACGCGGTCCTGGAGAGAACCGCGGTATACCGTGTCGGGAAATGGGCGGCGAACGAAATTACGAAAGACAAAGAGGAAAAAGGTAGAATGGAAGTCTTTTTACGATCAACGAAATAGACTCGTTCGGAAGCCATTATAAATTCAATCAGGTACGATCAGTTTACCTCAAGTCTCAGTCTCGATTATCGGATTTCGGGGCTTTCCCTAATATTTGGATATTCATTTCCTCAACATTCGGAACAACAACGAACGAAACTTGCGATTTTTTCAAAAATCGAATCGATGTTGCAAGAGCCAATTTTTTTTCCCTGCTTCGAAAACGATGATCAAGAACGCGACCTACTCTGACGAGAATCAGTGGGAGACATAAGATGAAATTGCGAGGAAAACTCGAGTTTCGCAATTTTCTGCTCTGCACAACCGTAGAAACGGAAGGGGTGGGGTACACCGATGCATGGGTGTTCTTTATACGCTATAAAAATTTAATGCGCTCGTTAGCTTTGACAAATAGGATTTCGTTGTCAACATGTATACATATCGTGCAACGGTACGAGAAACGTTGTACGCGTTCAGACTCTCCGATTTCATTAGACAGTAATACCCGAAGCCTCCGCTCCTCGTCTGACGGTAAAAATTATCCTTTCCGATACCCGCGTTTTTCACATACATTTATAACGAGCTGTCTTCGAAATAATTCTCGAAAAAAAATTTGCAAAATGTTTCATCCACGACGTGGTGCACCCGCACATTTAATTTCACCTTCTCACCGAAAGGATGTTAATTACCGAGCAAAAATATCGCACCCATCGATTATTGGACTCGAGGCAAAATCCACATCGGTAATTCCTGCCCCTTTTTTTCGCCATCTTGAAATTGATCGTGAGTAAAAAAGAATTACGCAACTAACAATCAACCAGTTATGCGTCACTAATTTCGAGATTTCAACGCGTTCTTCTTCCATTTTATCATTCATCCTAATAACGCAAGATTTTTTAAAATGTGGGTTGCGTCGTTATTGCATAACACCATTCGTGTATACATTATATACACGCTCGTATTTCGTGCGAATGCCATCAGATCAAAAAAAAAAAAAAAAAAAAAAAACGTAACGACGAAGGGGTCGTTAAAAACTTCGAGTCTCGAATGAAAGTTGAATCGAAGAACTTGTATATCCGCCCGCCCCTGCGCGGATTGCGTTCGCCGATTTCCAATGTCATCCCCCTCCGGCCCCCGACGTACGTACGTATTGAATATTACGTACACGGGTACGTGGGGCGGATGTGTATCGCAACGTACACACGAGTTCGCGGTGCAGTGTCTGAAACGGTGCCAAGCGAACCGTCTTCGCTACCGTCGCGTCGGAATCCCAGCGCGGGAGACTCGCGGCGATTCGACCACGACTGCGCTCGACTACTACTTACCTCCTTCTTGTTTACAACATTCGGATTGTGCCCGCGGCGCCAAACGTCGAACGAAATTCTAGCTAAACTCCTGAGGGATATATAGTTGCGTAAAAGTATCTCGGACCGGAATCTCCCTTCGCATCGCGGGTATATACGTATATTGTATACATACGCATGCGGGTATAATGTACACAGGCGACTCGGGGTATATATATATATATATATAGATGTACATGTTTACATTCAGATACACGCGGTGCGCGCCCTGTATACATATACATTTTACGTAACGCGTATACCTATGCGGCGTATCGTCCATGTACTTGGGTAGCTGTAGCACATACTGTGCGTACATGTACGTATATATATATGTACATGTATCCCAATATGTGGACGGTTATCAGGAGATGATGGTGAGATGTGATCTGCTCCGGACTGGCAAAAGCTCTTGTAGTTCTTTCCCGTAATACGTTTCACTTTCTTTCTTTATTTTTTTTTTTTTCATACTTTTCCCGTTTTTTCTTACTTCCCAGCTTCTTTTTTCTTTTTACTCTCCTCGGCAGACGTCTCTGCGAGACGACCGACGATGACAGTCTCTCTTTTTTCGCGGTTCTCAATACGTATTTATATAATTTTTTTTTTTTTCCCTCTTCCCACGTCAAACTCGGACCGTTCATACGTTCCTCGCCTTCGGGATGGGCGTTCTGGAAATATTGAAAATCTATATATCGAGGAACCAGAACTTGCGGAGGGACGCAACCCGCGAAAAATTGCGATGCTCGAAACGGTGAGTCAAATTGAAAAAACATCTGACAATCTTTTGTCAGATAGCTTACATATTTTTCTCAAATTTTGCGGAGTTACACCCTTTTTGCGGGAAGAAAGTGTCACATCCTCTACGAATCCGAATCGATAAAATATTCATCAATTGCTCTTTTTTTTTTTTTTTTTCAATCCACGGTTCACTTTTGTTCGCCCTTCGGTTCGCGGAGCTTTTTACTGGTAACCCGCGGCGTGCCGCTGTATCTAATTTTTCCGAAGTTCGACGTCACCATAGACAACCCTTCCGCGGGATAAACGAGGTAATCCGGAACCGCGACAGGCTTAACCTTTTTCCTCCTTACGTAATATTATTTCCTCGTCGCACGGGAGGCGGTTTAAGGACGCCATCTTGAATGTTCTTGAATTTCGCAAGCCCGTAGAAAACATGCCCGTCGCTCGAGAAAGCTCGCTGCGCGCATGCATAACTACGGATGCCTCCGTTGTACGGCTTGCAGCAAATTTCGCGTACGCGAACGCGCGCGCGTGTGCGCCACGGCTGAACGCGTTCGTGTGTGCGGCATTTTATATTAGATATTTCGTAGATATAACGCATATAGAGGGTGGGGGGTGGAGGGGGAGGAGGGGTTGTTCAACCCTCGAATGCATGATAAATTGTACAACGATCCGCGCGGATGAGTCAATTTAACTTTTCCGCGGTGCGAGCCGTTGCCGCGGGTTCGTCGGGAAAAAGAGGAAAAAAGGAGAGCTTTTTTCCCAGTTTTCAACGGAATAAATTTAGATCAATCCGATCGGCGATGTCACAACCTCAGGCACAGCTTTATAAACTTCGGTCATGAACAGGGTGACTCATCCGTCTAAACTTTGTCGTGAGCGAGAAATTTTCAAAATTTTTCAAAATAATCTTTCTCGAAGATACGTCGATTCGATGCGATTCGATTTTTACTTTCGTAATCGCGCGATTCAAAATTTTCCGTCAAAAGTCGTCCTACCCTCGCGGTTTTCGAGACACCCGACTCATTCGTTCGAAAGGAACCACCCTGTAAAAATTCGCCCACGTACATCGGGGGGACACGTCGAGCCTACGGAGGATGACGTATGTACCGTACGTGCGTACATAATACCAAGCGTCTTGTGCAAGTGAATATATGTACGCACCCGATTCGCATCACCTGTCAGCGTTGGGAATTGAGAAATGACGTGGCGAACGATCGTGACGTCGATCGAAAAAAGAGAGAGAACGAACCGCCGCGTACATTTATTAAGTATATTTCCCCCTCCATCCGGCTCCGACCCTCCCGGCATTATACTCACGTGTCGAATGAGTTTCATGGATTTCAAAAATGTCAACCAACGACGTCAGTCAATCACAATCAGAGCTCGGTAAGACCAAGTTTACAATCAACGAACACGCTTCTATAAATCTCCGACTCGTTCCACCGCGATCCGCGACACGCATGTCATTTTTCTTACTTCCTCATTCTCGTTCCCCTTGCTTTTTTCCCTTTTTTCCTTTTATTCTTATTTCTTTTTGTTTCTCGTGTCGTGACTTCACCCTGTAGGCGGTACACCTGTACACGTCAACGATTGGTCGAATATTATTCGGAAAACTTGCCGAAGATTGTTGGAGAAGGGCAAGCGTGAGAGAAGGAATGCGACAGAGACGAAGGTCGCGGTACCCCGAAAACGACCACTTTTTCATCTTCTTCAATGCATATCTCCTCGTTCCCCGAAATTAACACGAAACGCCCCATACACGCATCTAATTTCTGCAAGCTGCACTCGGAAAAAACGAGCTTACGGTATCCGAAAAAAAAAAAAAAAACGCGCCAACCTAAGAGAGAAAGAAAGCGGAAAGAAGGCTAGAAAACGCCTCGAGACTGCACCCCTATCCCCGTAGGTTCTCAACGTTCTCGTTTTGTTTTCGTTTCGCGTAATGTTTTTTTTCCTTCCTTTCCCTCTTCTCATCACCGCTGAAACGAGCTCGAAATTTCACCCGCTATAAATTGCGGCCTGCATGTGCTCGCGGTAGAATATCACCGTGAGTGAAAAAAAAACAAGAAAAAGAAAGAAAAAAAAAACCGTCGCGCGTGTGTAGATCCGCCATTCGCACCTCGCGGGGTATAAAGTTTTTGCCGGTGGCCACGTGACCCGGGGGGATAAAACGGAGCGGGGGTGTCGACCCGGGTCAACCGGTGCGGGGTGGTGCGAGGGGAGGGGGTGGTCCGGGGCTAAAACGGAGACGTGCAGCGCGCCTCGTTCAAGTCAAGTGGCGGGCTGTGCGGTACGGGGTAGTAGTAGCAGCGTCGCGAATCTAAGCGGGGCGAAAGTGGACGATAGCGGCGACCGTCGGAGACCACGCGGGGATACCGAAATCGTGCAGGGGAGCGTCAGGGGCGTAAGAACAAACTGAACTTTGGCCAAGGGTTGCCTCCGAAGCTCAATTGTTCTCGCGTTAGAACCGCCACCCCGGCTCCGCCCTTTTTACCGCTGTACCGTAACACGTATTGAACACACACGCGCGTGTCTCGCGCACCCACCTCATATTCTATAGAGCCGCACACGCCAACTTCACCACCTTCGTAGGCTATTTCTATATACATATATATCCGAAACCCACACCCCCGCCGAAGAAACGAAACTACCGCGCGGGGATTCCCTTCCGCGGTTTGTCCTGCACATCCCCCCCCCCCTCTCCTCCTTTCCTCTCCGGCCTTTTCCGCTCCGCTCCTTGCGATCCTATTTCAAACGGGAATAAATCAGTAGCCCCGCGCGTTACCGACCTGCCTACGTTGCGCGTTTTATACATACATATAGGTACTATAGAGGTAGGTATGTGCGTCTAGGTGATGCGGGATATCGTCTTTCTCTTGCTCCCGCGTCTCTGTTGTAATGAAAAAAAAATCCTCTGGGAACGGCGAGGAAGAGGTGCTGCGACGAGGTTGAACTGTTTCTTTCCCATGCACATGTACGTAAAGATACATTCGCCACAGACGAGGTTCGGAGGGATTGAAGGTAGAACAGGACCTCGCGGATGTTTTTTCGTACCGTCGCGGAGGAGATCATTTTTTTTCCCACACGCATCGGCGTTTTCAATTTAATGCAAGTATGGAAAATCGTCGCCGACCAATTAAAACCGATTACCCTGCACATCGGTAAATTCGAGGCTCCCCAGGATCCTCGATACGTTTCGCTTTTGAATTCGACCTGTGCAGTCATCAGGGAAAAATTGGCCTCGGAATTTTTTACGCGTCGTAAAAAATGACGAGATCGGACGACGTCGCGTTGATGGGTGTATTTTTTATACGCTCCCGTGTAAACGATCCCTCGGGAGAGACGCGTGTAACGGTGGCGGCAAGTTACTCGGAGAAAGGATCGGGATTTTTCGTTTTTTTCTCAACGTCATTAAAAAACGAGAGAAAGAAATCTTATCCGCGTTCGCATTGTAGGCGTACGCGAAATCTTCGACGTTTCGTTTCGGAGTTCCGGAGCGAACTCGGTTGTAATTTAGTTTGACGGGAAAAAATCGCCAACTCGAATACAAAGTTTTTTCACAGAAAGTTTGAAAATAACCGTGAGAGAGGATGACACGCGTTCTACCGCACGTGTACGGCCCTGACTCGTAAGTTCGATCGGTTGATATTTTACTCGCTGTATCAGGAATACGAAACGCATGAAATCGGGATCGTAGGAGTTTCACGATGGCCTTTGTTAACCTCTATTAACCTTAATTAACCCCGAAAGCATCCCTCCGCAGGCGGGTGCCCAGAGTCCCTCCAACGATGGGGGAATTATGTACACGTGTGCGATTTATATATGTATATATAATACAAGAATATGAACGTACGCGCGACACACGTTTCCGAATGGAAAATATAACATGTACGAGAGTTCGACCTCCGCCGTTTGACTTTTTTAACCTGCTCCCGGGGCTGGGCTGATGTGGTTTGTAGTCGCGGGATTTGACCGTCGAATTTACTCGCGAAACGAGGAACGTCGGCGATCGGGAATGGAAAACAAAAGAAGAAAAAAAAAAAAAAAAAATGGAATAAATAAAAATGAAAATAAGCGAGGCGATAAAATTCATCATTCCAACGGCGCACCCTTCAAGTAGTAGATCCGCGAGATTATCCCTATATGCTAATTCGAACGCGGGATTTCGAAAAAAAAAAAACACACACACATATATATATATATATACATACCTATAAAACAAAACAAACGAAACTGAAATACCCTAAAAGTCAACCGAGCTGCGTGGTTTATTTATACGTATACCTTCCCCATATTTTATGCATATAGAAGACCGAAAAGAGAGAAGCAACGAAAAAAATGGCATATTTTAAATCGTAAATATATATATGAAAATCGAACGCACCCGCCGAACTGATCCTAGCGAAATATTTTTCGTTTTTTAATTTCGTTTTTGTCCCACTTCGAAAAACACGCGAACGTACAAGGTGTTCACGCGTGTACGATATTTCGTTTGGAACGACTAGTTCTTTTAAAGAATATCGTGGGGAAAAAAGTGAACGCAGAAATAAAGCAGACGACTCTACGATAGAACGCGATGTCGGATTCACCGGAGTGTTTGATCAGTTCTTGATCCGGCATAATAAGTTCTCCCGGTTTTTGCTCCTTTCTCTTTTTTCGTTTCTTCGCTCTCAGGACGGTGATAATTATTTCACTGGTCGAGGTCTCGATGACGTTTAAATCCTCGACGAACGGAATCTTCGGCTTTAGCGTCGAGTGTACCACTAACTACCTATACGTATACGTACGTGACGCGTATGACCGTAAATATAGCGGAGGGATCAAAAGCGGGGGGGGAAAATAAGTCGAGTGAGACAGTTTCGATGGAGAATGTGGCAGACGGGTGACGATTCGATTAATTTCATTTGGACGTCGAGTTGCCCTTGACTCGTCCTTTGCTCGGTCGGACACTCGACTCGCGAGTCAACTCGAAATGAGATCTCCTTTCACCGCACAGGTTCACGGCATCGAACCGTTCCGGATGAGCGTCAACCACTTCCGAACGCGGCACGTTGCTCACCTTCCCTTTCGAAACGAATAGTTTCTTTTCCTCGCTATTTTTTCTCTCACTTTCTCACCTGTCGTCGAAAAAACCGATCGTGAAGATTCGCGAGAACGTTCGCGGATCTATTTTAACGTTGCGACGAGTCTAATCGGGACAAGTCGCGATACTCGGTGGAAAAAAATTGGGTGCGAAAATTTTGGCAGATGTTTTGTTTTTGCTTTGCTTTCAATTTTTCGATCTGCTCCAAACGCTGTAGGGAAAGGTAACGAAAAATCAAAATCAAAAGAAAGGAAAAATGTTCGAAAGCTCCTCTCCTCCTTTTCGAAGCATAAGCAACGAATTTCCGTTGGCTGTGACCCGCGTCGCGCAATGATATTTCCAATTTTCACACCGCGGAGGCGAAAAAGAAAATCCGCCGTACAAATATACGTACACGCTCGCGGGCAATCGATATCGATATACCCCCTCGTATATCGATATTCACGATATGGACTATAAATACGAACATATGCGAAGAGTTCGAACAAACACGTTCTCCGGTCGCCCGGCGATTCGCTGTATTTCTTGATCCTCGACAATGAGAGTAGAATCATGGAGAAGTAACGGGGAATAAACAGTAGAGGACGTATGTACGGCTGCAGCCTGCAGTTTGCACCGAAGTGAATTCTACCTCGGCACAGCATCGGAAATACAAGAGAAGAATGCGCTGCGGAACGGAGGGCGTTGGAAAAAAACAAAAAAAACAAAACAAACAAAAAAACAAAAGAATGACGAACGAACAGAGAACAAAAAGTTACGGAAAAATATCGCAAGTAAATAGAGCGCGCGATGACGAAAGTGAGGAACGAGATTGCGCGACGATTTTTCAGAAATCTGCTGCACTTCGAACCGGTGGATAATCGGCGCATTTTCTCGATCTACGTGGAGCGCTGTTGAAGTTTGCGATCTCAGTCTCGCGTGAAGATCAACGGAATTTCGCGAGCCCCGTATTTTACCGGACTCTGATTCGAACGGAGGGTTGTTGTCCTCGGCCGTTCGAATTCCGGCGACGCGACGCGATGTGATACGTTTCGCATGCTTCCGGCGAACAGGACGCGACGCATGTATCGGGGAAAAAAATTTTACAACCATTTTCATCGACAGAAGTGCATCGTTGTTTTTTTTTTACCTCTTCGATGGTCGGAAAATGGAAATGCATACACCGGCGTATTTATACCTTTTGTATATCCCTACGCGGCGAGAGCAAGAAAATTTATCGACGTTCGACGCGCGTGCATATGTATGACCGGGATTCGAGTGTAGGAAGAAAAAATTTACAAATTACACCCACCAATCTTCGATAAAATGTCAACGGGAATCCGGGATGCAGTTGCACTAAAAATTTATCCCGATTGTGTTATTTCGCACGCGCATACGTTGCGGAAGAACAAAAAAAAAAAGTAAACCATTCGCACGGATCCGACAAGCCTTGTTCTATTTCGTTTTTATTCTTCGAAATTCTGCGGGCGACGAGGCACGCGTTTCGCCACGGAATCACCCCTACAAATATACGACTGGCCTGGATCAACGTCGGGTGCTTAGTTTTACGTTTTACACCTCTGAGAGTCCTCCGGTGAGAAAAGGAGTTCCACCTCGTAACCAGGCGTGATAATGAAACGCCAATGTTTTTACCCTCTGAACGAAATAAAAAGCCACCTCATTCCTGACGCCATGGCGGACGCGGTGGTAAGGAGGTGGTAAAATAGGGGTAGAAATTGTATGGAGCGTCGGAGAAGAGGGAGGGAAATGCGAAGAAAGGAGAAGAGAAAAGAGCGGGGCGTAAGCTGGACGTCCGTCGAGGGACTGCGTCGATCAACCCCATTTTTCCATTTTCCTACCTCGCGCGGTTCTCCGCGGTCTCTTTGTTTCGGAGCTTTCTCTTATTGTTTCCGTCGTTTCTTTCTCAACCCGCGGAAGTCGAGACGCGGTGTGAAGTGAAAAGATTTTTACGAATACGCGCCGCCTTACGTAACGTGACTGAGAAATCGAAAAGAAACCCTTCGCACGCGCGAGAGAGAGAGAGAGAGAGAGGGAGAGAGAGAGAGAGGGTGAGAATGACGATCACGGGGTCGCCGAGTACTAGCCAGATATGCAATTCTGATTGCGTGTATTCATGCAGATTCCACCCTGGGGTATTTCCCGAGTCCCTTTTCTCCGATTATCCCTTCTTTTCGCCAAAATTGCCATTCGAGGGTTGCCTAAATGGCGTAGTTTTGGCCCTATTGTCTTATTGTCCCTCATTCGGGGCTGGATAGAGGTTTATTCGAGTATATACCCTACACAAATGTACACGTGTACGTAGGTACATATACATGTATATGTACATGTATATGTGAGTGCGATATACGCGTACCTTTGTACCCACAGACCTCGGGGGCATGGCGGAAGTAACGATGAAGACGAAACGCGGAAACGTCCGCGTCGTCGGGTCGTCGTACAGGTACAACGGTGCAGAGGCGCAGAAGAAGGTGGTATACACATAGGTAAAAACTTGACTCGGGTGATTTTCGCGGTTCGTCGAAGGCGGCCGTGTCCCTCGGAAAATCGTGGCGTCGCCGCATTATAAACGTAAACTCGTCTTCTCTCTTCTGCGCCAACTTTTCCAGCATTTACGATTATTAAAAAGTAAGATTTTCCCCATAAACATTCGCCTCGCGGTATACCGCGACGCGTCATACCTTATATTATAACCTTCGCCTCCTTTTTCCCACGGGAGAGAACGAAAGAAAGAACGAAAAAAAAAAACGAAGGAAAAATAAAAGGAGAGAAACGTTGACATAAAAACGAAAAAAAAAAAAGAGAAAGAAAAAAGAAATCATCCTCGAGAAAATAGAAGGAAGAACGAAGAAAGAAAGGGGGGAAAAAAACCATGAGAGAAAAGCGAGGGTTTCGAGAGTTCATAAAAATCTGTAATAACTCGACCCTAACCAAACGTCATCGTCTGGCATAAAAATGTGCAGGCAGAAGAAATGAGAAAAGAAAAAAAAACGCAGGAATAAATAACAGAGAGGAGGAAAGCAAAGAAAATGTTCATTCTTACGTTTTATTTCCTCTCTTTTTTTTTTTTAATGCGTAGGGAGCGTCGGTGTGTGCGTGAGGATATTTACATTTCTGCGGATACGTATGAACGTTGCACGCGCAACAGAAAAAAAAATTCTTCGCGTTCACGTACCTACTCGGTTTCTTGTAAACTCGTTCGATTCGATCAATTTTAATCGTAATCTCCACACGCCCGTTCCGCACAGTCGTTAAACGTTGCGTAAAATTTCATCATATCCTCGCGCAATATTGCTCGCAAAATTTGATGAAATATGTTTAGCGATGTTCATCCCCTCGCCGGTCGTTCTCTCTCTCTCTCTCTCTCTCTGTCTTCTCTTTTGCGCCTAGCCAATCGCTGCTGGTATATATAATATACCTCCAGTTTTCATTTACGCACCGCGCCCCTGTACACATACCGGCTCGAGCAAAAAACTTTTTCTCAGCTTTTTATTTTCATTTTTTTTGTTTTTTTTGCTTATTTTTTCATTCAGTTTTTTCCAAGTACACGCACCGTTTCGCAGACGCGTACAGCATCTCCGTACACCGAATAAAAACCGTAGAAGAAAATGATCGATGTAATATTTTATTATAAAAAAAAAAAAAGAAAAGAAAAAGAAGAACTTTGTCAGTTACTTGAACATTTTCTTTTTAGCATTACCATCTTCGAGTTACTATTGGAAAAATGGAGAGTTTTGCAAAAAATCTCGATCGATAACGGCTCGTTGAGTTACAGTCGACGAGGTCGTAGAGCTTTTGCGATGCGGAAACACGATCGTGAAAATAAAAATCGACGTGACAATAAATTGATTAAATCTACCGTGCGAAGGTGGGTGGAATTTTTTAGCGTAAACTATACGCGGAGATGGCGGGTGATACGCAGATTTGCCAAAGCAAGGAATTACGTTCACTCCGGCTTCGTCATTGCAGCCCCTTTGTAAATCATGTTCCGCCCGCAGGGGGGGGGGGGGATCGGAACCAATCGCTACGCCTAAAAACCTTCGTTTGACGATGAGGCGCGAGGATCGGGTGGTTCTCGTTAATTACGTCGTCGTATGAAAACACGTCGGTTCTTCTTTTCCCCCGACGTTCCCTTCTACTCTCTCTCTCTCTCTCTCTCTCTCTGTAGCTGCGTCGCACCTATTGGGCAGAAGCGGGAAAGACGATGTCGCCGATTGCCCAAGGGGTTGGATGCGGAAGACGGGGTGAGCGAATTACAGGTAATGGCCATATCTCCTCAGCGGCATAACACCGAGAATTTGTATAATAACAGGGCCATTCAACCCGCGTCGATCGAGCCGGTGTCTATCCGACGTATCCCGTTAGGAGTGTACGTTCGGTCCCAACCCTAAGCTGCAAGGTACGTACGTACGTACCCTTACCCTACTCACCACCCTCGTACTCGCAGAATCTCCGGTTATCGCGGTCGCTAATATCCTCGTTTTTGATAATATCGCGTTATCGCGATTAATTCTGGTACGCCATCGCTCACATACCTCGTCCCGCGTACGCACGGCGGACAACTTCTGTTACACTTCCGCCACCACCACAGCCCGTCCGACGAGTGATTGCACACGGTGCAATGAACGATGTATTTTAAAAGGTGAATAAAAGAATTGGGCATCACGTCGAATTTTGTGGGCAAGAACGACTTTTTTTTTCCCTAAAAAACGAATACCTTGATTGGGACTTTTTTGAAATTTGTATCACCGGAATGAATGCATGCGTCATAGTTAACCCTATAGTTTTCGATTGCGAAAATTTCTAGGATAACGTATTTTCCTTTTTTCTTTATATTGCGGATTATTCAGCCCACCCTGTACATCGTAGATATTCACCTTATAATGTACATTCTACCTCTGTTTCATGTATATTATTCTCATATACTATAGCTGTATCTTTGCCTAATTGATTTCTGGAAAGCTACAGCTCAATTCTTCGTAATTATTTCGAATTCCTGATACCGTATTTTAATTGAATTTCCAACCGAACGTGACTAAATTCACAGCAATTTGCACGCACGCATCGACAACCCTCGACCTCCAATCACCTTCGATTTCATCGGCCGTCATACTCGTTGCTGATCTTTCACCGCTGAAAAGTTTTCGAATTTTTAACATTCATCGAAAACTTTTCTTTTTTTTTTTCTTTATTCACCTCAATTTCAATTTCAGCGGAACTCGAACATCGCGCATTCTTTTTGATCTCTCACTTCTGAGAATCCAGTTTGCAGGATATTGTTGTTTCTAGTCCTTGAAAAAAAATTCACGAACAAATTGGTGACTGCGCCGCAGAGTGATGTCGATCATTTTTATCAAATCTGAACCAAAGTGTACGAGCTTTTATCCTGGGATAAAATTTGTTTTCTGAAATCATGTTGACATCCCCGCTCGTATAAAACTCTGCAGGTTTGTAATACTTTCTAAATTATATTTTTCTCCCTTTCTGACGCGCAAATTGCAACCGCAGCTTTCCGATTACATAACTTTTAGATTAGTTTCATCGGTTCCGGTGTTTGTTTTTTTTTTTTTTCTCGCTGTTTATCATCCTCGCGAGTCTTTCGTCGGATCTGGATTCGGGGTGAGATTCAATCGCGAGTCGCGTCGTCCACGGATGAAAAAAAAAAACGAACGCTCGTTCGTCGCGTAATTATTTGTAAAAAAAAAAAGAAAAAAAAAAACAGATTCATACAAAAATAGAATATAAACTATGTGCGAATGAAAACGTGACCGAAGATATCGTCGTTCATTTTGTTCTCTCGGTGTTACCACGTGTACCGTTCGACCCCAAAATTTGTTCCGCTTGCCGCAGAACTTCGAAAGTATCAACTCGGCCTGCCGGTTGTTTACTCCCAATTTGCTGACTACGCCGTACGTTCTCTCATCTACAATCGTCCGATCTTCTCCTTCTATTTTTTTTTTTTTTTCTTTTTTTCTAGAGTTCGGAAATCTGGCGACGATCGTTGAATCGTAGAACGTCACGCGACTCGTTTCTGAAATCACTAAATTCTAGGATTACCGCAACAGCCGGGGAAGGAGGAAAAAAAAGGAAAAAAAAATCAGATTGTAATTAACGAATGGCAAAAAAAAAAAAAAAGGAGAAGACAAATCGGCGAAACACACGTCGAACCTCCGATCAATTTTCAAAGTTCGAAAGTGAAATCCCCGATGGAAACTCGGAGCGGACGAAACAGTTCCTGGACGATTTTCAATCATGATACACCGGGGGCTCTCGTCTGCGGTCGAAACGTTACGTACCTCATACACTACCGGTTTGCGGTCGCGTGTAAACCTGTCCAAGGTTAAAATGATACGCGTCGTCTATTCCCTGGTAAACAATGTTGCGCCACTTCGTTCTGCGTTGGATTCGCGGCGTGGTGGTGAGGCGGGTCGGGTCGGGGGTGCAACGGCGATGGAAACGACCCGCGAAAAGAGAGACAGAGATAAGTGGAGATGAAAATGGAAATGGAAATGGAAACGGGTGGATAAATAGACGCTAACCAAAGGTCGATTTTGGGCAAACTCGTACATAACGCACATACACACACAAACACACCCCCTTAACTACGCCTAACCCAAGCGCGTATACGCGTGCGTGGGAGCCGGTAAGCTACCCGGTTATACGATCTAATGCGGTTCGACTTGATTGGAATTCACCCTTGCAGGGGGGGGGGGGGGGGGGGGCACCCCGGGCCCGCCGAGAACCAATCGCAATTAAAAATTATCAGCACTGTAATAGCGCCGCCGGTAACGCCGCGCACGCCTCGCTTTGAAAAGTATGCAACGATAACGATCGTTCGCGAACCCTCGTTAACGATTTTTTTGGTAAAACTTCGTCGTTCGAGCACCTATTTCCGATTGAAAATTAATCACGAGTGCAACAGACGTCCCCCACTGGACGGAGGCTCGACTAAAAAAATCGACGAACTATTCGCCGATAGAGAAGAGGCGGAGAACCTTTTCGACAGATTTTTCGCTCATCTCCAAATTTCGACTGTCATTAAATTCGGCGTATTTCGGTCGACTAATTTAGCCGGTACAACCGAAACCCTTCGCCGTTAAATTTTCAACCCGTTGACGAGTAACACTCTTTGTAGTACATGCAACCTTCAATTAGAACGCGTTTCGAGTTACGTTTACGTTGTCAGTCGGTGGAAAAAGGATGATCGCGCGTCGCGCGTGGCTGATATCCTTCGCTCGGGATCAACCGGTAACACCTAACGAAAGGAAGGAGATTAGGAGGGAGTGAGAAAAGAGAATTTTTGCAACGGACGTAAACATTCGGGCGACTCCGGATCACGCGAAAACGGTTGCAACGCGGTGTTCCGCGAATCAGAAACGGAATCGGAGACGTGAGAGAAAAAAAGCGAATGAAAAAAAGAAAAGACGGATACAAAACTGAAAGAAAGAGAAATAAAACACGGGTGATATATATATATATATACATATACCGCGGGTAAAGAAACAAACGGAATAAAGGAACGAAGGTGGAGATTGGCGGAGGATTTATCCCCCCCGTTCGTCTTTCGTAATTGAAAAGTCTCGAACGCGCGTCCTTCGCCGTGCAACCCTGTAACGGTCACCCTTAGCCAGCTGCTGATGGGGGCCTCCTGTATTTTCTATTGGCCCGAACGGTCGCCGTGATCTACATAAATATCTTCGCTATTCTTATGTATTACACAGGTATTGTATATACGCTCGGACGTATGTGTATACGGTTAAATGGGATCGTGTGTGTAGCCGTGTATGGAGACACTCGCGTGTCACACGTGGAGCAGGTAGCTGGATACACACGGGGGCGCGGTATCTGTCGTGAACGGACAAAGCCGTTGCGACGGAGTGGAGAGAAAGAGAGAGGAAAAGGGACGGAGAAAAAAAGTGAAAAAAGGGCAAAAAAAAAAAAAAAACTACATATAAAAAGATAGAGAGGAAACCGGGAAAATAGTGAGAAACAGAGAGGAGAACCGGGGAATCCCAGTCGCGTGAGGAGGGACACCTCGCTTATAGCTCGCGCAATTTGCCAGGGCAACCAGAAATAATGGGAAACCCATTGTGACCGGTCGTACCTCCTGGTTACGACTTTTTTGTCCCTCCCCCTCTCCTCTCCCTTTTTTTTTTTTTTTTGCTCCGCACTTCGTTTCCTTTTTGTTCGGTTTTCGTTTTTTATTTTTGGTTTCTTCTCGCGCCGTCTATGTATACTTTTGTGTTTCGTTTCGTTTGTTTTCTTCGATTTCGTTTCATTTCGTTCGATTCTTTTATTTCGTTAGGTTTTTACGGTTTGATTTTATCCTGTTTTATATTTTTTCTGACTATTTTTTCTTTTTTTTTTTTTCTTTCTACTCCTCTCTTCTCCACTCTCTTTCGTTTTACATTCGTACCTATAGACATCGCGCGCGCATTAGCCAGCTCCGAGTTCGACCACTTTTCCCTCTCTGCCGCGAGATTTTTTCAGGTATACTATAATTCCTCCGCTCTCTGATTATAGTAGAACAGCTGAAACTGTGGAGGCTATATACGAGGGTGGAGAAACCATTTCGTTTAATGAAACTAAGTATCCATTTTAATGCCATCATCGAGCGGGATTAAAAAGCAAGGAGGGTGAGAGTAACTACGGCAGTACGCCTACACGTATACCTGTATACGCGGACGTTTTCCAAATTTTTAAATTGCCCAAGTTTTATTATGGTTTTTTTCTTTTTTTTCTTTTTTGGTTCTTTTTTTCAGTTCTTACCTTTAACGGGGGTCCCCTAATGTTTGTGTACGATGCTTTAATTTCGCTACGGGGTTGCTTTTAGGAAAATTCGCAAATACCGCGGCGAGAGGCACGTGTGGATCGCTTTTTTGAAGGAAAATAATATTGGAATATTTTTATTAAAAAATCACTATATACATATATGCTGATTTAGGCACAATAATTTGTTCGTATACTTTTCGACACTCGTTATCGGAAGTTTGGATGATTTAAAATATAATTATAACGCTTTTGACGGGGGGGGGGGAAAAAAACCTCCATTGCGTGGAGTATTTAATCAAAGATACCAGCTGCGGCGGATTTCAGGGTGCGAGTATGTCCGCGCGTTGTATTCGTATATGCTCAGTGATGTTCTCAGAAAATATTCGACGGATTATTGAAATTTAATCTCGTTATTAAATATTGGCGCTTTGATAACCCCGCGCTCTGCAGATTAGGGGTTAATACCTCCTCGTATGCATTCCAGGGGTTTTCACAGCCACTCGAGAGCCTCGGTGTTGCGCAAATCGGATTTCACGATTTTTAGATTCAACGGAATCCCGGGCGGAATTCGGAAAACGAAAAAAACAAAAAAAAACGGATCGGCGCGAATTACGACTCTATTTTACACGAAGTCTCACGAATTTTTTTGTAATCATTTTCAAAGATTTTGCGGGATTACTGTGAAGTTGAAAAAAAAAAAAAAAACCTAGATCTATAAGGGACTCGACGTTCTTCGAGATTTCAGTCGCGGTCCACGCGAAACGTATTCGATCATCGGTAGAGTTTTCGTTCGTTGGTTCGTTCCGTTCCGTCGGACGTGCTCTTTTAGATATTCGCATAAATTTGGAGGATTATCGTGGCGGGGGTCAGCGGTAAAACCGTGCACGAGTCGGACATGAGCGATCGGGTTATTCACGTGGCTGCGTTGAACCGTGATTTTCAGATGGATGATGACGCCGTTCGCGATTCCAGATTACCCGGCTGATCTCCGCAGAAGCCACGCAGAGACGGCGGGACGGCCGCGGAGCTTTTCTGAAAAATCGCCAGATTTTTGGCGAAACTGCGCGGAGTAGCGGTCCGTCACGTTCCACCCGTATATACGTAAGGCCGTCAAATTTTACTTCGGAAAGAGGTAAAAAGTGTTTTTCTAGTCTATCTCTAGGCTCCGCGGTATGGAACGAAGGGACGTGCCCGTCCGGTATCCGTACCGGCGTATTTTCCGTGTTCGGAGTTTCGCGTCTCTCATATTTCCGCCTATACCTTCCATATACATGTATACCGTCGCACGTCTTTCTCGTTTAATTTCCAAATCCGCCCTGCAGGACGGTCGGGGCTTAACGTCATCCGGATTTTAGTTTCAAGGGAGTTCCACCAGTTTCCACAGCTATACGTACATATACCTATATACGCAGCTGTGGGAGCCGGATGATGATGGACGTGGAAAAGGAGGGCCGCTTCACCGTGTTGGATACGTACACGCGAACACCCACGTACCCCTATTGCGGTAAAATATTTCAAGGACGAACGAATGCCACTCGCTTTTCCGGAGTTCGGTAACTGGGGGGGGGGGAGGCTCGGTCGGAGCCATCGGGTAATTATCAACTTTTCAAATGCAAATTAGCCCCCTACCATTCATTTTTCAACACTCCCGCCGTATTCCAACCCTCCCGACGCCCCGCTATACCTCGGCAAGAGTATTTCTAATTACCTCTGCAGTTTGACCGACCTTCTCTCGAATATCTTAGAAGTTGATTCTCACTTCTCGAGAAAAATATTCGATCCAACGAATCAGCGAATAAATAACCAAACAAACGATCGACGACGAAAATAGTAGGTACATCGACTCAACTGAATCCTACCACTAAAAGTTCCGTTGCTAAAAGCACAAAAAAAAAAATCAGGGATCCGACGATTGAAGAAAAATCGATGGACGATTTCTGATGCTCTTTTACCAATTAGCTAATCAACATAAACGTAGAACGCGGGGGGTTCATCTGGATTTTGCGGGGATGTTACCTCGCTAAAATATCAAGCCTCTGGTTTCGCGCATCAGCCAGGCGCGTTAGACGTACCGCTGCCTTCCATATCCGTATCGAGGGCTAAGAATATTCCCGTCAAGGTTCCGGTAATTTACGTTGCTCTCACGGATTCAGAACTCGCATATCCGGCTGCGAATTCGGACGGTGGAAATCCCCGCGGTTTCCGGTTCACCGCTAAACGCTGCTTTTATGTTTTCGGATCATTCCTTACGCACTCCCATCTCTTAGTTTCCATTTCCTTCCCCCCCCCCCCCCCCCCCCGTCCCGACAACACCGTATCTAACGGGGTATATTTCACCTGTGCGGATGAATTTCTCTTTCTTCCGGGTATAACGTTACAAGCACACGCGTCACCGTCCAACCCCCGTGATCGTCTTCTTCTTCGCGCGCTTTTTCTCTTGACAAATGTTGAATTCTATCCCGTAATAGAAAATCCCGGAAAAATACGTCACGCTTATCCCTCGGACACAAAGATACCGAACTATGGTGTAATTTTTCTAACTGTGGGAGGTGGTTCGTTCCTCGGATACCGCGCACACCTCCGGCGTCGCGAAAACGGAAACGATTCGATGTGCGTCCATTTTCTCGTTCTTTGAGAATTTTTTTTTTTTTTTTTCTTTTTCTCGAAAATCAAGTGGTTTCGATATTTTCAAAAAACTGGAAGCTTAGCGCAGAAATATAAGTATTGTTTTTCGGGGCACTCCCTTTGCGAAAGTATGTAGGTAATTTTATTCTCAACTGAAACTTGAGTGAAATCAGAAGATCGAAGGGAAATCTGAAGATTGAAAATTTTTTTTTTTTTTCCAACCGCTTCGAACGCTCGCAATTTCGTTATCCGCAACGGAAGTTGGTACGTAGAAACGTGAGATCGTGTGTAAGGAAGGAAGGAAGGGAGGGAGGGAGGTAGGGAGATGAGTCGGAGTGATTGGGATTTTATCGATCGTCGCGAAAACGTTCGATGAATATCCGACTCACCGAAGGACAATTTGTTTCAATAGTTTCTATGCAAAGTAACCACATTCCGACGACTACGCGACGCAAGCGCCCGCCCGGATAGGATGCGCTACCTATACACACATATACTTATACCCTTATTTCTTCTTGTTTGTTTGACGTCGTAACGGCGCTGCGTCATTCCGGAGAAAGTTACGTATAATCTATGCCCACTCCGGCGAAAGCTCACCCCACGCGTATGATACATACCGCGCGATAAATGTACGCGAATATGCAGGAGAGACACACGCGCGATACGCGGGCACCACTCCTGATAACCCCGGTGACTCGGATTTCGAAGGTTTCGGTCACGCTGAATTGTTGAAAATATATATGTATGTTTTTTTTTTTTTTCTCCACCGCAAACCTCGTATAAACCAGATTTACAATGAACGACAAGCGATCACAGTTTCTGGTACGTACGAACTAGTAACGAAACGCCCTTGTATTCCAAATCATTCCGTATGCCCTGTGGTTTCGGTATTACACACGAAGGACCAATTTTATGGATTCGGATGTACGGGGCGACCTGAAAACGATGAAAGGGCCAAATATCGACAACCGAAGGTCCGACAGAATGGTATCGGAATTTTTTCGATTTCGGAGTTAATTTTCGTTCGGTTTTTTTTTTTTTCTTTTTTGAAGCATCAACAGAATCCCGATCCGGTTCGAATGTTGTAAAAATCGCTGGCTGGATGTCGGAAAATTGCGGAAAATTTGCGTCATCGGATGTGGGAGTTTCTTTTTTTTTTTTTTCTCAAATTTCGAAACCAAATAAGCGCTTGATTATTATCGCTTTCAGCGGAACAATGGAAGAACCGAATGAAAAAAGTTTGACACGTTTCGTTCACGCGCTTTTAGCTATATCATTCGCATTCCAAAACGTGCCGGTTTATTGTTTGCTGTTTTTTTTCTTTCTTTCTTTTTTTTTTTTTTTTTTTTTGTTATCGCGACCCCGCGTGTACGTATACATACATATACGCGTACCTATGGAAGGTGGGCTTTCGCCCGATGCATTGCGACGTATAATTTTGTCCCCAACAATCAGTCCTGCAGGATTCGGTTTGTATTTTTCACGTACACGGTGGGTAAGGTATACGTATATGTATGTATACGTACATTTCTGAATGGTGTAGCGCGCCACTCGACACCGCTGCGTTATATTAGATTATTTAAATGAAAGGTACGAGTTCACCGTTCGCGCCATTCACGCCGTTCAACATTTAACGTTCGCGTTCCCGCAGCTTTTCAACGTTCAGATTATTTATTCTTTCCTTTGAATATGCGTACCGAGAGGCTCCGTTTATACAACGGGTATTTAGGTTTTGATGAATGGCAATTAAGAAAAACAATAATCGCACGATTCATGCGACTTTATTATCGCGTATAATATATATTACGACGTATACACATGTATATGTATATATATAAGCGTACACCGCGGGGGTGCGGGCGACGTGTATTTTCACTTTTTTTTCTCTCGCCTTTTTTCCATCATTTCAATTTTCGCGTTAAAATAAAAAGTCACACGGCGAAAATACGATAAATCTTAGCGACAAAAAACCTGAGTGCATACTCCGGGCGTTCGTTATATGTATACATATACAGCACGCGCTTGTCACCCTGTGTCTTTTATTCTTTTTCTCCGCATATATATCGTCGGGACGCGAAAGTGTACGAGATTTTGAGGAAAAAAAATATCGAAAATTAAATATCGCCCGAATCGGAGTTTGAAATTTTTATTCTCACCCGTCGTATGAGGTGGTATAGAATTTGCGATCCGCGTATCACGACTTTTTATTTATTACGTCTGTTCTGAGAAAGAAAAAAAATTTTTTGATGAAAATTTTGATGATTGAACAGATCTTACTATACCTTTGCGGTGGAATATAAAACTTCTAGGTCCTTTGAGGTGAAAGGGAATTTTTCAAAGCCCCTCGGGCGACCCGCGAAAAGATTCTTTCTCCTCCGGCTCGAACTTTGGTGCGGGGTAATTTTTTTTCCTAATCAAACATTTATCTTTGACGATAGAATTTCGGAATTAGAAAAAACCTAGCTGAAAATATTTCAATTTCAAATATGCGAGAAATGTCGCTTGTCCTACGAATGATGCGGATCCACGAGTCCGTGTAAAGGTGTACGCGAACGGCTGATGAATTTTTTCGTCTCTGTTCGCGATGCTCTATACCGCGTGACACGCGTATTTCCAGGGTTATTCTGAAATTTCTGCAACGAAGACGCTCGCAAGCTATTGTCAAATTCAAATATCGCCGAGATGATAAATTGCACCCTCGTCCAGACGCCGGGTGGACGCTTTAAATCGCACCTTTTCAGCCGTACTTTATTATCAAAAATGTCTACCGCAGATGCCCGCCGATTGCAGAGATCGCTTTCGTCGCGGGCTCCTCAGAGGTAGAGAAAAGGTGAAAATCAAATCCCCGAATCATTCGCGATATTCATAAATTATCGCCGGTAATTTCGAGATTCGAGATCGCGAAGATCGGATAAAAAATTTCAGTACTCGACCGCAGGTATGGTATTATCATAGATATATTGAACTGTTATACCTCATGTTACAACTTATCCAAAATCCACAGATTCTGTCACTCGGTTGATTAATTATCACTTCTCCGCGCCGGTAAATCAACGATCCACTTTTGCAGTATATATGTATATATAACGCGTCATTGCAGCGACGATACTCACCGTAATAGGTAACCATAATGTCTTCCGTTTATTGGAATTTTATTCTGATGGTTGAAACTGAAGGTAGGTACGTTACGTACTACAAGAATTCTCAATCCCTGAGCGCATTGCCGTTCGTCTGTCCGTTCGTCTCACTTCCTTTCTACCCGTCAGAGAGTTTATAGCGCGTAACCTAAGAACAAGGAGATTTTCAAGGTATAAACTTTATACGTGACTATAAAGGGTCATTTATAAGAATTTCCAGGTAGTAGATCACCGCGCGCAAACTACTACACAGCTAACGCTGCACCGCTCCGCTCCGCTCTACTCTACTCTACTCCACTCCGCGCCGAAGGTAGTGATGTAAGAGAACAACAAAAGATAAGAATCATAGACGGACCGGCTGCGAGGAAACTACCACCGTACACCATTACCGGGAGTCCACATTTTTCCCTCACTACGATCGCTCGAGTAAGAAAATTATATAGAGATAGAAGTTATAGAGAAGCTCTTATATATTTCTCTCACTTTTTCTTCAACAACTATACTTTCGTTTTTTCTCTCGCACTCCATCTTGCCAATTTTCCCCGATACCTTATACCCCCCCCCCCCCCCCTCCCCACCACCCCCCCCCCTCTCCTTTTCAGAGCACCATCCGAAGAAATGTTTGTTTTTCCGGAGGTGAACCGGGATTCGTATAAGAAAAAGAACGAAATTAAATTTTTCCAACAAAATTATTTAATTCCTCGGGCTTTTTACACTTGTACAGACTAGAGAAAAAAATAAACAAATAAATAACGAAAAGAAATTCCAGTAACAATATTACGAGGAAATTTTTTGTCCGGAAAATATGTGTATTGGATTATAGTACGTGTACGTATAGGTATACCGTACACGTTGTATTCTGCAAAAGCGCGTTAAAGAATTTTCATTAAATTCTCACGTTTAAACAATTCGAGGATCGCCATTCTTGCGAGCGCGAAAAGTGTCGAGATATCGTCGGGGGTTGCTTTCTTGTATACGTAAGCCCCCGGGGGTTTGCCAAGGTCATATTTTCTCCGAGCATGAATATCGTAAAGATCGAACGCTCTCGGCGAACCAAAAAAAAAAAAAATCCCGGGAATCTGCGAAGATACGCGTGCCGCTCGGATACACGAGCTGCGACGAAAGAAAATCGTCCTTTTGTCGAAATTCTTTTATTCGTTCGCCTGTGCTCTCTACACCTATTTACACCGTTATCTATTCATCCATTCGTTTACTTTTCATGCAATTATAACGTTGCAGTTACACGATCGATCGCGCCAGCAAATAAACTCTTCAACGATTGATCCTTTCGTGTTCCTCCCCTATTTTCGTTCTTGTTTTGGAATTATTTACAATTTTCTTCTTTTTTTGTTTTTTTTCTTGTTCGTTTCTTCCGTTTCGCGAAAACTTTAACTCGGAGCGATAAGATCAAGGAAAAGAATTGGGACGGAAAAACAGAAGAACCGGGTGAAAAAAAGAACAAACAAAACGCTAGAGAAGGAAAATCTAAAAAGAATACCGGCAAACATAATGAGATCAAGTTTGAACAGCCTGTGGATAGGTTGCTAAAAGTTGGCAGAAGCTAGAAGCTCGCGAGAGAAAAAGCGACGGATATAGGAAGAAAGAGGGGGAAAAAGAGAGAGAAAGAGAGAGAGTAAAAGAAAGAGCGAGAAAGAGAGAGGGAGGGGGAAGTCTCCTCGATTTTCTTGCGGGGGTGGAGATGAAAAAACGTAACCCATATATACCCAAGCAAGGAACGTGCTACGGGGTGGAATCTGGGAAGGAGAAATTAGAGGAAGAGGAAAGGAGCGGCACGTATAAGCGAAGAGTCAGCGATTATATAGTTCGGTTCGGACGATAATCGAGGAAAAACGGCTGTAATTATTTTACCGTTGGTATGATATCGCGTCGTATTATAATTTAGAGTGGGAATATTTCGCGCTCTAAATCTAATTCCAATTAATGCTCCGTCGTATTCGAGAAAAAAAAATAAAAACTCAAAGGTATACCTGCAACTAGCTCGACGAAAAAAACGGTTCGTTCCCGTTTTTGCCGAAAATCCGCAAATTTTCATACGATTTTACTTCAACCATTTCTTCGTTCTTTTACCTCGCTGAATAACGCGTTGAAGAAAAATCGAGCGGTGGGTAGAAAAAAAAAAAAAAACACGAACAAACAGAAAAAGCCGAAAAAACAAAGAAAAACGAAAAACCCGAAAGATGTGCCCGCGACTTTCGGTTTTATCATCTATGTACATAAAAAACTTTTTCCCCCCTTCTAACAGATTGTGGGAAAACACGCATTTTCCCTAAACGGCCTATACATATAGGGCATCCCACACGTGGTCGTAATACCATATCTCGTACGCACATGCACACACGTACATGCGCACACGTGTATTGTGTGTGTACCTAAAATTTCTACACGACCTTTCGCGTGCTAGCAAGTACTACCTACCACCTACCTATACGATTTTTAGCCTCGCCGTACGGCGCATCCCGCCCCCACCCCTGCATACCTCCACCTCCAGTAGCAACTTCCGGAATCCGTGTATGGCCGATAAACCACGTATAAAGCCTTCAAACTCATAAACTATCTACCTAGCTACCTTCGCAACTCCGTCCCGGATTTGTTCAGCGCCAAGTTTTTAACGCCACAGATTTTACTAGCCGTATTATCCCTCCCCTCCCCTCCACCCCCACCCCCGCCGCCGCCACTTCGGCGCTGAAATACCTGAGCAAGTTTGTTTGTCGTGAACTGCATCTTTTTACTCGTGCTCGTAACCGTCTATGAAAAATCTATAACCCGATTAGAAGTTGCATCGCGCGTACAGGCGATGAGTAAGTAGGTGTACAATGTACTTACATTGTTTGGACATGTTGCAGGTTCGCGTGTGTGGGACGAAAAATTAGAAAACGGTCTACGAGAAAAAGTTTGTAAAATCGGGAGGTAAAGTAAGAAAATAAAATAAATCTATGGAAATTAAGTTAGGTCGAATCGAATGCTCAAGTTCAGGGATTCAATTTTCTTCATTGTTTGGATCCTTCCGGATATACCTGCTCTCCGACGGATATCTGTAGCTCTACGCGGTTCGTAGAAAATTCGATTCTTTCGTACTATATCCATCAGAAATTGAAACAATACGAATCATCGAACACCCCATTTCAATCGAACTAAAATCATTCTCTTGATTTTTCATTTCGTTATTATCAATGTCATGAGATGCCCTATACCATTAATGGACCAAAAAAAAACCAACTATACATTCAAAAATTTTCTTGCACGCGGTTCTCCGGACGAAAAAGGTTGAAAAAAAAAAAAGATTCAAAATTTTCGAGAGCTTATGGGCTAGTTTATTCATCACGGAATGCCCTTTATACATATATATACGTATATGCGTGGGAGCCGTAACGGGGCGTTTTTTTTCTTCTTTTTTTTTTCCGTGTAGGACGCGTCCTCGTGTTTCTCAATTTTTGATCACTTATTCATATGGGACGCGCCTACACATGAGGCGGTATACGCGATCCGGCAAAGGGCGACGGGGAAACGCAGATGCGAACGGGAACAAACGATATGAGGTGTCCTAACCCCTACGTGCTCCCCCTTATTGACTTAACTTGCTTTACTTCGAAAGCCCGCGATCCCCTGGATATGGGGAGGGGGGAAGGAGGGGGAAAAACAAAAAAAAGGATAGAAAACGAAGGAAATAAAGAGAGGTAAAAAAAACGAAAAAAAAAAAAAAACAAACCGACGCGTTCCCTCGACGATTTTCCACGTCCGAGATTTAACGCCATTGGTACAAACACCGGCGGGGGACACTCACTCCCTCAGGATGTAATTCTACTCTGGCAAATAATTCTCGCTCTTTAATTCAAAAGTAAATTGTTGCAAATTGTTAGCCGTCACGTCTACCTTCGTTTTGTATGTTACACGGTATAGCGAAGATACTCTAAACTACGTTGTTGCAATCTCTGCATACGACTCGGCAGTACCATGTAACTGGGAATTACAATGCAGCGTGCGTTAAAGTTACGTTTCGTTCCCGTTTTCCAATTTCGAATCTCCTTATTATTCATTATCGTGGAAATAACCGTGAGATTCAACTGGATATACGCGGGGCTCCAGCAAACGGCGGACGATTAATCGGGGGCTGTTTTCTCTGCACAGCTATACGTATGGTATACGTACGTACATACGTATGAGCAACGAAGCAGAGAAATCCACGAACGATCTCTTCTCTTTGTATCGACCGAACGTTTTTCTCCTATCCTTTTCCGCGTTTCATCGATATTTACGTGACACATGTCGAGCCCGCGTTGCGCTGCACGGAAAACGTCATTTACATGTATGTACATAACGTGACGCTATTTCGATACAACTTGACTTTCCCTTCGTATATTAGTTCGTTATATTTATGTATATTTTAATCATTGCCGCGAGGTCTTTATGTACATGCAGATTCAATCCGCCGATTCGTCTTTCTCTCGACTTTTCCTATATACAATGGAATGTAAATTGGTACTCGATCTAATTAGCGAATTTCACCCTCCGCGCGGTTTCTTCTTCTTCTTCTTCTGCTTCCTCTTCTACGTTCGTTAAATAAAAGGAATTCGCGGAAAATGATAATGTAGAATCGAACGAAAATCTCTACAATCATACTCGCGTTTGCCAATTTTCTTATCTTACGTTTTTCCGAGGTAAGTTAAAAGAGAAAAAAGAAAAGAGAGAAAAAAAAAATTGAAGAAATAAAATAAATCAAATGTACGTTTAATGTATACGGTGCGAGGCGAGAGATTTGCCTCTGTAATTAGCAGTTAATTGCTCCAAGGTTTAATTATCTATTTTAAGTAGAAAGTCCATCGGCAACTTTTTCGTTCGAAAAGAAAAAAGAGGAGGAAAAAAAATTACGATGATTCGCCCAAAACGTATATACAATAAATCATGCGTACGAGCAACCTCACGACAGCGAGGGTCCACGAATATACATATATACGTATAACTGCAAGTAGACTTAAATTGTGCGACGAAAAAAACTACAGGAGAGGAAAATAGGGGGGGAGGAAATGTTTTGCTCCAAATCAACGATAAGTTGCCAATTGTTTCGCTGGGTTTTCCAATCAGCAATTTCTACGCCGTTCATGGGCTACAGTTGACTGGATTAAGGGTGGGTATGTTACCGTGATGCTACCCTGACTTATATACGTGTGTGTGTGTGTGTGTGCGGTGTAGACGTTGGCCGCTGCTTTCTCGATTCCACGTTGGTTGCAAGAGTTGTGCAAGCGGCGTGCTTTTACAAGAGAAAACAAGATTATCTCTAGAATTGTCGAAACAACCGGAAAAGCCCAGCCATCGACCGACGTCGAAAACGCCGCAAGATTCTTATCACTTTTTCTCTCAACTGCAACCGGGTATACGCCGGTATAAAGGGTCACGAAGAAAAAAGCAAGAAAAGCAAAAGGAAATAATCTCGCTCTGGCGACCGGAAAAAAAAGAAAAAAACATTTATTTTCGCAATACGTAGGATAAATATTATTTTTCATACGTGCTTTAATGACTTTCGTAAATTGTTCATTCGTGCCCCACGGTTCTTTTCTCTTTTACGAGGGATGAATTTTTTTTGTTGTTCATATTGAAGATTTTCAGGCTGCAGTAGTTATTCTTGAACATTTAATGCACTCGGTGAATATTTTTGCAGCGTAGGTTAGGTGCCTTTCAGGGGCGGCGGGGGGGGGGGGGGGGGGGGAGGAGGGAGACAACTTGTAATTCTATGTACAAAATTAAACTTCATTTTGAATAGAACGTCGTTATAAATTTGTACCATTGCAGTGGAGAGAAATTATTCATGCGATTCTCCCGTAGCGTGGAGAGAGAATTAAATTTCAGAATGCACAGTGCTTTGTATTTTATGCGAGGTACGTCATTCGTATACCTATGCATGTACGGTATTTACATGTCGGAAAGTTGAGCGCAATGAATATCTCAAAATTTTTATATGTTAATACAATATGTTTATCCACATCATTATATGGCTCCGCCCACGTGAAACGTATACGTGGCCGCAAAACTTCTGCCTCTCTAAACTTTGAGTGAACGTTATCGGAGTAGGAATTTTTTAATTTTTTTAAGTCATGCTTCCGATGTGCAGTCAGATCGAAGTTGGTCAGAAACGTGTGTTCGCTAAAATCGCGTTTTTTCAATTGTGAACTGCGCGAAAACAAAGCAGAGATGAAAATCCTACCAGGGGTAGCGTTTCTTGGAGAATTTTCTGTCTTTTATGACAAAGTTATGATCTTGACCGTTTATGACCTCTTATTCTCAGGTACCTTTTTTGGCTATTTTTACTCTTCGTTTCCTCTGCGAGATGAGGATTATCCTTGTTCCAAAATGTATATTCTCTACGGACAGAATATCTGAGTATTTTTAAATTGAAGAAAGCCCTAGAGCGACGGGAATAAGGGATGTTTTTGGTTTATTAGCGTGTCGGAACGATCCGGCGGATAACAATTTCGATGTGTATTCATAGAAACAGAGAGAGAGAGAGAGCGGGACATTTCCTGAGGGTCAAGGGATCGGCCGGACATGGCAGTGCTCTGGCTTCTATTGGTCATGGCCTTTATAACGAGGGTAACGGAATAAGGGAATAAGGTATCGAGGGTGGGGGTGGGGGGTGGGGAAATGAGAGGTGAAACAGGCGTTGGGTTTGGGGGTGTCGTCTCCGGACCTCAAGGGGCTATTTCCTGGCCAGTGGTGGATAGTGTCAGGTCGAGAGTGTACCAGTCACTCGGCTCCTACCTCCGCTCAGCGGTAGGAACAAAGCTAAGCAGCCCTCTCTCAAGGGTGAGCCAATCAATATGGGTGACGAGAGAAACGCGAGAGAGTACGAGAGAGAGGGAGATAGAAACCCACCCCTTCCGCGAAAACTGTATTCCGGATTCTAGAGCCAACGGCGCCACAACGCCCGGCGTCACTGTGTCCCGCTACCACCAACCGCCCTTCTCCTTCGACCTGTCGAAAACGGAGGCAGCGGGGATGTTGGAGGTGGTAGCGGTTGAGCAAGGGCAGGGACAACCTAAAGGAGTGAGATGATGGTTTTGGTTTCACCGAGGTGGTGGGGATGCTGTCCTCGGTTGTTTGAATTGGCAAAAAGAGGCGCCACGATCGAGGTCTGTCGGCGAACGTGCCACCTTACGGTGAAAATTTGCGACCAATCATCGTCAGGCTAGAGACTGTTCGGGAAGGTCTTTTTTCTAGCTTAACGATTAATCCTCGTCAAATATTCGAGGGACTCTGATTTTTTTTAAACACAGTTTTATCCACAGTTACCAGGCATACGATCCAATTTAACCACGCGCATGCTCTTTTTGTAATTAGTTACGTAACTCACGTGACATCCGCGGCTGCTTTGACAGGGACGTAACAACGAAATCTTCGTCGAGCAAGGCTCTAAAAATTCGCAACCTTCGGGAACAAACGAATACTTCTTAATTTTCAACCCTTAAATTTTGAAAAAAATGTTGAATATTGAAATTTTCCTTCCAGAATTTTTTTTAGCAACTTCACGTAGATATTTTTCCCACATCAAAATTAGGATACTTCATTGAGATGACAAAATAATTTTGTTTAAATAAATTTGGAATCCAAATTTTTTTTTTATGAATTTTGACTTGCCAGCGTAACGAACGATCGATTTAACGAAAGCACAAGAAATTTCTATCACGAAACGACGGAGATTCCTTCATCTTTGTTTAGGTCGGGGTTCCGCGGTGTCTCGTACTTCCCTGGTTTGGTCGCCGTGAGTTTCAGTCATCGCGCAGAACGATCGGAGCAGAAGACGTCAGCCATTTTATGCCTCGTTCTATCATTGTCGGCTGTGGTGTATACGAAGTGTATTCTTTATCGGTGAAATCTTTGATTCGATTACGTTACCGATGGTGATCTAGGCAGTGTGATAACTTGTTGATAACGAAATCTAGGGTAGTCTTAAAAGCGTAGTTGAAGTTTACAGGCTATAGGGAGAGGCCGATTATAAACTCTCTCCCGTCGAGTATCAAGGAAACCCTTCGCCGCAACCAAAAAGATACACGTACATACCTCGACGATGGATAGACAGGCTGGTTTTCTGGCAATCGCATTGCTATTTTTAGCTAATTTTCTGACGATTCAAGCAGGTGAGTTCCGCACCAACGTACTAAACCGCTTTAACACACTATACGGTTATTTATATTTACGTTAATTATTCAGTTACCTTTTTCGATTTTCTTCTAACTCAATTTCAATTGTACCTATCAATTTTATCCATACAAATATTAACAAAAAAAAAAAAAAACAAAACCATATCGTTAGCCTATGAATTTATTGATTGTGACCCTGGTCCAATCGTTGGTTATGGTAAAGAATCCAGAGAAAAATCAAAAATACCAAACGCATAAAATCAGTTGCAAAATTTCAACGAGTTATTTCCACATTTCGAACATTATTTCAATAATTACTATCACGATTCGATCTTCTCTTGTTACTCAATTCTAAAGAGATTGAGTAACGAAAATGAAAAAAAAATATGAGAAAAAAAGGAACAAAATCGATACCCGTATATATATGATATGTATAATAACAATATTTCGTCTTGTTTTATTAACCTCTGATATTTTCGTCGCTTTATCTAAGTAATATAATTTTCACATTCTTCATACATCCTCTCGTTTAATTTAAAATAATAACTTATTTCTGGTGTACCTCAAATGATATTATTGATAATATAATTTACATGTGTCAACAGCTATCCTAATGATAATAACATTTAACCCCTTTGTTTCTAACACTACTGGTTATTTTACTTTTCATCATATTACTGACTGAAGTGAAAATTAATGATGATAATTTGATTTCATATCATATTTTATTCGTAATAAATCTTTTTGTTTCTCACCACCAACACGCTTACTATGAAAAAATGCAATTTGTTGTTTTGTTTGTTTTTACATGTGGCTTTAACAAAAATTGCTTAACTATTTATTAACATTATTATCGTTGAAGCAAACATAAAAATCACAGTGACAGTGATTCGAGCTAGTCGAGTGAGCTGAGAATAATGATTGTTTTTCCTCCTTATCGCTGTGCAATTCGCTTTTTAATTATAATAACTCATTGTCGGCGTGTACGTCGGAAATGATTTGATATTTCATCGATTAACGGTACACACCGCACATCGTGCAGAGAATGATAAAGAAAACGAATTGGACAATGAATAGGGAAATATTCAAATGCCGCAATTAGTCACGCATAGATTTAACGCATATAAATATTTAATTTTTCTGATCCCAACGTTCAGTTTAAAGAAACGATTAATCTTTGAACTCGCTTGTCACAATATTGAACTGTACATTTATGACACAGTCACTAATGCGCCCCCACACAGAATGCGTCAGCTTTTACCATTGTCTTCTTTTATCTTGTTGTCGGATTGAAATGAATTTATGAAAATTATCACTATCTCATACTGTAAGAAACCACCAAACGATCGGTTATGGAAAATAATTTTTCTCACGTCATTCCCCTTTGTTCCGATAGATTTATTCATTAAAATTAGGTGTTTTTTTTTTTTTTTTTATTTTTTTTTACTTTGCAACGATACCCGGTAATGGACATTTTATAGTTTCTCTTTGTTCATTAATCGTTGATCAATCGATACTTGTGCGTTATACCTCGCGAGCAAGTAAATCACGTTACGGAGTCAGAATCAGAGTTACGTTCTTCCACTTGGAAATCGTTCGATTTGGATTAGAAATAAAACGTGTTTCGTCCGCCTGTCCGCGAGTGTGTACAGCACGTAAAATCATTAACCCAGTTACCCCCATTCCCATTTTGGAACAATTAAAAATAAAAAGAGTCACGATTAATCAATCTCTCTAACGCGAACGTTAGTGTCGATCTCTGCTTTTAAGCTTTAACTCGCTTACACGTACCGTATACGCACATTTTATAGAAATCCTATTTCACGATTTCTCGCAGCTCCGTCATTATTACACACAGTGTATATAAATACAGAGAACACACGAATGTGTGCATATTGTATAGTCTTTCTCAAAAAAGACAAAAAAAAAAAAACAAAAAAACAAAAAAAGTATAAAACGTTAGCCAGCTACACATCCCGGTCCACCGTGCCAGGACATTTTTGATCTAGTTTTTTTTTTCATTCCATTTGATTTGATTATATCAAATTTTACATCGCCTACACTATCTACGTATGCGTGTACATATTTATATACATTAAAAACGTTAGCTTTTATTACAAAAACACGCTGCTGTCGAGCTTTTGATGATTCGAAATGATCATTCCCACGCAGATGCTTCTGTTATTTTTTTCTTCTCCCTAAACACGTCTTTTTTTTTTTTTCTACACGAATTGAACGTTTATTTCTCTCTCTTGCGTTTGGTTTGTTGTATTAATTCAGTCATGATACCCTGAGTTTGACATTGTGGCTTATTAGATAGGCTCGGAGCGAAAATTATTGTCGTTATCATTGTTATTATTATCCTCATTATTACCATCACTATTATTCATTAACAACTGGTAAGAATTTAAAGACCAAAAAAAATATACCCCATTTATCTCTACTGCAGTAGAGATATTAATATAGGTATACACGTACATCCACGCGCGAGAACCAGATAAATGATTTACATTTTGCGTCAAGCGTATAGTGAGGCTTATATCATTAACTTTGTTAAGAGACTGAACTAATGATTTATAATAATCGTACCGTGTCGTTTATTGTTATACTTTTTTAGTAAAATTGTTTTTTTTCTCTCATCTCTTTGACGACATTGCGAAAATCTTTTCAACAAATATCGTAAAGAGGATTATTCCGTTCAAACATTGATATTGTTATAGAAAAGTGAAAAAATTAATGACGGCTTGTTGAACTTGCGTAGGTATGTCTCGTGCGAGGATAACGTGGTAGTGTCATCGGTAATAATAATTGTGCTACGAAGGTTCAATGTTACTTGTTAATTTATCATTATCATTACTGTTATTACGATACGGTATTATTAGAAAGTAAAAAAACGCGGGCTGCTCGATGGTCGTGTGTTATAATATTTGAAGAAATATATATATATATATATATATATTAAGTATAATTTAATTATGGCTTACATTCGTTAACTCGTTATAATTAGCCCGAAGCACGGTATAAAATTCCAATCAACCTCGCGATTAAGTAACATTGCTTATCTGCTCTGCTACCGTCAATAAGCCGGTCGTGGTCGCGCCGAGCTGAGTATATCGTAACTCCCTCGTCACAAAAAGAAACCAAATAACAAATAACATAACGAAAGAGAAAAAAATGTCTTCTCGATCGATTCGACGGAAAAAAAAAATCAATAACGGGGGCCACGATTGACTCATGATCCGTTTATTTGTCGATAGTTTGATTTGGCGATTTTCGAGCATCACCGCCGTTACGTTCGATATTAGGCGCAAAGGTTGGGTTGGGCGAGTGTGTTACGTCAATTTCATCGTCGTTCGTTTGAACAATGGCGTGTTGTTACGCGCGTGTCTATAGGTCTCTGTGTGATTAACGGTTACAGCTATTATCGAAGCGTAATCTGATTATCATATAATTGACGCACTGTCAGCAGCCGGGTATAACGTGTAAAATTGCTGCGGGTGTGGTAATTGGTACCGAGTAGTCGTAGTTTCAGTACAGTAGCATAGCGGCATAGCTAGTACTAGCAGTATACGTGCGTACATATTTGACACGTTTATCGACGTCTCTCCGCTCTCACGTCGTCGTCGTTGTCCCGAAGCGTTCGCGTAACCCCCGTCATTTAGCGCATCGGTTCGTTCATCGTTAGAGAACACGTCCTCGGACTATTTTTATAATTTCATTCAGATCGAAAGACGACTAACAACGACACCACCCGGTGCAAGGTATACATCGGATGTGCGGGGGTAACTGTATGAAGTTCATCTCCCACGGGGAACGAATATCCGAACGAATTCGTGGGGCCAAGTTGCTTCGCGTTAAAATTCGAGAATTTAGAGCAACGATTGGAAGAGATACTGGAATGGGAATTATTTTTCTCGCGTCTCTCGAAGTATATCTATATCCATTTAAAAATACATCTAGACACAGACGACGTCAAGGTTCTAAAGATTCGGTACAGCTAGATCAGTTTTTATATCTCTACGTACGTCACGACGTACGCGAGAGCGTCTCCGCTCGCTGTCTCGCGAACGTCGCGGTTGCGTCGCGACGACGGCGTCGCGTGTCGCCTTCATCGGCAGATAAAAATGCGGTCATAGTCGTCGTTCAGAATTCCTAGGGATTCCATTAGTCCGTAAATACGTGTATGTATACGTATTACCGTGCATACAGAGTTCGTGCGAATAGATTTTATAAACGTACGCGATGTACGTTGTAAAATAAAATCGCTATCGTCTCCGTCGTCGTTATTATTTATTTCATTTCATTCGCTTTTTATTTATTTTTCGTGCGGTATTTCGAAGTTCGTAGATTTTACGTTAGACGTATACGTGTGAGATACGTATGGAATCGCACCAGCGCTGATTTAATGAATGATATGAATGCGAATTTCTACCGAGTAGCGTGTATTTTATCGCGTGGGTAGAATGCATTTTTTCCATTTTCTTTTTCAATTACGTGCAACGTATTCATTCACGTTCCGTGTTCAGTTCTTAGATCATGCCTATTTTATTTTATTTCCTATCTGTCAGTGACATCATTAAACGTCCAGATGTATACGTCATCGATGACTAGATCGTAATTTATTCTTTGACGAAACACTCGTGTACAGAATAACACGAGGAATAATATAACTAGATCCGACATAGACGGGTGCGGGTGTCTGCATTCCGAAAGATTGGAGGGGGTTGCGAAATTGCAATTATTGCAATTCGTCTACTTTTCTCAAAAAATCTAGAAATTATTTTTCCAATTTTCGGACGATAAAATTTTCGTTTAAAATTTAGCGTGCCTGATGTCGTTCCGAAGAAATTTACCGTTGATCGGTATTAGCGGTGTTCTTCGAAATTCCAAAAAATGATAAATCAAAAGTCACCCGAAGGACAAAAGCGAAAGAATATTTAAAATAAACTAAATTGGAATGAATTGGAATCTGATGAAATGCGATCAAAGTCATATTGAGTCATTTTGTTTTTCTACTTTAATTTGCTTTTTTGGACGTAGCGAGATTGTTTCGTATTTTATCGGCGTCAAATTGACAATATCGATATTTCTAACACGAAAGTTTTTTCACTCTGTACCAATATACACGCTGCTATTGTACTCGCACAATATCACGATGATTATGACTATGAAATTTATTTAGTTTTTTTCAATGATTGTGTTGTCTATTACAGTCGATGTGAAATATGATCCAGTTACATTCGAATAACTTGTGTTGTATCATTTTGAAATCGTGGAACGTAAAATAAAAATGATTTTTTCTTCTCCAAAATGTATGTACCGCAACTTTTGAATTTCACTCTAGAGACGACTTACTTTTTCGAAATATTTGTGGCCAACTGCTCACCCTCTGGGGAATAAATGTATATATAGAAAACTGGAAAAAGCCAGCAGAAGCCGTACATCTCGAGGTTTAGACGTTCTACCGGATGGTGCCTCGATTGATTGACGATTAAATAAGCGACTCAGACTCGCGGCAGACGCTGCTGAAGTAGCTTTTTTCCATGATTATTCATATTCCGATTCGTCGTAGGTCCAATTTGTATACATAAAATACACGCGGTATTTTCTCGTTTTTTTTTTTTTTCGAATTCCTTTACTCGAAAATGGAGGAGCGACAAAGTAGGTAACATCACCGTCCTAACTATGTACCTTATACTTTTTTGGATGACGCGGGGCGCAGAAAATACGCGCCGTGTAGATAAACGAAACGCGAAATTGCATTTTGTTTGTTCGTTCCCTCGTTCCTTAGTTTCTTAGCTCGCTGTACGTAAATATATATATATATATATATACATACATTTATGTATGTAAAGTACAAGGTATATGAAGCTAGCTTATACCGTGTATTTATACATTTAAGCTTACCTAACCTACCCTAACTTATATCTTCGGAAGAAACGACTCCGATATTTATGACTTCGTACTGCAAAAAAGGAGAGGGGGTCAGGCGGGAAGGGGTGGGTTTCGTTTTACATCCAAAGCTCCGTTATATAGGCTCTTCGCGTACATATGTGCTCATACCATGCATCTCTCGTCTAATACATACGTATACATACACAGACGATAGGTACATACGATACACATACAGTTGTATCTCTACGCTTGTACATAAGTATAATAATAAATAGAGGACTGAACACCGGTATTTTTCAACTATATATACATATCGCACGTGGGCTATATATTTGTGCGGTATTACGCGAGAGTACGGAGAGGAGACATGGAAAAGAGAATCGCGTAACTATTTCAGTGTGTACGCGCGAAATCCCGTAGGTAAAATTTATGGCTACAGTTGAGAACTGCATTATCTCAATTCCGGAAACCGAAATCACGCGTGCCGCGGTTGCGTCTGACTGTCGTTTATTTTTGTAACGTGCATAGAAATATGCACATGCATACCTGATAAGCCGAGGACCTTGCATACCTGATATGCCCAACTTACGTCACGTGATCGCGAAGATTACCTACCTTCTCGATTACTCGATCATCGTATTTGCGTGAGCAATCGTTTTGAGGAGCTTTTAATTTTTTTGTCAATTTCCGATGGAATTTCACGCTCTTTCCGTTATTCGGGGTCGGATTCTTCACGATTTTTAGGTCAAAGAAAATGAGAGCGAAAAACCGTGTCCCTCGATCGTTTAATCGTTCGACGAAATGAACGCGGATGACGCGTCAAAAAATAGGAAATTCCGTGCGAAAAAAGTTCATCAATTTAAATATAAGTAAGAATAATTGCTGTTTCCGTTCGGTTGGCTAAACTCATGACGAATTAAGGCCTCGTTTTCACACACCGCCGCGTCTACATAGGGCTTTTATATACGTACACGTATGTACGTACAAGTATATTCATTTGCCTCTGGTCTCTTCGTGGCGTATCGCGCTGTATACGAATACGATACGATATCCTCTACGCGACGCCGCGATGCTCCAGTTGTTGTTCCCACCCCATCCTCGTTCACCTCTTCTGACGACGACATCGACGACGACGACGACGAGGACGAGGACGAGGACGAGGACGAGGACGACGACGATTAGCCCCGTGCGGCGGAATTCAATTCTGTTAGTTCAATTCAATTCAATTCAATTCAATTTAATTTAGCATATATCTACACCTACTACGTATATTGTACATGTAATCTGCAGATAGTTCACTTCCATTCTCTCGGCTGCAGTGTACGCGGGACACGCGTTCAAAGGGGTTCGCCCGAACGGCCAGGGCGAAAGGGGATGAGGTCTGGTAGAAACGTCACAAGCATGCTTGCAGTTAATTACGTACGAAACTATATAATTACGTTGCATATACACCTTATAGTTCGACGGACACGTTATGCTCCGCTTCTCGTTCGGGCGAAGTGCGTTTCTTTTTTTTCTTTTTTTTTTCCTTTTCTCTCAACCGCCCAAACTCTTTCCTAAGTTTTCGAACTTACGAGTCAATCGTACTTCGAACGTGCCGGATGGACCAGCACGTGCGCGATGTCATTTCCGGCGTGCAAAAGTCATTGATCATTCTGAAAACTTCCAGTTCAACGACTCGTCGCGTCCCTTCCGGCGGAAACCATCTTCTACTGCGCGTTTCGCGCGATTCAAATTTCCCGCCACTGCGTACGCGCATCGGTACGATATCGGGACTTGTAGACCGCTACGTTAGCGGAAAAACAAAAAAAAAAAAAAATGATGATTCGAAAATAGAAAAGGAAAGACAAAGATATAATCGCGCCCGCGTTTACACCAATATCCGAATTAGCGAGGGTTCGTCGTCGTCACCGCGACGTACCATCATCAGTCATTCGACCGAATTGTACAAATTGGAATATTAATTTATTATCGTTGTCTAGGTTAAATTGTCGTCGTAGTTGCGTCAGCGCTTATATATATCTACGCGGCACAGCCATGCATAACCATTGTTTTGAAAAGTTAATTGAATATGTAGAATTTCAATTTGGGGATCGGATCTAACGACTCCGTGCCGCGATCGTGTAAACGTATAGGTGTTTCGTTTCGTACCTACGTGATACGTATACATCGCAAGCGCACACATCCATGTACTCGGTAATTTACATACAAACCTACATGCGCTTCGTCGTCCCTCCGCGCTCATTAATCACCTCCTGCACCGAGGCGGCGCGGCGGCGTCTTCCTGAAATTTACTGCACGTGTGTGGCGACGAGGCTTGTCGGGGCGGTTTATCCCTCTCGCCTATTTTGATTACACCGAACCGTATAACACACCTATGACGTACACGCGCGTGTGCGTACTCATCCGTACCCTGGTCCCCCGTGCAGCATCTGTTCAACGCCAACCGACCCGACGACAAGGGCTTTTCCATTCTGACGCCGCACTACCGTTACACTTTTCTCCCCATCTTATATACTCACCTTGACTCTTCGCGGTTTTAAGGGTTTAGCAGCCAACGACCGCACGACACGCGACCTCATACCTTTTCCCCTTTCATAACCCCCCCTATTTTATAAGCTACGAAGCTAAACACGGATTTACTCGCTTTTCGAAAGCAAATTTTCCATCCCCGACTGTCGCAGTTTTTGAAACTAGGCAATTCGCACTTCGGATTGAAACCCGTCTGCACGGATCTTTATCGGAGCGTATATAGAGCGAAGTGAACCGTAAATTACGATAACTCTTCGCTTCACCGTCGTTTATTTATTCATCCGTTTTAACGGGTTTAGTAATCATCGTACATGAAAGACAAAGATTTCCTTTGATACCCCGATAATTTTTTTCTCATTCGTTATAGCCTCTCTTAGCAATTTCATTAGCAATTAGTCATCCGGGGGATCAGAGTCTCGTCGTTAAGGACTCTGAAACAAAGTTTCCCCCGTTCGACGCACGTACACGCGGCTCGATCACAAGTGGTGCAGTTAGACGCTCCGCGATTAGACGTAGATCGGCACAAAATATCCCTAAGGGGGGGTCGAACCACCTCGACTGTAAATTCCCCCTAGGGATATTTCGTGCCAACCTGCTTTTTCATCGCGCAGTGTCTAACTACACCACTTGCGATTGAGCCGCGTGTACGTTGTGTCGCGCAGCGATGGCGGTAAGACACCGTTGAATTTCGCGTTGGAATAAAAGAAACGTAAAGTAAAATAGGGGATAGGAGTAAAAAGAATCGAGGGAAAAAGTTCGGATTATAAGGACAGAACTTTCAAGTCTTTCTGGATTAACCGCGGGCACTCGACCACCGCGCCAGCTTATGCGTGCACTCGGTTTCGAAACAGTCGAGTACGTTTAAGTTGTTAATTTCTTTTTCCCCCCCTCACCCCCCACAATGGGATTCGAAAAATTGCGACACGATCGTAGCGCGATAAAACGAAACGCGAGCGGGTGGCTAGTTCTGGTAAAACGCGGAACGATACGACGTTTTGAATTTCGAAAGAACGTATCAACGTTGCTCAGCAACGACGTGTGCGTCTACCAATTTATTTTAGTTACGTCGGTCACAGTCGTCGTCCGGATCCCGTAGCTATAATTGTCCGGTTAATCAACGAGCTTTAGTGCCCCGCGCCAGTTCCGCGGTATTGCCCATTCGCGGTAGGGAAATTGAGTAAAATATACGGGGAAGAAAATAGAGGAATCGCGGCGGTCGTCGGGTTGATGGGAAATCCGGGTGATGGGACAGTCGGCGTCATCTGCAGAAAGAGGAGATTTGGGATTTGCTTTCCGAGGGGCGATTACTCGCGTTGCATACATCCCCCGTACACACGTATGGTACGTACGTCTCATCTCGTTGGATAATCGCAACCAATTCTTTGGGTCAAAGGTTATACTGGGATGCTTTCAGGTATTTGGGGTAAGGGTTATAGGTTATGGTCACCCCGAACGGGTTCGACCCTCCGACGCAAGGGTCGCGGTCGACTGCCTTTTCAATGCAGCGACGCAATTATGGATGTTGGTAAATGTTGCTAGCAAATGGTGGAGGTTCAATTTCCCGCATTATTTCACTTGCGGTTTATTTAGCTATGCCGTATATATATGTAACCAATGTCTCACGTCGTACAATCACATGCATTATCAATGCCCACAGTAAACTGCGGGGTGAAAGAATATCAGATGAAAGTTTTCCAAAGCAAAATAATGCAGTCGTTACTTTATCATCCGATGGGCAGTTTGAACATTTTTCATTTCATTGTGTTTCCTTTTTTCCTACTTTTACTTTATCATGTATTCTGTTCTTTTTGTTATCTGGTCTCAATTCGTCATATAAGATAGGTACACAAATGCTCCGAAGCCTACACCACCTAACACCAATTGTACACAATTTTCGATTATTATTTGGTTATTGATGTTTTAATCATCTAATCATTGCTATTATTGTTTTCTATTTTTAATTATCATCAAGTGGTTTTTAAGAGTTTGGTTTCCCCTGCATGAACGAACAATTTTTTTATCACTATTCGCAGAAAATCTTGATTTATTAATTTACTCAAAACTATTCTTCAAGAGGGTACGATTATTCGGTATGGTTAATCTCGAATAATCGTTCTCTTCTGTTTTTTCGTTCTTCTTTCAATTTTTTCCCCTTTTACTCCCTCTCTTCAACTAATCGTTATTTTCGAAGTAAATTTCATGTGTCTTATATCTAATATGAATCGATTTGTTATACATGTTATACATATATGTCCACGTACGAGTCATTATTGTACCTTGAACGTTGAAAAAAATGGACGAACCACCGTTAGGTCAGGTCGGAGGTGAGGTCGAATCGTAGATCCTACCTCCCGATATCGTTACATGGTCATGACATTTTTGAGTGTATCTCGCACAGCTATAAAATCGCCCAAAACATCATCTATTTCACTACCCCCACCCCGAAAACACAACACTCGCATCGTCGTGGATGTATCAAGTAAACGCACACTTCTAACCACAGAACATACATAGGTATATATATATTATATGCATTTATACTGTAAACCTCATATATGTACGTACATACGTGGTTACATACATATCCATACGGTCGTACCGATCTTCCAGTCAACGAATCCACCGTATCGTGCAATTCGCTGTAAGTAAGTGAAGCAACGAAAGTTGGCAAAGTGAAACACGACCGCATTGCCGGAGCTCGGTAATATTTCAAACGGCAATATTTCTAACAACGAATTGGCTGCTTTTACCTGCATCGATCTATCCAAACTGGGGGGGGGGGGGGGGGTAATGCAAACTCTACGTGATTTACTTTTATTCATTCTCTTTGATCGGATTTTTGGGGTCGGAGAACATTGAATTGATTTTTATATCACGTCGGACTTGGGATTGAAAAGTACAGTCGAAACGGTCGCACTTGTTGTTATCGAGCTCTGCGAAATTTCACGCCGATACGTACGGGTACGTATGCCTACGTATGTACGAATATATGTGTAACATAATTCACACCCCGAGTTCACGTACTCTTACACACACCATCTGCAGCACCTGCACTCTTATTACCACCCCCGCATATTTCGTACATACCACCGACAACACGCCAAATTTTCATTGGATAAATTGCTGAGCAGACTTTCATCTGTTTACTACACTCTCCACGCAGGTTCGAAGCGCTGCACAAAAAATTAATTATTGTTGCAAGTAAATGCTATCGAGTGCATATTCATAATGTGTGTTTGTATGTCCGCACTCCACGTCGTTAAATGCTGAAGAAACGAAAAGAATTAAAAGTCACAGAATTGTTATGAAAATTCACGCGAATCAATGGATAAGTATTCTGCAGTGATTCGAGTCGGTAAATTGATTGAAAAAAGAAAAAAAATACAAAGAAGCTACTTGCAATTAAAATTATACTTTTCATCTATACTCATTGTCAAACATGAAAATATACCAATTGACATTCACATTATATATATACATAGTTGGACATTCAAGAGATAAAATCTGAAAACGGTGTAAATGTTATTATTACAGATACAGGTATGTTCTGATTTGAAAGTTACACGGTCACGTAACTCGAGTATTCATATTTTCACGGACAGAAGTTTGTTGGGCAGAATTTTCTGAATGACCAGCAATGCCAGAAAAACCTTGTGCAATCCTTTTTGTTCGCGATTTTTTAATTTCACGTGAATCGCCAAGTACTGTCACTTCAATCGACTGGTTTCTTTCGAAAACGCGAAGAAATTTTCAAATTCAATTAGCAATGAGATAAAAAAGAACGGTGCACCGGAATTCTTCCCTGACAAAAACCAATAAACTAGTTCAAACTTTTGTCGTCCATAGAAATATTAATTCTCGAGTTATCCGAACGTATAAACTTGACAAAGGGACAGTCTCTGTTCGGTACACAAAAAAGAAAATTGAAACTAAAAACTAAAAAAAAAAAAAAAATAGATGAAATGGTAGCTGGATTATTTGAAATGATGAGAATTAACGGCGATAGGAAAGAAATCGAATGAAATGAATCGACTCAATGTGACATTTGTCTGTCTGTCTGTTTGTCCTCTTCCTTCGATCGCCGGTGGTCTTATGACTCGTTATCGATACGAAGACAATGTCGGGCGGATCCAGTACATCGGTCACACGAACCCACGTGTGGGTGGTCCCTGGTCGATCAGGTGCGAAGGCCTTCTGGATACAGACAAGGTCAACTGGACAAGGAACGGGGTATCGATAGAAAAAGAATTTCAGGACAAAGAGTTGACCATGGAAAACGACGCGACATCATCGACGATCCGCGCTGATGCGGCTAAACTGAAACACCAGGGCAATTACTCCTGTACCGAGGACTCTGACTTCCCCCACGTCATACGAGTACACGGTGGTTTGTAAAAAAAAAAAACAACAACTTCAACTTGATACTTCTTCAGCCTTGAACTTCTCTTCTACCTTCAACTTTATAGAAAACTAAAATTACCAGAGCAAAAAAAAAAAAAAAAAAAGAAACATTGCAAAAGCTATATACTTCAACTTAATCCGCAGCTTTACACACATTCATATATATTATATGTATATATGTTGATATTGAAATCCGATGACGTTGACATATCGCTGTCTTCAATATCTCAACATATGTCATATTATTGAAACACGATGGTCTTCTTCGGATTCTCGGAACTTGGATTCTTCGATCTATACGGATTAATTTCTTTCTTTCTTTCTTTCTTTCTTTTTTTCTTCTTTTTTATCACCCATATTTTTTGATCGACGAACACCTCGAAGGGGGGGGGGGGGGTGTACGGTATCGTATCGAAGGGTGTCGACTCGAAGGATCCTTTACGCCCGTCATCTTCAACGTCCCTGTTTTTCCAATCGCTTCCCCAATGGGAAAAAATCGAACGCGCCGTTAGAGAATGGAAATCTACACACGTACGAACCACGTTCGTACGTATCGCGACCATTCGCGTTTATGGGGAAATTTTTTCACGCAAAATGTCATCCGGAGATACCTACTCGCCGGGTAAATTCAAACCTCCGGTACGGCCACCTAGCTACCCGGTCGCAATTTTACTGCAAACAGCCCCCGCGGATTATACCTCCCCCGGTTATCTCGATGTCGTGTCTATACCTCTACCTACCTACCCCTTTCGTGCGGACGCGGAGTTCCGTTCGGGTTCACCGTAAATTGGCGCGGTCGCCTGTGTCGGTTAAAAAATGTTGGAGCTATGTACCCTCGTTACATACCTTTTTGTATACGTACGTACGTACATACGTTGTATACGTGTATATGTATGTGTACGCGCGAACCGCAAGCCAGAAGCGAACGTTGGGTCAGCGGTGGAAATTCTTCGGTATCGGCAGCCGTTGGAACCACGGCGAGGTTACCAATCGTTGAAAATACTTCGGTGATGTTACATTGTTTCTTTTGGCAGCACGCGACCCTCTTTCACACATACGTACGGGGTGGACCTGAAATTCGACGCTATCGAAAGCGAATGAAAGCTGAACGCGTCGGGCAACGAATTCCGACGAACTTTTTTCTTTTTCTTCTTTTGGTTACCACCCCCCCTCTCGAACCGAAGACCGGAATTTACGTCGGGTTTGAAAATTCAAAATCAGGGAGATTCGTGATTCGTGATTTTCGTACCGATTTCTTCGGATCTTACTCTCCGGTGGATCGGAATTTGGCATTTTTTTCAATCGTCGTTCTTTTACCCCCCCACCCATTACCGAGTTTCGACACCTTATTGGTATGAAAGTTTCTTCTACTTGGATTAGAAGATTGTTATTATTTTTCATTGTCCGTACACCCCCTTCTTTTGGGTCGTAGTTCCGCGCCAATCACCGACGAACTTTTTAAATAAGGTTGAGGTTTTTCATAAATTTCTGATTTTTCATAATCATGGAATCTGGAATCACGTAACAACGTCACTTAACGAAATTCATCGGTCTCTTTTTTCTCTCAAAGGGGTTTGGCGTCGGATTTAATCATGTTCTGGATTTTGATATAAGAAAAATTTTAAAAACTAAAAATCGGTACGCGCCGCATCGATGCATAAATCACAGTACCTCGTATAGGTATACGGTGATCTGCTGAAAAAAAAAAACAAACAAAATGAAAACGATATTCGAAGACGGCCTCGCCTAACGTGGCATGCTGGTTTTACTTTTGTTGTAATAAATAATTACATATTTTTGTAAATATCATGCATAATTAGTTAACACTTGAGTATTTTATTGAGGCATAATTAATGCGTGATCGTCATCGGGTGTGTTTTAATCTACATCACATTCGTACCACAATAATTATCATACAACTGTAATATTTTAGTATCAGATACATTAACGGATATTGAAAAAAAATTCGGTAACACGAATTTCATAGAGTATCACGATTCTCAGCATCGAAATCTTGATATCAAGCGATCGAATTTCGTGTCGAGTCTCGCGCTTTTTGAGTTTCTCTTTTCTTCGGTTGTTATTTTTCCTTTAAAAAAACAGTTATCGGTTTACGTGTTGGTGGGTAGGTACTTTATTTCTGGATCGAGATATTTCACCTGATCCCCGGTTGAAGTTCAGAATCGTAGTATAATATAAAAGTTTTTCGAGTGTGCTCGGCGATGCGAGTTTCATAAATATATGTACGTACTTATACCTATGTAAGGTGCGCGCAGTGCAGTTTAGTAAACGTTTGAAACGGGCGAAGCAAAAGCTCGTTAGAAAACCTCCACAGAGCTTGCAGGCACTTGCATCAGGAGGCGCGATATCTGAGAACTGGGTCAACGGAATAATAAATTTTTAGGTATCGCAGACTCGAATCACCTCCTCGATGTTCCCTACAATTTACTTCCGCGTATAAGAATTAAGGTATTGAAAATAAAAAAAAATGAAAGTAAAACAAAGTCAGAAAATAAATCAAGAAAGAAGGTATTAGATGGGAGAAGAAACGAAGCCCTGTAATTATTTTAGACGAATTTATGAGGCAACCTCGCGACGCGATTTATTAGTCATCGATCACATCGGATAAAATAATTGAACGAGTAACGCCCGAATTCTTAGGTATCGTTATAAATAATTTACATTATAACGACCATTTATCAATAATTAGTCTTATAAATAACAATCGTTAATTAACGATGTCTTAATAATCGGCTCGGCTCCGCTTCGGAACTTCCAATAATTTTTTCCAATCGATTAATTACGTTTTATTATACGATACGACGGTGATCGATGTCGCGCGAAAATTTTCTTTACTTTTTGCTTTTTTTTTTATTTTTTCTTTTCGAATTTTACCCGCAACACGTCGTTGAAATTATCGAATCCGCTCGAACTTCGTGAGCTTTGAAGAATTTTCACTGTTGGAGTAAAATTTTTTGAAAAAGACTGAAAAAACAAATCTCTGAACCCCTGCCAACCCCGATATGCAGTACGTGCACATCATTCCGATTGACGTACAGAATTTTGAATTCAAGATGACCGTCCAATCTTCGCTGCAAAAAAAAAAAAAAAGAAAAGAAAAAAAAAAATAGAAGTAGACATAAAAAGGATCCTCTCGGTTGTACCTGCACGTGAACTTTGCATATAAATTCGGATTATCCACATCCGTAGACGGCGCACATAACTCACCGAAATTAGTAGGTGACTGTCGTGTATACATACATGCATAATAATGCTGCATCATATGGGCGATGACGCGCATATTATGTAAACAGATTCGGCGTGGGTACATGTATGGTATCCACCCGGTTTCTATGGGACGCATAATTACGAATAAGTTTACACCCAGGCAACGCGATCCTCGGCGAATTTTTGTTCACTCGACTCATCGCAACGATTACGTCACCCTTCTTAATTACCACGTATACGTACAGATGTTTATTCCACGTACACCGACACCCCTGCGAATGAAACATATGTATATATATATTTGTATTACACAATGCATGATAGATGGATATGTAAGCATGCCTAAATATAGATGACAGAATTATCTACACACGTGTTAACAGATCATCGGTCAAGTTTAGTTCTTTTTTTTTCCCTCTTTTTAACTTTTTTTTCTTCTCAAGAAACATTCTCAGCTAGAAACAGTCTCGTTTCATCGAAATTTCTCCCAGTTGAAGCAAGAAAAACTAGCCACTGTAATAAGACCGGTATATAAAAATTTGAATCGTGTAATTCGGGTTGTAAATTTGACGCTTTTTTGTGCAAGCAGTGAAGCGTAACGCCGAAAGCACCACCGTTCGCCTAAATGTACATAGACTTGGGTATATATAGCGGAATACGTGAATATATGTACTCCACACACAGACACATATAGCGGGTAACGTTTGTTCGTAAAATTTGTATTTTTTGCACCTCGTACGCCGCGGTGCATCGCACCTTTTTTATCCACCCCCGATTGTGGTTTGGGCGGGTGAATTTCATCGCCGGTACCAAGATGCGCGGCGTATCGTTCGTATTGGACGAGGATCAGGTGGTGCGGGCCGAGAATGAGAAATAAGAAAGAGGCGAGAAAGAAGGAGCAAAAGAAAGAAAAAAAAACAAGACGGCGGAGCTGCGGGGGGGAGGAAAAGCGAGAGGAAAAAGGTTACGTTCGGACGGATAAACTTTTCCCCGCTACTACCGTAGGTAACGCACACCTTCGGGAATAATTGGCGAGTGAGTCCCGCGAGCGGGTGCAGCCTGGGGGCCATTCGGCTATCTTCAGGTCAGAGAACAAGAAGGGGTGATCAGCTAAGAATCGCATCGTAGAATTTTGGATAGGGGCGCGCGACTATGTAATACATAAGGAACGAGGGTTTTATGTACCATCTATAGCGCGGTGATGTAGGTAGCCACACGTACGCGTACGTAAGACACCTTCAAATACGTGGAGAAGCGACTCGGGCAGGGTTAAAAAAAGGCGAGGGCAGGGGGGAAACTGAAACCGTGAGCTAGCGGCGATATTTTATTCGAAAATGTGCGGATTAGTAAGATTTATGAGGGATCCTTTGCACTCTTTCTTTTCTCTCGCCAGGCGCCATCCTTGGCTCGAGTTTTTCGCCACCGTCGCTCGCGCCCCAGCCATTCCGCGGACGCTCTCATTTCTGCCTTTTTGTTCCTGCGCTCTATCCTCTCTCCTCTTTCTTATTTATGCATTTTCTTTTTCTGTTTTTTTTTTTTTTGTTTTTTTGTTTTTTTGCACGCCCTCAAAAATACGACCGAACATAGGTGGTACTCACGTGACGTACTTTTGATTCGAAACAGAGCTTCGTTCGTTGGATAAAAACTGAAACGTAATAACAATTTTCAGCGAATCAGTGCTACTTCTGATGACTAAAAGTTGTCCGTAATGGGCTAGTTAGTTCCCGCGCACGTGGCACTGCAGTTCACATATTTACATTCAATTATCTCGAAGATTGAAATACGGGGAAATAATTTTTAACGATGACATAATAACAACGATGTTGAATAACTCAAAGATGCGAAATATTATTGCGCTGGGCAAACGGAAAATCTTTGAGGAAGAAGTCGAGCAAATCCTTACGTATACACGCGCTTGTATTCGCGTAGTTATAACTAATTAATAGTAAATATGACGAATGAGAGACACACGGATACGAATGCACTCGGTTATAGCTGTATGTATACGTACCGTACTTCTTAGGATACCGTAACGTGAAGAGGACCGAGGAAGTTGCAAAATTTACCGCATTTTCTCTGAATCCCTTTGCGCGAACCTTCGAGCGGAGCTGAATTTCTATATAATTGAAATCGGAGATTCGGCCCGCCGAATCTGAGACGTTTCATCTTTTTACATCGGACATCTTTGCCGCGCCAAACCGTCACGCTAATAAAATTGGCAAAGGACTCTTCTTCGCGAATATTCTCGCCCCCTTCTTCTCCACCACCTTCTCCTTGTTTTTCTTCGTCTCCAATCTCCGTGTTTTATTAGCATCGTGCGGAACCTTTTTCCTCCCGCGTTTTCACAAGCTCCGTAAACGCACGTGCGACGCGCACCTCTCGAAAGGGCCACGAGAAAAAATGAAGCGCCGTAATCTTCAAGATTTCTGGAAGAACATCGCGTTACGGTCTCTCCCGCATCCCGCGACGGGATAACGAACGAAAATACGTCGGTGGAGTTTCCGGTGTACATGATGACCGCGATTTGTCTTTACGCGTCGCCCATGTATACATATATTCACGTGTTACATAGAGTACGTGTATTTCTATATATGTAACGCTCGCCTATATTATCCGCGACTGATCCGCGGTTTTGTTCGGTACGAAAATCTCCGGGCAAATAGGGAGCTCTCTTACCGCTGCAGGCGTCGTGACGGGAATATTTAACCTTGAAAAAGCACGGAGAGATCTCGAGAAGTTCGTATAAAAAGGATCCAGAGAGATCTCCGCGCGTATACGGTCTGATGTATTTGTGAGTCACGGGGACAACTGATCCCCGGCTAAAACGCCTGTCGCGTATATTTTTTGAGAAATCTTTTTTTTTTTTTTTTCCAAAAGAAAAGTCTCGAGTTTTCGACGATATTGAATCAGTTGTTCGAATATTCCGAATCTCGGATGTTGTTTTTCATTAGGATGTGAAAGTTCTTTTTTGTTGGGATCGATGAAAAAAACAAAAAGGCTTACGAGGGATGTCGGATAACCTTGAAAATCGACGTCGAGGGCCTCGGGTAATTTGTTATTCGAGTATGAAAAAAAAAAAAAAACGGTCGATTGGAATTTTTTGAGTCCGAAGCACCGTGAAAATCTCCGCGAACCTCTATTACGGCTAAGCTATACTGGATTTATTTTCTCAGCCGTTATTGTAGCCGGAAAATCTTTCGCCGTCGTAGCAGCGTCTGTCTCGGATAAAGTAACTATGATCGTAGATTTTTCAAGCCGAAAGATATACAAAAACCCTGTTCAATATTTGCGCTCCAAAGTCCATCATTTTTCTACTTTGCTCGAGCTAATGTAAAGATTCCGCAGAGTTTTATTATAAAGAATACACACACACGCACGCACACGTCACGTAAGAAATTATAGGTCATCCACTCCGTGTACATCACATGCCATGTACGATGTATTGTAAACGTACATATATTTTCCGATATCTCTTGCACATGCACTTATAGTGTACATGTATAAGCACAGAGTGCAAAATCTTTCAGATTAGGTCAATGACCGTTCGGTCGTACGCGTGAATAATCGCGAGTCGTCGTTCGTCGCGTGAATTTGTGCATTTGGAAAAATTTTTACGATTACGTATTTCGAATGTACAAATTTCAAACGATTCGTCGTCAGCTCTTAACGTGGCCCGAAAGATATCGGTTCGAGATCACGAGTTTTCAGTGTCGAAATTTTTTCAGTTTTCACAAATTACTTATTTCCCGAGAATAGAAATGGGCCGAAAGCTATCGAAATTTAGCAAATATTTACGGGTTTACACGTGACGACGGCTACTACCTCGTGGTAAAACTGACGTACAAAATTAGCCCTGACTCTACGTATACGTACATACGTACGGTATACATCCTCGTATACAAACCTACGACGAAATGACGCGATGATGTAGTTAGTCTGCTGCGTCGGCCAGGCAGCGGCCAAAATTCGTTGTCTTCTCGGCCGTCCGAACGTATTCACGTTGCGGAAAATCAGCCCGTTATCGTCAGCCTCGTTCGTCGAACGTCGCCTCGCGACGGTTTTTACGTCGCCGTAGACGCGTCAGCTTCGCCTGATCTTTTCGACTCCCGAATAGCTTTGCGCCGCCGTCGCCGTATACGTGTATACCTATGCATAAGGTATTCACGGAGAAACGCCACACGTAAAAATACGTTAGATGCAGGCACCCACGTGTAAACTAGACGATGTTCCTTATATATTCGTATCGACGTCATCGTCCTCCTCGTCTCCAGATTTCCCTGGAGAAATTTTTTTTTCTTTTTTTTTCTCGTCGTTTCTCAACTTTAAAAATCCGTGCGAAGAAAGATAAAATTACAAAAAAACAAGAAACAAAAAAGCGAGGTAGGAAAAAATCAGAGAGTTGATCTTTTTTTTTTTTTTTTTTTTTTTTTTTTTTGTTCGACTCGGTTTGCTACGTTTTCGTTTCACTGTACGGAAAGTTACGCCGCTCGCTACGTCGTCAATGAGCAGGCGGCGGCTCACAGTAGCTGTACTTCCGTTTCGTGACAGGTGCTACCCAGTATTGTCTTCTCGGATCCTACCTCCGCGAAAGACGTTGGAATTTCATTGTCTACGTCGCCGCTGTCGTTCTCTTCCTCTATTCTCGGTGGTACGGTTCGTGTATGTATATGTATACCGTAAGTTGGTCGGGTACGTGTACAATACCGTAGAAACGAGACGCCGGGCTATTCTCGTCTCTGTCACAGCCGCCCCGTAGCATCACCGCCGTATCGTCTTTACGCAGAAAATACCCGAAGGCTGTCCTCCGCGTGCCTATAAGCTAAAATCCATCGCTGCCGCTGCCTTCCGCGAGATTACCCGGCTCCTCATCACCGCCTCCGTTGCTGTTCGCTATATGAACTTTCTTATTTTTTTTTTGTTTACATTTTTCGATTCGACTCGAATCAATCGAGATATCTCGCCACGAACCTGCAAATTTCTTTATTCTTACTTCGAAATGAACTCGTTCAACGCAGTCATTTCGCGACGATATTCCATCGAACCGTAGCCACCGCAGCGTTACGCGTTATCAGTTGTTGACGTCAAGCACCTCGATATCGCGGCGCACGTTGCACGCGTTACCTTATACACGTGTACGTTAATTTTTTTTTTATCTCGCGTACACGCGTTCGTCTCCTCGATCCGGAGCTACGCACCTAGAGGCAGGTGGAATTGTAGGTAGAGGTGTTAGGGGACGCCTCTGACCAGATATACGGTCAATTCCTCGGAGTCGGAGCTCGTCGCGTCCGACGCGAACGTCGCCCTCTTGTAATTGTTCCGTAACAGCCGTGTCCTGAGGTGTAAGGGGCTACAATGCCTGACCGACACGGATTTTGGGGATAAATTATGCAATATGCATAACATCGGGGGACAATGTAACCGGTCGGTAGAACACGTGATAACAATATCGTTGTAATTGTACGTCATCGTCCATGCAGATCGGGGCGACGTTGTTCCATGCGCTTCGCTATTGATTCCCGGATTTCAATCGACGAATCGACGGTAGTGTACGGACGAACGTCATCCTCGGCGAGGGTCGTCGTTACGAAAGGGGTGCGCGCAAAAATCGAAATGCATTCTCGCGATGTTTGAATAATTTTGATTTGTATAAAAAAATGTTGAAATTGTAATATTTTAGTCCGGTTGTACGGGACGGCAGACAATCAATTACTCGACCTCTAATTAGACCTCTCGGGGATCCTCCTCTCCCGCATAACCCCCCCCTCCCTTTTTCCACCGTTCTCCGTTTTGTCTCTCTGTGCCGGGGTGTAGGCCTTGGAATTTCACGACTCCATTAATCTTCGGTTTACCCTCGTACTTTGAATCTATACAATATAATTACTAAACGTTCACCACCACCGCCGCCGCCGCCGCCAACCACCACCACCATCACCCTTCTCCTTAAGTACGAAAACGCCCTCGTCTCGTTTCGCGAACTAAGAACGTCGTGTACGCCACGCGCAGTTGTCTCAAAGTTACGAAAATTCAACCCCCTTTGCCCTACAGAACTTAAGACTCATGACCCGAAATCCGATAAGATTAACCAACCGGCGTAACGATCAAATTGACTGACAATGAGCGCCGCAACGCGTTGTTTTCTATCCCTCCCTCCCTCCCTCTCCAACTCTCTCAAAGTACAAAATCCTTCAGATTCGTTTCGCTCCTCGTCTCGTTCCTCCCGTTCGCCGAGCTCTTTGAAAGCTGGCTCCGTTCAATTTTTCAATGGCCCACGAATTTCTGAAGGTGTTTCGAACGCCGTACACGTATACCTATGCGAGTATATGTATTCGAGTTAAACACCAGATACGCGGAGGCTAGACAATCGCGGGTAAGCGAACGGTTAACGTCAACTTCAATTGAGAGAGCTTTCTTCGTCAGTCGATAAATAGAATCCACGGAGACGAATCGAGTCTCGAAAATGTGCGCTTGCGGTTCCTCAAAAATCGACCGACGATTGGATTCAGACGAGCGCCCGTCTTTGCAAAACCAAAAACACCTTCCTTCGTCGACGAGGAAGTGAAAATAAATATTTTTTTTTTTTCTGAATACCTGAAAAAATTGAGATAAATAAACGAGAGAAGAAAATCACGTACAATAACAAGCCGCCTGTTAACTTGGCGTGAAGTCGCTACGCCGTTGTTGTAAATGAAAAGTAAAAGAAATCGAAGGAAGTGAGAAAAGAGAAGAACGCGGAAGCGTAACGACATTACAAGAGTGAGGACAACGATAACAATGAATCTCATCAGCGGCAGTTGTGCACGGCTTTGGTATCTTTTGTGTAATATCGTGGTATCGTATTACCCGCCACGTTTTCGTAAAGGATATCGCGAAAGAAGATGACGGTAACTGCGATCGTAATAAGGGGGCGGGCATCCGTATATCGCTACAGGTGCATGAGGTGCGTATGCGTAAGCGAGAAAATGAAGAGAAAACAAGCGACCGAAAATCGAGGCTAACGATAAAGAAAATGAAAATAACTGCCGAATCCTCGTCCTCCGGCACAAATTAGTGAGCGATTCGCGCCTCGTTAATTTTCCCCAACCCGATGTTCAATAGCTCGGAAGAAAAGTAGGGATATAAACGTGGAAAGATTTATGTGTATATATAATATATACCTATATACTACCCGTGTAACATCCGTGCGCCGCGGCAACGTCAAAGTATATATAACCGTCTGTATAGGTGTATATACGTGCAATATATATATATATATATATATATATCCACCTTGTAAATATTCATAAATTCTATAGTCTCTTCCGAGCTCAAGCTTCTTTTCGCTAATCTTTTCCGTTATACCGTGTAACGTAGGTACGTATTCGTACGTATACACATAATACATACGCACCGTGGGGCTACGTACCCTCATTTAACCGGCTCCTTTTACATTTTTTTCTTTGTCATTCTTTTTTGTTGCTGCGTGTGAAATATATTTGTACAATTGCAATCGTGTGTTAGGTATACTAATTGAGGGTTAAATTTTTCATTTTTGTTTTATAAAATAATATCTCCAGAGGTACACGAATCATAAATATATATGCTCGTTTCGTTGGTCCTTGTCGAGGACTCTTTTTCAACCTTGACTCGATATTTTATATCTTTGATGTATGTTTGTTTTTTTTTCTTTTTCTTTCTTTTTATTCATCTTGATCCTCGTGTAGCTCTTTTGGCGTTATTCCTCGTTTTATTTTTTACGGACGTTGGATGTACATTTAGCAAAGTGATCCGATCGTAAAATAGCGGTGGCAAAGAGTGGAGTCGAAAGAGAGAGGAGAGTAAAAAAAAAAAAAAAAAGAAGGGGGGGAATAAAATGAAATAAAAATAAATAAATAAAAATAAGAAACGTAGGAGATGCGAGAAGGCGTCGTCCTCCGACGTTCTTTATATCCTTCGATCCTCCAATCCAGTTCCCTCTCTCCCCCTCGAGGGCGCTTCTTCTTTTCATCCTTTTCATTCTTTTCATCCTTTTCACTCTCTCCATTAGGCTCGTCCTGGTTTATTGGCCGTTTTCGTTTTGTTGCCCTCGCCCTCTGGCCCTTCCACTGCACCCTTGAACCTCCACCCGTTCCGCCCTACGCCCTCCGCCCTCCGCCCTCCGTCCTTCGCTCTTCGCTCTTCACTCTTCTTCACCCTTTTTGGCTACAGAAATGGCCGACTGTGGCCACCGCCAATCTCCTACTTTCGCCTCCCTATATACAACACAATGGTATATAGTACCTACTCCGCGGAGGATTTGATATTTCACCAGATTGCGTTACAAAATAAGCTTCTATCCGTCATAAAAGTAACGCGGTATACGCGAATCCCACCCGCGACCCGTTATCCTGCAAAAATTTACATCCATACCCCGGCTTATCCTAGCGACGGAGAATAACGCAGCCAAATATCACACTCACGCTATGCACGTCTAGTTTACGATCGATAATTGTTAATTATCGCATCCCCCGTAACTCAAAAATGGAACATCGTGATATCCGCCTACTTTTACATTCCGTCCGCAACTTCGCCTCGTATTATTCCATCTACGTACGAAGCGTACGTACGTATAGGTATACCGCGTATGTGACGTTACTCCGTCTGCATATGATAAGGTTGTCGTTTCTTTCTTTTTTTTTCTTCCATCTCTTCATTTTCTCTCCCGCACCTTTCGGTTTTTATTTCCCCTTTTTTTTCCCACCACGTCTGTCGCGACTGTATCCAAGATATTCGCGGGCGCGTTACGTGCCCGTCACACGTAACGCGACTATAGATGGGATCCGAAGCGTTGAAAAATTCGTTATCGATCACTCGTCCTGCGACACATTCGAATACATTTATGAATAAATATGAATAATAATTATTATAAAGATAATAATTCATTTTTTATCGAAACGTCGACGCATGGCGCATAGTAGTAGGTACACGTGTGTACTTTGATTATACGAAATGGAAATTTCATAAAAATGTCAGCTTCGCGAAAAAAAAAAAAAAAAAATCTTGTTATCACAAGTACGAATACGCGGCGCATACCGCGCGCGACACACAAGCGCGTGTGTACCCACCTACCTACCTACCTACCTACTGCAGCAGCAGCAGCAGCAGCTCCACTCGAAAAACACTCGACGCGGACGCGACGTAACGACGAATTGCAAATATTTCAATAATTTTTATACCGCGCGACAAAACGGAATACGATAGCAACCGGTACGAAGCGATCGTATGAGTTATGACGCTCGAAATGAAAATGGCGACTCGGGGTGATACGTATACAGAGGTCGATTTCTAATTATTCATCCCCTGCAAACGCGAAGGATTTTTTCTAATCTCTTCGTCGATTAGAATTGACGCGATTTTTTTCTTTTACATCGACGAGTTCTTCAACCGATTGTGAATAACGTCGCATCAAACCTGCCCACGTATATATACTTGATAGGTTTACGTACGTACATGTTGTACATACGTACATCTATATATACCTACTATTCGCTTCACAGCGCTAGTCACGGCCCATTTACGTATACGAAACTACAGGCTGTGACGTAATTTCCATATATATTACGCGTTTCGTACATAGGTACCTAGATATATATATGTTATATATTACATAAAAATATAGTCGCTTGTGTTTGTATACCAGGTATATATGTAATATGTATACATGCATCGGATTCTTAAACGCAAAATATAAATGTAAATTTAAGGTAACTCCCTTAGCAGCTCGGCGTCTGAAAAGTGCGTGAAGCGTAAGTAATATTACGTGCGTCTATCGATGTACATACAACGTGTAGAACGAAAAAGAAATAACATTTTTCTTGTTTTTATTTTTTCTACAAGGTTACGCAGATATGAAAGATTGCATCCTAAGAAAAAGGAGAGAACCTAACCGGGGGAAAAGAGATTTGTTTTTCTCGTGTTCTTCTTTGTTTTTTAGATTCGCAAATTTTCTCATCAAATTTGAAGCTCCTCCGTCGTCGCGTTTTTTCTCCTTTCGCTATTCCGTGCGGTTTTCTATTCATCAAATAGAAACTTATGTGTTTCGTGAAAATCTTCAACACTTTGCCGTCTCACGAGAGTTCGTCCGAAGCTTCGCATAAAACATCGCAGCAAATGGAAGTTTTCAATTTTCTTTTCATTGTCAGTTTAAATTGACTTAGCGAGAGAAAGAAGAAACAGAGAAAATGCGAGAGGGAACGCGGTTCGCCACCCTCCATATCCTTCTCTCTAACGAATAACCGCGAATAAATGAAGCTGTGATTAGCGAATAAAAATTGACCATCTTTTCGGTACTGTGAAATCAAACTGACCGGTTGTATAAACGCTGTAACATGAGGGAACGAAATCCCGTGAAATCTTTACGCTATAAATCGAAAGAGGATGTCGAGATCAGATAGCGGCCGGAGTGACGTATACTTAATCCATTAATTGAAAGGCTGTTGGCTGCCACTGGCGATGCTTCCGTTGCCGTTGCATCGCGAAAAGGGAAAAGATCAATCTTCCGAAAGAACATCCTCTCTGTATTTGAAAGAATCTCTCTACTCGTTTAATGAATCTCATTGTTATCCCGAAGGATATTGCGGCGTTATATACACTGCCCCTTTATTTATCGTATCCAATTATCGCCTTCCAGTTATATTCTGTATACAGAAAATTGGAAATTTCATGCACCGCGTACACGGCGGATATTTATACACTTCCACTAATAAATTTGGCCACGTCGCGATCTCCGAAGCGTGGAATACGCGCCGCCTACAGAGAGCAGTTAGTTAGAGAGAGAGAGAGAGAGAAGAAAGAATGAAAAATTGATCAAACCAAGAAATATTAACCTACGCCGCGGGGCGGCCGGGCCGATGCCCGTTTTTTTCGCGACCTTGTACCAGTAGGAAAATCAGGACATTGTGTGCGGAATATTCTCTCACTTCGCGGTTAGCGTGTTTCTGATTTGTAGCCAACTCACGTCAGCGAACTAAATTCTTCGGAGGCATTAGCCGAACCGAGGCTTCGGCCTAGGCGTGTCGGATCCATTAATTAAGAGTGTTTGTTATTCTCTTCTCTTTCTTCCTTCTTTTTTTTTTTGTTTTTTTTGCATTCGGTTGTTCACTCGCTGCTCGGAGGGGAATGTGAATTACATGAATTGACCTTCCGAAAGAGCTCAGACGTCGGGGTGCCTCTTTTCGATAAAATCGGTACACCGATACCTCGTCGAAAGGTCAATTGCTCCGATGAACTGTCACCGGAATTTCGGACTTCCGGAATTTCGTGGAATACACTCGGAGCGATTTTCTAGAACCTCCGCGCGAAACAGCGCTCCGTGCAGATCTTGTGGGATTCGAGGAGGTTCGCGAAGTTTGGTACCCCCGTTGAAAATTCAACGAATATTCTCGCGCTGGCGGTAGCGCGCTCGGATCTCGGCGAGCTTTCTCGGATTTATAAGGGACTTTGAGGGGATCCTCGTAGCTACTTATCGCTACAATACAAATCGATTAATCAGGATTATCCTGCGGAAATTTCCGCGGAGGTACATCCTCGCTCTACGACGATGAAGCGTGATTTCCGGGAATTAACTTTTTCAAAAATGTCCTAAATCCCCCCCCCCACCCGCAACGTTCGTACACCGTCGTTAAATATGCCCGGGGTACTTAAGCAACGTTGCGCGCATACAGATGAAAAGATGAATACGCGAAATACGTAAGACTTCGGCAACGTTACGCCGCAGGGGTTGCCGTATTTTAGGCGCCGCGGATCGGGATGTGGCGCCCTTATCTTGCGTCCCGCGAGTGAAACACAGCCGAGTTTCATCGATCCGTCTTCACCGGCGTTGTATTCTCCTCCTTTCTCGCCGAATATCGTGCGATGCGATGCCGTGCCGCGGCGGCGGCGGCGGCGGCGGCTGTACCTTGCCCTACCGCACCGTTCAAACTAACGCCCCGCGTAAAGCTCCGGCCTTACAGTAACTATTAACTCCATCCTTTTAACCCTCACAAACTTCCGCCGCATAAATCCCGTACCCCGTACTTTACGGTATAGGCGGATACGCGTACACCCATCCCCCTCGGCATGCCCTTCAAAGTCAGCTGTGCCGAGAATAATAACAACCTTGTGTCGGGCCGCTCGCTCGTACCAACGGATTCAATTATCCTGACGCACGTTCCAATTTCCGCCAAGATCTTTATATCGGGTATATACTGTGTACACCTTGGGTAACCTTATCGACTACGAGATGTCGTCGGGTTGAAACAAGAAAAACATTACCCTCGTTTCTACGTATACGTGAAGCATATCATTTGTAAACACGTAAATCCATTCGGTGTTACGTTACCTGAATTCATCGGATGAATAATTTCGCAGAGTGCGGAATTTCGAACGCGACTTTTTTATCTTAATTATTTTCTCTCTTTGAAACTCGAGTCTCCTTCGAAAGACGGACGGTCGCTCAAGGTGTTGTTTAACGACCTTCTCGTTTTCTCGTCGGTACGGAACGTCGCGATACCTTCGGATTATGAATCGGATTTTCTCATGGAAACGAGAAGGTGCGGGGGTATACCGATGTATTCGTCGACCGAATAAACTACCGGCTATAAAAATCTATCGGTAAAGTTGAACGCGGCTTAATACGATATATTTAGAACGTAGCAACTATTTTATACGGCGATACGATCGTCTGGTTTAAATTATACTTACTCGGATGTGTATCTCATTGAACGATTTGCTAAGTTCCGCAGTTTTTGCGGAGACGGAACTTTTCTCTATCCACCGACCCGGTTCTCCTTACTTTTCCGTGCATTATGGGTGCGGAGTCGGTGGAAAAAAAAATTGCGAAAATCGCTTGCGATCGCTACGAGTAAATACAGTTACTTCCATAAGGTAGGACGGTAAGACCGAAAGTGCTGATACTCCAGACACGGTATAAACCCGCGGAGTTTTACTTGCATATTTTCTTCAGAACCAATAGCATAATCCGGAACTTGAGATTCGCGCGAAAGAATTTCATACTTATATACGTGTCTCTATAATACGTGAAACGCGGTCGGTGGTGTTCTGCTCGGCTTCATCCCTGCAATTTTGCGATAAGAGGTGGCAAACGGGGGCAAGGGGGGGGGGGGGGGGGGGCAAATACACAAAAATTAAATCGATGTGAACTTCCCTCGTGTGTATCACAAGTCGTCGATCTTTATCGAGGTGTAGATTCACTGGCGTTGCCACTGCGGCACAAAATTGCGAACATTGGCTATATTGAAAATTAATTTCCACGCTACAGGCGAACCAGAGAGTGTAATCGATCCAAATTGATGTACCTGTGATAGAAATCGATACAACCGTACAAGGAATTACGGATGTAATAACAATTCACGTCGATTTCAAGATTACGATTGTCGCTAGCTCGTAGATAAGAAATTTGGAGTACGACGGTTATCTGTCATAGATCTATCGACGCTATAAAATAAAGAAAAAAAAAAAACATCGCACATCACCTTGCGAAGTTGTGCGTGTTGAAACCACATGTAAATATAGGTATAAGCACCCGATAGATGATCGATTGATTAATTACGATAGATTGTCGTGTGATTTTTTCTATTTCGGATGTCATCACTGCTAGTTTTCACTTTTTACTTGTCGCATTATCGAAAACGTTTTCACGCAATTTTCGAATTTTTTTTCAAGAATTCTTGCACATCTGTCAGTAATTGTCTGTTAGGAATTCGATGTGCTCGTTGTTGTTTCACTTATTTCCATGTGCGGATTAACCTAACCAATTATTAATCATTAACAAAAACTGTTTTAATTTGAGCGTCGTTGTATCGTTGATCACATCTAATATTTAAAGTACAAATTTTGTATGCATACGTGTAGTGAACGCATAAAATACGAAATCAACGAAACAACAGAATCGTGTTGTTCTCGCAACAGTATTCATGTATATACATTGTACGTATGTGGTTTATGTCCTTCGTAACTTTGACATTTTGTTTGAAAAAATGTAGTGTTCATATTGCATTTGTAGAATTTTTAAATTTAATTTTCAACGTTGTGCATTTTAGCAAAAAAAAAAAAAAAAAAATTTTGTTATTTACGAATGAATTGTGACGGTAACTAACGCACTTGATGCATCTATTTTACATAGTCGGTCTAGACCGCGAAATTTTGAGTGGTGAACTGTTTTTCGTTTTGTTGAAAAGAAAAAAAAAACAATTATAAGAAATTTCTTCGACGATTCGCCGATTCGGCGATGACTTTTATATTATCTCACAATCAATGACGATGAAATTGTTTAATGAACGTGAATATTTTTTTCCTTCCATTTTCTCAGCGTCGGAGACATCAGCACAGCCGGCACAAAATGAAACAGCACCGTTGGGTAATCGCGTTATTATTCGAATATTAGACTCCAATTCATCAACGGGGCTTAGTATAGAATGTAACACGACGAGAAAAGATCAGGTGGTTTGGTTCCGTGACAATTCCACCGACATGAAAACGGATAAAATTCAATTCGTCGAAAATGGAAGAATATTGACTATCGAAAAACAATCGGAAGCGTTAACGGGAAACTACTCCTGCAAGCACAATGACTCCACCACTTACCTCTCCAACTGGCGTCTTATCCGTGAGTATATCCAACGTCGACGTAAAACCCAAAAACCACTCGATTGAACGAACAAAAGAAAAAAACAAGAACAAAAAAAACAAAAATCAGAGACATCTTTTCATCTCTGGAACGGTGCAGACGTCGTTGATCTTTCCATTCTTCTTTCTCTCCGTTCTTTTTCCTTCAATTTTGTCGAATTCTCGTCAGTCGTTTGTGAACTACTTTGTTTTTTTAGCGAAACCAACGGCAAAATTACCTCCCAACTCGCACGTGGTCGAGGGTAAGGAATTGCACCTAGTTTGTCAGACGGTACCGGGTTTGGGTGCTAAAGTCACGTGGAAACTCGGCGAAGTGAACTACACAACCAGCGATGAAAACGGTCGCGTTAAGATAACCAAAGACGAGGAACATGATATCGAGGGTGCTGTATTGACGGTCGAAGATGTTGGGGAAAAAGATCGCGGTGACATCTATTGTTTCGTTAAATTCACACGTGCCGGTGGTGTGATCGCCTCCGGGCACACCTACCTCAGGGTGAAAGATAAATTCGCTGCTCTGTGGCCGTTCCTTGGAATCTGCGCGGAGGTCATCATACTTTGCGCCATTATTCTCGTCTACGAGAAAAAACGCAACAAGGCCGAACTGGAGGAATCCGACACCGACCAGAGCCCTGACACGTAAGATCATTTTTATCAACCTACTCGACACACCTTCAATCGTCATTGTACCGAGGGCGAGCGTCCGCAGTGGCGTGTCCCGCAAAAAAAAAAAATGCGAACCCGATGGTTCGAACGAACCGGTGAACTCAAAAATTGACTTGTCCGAAGCATCTCGGCCGAACCCTTTTCCTCCTCTGTTTTATTCATACGCTCCCATCCGAGGGTGCGGATCACTCCGATTTCAGAAGATGGCGCAGGGAAGAAAATTTATTCGAAAATCGGGAGTCGAGATATTGCGAATTTCACCTTTACGGTTGCTAGCTTTTGACACTCCAATCGTCAATGTTCGAATCATCCAGTTTAAGCAAAAAACATTCATTGTGCGGAACGGAATGGCGCCGCCGATTTTCGTGCATCTATTTCGATTCGATGAACCACTCCACGTAAATTCGATAGAATTGTGCGATAATTTGAAGAATGATGGAGTTTTTTCCTTGTTTTTTTTTTTTTTTTTTCTTTTATTACCATCTTCGTTACGATGAGCTGGATTTTATAGTATAGGTTGTCGAGCTAAAGGAGCGCGGAGCTTACCATCGTGACAATGAGATACTTGCGGAGAAGCGGGTAGTCTAGATAACACGCGGATCGTATAATAGTAAAGTTTAAGAGAAGAAGAAGAAGAAGAAGAAGAACAAAAAAAAAAATGAAGAACAAAAAAAACCTTGAATAGACTGAAGATCACAGACGTAGATAGCTACGACAGCGACAACGACATAGCGACGTCGACGACGACGACGACGACGTCACCGTCGGATTTTCTCGTTACTTAGGACGCAACGACAACGCCAAGTTGTACTCGTGATATACTATACACCCAAAGGACTGTTCCATAATCTATGTAATATCATTGAACTTCGATTCATAGTACGATCGACTACATCGACGACTGCTGCGCAATTCTATCAAATTGGCTTTCACAATTTTTTCAGATGAATCTCGTAGAGTTAGTTTCATAAAAAGAAAAAAACAAAGTGGAGTTCCGAACGATAAAACGCAAATGAATTTCGCAGCGAAAGTGAAGGGGGGAAGAAAATGTCTAGCATTCCGTGAGAGATCATCTAGTCACCGACCTTGACGGTCAAAAGATGTGATTTAAGGTCGAGGAAAATATGTAATTTCTTTTCCTCTTGCTTAACACATCAATTTGATCGCCACGTGATTCGACGTGGAGTACCCCGTACTTTCTCTCCGATCTTTTATTCATTATTTCGGACGTTGTAATTTCGCGAACCATTAGGTAGTTGCATAATAGAAAATGGACTTCGAATTCGGAGGAATTCCTCATACCGATTCGAGGCCCGCTTCCTCCTTCCACACTTCCGGTCCGATTCCCCGCTACCACCCCATCGCTGAATTTTACTCCCGGCCGTAAAGCTCTTCATTTCCAGGGTCTCTCCCGAAATTTAGCACTCAGGTTACTTATTCACTTATCTGAATTCATCCTAATCCCAATTTCATGTGAGCCGAGCGACTCGGAGAGTCCAATGTTACAACGCCATTTTCCACATCCTCTGATTAGATGCGTCCCATTTCGCGAACTCATTTTCCTTGAGTAGGTATTCCTCGCCCGTTTTAACATCATTAGTTTGTAACATTTGTTTGTTTGTTTGTTTTTTTTTCGCTTCTCTCCTGCAGCAAGCCTACGCCGAACAAGGACTCCGACGTGCGACACAGAAAGTGAATGGGATAAACTAGAACATGAAAGTTGAATATAGAGAAAAAAAAAAAAAGAAAAAACAGAACAGAGTATGTAATATTAAAAACAAAAGAAACAAATTAACTGAAGAAAAATTAATGAGAAGATAAACAAAACACAAGTATAATATAACATTTCGAAATAAAAAATGTTCAAAAATAGAATATATGAAAATTATTAAGAATGAAAAATTAATAAATAAAATAATAAAAACGAGTGACGGAGGCCCCTGAACATCACACAGCGGACTACAGTCAAAATCACATCTTATAACGATAAGTTCTGCGCTTCACTTCAAGACACCACATTATATTATTGATTATTAATAATTTTTAATTAAAAAAAAAAAAAAACGACAAAAAAAAATTGAACAAAATACATCATGTAAAAGAAGAAGAGGAACGCTAAGAAGAAAAATATGAGTAATAATAACAAGAATAATAGTAATAATAATAATTGAAATAATAATAAAATAACAATAATCATAATAATAATAAGATGATTCAATTGAACCGTTTCTAGGTACCCATATACATACATATATATATATATATAATTATTTACTTACAATGTTTGCCACGTACATAATGTGTATATTAATATTACCTAATAAACTAAATAAAAAATCACAGAACGAAAAATCAATATACGTACATATACGCGTCATACTATCGAGATCAGACTGCGGCGTATATTTCACCGCACCCTACATAGTAGGTATATAATAATTGTGTACGCCATAGATTATATTGCATACCCTATACTGTACATACCATATAATGACATACGCGCATACGCAAGATTCCTCACGAAAGATTATTTGTTCAGTTTTTTTTTGCATCTTCCATCATCTACATCATCCAAACATGCATCGCCGATTGGCGACGTTATGCTGATATTTGTAATTTTACTGTAAAAAAAAAAAAAAAAAAAAACATTACCGACGAATGAACCGACGGAGAATCATGTATGACCAATGATCTTGCAATTGTCACCCTCATTTCGCATTCAATTTACGTACAATTTGATACGTGTATAATTTTATACAAAATTCATTATTATCATTATTATTCTTACTGTTGTTGCTGTTGTTGTTAATGTTATTAGCGTTATTATTATTGTGTTCTAATGCGATCGAACGGGCCATATTTGATCATCTTGATTATGATCATTAATATTATTATTACTATTATTGTTATAATTATCATTGTTATTATTACTATCATTGCTACAGTTGTTGTGGCTATACGTATGTAAAGTATAGAGAAAAAAAACGTTGAAAATATGTATGCGTATGAATGATAATTATACAAATACGCTGTAATTGATTCTCGACGATTTTAAACTCCAAAGATGATAATGATAAACATTATTATACATAACACACGATTACCGCACGCATGTTTAGTATATGTCTACGTATATTTGATATACTGTACACCTATAATTGTTAATGAAAGAAAGAAAAAAGAAATCACGTTTTAGATACTTACGCGTATACGCATGCACATAGACACTTACATGATTTACACGTGAAGACAGAAAACAATATTATTAATGTTATTAAAATCATTATTATCGTTATTATTATTGCCATTATTATTACTATTATTATTACCATCATCATTATTACATTATATACTAATAAATAAATCTGAAAAAAGTGAAAAAAAAAAAAAAATGAAAAATAAAAACATTTATCAACTGTTACGTATTATCTGTCTAGTATGTACTGTACGGCGGTGTTCTTCTCTCTCATTTTTTCATGCTCTTTGTTCTTCCCAAATCGCAATTAAAATCGAAAATTTAATTATCACCCGCACTTACAAATGTCAAGTCCGAAAATTTTATTCGGTTTGTAATAATAAGTACGGAATGCGAAATAACGTCGTCAGATCTTCGACCGGATTCAAATTTATCAGTATTTTTTTTATTCAATCGAATCCCCGAAATACTCATCCAATTGACGTTACGTTTTGTGTTCAATTGAATGACATTGAAGGAAAAGAATCCCGCTCTAAGCACCTTGGAATATTTTAATGTTGCCATGAAATGGGAGAAAACTAATCTTTAAGTTTCCTTTTTCGTCTTCCTCACGTTGCCGGGCAGGAATAGATCGTGAAAAGGTGGAAATACGTGAATTCCTCAGCAGGAAGTCTCGCGCGTTGAACGAAACTATTCGGAAGTCAGGAATAGAAAGATAAAATCAAATCAGGTGCTGATCGGTGAAATTTATCAGCGACGAAACTCTCCGAAACATTTTCACTCTCCTTACCGGCTCCAATCATTTTTTGACCTATTCATTATTTTTCTGTTCTTACTCATTGTCGGTCGGATGAAGAAACTCAAAAATTCGTTTTTCTGTCGTATTAAATCCACGCAAAATCATAAGGAAATACATGTCGTAACTCGTTCGATTTTGGTACGAAGTTTTTTCTTTACCTTTGCTGAAAAAAAAAAAAAGAAAAACTTTCCGAAGTTTTATCTTGACTATTGCAAGACATGAGGACCACCCTCCTAAAGTGCATTCTAGGTAAACATGTGCTCGCGTATTTTCAATTTCTATGATAAAAAAAAAAAACGGTCAAGATTTTTGAGTAATATTTATATGGGACCTCCCGAACGTCGTTCTCCTACTACCATACTACCACTACTACTGCTTCATCTACTTCTATCACCAAAAGCGGAATCACTACTGCATTTATTGCTACGTTCACACGAATCAATTTTACAAGTAAAATTAAAATTATTAAAACTATCGCACCGACAAACCGCGTTCGTCGCGTGCCATAAAGGAAGGTCCGAACGAATAAAATGATTAAAATTCATGTATAAAAGTATTCTTACACGTGATTAATATCGACTAAAGTATTGTGAACTTTAGTTAACGTTGTTATGATTATTATTGTGAATAATATTGTATAATTTCGTATGAATAACGAAGACCTAACTTTGTATGTGGGTATAAATTTTATGAATTTCGAAAATATGGAAACCAAAAAAACATTTGATAAATGACGAGTGCAGAACGAAAATTCGAACGGAAAAAGACACGCTAAAAAGCATAGAAAATAAAAGTAAAATAAAAAAAGTAAAATGACGAAATACAACATTTGATGTATTGTATTCATTCCTGTTCGCGTTATCAAATTCGTAGATTGTAACGTGTACTACGTTGGGTATACATATAAAAGCCTTTGCCTTTGAAGTATAAATTTTTAGCCAAAGTGCGTTGTGTTCGACAATGATGTCGAATAAAACGAAAAAAAATGAAAAAAAAAAAACTGAAAAAAAAACCGATATGCGTTTTGATGGGAACGAAAACACTACGGGTATAAATTGTAAGAGCACTAGATCAAATGAATGATATTGAAGTAAGAGATCGGAAAACAAGAAAATTGATGAAACACAGAAATGACCACCACGTCTCTCTTGATATCTGGAGGCATTGTAAAGTGTGTATGAATTTTGATTATAAATTTTACGCTAGTGTTTACGTTTATTCTGAAAACTGCCATTAGAAAATACTATATATCGATAAAATAATAAAATATATACCTGTATAACGTCCTCGTTGATAATTACATCACTCGCCTCCAGTTTAGATAATCGATATTTATAATAGTTGTAACGACGAGAAAAGATTTAAGAAAAAAGTTGACTATTAACTGAAAAAAAACTTTATGAAAAATTATTCAAATATCTTGTTACGAAATGTTGTTTTACGGAATTGATTAATCTTCATTGTGAACAGCGTGAGCATAAAACGCGTGCATCCTACTGTACGCATACATTCAGCGAAATTCGGCTGTTATTTTCCTGCGTTTATCATTTCAGCATATTTATTGTAATATCATCGTTATACATTTTACCTATGAATATGTACACTGACATACTACCGAGATACCCTAGCAATGACACCTATTATGATTAAACGCCTAAGGATTATAAAAAAACATTACTAGTATAGTTATATGAAACACGCCTTTGAGATCAACTGAATAATAAACTATGTATATTGGCACGTTGACCAAAAAAAAAAAAAAGAAGGAAATTCCACCACTCTTGCCATTATATTCAATTATTTCCGTCATGTCTTCTGAATTTTATTTCCAAATTTCTTTCGTATCGTCGAAAACTTTCAGCCTGTCCGGGCGATCCACTTTGTTGCGGTAAGAAAAAAATAAATACGATAACGCGGTTGATTTTTTCTTCAAAGAAAAAGTTTTCCATTCCGACGTGAGCTTCTCTCGGCGGATAACGATCGTCGGTTTTTTTTAAGGGCCATAAAAAGAAGATGAAGAAAAGCTCACGGTTTATGGATAGTGTTACACGTAGACTGTATTCGCGACGAAGTACCGGTCTGAAGAAGCATCACGTGCTGCACTCGTTCCGAATCCAAACCAAAACGAGCTTTTAATTTTATTACGGCACATCCCCCTCTCCGGATTAATTGAAAATTCGCCGATGACGCTCGAAGCGATCGGAAAGAGTAGATCTTCGAATAGGATTAATTCAATTTTTACTGAAATACGGAATTTCTGCATGCGTGAAGTACGTAAATAAATTCGTACGTACGCGTGATTTGTGTATGGGGCATTCCATGACAAATTTATTATCCTGCGAATTCAAGCGCTCCATATTTTTTACCTCTGCTGTTTGAAACTATCCGATTCCGATATATATAGGTACGTATGTATTTTAAATAATATATATGATACGGATAAAGGTTTGGCAAAAATACATTCGAACAATTTGGGTAAGTGTAGAAAAAAAAAAACATACATTCCTCCTATTTGCGTTACAAAATTAAACAAATACTTTATTACACACGTATAATTACGGTTTTTTTTTTTTTGTTTTTAACCTTCGTTCCTCTGCTCTTTCACATAATATACTACAATATAAGCATATTCATTTACTTACAATAAAATATATATATATAATTATTTCCATTAATTTCGGTACTACGATTTAAGGTAACTTACGTATATAAATAGCACGTATCCTCGTTTAATAATATTAATAATAATAACAACAATAATAATAATCATAATCATAATGGTGATTAAAGTAATTATTTAAGCTTAATGTACATGCCGTGCAGCGTTGTTTGCTTTGAATAATATCGTGAGGGATTTTCGTTGTATATTGGTGTGTAAATTATGTATAACACATGTGATAACGTACGTATATATTATGTGCGATGAATAATTGTCGATCGATCTAGATTTTTAGTAATAATAATAACGATAACAATAATGAGATAGAGACAATTTTGGAAAAACGACAAAAGAATATGGAGAAAAGCAACACACTTTACTAACTACAGAATCTATGTATAATTATGTAATTCAAACAATGATTATTGATGATGAGAAAGCAAACAGTCCGCCATATGATCAATTGATTACATACACGTAACGAACGTGAATGAATTCACATGTCAATCTGTGTGCATTGTAAGCAAGTGAAAAAAAAAAAGACAAAACAAAACACGTAGGCAACGATTCCATTTCATCTTGATTTCTTGTTTTTTTTTTTTTTTTCTTTTTCTTCAACAATATGTACATAAACTTTTGAACATCTTGTATACGCGTTTGATTTTGAATTTGAATGACGTAATTTATTTTCGATGTATTCAATCGTCCTCGACAGAGATGTTTTATCGAACAAAAAAAAAAAGGAAGTGAAAAAAGACCAAAAAAAAAATAATAATATAATTCACTCGTCTATTCATATCATACATGGAAAATAAACTAGATAACATTAACGTATAATATAATATTTATAATATACATATGTATGTATATAACATTAAATTAGTACTGGGCCTTCTAATATATAATTCTAGCTCACTTGGGCTGATTACCGTAATCAACGTAAACGCGTACGACTTCTCCGCTGTATTTTCGTTGGCTAGGCATAAAATAAAAGTCCGGTTGTTGGGGCCCCGACGCGTTTGGCCCTTTGTACCTTTGATTTCTGCGGTCCTGAGTGTAATAGCCAGGTTGAGGAGGGGGCGGTTGCCTAGGGCCCGGGGCCCTCGGTAGACTGTAAGTTGCTCGAGGTCCTCCGATTTGTTGCTGGTGAGGATTCCTCGATTCCTGGCCAATAGCTGTAGCTTCACGTGGCCTCGGTAAACTCGAAACCGGCGGCGGTGCTTTTTCCTCGGTTTCAAAAGCTTCGAATGCAAAGTTGGTGTTCGCCCCGGAATTGTAATCCTTCCACGCGTTGTTCGTCGTAATCAGTTGATCCTGTAACAGGAAATTTCACCTTATTTTTCTTTATTTTAATGCCATCGTGCTTTCCGTTTTCCGTTTCGTTTCATCCCCCAAACCCCCATCCCCCATCCCTCCCAACTTTTGTTATTATTATTTTTTTTTCTTTCATACTTTTTACACCGAGTTCAGCGTGCAGCTTTTAACGTTAAGCCGGAGGGCTTTAACGACCACCGCTTCTTTTCCCTTTTCCCTTTTTTTTATTTTTTTTTATTTTTTATTATGAAGTTCTTTTTTCTTCGTTTTTCTTTTGTTATCATCATAAAAGATGGTAGCCTCGCTCTCTCCCTCTCTTTTCATCTTTTTACGAAGCTATATACCTACCTTTTATTATACAAGGCATTTGTACCGAGCGATCTACAACTGACAAATTATGCTTGTCGTGTTACAGGAAATATTATAACAATCGCAAAAGGCGAAGAGATGATATCGTTTGACTGAATATCATCAGATTTTAAAATAAATAAATTTCATCAAAAAAACACGAAAGAAAACAGACGTTCGAGATACGTACGTATGTCGCATGCCGATTGTTCAAAGCGATCAGAAAGATATCGATAAAGATAAATGAGAAAAGAAAAGAGATAAACGAACAACTAGATAGACAAGTCTTTACGACAGGTATTAAAGATTACACAGAATATTTTATAGGGAAAGTAGGTAAAAAGAATTCAACCACCCCGCTTAAAGAAAATTAAGAAGACCGATTCGAAAAATTGTAAAAAATATATTTGGAATAACGAAAAACAGCGAAGAAAAAAGGAGGGAAAAAGATACACAAACAGAAAGAAATCAATGAGTAATCCGAAAGAATGAAGTAAACGTTTTTTTTTTTTTTCTTTATCTTAAGAAAGTGAAAAAAGGGTTCTATACCTTGGTTAATAAATTGATTGCTATATTTTTATTTGTTTGCTACCAGTTTGGGGCGGGCCGGTGCATATTTGGTGGAAAATGTTGGTGGTGGTTGTGGTTGTTGTATTGATACTTGGTTTGACTTTGATGACGTAACTGCGTCGAATTCAAGTTTGGGTGATGAATTGGATTCATTGAAGAAGCAGGAGAAGAAGCCTGAAGCGGGAGCGCGTACACCCTCTGGGCGAGGAGAAGAACCGTCACAACGAGTCAACAACAACAACGAGACATGCAACATACAAGCAAGCAAAGATTGTTCTTGATTAATTTTTCTTTCTTTTTTTTTTGTTTTTTTTTTTTTTTTTACTCATTCGTTACATTATGGTTTTTTCCACCGTTTTCTGTCTGGGTTCGAAATGATCTCGCAATCGTAAATATGTATTGAGAGGGCGAAAAAACCAGATTGGTTCCAATCGAAAGCTTCGGAGTTAGGTACTTCATGATTACGTTACACACAGTGAATTAGAGCGTTCAGTAAAACGTTAGTGAAAACCGAAATAATCGGACTTTTCTTGTTTTCCGAAAGCTTCGTTAACCGGAAGTCACCGGTGCAATAGCTATAAGTTTTGAGTCTGCTCAAATCGCTCGAAGACTTGTAGAAATCTATTTCTCGAATAAAAATTAAGAATTTAGTTCCCTCGTCTCATTTTTTCAAACTTGATCTATTCTTCCGAAGGTTTGTGAAACAGAAACAGCAAATTGGACATTTTTACAATCGTATAATAATTTTTCTAAGCAGTGAAGTTTCGCGAGGAATTTCTCATTTCACTCGTAACTTGTTAGAGACAAGATTCGAAATTAAGAATAACAAATAGAGCTCGGCGTATCGTCGGCCGGATAACAATTTCTAATTTTACGAAAATTAGTTGAACGTAATTCGATTGTTACAGACCGAATTGTAAAGCTTATACATACATATAAACTATACCATGTAGTGGAGCAACGTTTCTACCGTACAGAATATACGAAGTACATACTTTTAGTAACTGGTTAAAAAGGCCGAAAGTTTATGTGACTAGCATTGTTAGAGAGGATAAAAGAACAGTGCGCGGCTTACCTTAGATGTGCGTTTTCTGGATCGATAAAGAGTGCAAGTCGCTTGGAGCAGAGCCAACGCTACCAGAGCAGCGACACAACCAACGACGATGTAAAGCTTCGTCGAACTCAAGAAAATCCCCGTGGCACTCGGCCCCGAATCTCCATCCTCGTCAGTGATGTCGTTGACTGGAAATACAAAGTACCTCGTTATTAGGTAAATTGTAGAATGATATTCTCTTTTATTTTTCTCATCCTTTCTCTATTCGTTTTATATTTTTCTCTTCTTCCGGAAGAGCGCATCCTCCGACAAAGATCGTCGCCGTCTTCGCGGATAGTATGTAAATTCTCTAGTTGAATTATTCCTGGATATAATAGTTTAATAGGCTAGCTAGACTATCGGATTCGGATAATTGGAGGGAAGGGTGGAGCGAAGTGGGATCTTGAAATTAGATTTCAAGCGAAATGCAAATAGCGATTAAAACTTTTTAAACTATTCTCATTAATTGGTGAGTTATTAGATCGCGATTGAATCCCGCGTTAATGTTCTTTCTCGCACATTCTTATCGCGTACCCTCCGACTGTCCTCTACGTCCGACCGTTGTTATTGTTTTTGTTACTGTCAATAATATTTCTGGCGCAGTGATCAGCCCCGTTTGCGTTGCGGTATAAAGAAGTTGATGCAAAGTTACGAACTCGACTCGGTTAATGTCACGAAACAAACTTCACATATGGGTTTTCCAATAACGTATCCATACAAACTCCCGTAAAACAGATTTGCCGTGCAGAAGCTCGGGGTAATTGCTTTCCAATAGTCGTGTGTATAGTTAACTTCGCATAAACTTCAACTCGCAATCTCACCAGTGCGATCAGTCCCACAATATTATCACCCTAACAGACGATTGTTCTATCAGATTATCGAAAACTTTCAAATCCCGGATAGCTGCTATACGTATGTTACCGTGTATTATAGGGTGGCAACATTTTCAGTTTTCTCAGTTTTCTAATCAATCCCTCTCAATTTACGTGGTCACAAGAATATTTAAAAAAAAATCAAAATTCTTGCCAAACAATTCAACGTTTTTTTGGATTTTGTTCTGGGTGTAAAACTTTTCTTAATGTTATATCTGTTGTAAAAAGTCCACAATTTTTTTTACACAAAAATTATTAAAACATCGGCCGCGATAAATGTCCAGCTGAAAAGCGTCCGATTTCTAATTTGTGGACTTACTCTGCGGTGACTTGAAGACAAGGTATTGCGGGTCAACCCTTAGGGAACCGACTTGTCCAGTGCTGAGGGTTTCCTTGAGGGCTCCCCTGGCCATAGCTTCGGTATCCTCGGGCCTCAAAGCTCTCCCCTTGGATTCGTTTTTGTCCAAGATTAGATTCATTTTTGCTACAACAGACTCGGCGTTGGTCCTGAAACGAGAAGAAAGTGAAATGTCATCGCCTGTACGATCTTTGAATATTACAAAAGGCTTTTCGTTTTCGATTTCTTCGTATCACTCCTTGGCCCGCGTTCGACGAAAAAGTATACAGTCAGCTCGGACTCGGCTATTGATCCACACCGGTAAAACATGGTTAGTCATTCCGTCGTTCATTTGTCTCGATTCGTTTATTTGCTCACCTTTCCAGCTCGTTCAATTTGACACCGTAGTAACCGGGAACTTTGCTCAAGGAAGGTCCGAAACTGTCAGCGATCGTATTAGAGATTGTTTCAAACTCTGGGGTGTTGGGTTCGGGAGCTTGAAATCCGGCACCCAAGTTCGTAAGTTTTACTTCAAAGTCGTAGATGAACCTCGGGGGTGCAGGAGTCGTCGGGGCGTCCTCGTCAACTTCTGCATAATAATTTAAGTTGATTATCGAACGATTCGATAAACTTCCGTAGAGAATATTCTACGTCATTTTGTTAACGCTCGGTAACTCACCGTCACCGCATGACCTGATGCAAATTCTGTCGCTCGATATCAGCGGGACGATCGCGTGCTTCTTTATTTTTTTATTAACCGCGTTAAACTCGCCACCCTTAACGGGGAACATCATGTAGACGCAGTGGTCGTCGGTGATCGAAATATCCTTGTTATCCTTGGTCACTCTCTTCCTCGAGAAATTGAGCGTGGTAAAACCATCTTGAATGCTTCCACTCGTGTTACCAACGTCTTGAGACGAGTCCAGCATCGGGGGTTGATAACCGTTTATCCAAGTGTCCATCATAAAAGCTCGCCCAGTCCCTTTGTCCACCCATCCCAAGATGGCGTCTGTCTGGGACTGAAAGAAATCAACCGCGGTTCTTTCATCTCCTTTTTTTATCACTCCTTTATTCTCTACCGCTGTACGGATTTCGATCCATTCTCCCTGAGGAACGATCGTTACGAGTCCTTACCATGCTCATGTCATCGGAGAAACCTATTCCGGTCCAGGTGTCGGTGTTCGAAGTGACTACGGTAAACGCGAGTTCGTCCTTGAAAAGAAATGGAAGACGTTGAGCACATAAACCCGCGTGTATCGATGACGTTCGAAATAAAAGAATCGGATTTGTCGAGTACCTTTTTAGCCTTGTATACCCAACGCGCGGCGTATTCGCACGTGCCGTTCTCCAATGAACAATGTCGCGGATAACGCCATTCTCCGCCGCAGACACCTCCTTCCAAAGGAATATGACCTCCGGATTCCTTCTTGTTCTCGTCTGAAAGCGATATAACATAAACGTCCGTCAATTAATTCTGACTACGAGGTAATTAGGGGGCGTACGTCGCACGTTGATTTTTATTTATCGAAAGCAAAAATCAACGGCTCGACGGCACGTACCGAAGAAATTCAAGCTTGATACTCCTCGTTGAGAGTGATGCCCGTGATACTTGAGCTCGTCGGGTTTGTAAAAGTTTTTGACGGACGCCTTGCTCTTCTCGATGCCGCTCGGCGGATCGTGAACGAATTTTCCCGGCTCCTGACCCTTCGCCCATATCACGTGCATCGCCGCGTCGACTATACGATGGTCGGACATCTCGTTCGTTTCCAGTTTTCTCCTGAACGCTATCGTCGTTATTCCGTCTTTTTCGAAACCCATGGCCGCCGTTAAACCGTCGCTTCCACCCCAGAATGAATCCGGACGTGGAGTCGAACGATCCCGCGTGTAATAATCGCCGATACGATGCGTCATTCCTCGGGCACTACCGATCACGATATCCGTGCAATCCATCGGATTGAAGTCGTGCTTCGGAGTGTACTTGTGGGTCGGAGACGCCGTCGGGGCTTCATATGATTTAGAGAGAAAATAATGAAAAATAATGTAAAAACCTATTATTCAATATGTTGGCATGTGTGACGTTATGTGAGTTACGAGTAACTGTATATATTTGCGGCTGAATGCGAGACGTGATATTTCTCATATTTATTATGCTTCGAGTATTATGAGAAGATGAATATAACAACTGTTGCATTGCATTGTTGGGTAAGTATAAGAAACGCACTTTGTTCAACATTATTATATACCTACTACGTTTACTTCGACGCGAAGCAACTTTTTTCCATTGTTCGTCAAAAATAATATAGATATATACATATATACCTTTCTTATACATCACACACTGCTGTACGTGTACCGTTGCATTATGCATGATCTTATTGAAAGTAATGCACCTCAACGCCGGCTCTAAATTACATATTACTATGCGGCGTTTTTTTTTTTTTCTCTTTTTTCTCTCCCTTAAAAATAAGTGTGCATGCATGAACAGTATGAATGTATGAATGAGTCATACGTCAGCTACATATATGTATTTACTACGAGTACTGAATTCGTGATTATCTTCTACCAGAATATATTTACAACCCACAAACCGATATCAACTATTTTGTTACCTTTTGTCGCTCCTGATTTCGTGATGGGTTCCACATCGCCATTCGAACTTGGCTCAGCTTTTGGTTCGGATTCAGGTACGGGATAAGGCGAGTCATTTGGTTCGGGATTGGGTTCAGCACTTGGCTCAGAGACGGGTTCAGATTTTGGTTCAGCATTTGGCTCTGATTTTGGTTCAGCGTTTGGCTCTGATTTTGGTTCAGCGTTTGGTTCGGATTTTGGTTCAGCGTTTGGTTCGGATTTTGGTTCAGCGTTTGGCTCTGATTTTGGTTCAGATTTTGGTTCAGCGCTTGGTTTGGATTTTGGTTCAGCGCTTGGTTCAGATTTTGGTTCAGCGCTTGGTTCGGATTTTGGTTCCGCTGTGGGTTCAGACACGGGTTCGGATTTTGGTTCCGCTGTGGGTTCAGACACGGGTTCGGATTTTGGTTCCGCGTGTGGTTCAGGATTTGATTTTGCTCGGGGTTCTCCATTAGATATGGATTGTCTTGTCAGTGTCATATTTTTTGCCGACTCTGAACCTGGCTCTGGATTAGGTGTGGATATTTTTGGTTCAGGTTCAGGGATTATCTGAGTAGCAGCGCCGCTGGGCTCCCCTGTGCAACAAAGCAACAACACCATGCAACTAATCACCTTTAAACCTTCACCGCTTTGTGCAAATACACTGCAGGAACGTTATATCAACAAAATGGGCGGGCTTGAGATGGCTAAATATCATTTTGTGGACTACTATACTTGCGGGATACAAACTACTGGGGTCAAGGATCAAATTAGGCGTTGAATGTTACGCAGAGATGATTCGAGATTAGTAAATTTTTTATTTTCACTTTTTGCAATTTATAAAATCCCGACATCTCGAGGCGCTTGTTACCTCGAAAACTGTATTAGTGATCAATGTAAATATCGATTATTTTCACTTTCGCCTGCTTTCACCGCGCGACGCGGATGAACGCAGGTAGGCCCGGTTGATTTATGGTTAAATTTTTATCAGATTTACGTTTCCATCCTCTGTGCGTAACGGATGTAAACGTGAAAATCAGAAATCTTTAGGGTGGCTACGTGAATTTTGTGAAAATTATCTACCCAGCTACAGCGAAGAAACTTCTAGACCTAATATTTCATTGCTCTCTCACTTTAGACTTGAACGAAAAAAAAATCAAATTACATCGGCTAAAAGCGTTCGAAATTCCTTTGTTTCAACTACTAACTCACAATTACGAAGCGCAATTTACACGATATAAGTTGCCGAAATTTCACCAAACTGCGTAACAATACGGTAAATTTTCGAAACGACAGTAAATACCAAAAGAAACGTTTAAGAGTACATTTTTACACAACTACGTAATAAGAGAAGGGAACGAAACGATAACTCTGGGAAACTGTGGTGCAATTTACTCGACCTTTGTAATTTTGTGCTTTACAAGGGATCGAGTTATGGTTCGAGCTACGACTACAAAGTATAAAAGGCACTCACCGGTTGGTTCGGGTGCCGCTTCTTCCGTTGCTCTTTTTCGTCTTCCTGCGACGATAAAATCAAACCGATCATCATTTCAATTCCATTTATTCTTTCACCTCGCATCACCTTCGACTCTCTAAATCCAAACTAAATCACTGCGCATACCTTGCTTGGTGCTCACTTGATACGTGACACTCGTTTGCACCATGACATCGTCGTCGGGCGGAGTCACTCCACTTCCGTAGGCCTTGGGAGACCTTCTCTTAGCCCCTGATTTCGAAGGTTCTGGTTCCGCGGTTCCAGGTTCGGGTTTCGAAACGGGTTCAGCACTTGGTTCCGGTTCAGAAGTAGGTTCAGCACCAGGTTCCGGTTCCGTTGTGGGTTCTGGTTCGGATTTTGGTTCAGCTTTCGGTTCAGCCTGAGAATTCGGTTCCGAGGTCGGTTCCGCCTTCGATTCAGCGTGGGGTTCGGGTTCCGCCTTGCCGATCGGCTCCGCGGAAGCTTCCGGTTCCGGTTCGGACTTTGGTTCCGGTTTTGGCAGAGGTTCCCCGGGGAGATCTCTGAGTTCGGGGAAAGCTCGGCAGGCCGGGGTCAGAGTGTTCGGTCTCCATCCGAGTCCCACCCACGAAGTCCCGTTCACAACCATCACCGCTTCCAATTCCTTACTGTCCTTCAGAATTCTCCAGTACAATTTGAAGCTGTCCGATAAGTTCTTCGACGTGTAAGCGTCGAAATCGATGTCCACACTCTTCACGGGCGATTCTGTGACAACGTTAACATTACCTCAGGGTTCCGAAGGGACTTTGGAACACCTTGGACTGGCTATGAACTTACTTTTGTTACACCCTGGACCGAACCATCCGATGTTACAGTAGCATTGTTTCCTCGGCGCCGTTGTCGCCTTGGTGTCAACGCAAACGCCCTGAGTTCCGCAATCGGAATCGTCGAGACATTCCTCCTTGAATTGGCATCTCGCACCGTGGTAAAATCTATCGCATCTGCATCTTCCGAGTAAATATTTACCGTGTTTACTGCAATCTTCTCTGAATACTTTTCTCTCCAGTATCTGTTTGCAGAAGTGTAATAATTGGAATTGCATTTTCAGAACATAAACCATAGCGTAAGCTGAGCTCTCCGAACCACAAGTAAAAATATATCGTTGAACGAAGCGCGAACCGTCGGAAGCCTGTCATTACCACTCACCGGAGGTAATGATACCGCAGCTCCTCAATTTTCTGCGGATCTTTTTCTCCCGCTCAAATGAGTAACAATATAAAAGAGTTAATGAGCATCATCGGATCGTAATCATCGCTCGCACGCGCGTACGAGTTTTACTCGTCTATTGCCCCTTTTTTTTTTTTTTCCCCCTACTTCGTTTTGCTATTACGGTTCGGTGGGTTTCCTTACAACGAAACGTCGAATCAAGGGTAAAATTATAACACACTTACGTCGATGTCCGCACAAGACCAAAACCTGTATGCGGAACCCCATTCTTCAGCCTCGCGAAGAAGTCTGATCGTACATTCTTTGCAGGTGAAATTATCCGGCAGACTGACCGGGAAGGATTGAGCCCTGCAAAATAAGATCGGCGCAACCAGTCGTTATTAATTTAATCGTTGAACGGCGTGACGGTAAACGATCCGTAATCCAAACGATTCGCGTACTTACGTGGCATCGTCCTCGACGAATTCACTTTGCGCCGTGACCGGGGTAAGGTCGATCAGAGGCCTGTCGAGGGCGTCCAAAATTTGAAGTTTGAAACCCCCCTGAAAAGTGATCGGTACATTCAAACATTTCGTGCGATCGGTTGTATTCTCCGATCGCACGCGTATCACGCCGGTGTTCATGGTGTCGGGGGAAACGAGGAATGAGATTCTTTGGTGTCCCATGCCGAAGCCGAGGAGGGCGACAGCGACCTGGATACGGCCTTGACGAGATATTTCTGACGCGTATTGGTGTCAATTTGTAAGTAAGGAATAACAATGACGGGTGTAGGTCGGTCAGGTGGGCCGTACGTCGGATGTACGGGGTGTTCGAATAGTCTTCGCAGTGGGCCACGGCCGTTGCCAAAGCGAATCGTATGTAGGGGAAACCGGGGCAAGTTGGAGGCTGGGGCAAGATGACGAATTAATTGTTTTTAGAATATTTTGACAGATAGCGCCGGGTAAGTTATCAAAAAGTGTTAAACACTCTTCTACGCAATAATATTTGCGATGTAGCTAGCGTGGCAAGGTCATCCGGCTTTTTTACGGAGGCATTGTGGTTTCAGACGTGTGCGAAGTAATATCTGGAGCTCAAGAAAATAGTTGTATACAACTGCAGATAAGCAAGATCGGACTTGTGAATTAATACTTTATTTCTACACGCATATAGATCCTAGAGATCATAGAATCTCCGAATTTTCACCAATGTACTTTTTGTGGGGTTCTTTTTTTGCAAATAGTGGCAAATGGGGCAAGATGGTGGGGGCAAGTTGACGGATCGTCCTTATCGAGATCTTTGCATGTTGTTCAGTTAATCGATATTTAGGCTACATACGATTGTGCAGCTCATTGAATAAATTGATAAATAAATAAATGAATAAATTTATTCACCATTCAATGTTGGCATGTTCTAATGTCGAAGGAGCAGCTCAGTTTGTTTGCGACCAGTGTTAATTATCACTATATGTATATCTAAGCTAAACTACATAAACTATGCGTATTTGTATTTTCATATCTTTTATGGATTTAAATGAACTGAAGTATATTTTGACGAAAAAAGTATTTTTTTAGGCCCATTAAATCAAAATCTAATATTCGTCAACTTGCCCCGATAGGAATTTGCAGAATTTCGGAAAAATGGAAATTACATAGTTTGTGAATGATCGAATTCAATGTCAATTTTTTTTTTAATAGCTAACATCTCATACTTTCGAAAAATACCAACAGATTTTGAAATTCGCTTACAATCGATTAAAAAACCGCACTTGAAGCTTAACGTCTCCAACTTGCCCCGGTCTCCCCTAACCTGTGTCGAGTGTTTCTGCACATCGGAGTCGAAATTTATTCCGTAAAAAAGTTTCCGCGTTCTTCAGCCGCCAGAGGTCATTCGTACAATTACCGGAGCCCGTCTCGCACTCGGGCGTCCATCTCGCTAACCTTGACCATTAATTCTAAAAAATTGCCAACTACAGAGCCGGCGACGATGCTCGTTCTGCAGCGAAGAAGAGAGTCACATCGAAACGGGGTGGGGGGCAAAAGGTACATGAATGAATGAAATACGCACATTACTCCGAAAAACCGTAAGGCAAATAATTCGCGTGGAATTTCTGAGAGCGACGGATGTATGTATACCTGTACATGTACACAGGTTGGCGGGAGCGCGTCATCATTTGCGGTACGAGGACCTGTGTAACGACGCTACGAAATACCTCGAAGAATGTAACGCGTAACGCAATTTTATATATATATTATTCGAGCGTCCATTTTCGCTTCGGGCTACACCCATAACTCTTTTCATTCCTAAGAGAAAGCTAGGGCACCTGAAAATCTCTCGTCTGTAAGGTACGCGAGTGTATCAGGTGCGCGCTAAATTGTGCGTAAATGTTTGCTCTCGCCGGTAGTGTTTTATTATGCAAACTCGCCACGAGTCGAGGTGTACCTTATGTCTAACTCGTACTTTATAGAGCTCTCAATGAAAAATGGGCGTTTTCAAAAAAAATCATTTCATTACGATATTATCTAACGACCTCGAGGAAGTCTGTAACTGTGTATGGATACCTTTGAATACTCGAGTTCGGGGAATGCGGTAAGAAATAATTTTATTGATTTACTTTTCAGTAACCTCAAGCCATAAAATAACCTTTCCAAAAAAGAATTTCAAAAAGATCAAAAAAGCAATAAATCGTTCGGTCGGTCAAATTCAGTTTTCGTGCGTACCGTCGAATCTGTCAATCGATCGGGCGTGACCTCCGGATTCCGATGATTCAATCAAAGGTCTTGAATTTTTCTGGAAGCGTTGGAACGTTGGGAGTTAATCGTTTCGTTTCAGGTCCGTTTAAACTCTAACGTATATACGCGCATATTCTTCCGTTTCAGCTGCAATAGAATTAGCTTCTCTATTTTTTCCTACGATGATAAAACAAAAGGTGTAACCAGCCACCCAATCGTACAGTGGTTTCTCGTTATCTCTCCGTCCATCTTTATCTCGTAGCGAAAATCCTCGTTCGTAGGCGGTTGCTCAACGAAACGTACGTACGTTTCTCGTGTGCATTGCACGGTGTGCGTTTGTGTGCGCGCGAGGCCGCGCGATCCGCGGAATACCGAACAGCTAGGGTGATAGGAGCTATACGGTGCTGCGAAAGGTTTTTTTTAGAGAACCTACCTTAAGGTGAGGGAATAAGCGACGGAGATCGAGATTCGATACCGCAACAACTCCCATTAAGATTCAGATCCCCTCGTCTCTGCCATGGAGAGAACCTTGTTTCCCAGACGTAGATACAAATTTGTATGGAGAAAAACGCCCACATCAAAACCCCTCGTTTATTTATATTCATATGTACACGTAAGTATGTAAGTTATAAAGATTCGATTGTTTAATAGAATCTATTAGTATTTGGTAGAAAATAAAATAAATTTTGTTATAAAAGATACCCAAAAATCATTTGTTTGATATTTTTTACTTTTATATTTATGTATTTTATTCTTTTTGTGAATTACGTCTAGAGTAAATAAGCAAAAAAAAAAAGTAAAAAATCTCAGATTAACAGAATTCAATTGATTTTACCAAAAAAAAAAACGATATAAATATAAAGTATGATTTTTTTTCGCAATTTTATTGGAAAATATTTGAAATTTTTGATTGATGTCACTTTTGATCGCAGATATCTTTGAAATGGTTGATCGGAGGAACTTTGACCTTCGAACGTTTTTTGTAGAGCGTAAAATTTCCTATAAAACCTCTCACTGGGATGTTGCGGAAACAAGCGATTCCGAAGTGATTAAAATTCAAAAATGAAAAAAAAATCTTCCCGTGTTATTTAAATGGAAAAACTACAAATGGATAGAGGCAAACCTTCACATCAATATTAAGGGCTCTAATGGGAGTCAAAATTTTTGTTTTTAAATGTACTTTCAACTTTTCGACACCATCGAGGAAAAAAAAAAATATTTTTTTTTTTTTGAAACACCCTAGTAAACACGTGCATTACACACCACATGCAATCAATGCAATTTCGGAACGCTTTTCCAGAATCAGCTGTATAAATACCTGAAACGAATCGAGCGCATGAATATCCGCTACGCATACTTCGAGGGCCGTCCCTAAAGTTTACCGAATCTTCGTACCTGTAATACGAGTATCATCGGGTCGATTGTAATTTCTTCAAAATTTACCACTACTGGTGGTGATTGCGTGGCAGAGATAATTTTCCCAAAGTTGTGCGCCGGGCAACTGATAACGCCCCTAGTCGCCGATAAAGTCAGTATAAGTGTAGTCAAGACCGTGTCCAGGTGTCCAAAAGATGGCTGTCCCCAAAGTTTAAGTTTTCGAACTACAATCGTGCTTATGTACAACGTACGTGAATACGGTACCCTGCTCATAGGAGAATCATTGAGCGAGAGTTAGAATATTTTCCAGCCATTTAAACGGTACCGGATTGCCCCCTTCCCCTATCTTTTGGTCCAGTTTCTATTAATTTCCACAATTCGTTGGCGAAATTGGCGGAATCATTTTACTGATCCATCGGTTAACGATATCGATTTTGTTTCGCGCGTATAGTGTGTACACGACGCACACATATTTACCGGACTAGTAATGATTTACGCGTAGAACGTGCGATAAAAGTGATTTCTCCGTGGAAAGAATCTCACGTACCGCTGCGCTGATATGTCCTGTGACACGGTTGCTTCGAAAACGGACTCCGTGCACCATTGCCGAACGTAAGCGTAGTCGAGGTAAGGACACGTATATCTATATGTATACTCACCGACTTGCTGTGCTTCGAATATACGCGTATACATATATGTATACAAATATAATATAACGCATGTTGCCTACATACTCAACGCCGTTCCATACGATTCGTCATTGCCAGTCAAACGTGTTGCGTGCACGATTACGTCGCACATGTACGTACGTACGTACCATACGAATAGCGCTTGTGAAATTCAAGGATCGTGAACGGTGCTCATCCTACATTCGCTCGATGTACAGAAGATAAAAACCGACTAACGAACAACTAAAAAATAGAAGAGAGGAAGAAAGAATCGTCGAATCCTTTGAACCGTTTCTCGTTCGAATTCTTTCAACGGAACGCGATATGAAATGAAAGAATTCGTGCATACAGGTGGATGATCCGATGTAATTTTAGAGAGAAAATCATCAGGTGCGTGAGAATAATCATTGTCGTTATTATTATTTTACGCATCTCGTTGCGATGACGTTAATTCGCGGACGTAGGTATGTATCGGGAGTCGAGATCGTCGAATTTGTGTGGGAGCTGTGAGGAGGATCGATGTTTTCCAGAAACGCTGCGGAGCGATACTTTCTTCTCACAAGGCCGTGATAATTGCAAAGGAATTCTCGAATATAACCGTCCGTTTATCATTCGGCCGATCGAAAACGACGCGAAATCTCGTACGCGAATACCTGCAGTGGTACAAAAAATGTCGGAAGTTCCCTTGCACGTATATGATCGAACGAAATCAAACACATGAACAAACAAACTATTTATAACTGAAAATGAAATGAAAGAGTAAGAAGATCACATGAGAAGGGACGGGAGGAAAATAAATCCTATCCAGCGCACACAGCTGCAACTGAATTCGTAATTAATGTAAGGTTAATCAAATTCAAATTAATACGTTACGATGTACGATAATCTACCGGATGTTTAGAGGTACATTTAGTTTATTTATTATCATTATCATTATTATTATTATTATTATTATTCTTATCCCTCGTGTACATCTCTCCGCAACACCGCGCATGCAACGTTACGTGGACCAATTCGTGTCAAATCAGCAGCGAGTTTTTATCCTCAAGATTTTGATCAATTTCTTTACTTTCCTAGGATTTTTAATTTTTAATTTCTCGATGATGTTAGTTTTCAATTTTTTTCACAGTAATTTCTTTTCTTTCTATCAACAATAGTGCGGCCGGCATCGGTCAGCTTTTAGTCGTAGCTTAATCCGATATGACGACACCATCTTCGGTGGTATGCCGCGAAGTCTTAACGTGCATACTAATGTCCCCGCATGACCAAGAGGTAACGCCCGCCTAGCCGAGAGAGCTGCTCGACCATTTCATGCCGCGGCCATAAGCCGTCGTCGTCCTATAGCTATCTTCTACAGCTCAACAACAACACTTTGCCGAGGAGTTTACGCTTTTACGAAGCACGAGTGTGTAATCGAACGGAGAAATATCATCGGCGGCAACACGCTCGTGAAACGGGCGAGGTCTCATAATAGCCACAAGTACGCGTAACGTGCAGTAGGCATAAATATTTATAATAATATAATTTATCACGACTACAAATAATGCGGAACAAGAAAACGAGAAAGAAACAAATCAAGATGAACATTCCATTCTCCGATCGGCGGAAGATCGATAATTTTTATATTCACAAAGAAAACGAGAAAATATGTACAAATATTGAAAACGTTCCATCTATCGCACGGAGAGGTTGGTTCGGATTTTCGCAAATTTTATACGATGTACGGTCGTCTTCAATTCAGAAAACGATTCTACTTCGAGCTCAGACTGTATGTTTCATAGTTGTGAGAACCGACAACGAGACTACGCGACTACCAGATGATACGTACGGATATAATTTTGCAACGGTTTGGAATCCTCGAGTAACTCGCCAGGCAGCCGGGCGGCCGAGAGATTTGCTAAATAGCGGGTGTTTCTTTCTCGAGGTGAATAATTCAACGTCTTGCCTTGAGAACGGCCGCGCGCGTAGGCCGTCCGATACCGTCGTCGGCGACCCGCGGGGACTTATAGAATGTCGTAATCTGGTAATACGACCGTTGCACATACGCGCGGGGCTTGGCTCGTGCTCGCCACCGCTGCCGGGGCCATCGACCAAACTTGTGCGCGACCTGAGAGATTGATCGAGAAACTTAAGAACGCGAAAAAACCGGCGAAAAGATGCTAACGTTCGTCGGAATGAAAATTATTCCGCCCGACGAAACGCGGTCCGCTTTCGACCGATCGTTGTTATTTTGGGTACATAGATTCTATCGATAAAGTCGCGGGTAATCAGTCTCGACGAATGCAATCGAAATCGCCGAACGCTTTCGAGAAATTAATGATTAGTTTCAGTTCCTTTTTACGTTATCACTGCGTTCGACTGTACAATAACGTAGTAAAAAGTAAATGAGAAGAATTCCGTTATAAATTCATGCGGTCGCAAGTAGGAACCATTCTTCATTGCCTCGCCCCGACATTCCTTCGCAAAGTCGTATTTTACGTTACACCTATATACCGCGTATAACCCGCAAATAATTTTATTAACTTTGCCGACGAGAACGACGTAGGTGTCGTGTATTCGTCCGATCGTATAATCGTCCAGTCGTATATAACGTTGCTTTTCGCGTGAATTCCAATCGCTCTCGTTATACCGTAGACACACGTACGTACGTAATGTACGAGGTACAACATCACAATAGTCTTGACCAAGGAATCGGTACAGTCTTCCGCGAAACGCGCGATCGGGACGCGTCTATTTTTTTTTTCCTTTTCATATTTTTTCACATTTTTTTTACCGAGGTCGTTAATTGCCCGTGTCGTTCTTTGATTTTTCCCTCATCGCGAGAGCGCGCGCGCGCGCGATTCCGCCGCCCGTAAAATAGGTTGCATACCGCGTGTCCCCGGCGAACGCGATCGCCCACGAAAGTTACATCCTCGCCGTTGGATTACGAGGACCTTGAAAGTTGAAAGAGTGCTCGCCTCTCTGCCAACGAACGTCACACGGAACACGAAACTCTGACGTAGAACGAGCTGATCGCCGGTCGATTCTATCGCGAGATTTTCTTCCCACATTTCTTTTGCGCCAAATCTAAATCGTACGAGTCGTGAGATTTTCAGAGCGTCTTGAACGTTCGTCACGTGTGCGGTCGGTGTCAATGACTCGGAAAAAAAAAGAGCGGATTTGAAACTTTGCTTTTTTTTTTTTAGTGCGAAGCAATTTCGGGAGAGAAGTAAAAAAAATGTAGCAAAAATCGGCGAGGATCGCGGATCCGTGAAAATTTCCATCGCGGTACAACGGCCGGCTATTCCCAAAATATAATTACGGATGATAAGTGAGTTAGATTTTAGAAATCTATCGAACGCGCGAGTCATGTATTCGCGAGGCATTTACCCGGTCGTTTTTTATTTATTTATTTTTATTTTTTTTTTTCTTTTTGCTGAAAAGTCGCGCTATATCGAGACCCGTAGATACAGTTTAATGGTATCGTAGACATAAGGATGTGTTATGCCAGAGTTCCGGCGTTGCCTTATGGATAACGGAAGTTGCATGGTACCGGAATTATTCATTACCGGTGCCGGTTGCCATTGTCTCGATCTCAAGTTTCATCGGTATACCCGGAGCGAGTCGCGGGTATTATGTGTACAGGTTTTATTGACCCCTTCACACCCCGCGGGTCGTGCACGCGAGCAATTTCATTTCATAAATTTTATCTTATTTTCCCTTTGCCTCTTCTCCGTTCGTTCGGAGTACGCGTATCGCGATAAAACGGGCTTCAGGTATTAAAATGAAAAACCAACGGAATGAAAGGGGGGGATGCTCGGAGGACGGGGATGAGGAGAGTGAGAAGCGATTAAAAATTGTCTTAAACTTTAAACTCACCCTGTGCGGGTACGCCAAATGCCACGTTATGTTGAAACTGCTTCCACTGAGAAAGGACGTTCTGATGTCACCTTGAAAATAGAAAAAAAATTAATTCCGGAATACCCGTTAATTATATGCGCGTTGTACTGCAGCGGACGTATATATACGTGCGAAAAAAAAACAAAAATAATAAATACATTCTGAATCATCGCTAAATTTATCGCTGTCGTTTAATTATTTCGAGAATCGTTGTGCAGTGTACACGTAATTTGAGCCTCTGAAATTTTTCTGCCTCTACTATTTCGCTTTTTTACCAACGTTGACGGTGTACAAATTCTCGTCTCTAGTTCTGAGACACCCTGTAGACGTGATATCGTTACGATTGTTTCGAACCCATCAGCTGCAAATACCACGACGGTAAAATGCAGCGCGATCTGATCGGCAACTTGTAACGAAACAATTATGATCATAGCGTTCTTGATGAAATTTTCCGCGATCCTATACCAATTAACGGTGTTTCCTGAACGAAGTAAATCGATCGGAAATTTTCACATTTACCAATCAATCACTGTAACGTACAATGCGTCGGACAAGTTTTGAAGACTTCCTGTTCCTGAAAATTTTACCATCGTCGTCGCGAATTGGGTTACCCCTTTTTCATTGCAACGGAATTTTCAATACGTACTCGACGTATACTCTAAAAAAATAAAAATAGAAATCTGACAAAAAAATTTACACCTGCAGCACCGCGGCCTCGTTCACGAAAGACGTTAAAATATTTCCAACGTAACCGTATAATATAACGTGGCGTCACAAAAAATCTGTGCATGAACTACATACGTATACGTATGTATTGTCCGTAGATAAAAAGTGCGAAGTGTATCAGGTACACGGTATTTACAACAGCTGGGTGTAGCATATGCGTAAGTTTACGAAGATGCGAGTTCCCCGGTTTTAATGCGCATTGCAGTAGGTACTTGAGTAGTAAATTCCTGCGAGGATTGCCGTAAAATATATATATATATATATATATATATGTATGTATGTATAATACGAACGGCGAACTAGGATCATATATTGTATACGTTATAGGTACATATTTATACATATTTACCGCGGGTATATTATACGTCGACGTTTCTGCAATGCATAACGCGGAAGTAAGTTACAACAAAATTTCGCGCTGCAAGCGTTCTCCCGCTGCTAATTGGTACGCGAACGTATAGCCACTCGGAGAGTCTCTCCAGATTCCATATTATGTTATTATATTTAGCGGTGATCGTTACGTGACGGATCAAACGGAATATCGCAGGTATCGCCCGGGTACACCCCGTATGAATAATATGTATCGATTTTTAATCGGCTCTCAACCGCGTAGATGTGGCGGCCCGGTGGCGGTACGTACTGCAGAAGTTGAAGAGCCGGTTGACTCCGTTTCTAATCGCGAACGTGGTAAATATATATATATATGTATATATATAAAGTAATTCGATCGAACAGGTTGAACTTATATTTGCCGCTGTTTGCGCCGCTTACATTGCTTCTAATGCAGCTGGTTGAATATATATAGCGAATCGCGCGAAAGTCACGATGATTTACGGAATGGAATTTTCTAACTGCTGCCGCGATCTCGCTAATAAAGGAAAATCAGCGACCGTTCCGATTCGTCGATATTATCGATCTATTTACAGTAAAACATTTTGCGCAACCTTCGCCAATCTTACAAGTGAGATATATATAGACGCGACGTTATACATTTTCACAATCGCCAGAACTCCTTTTTTCTTATCAATTATTGCAAGTGCGCGTCATTCGCTTTTTTCCATCTAATTTTTTTATCATCTCTCACTCGTTGTCGGTCACTCGATCGTCGCAATAAAAATGGCGAATGTCAAATGACAAAGCGAATATTCGCGAAATCGGCTGCAGCGGAAATTGATTGAAATCAGTTGCCAATCGGATAGGTGTATACCAACGGAATCGCCTTGACGCATTTGAAGAATTCATTACATCGATTGGTAGAAAAATTCGGATTTCGTTCCGAAATGCACGGTGGATAGTATATATGTATAATGTAAATGTAAATATACGAGCATCCAATAACCGACGAGTGTCAAATTTCTCTTCAACTTCCATCCCTTCCGCGTATATCGATCACACTCGGTGTTCACGTATAATTTCGTCAATTTTTGCAACCGGATCAGCGAATCGATATTCAAATTTATGCAAACTTGCGATTATTATTCCAAAACAGATATATGCAAATAAAACATTCCTCGAGCAAGTGTATACGAGTGAATACCTGCACGCTGCACACCTGTCAAACAATATCCATTGAAAACGCGCGAACTTGAATTAAAAATCTCAAGTTCAACCGCGGCGACAACCCAATTTTTTTACCTTCAGCCGTGCGAAATCTTCCTACACGGTCGTGATCGAATCCCACGTATAATTTTTTGCTAATTACTTACAGGTATAGCGTACCTGGCTGGGTATACATACACGCGTCCACGTTACGGTGAATTCATTAATGGGCCATTCCACGTGAACCGGATCAGTCACCTCTCAGATATTTTTTTAATTTGGCATGTCGATTGTCCATGGGGAGTTAGATTTTTGTGCCAAAGGATTTTTGAATTAGTGCAAATTTCGATTTATTATGAACAATCGGAAAATTGAGAGGCGGTTTCTTTAAAAAATCATAACTTCGTCAAAAATGATGTTAGATTTGATTTTTTTTTTTAAATTTACGCGGATGAGGCTATAGATTTATGAAAAAAATAAATCGTGCCGAAAAAGTTTATTTATCATTTGTTTATTTGACAATGAATTTTTAAATGATTTTTAAAACACTGATGGATAGCACCGAAAAATTTAAAAAAAATGCTGACATATACTTTGAACTATACTACAGCCTGTGAATTAATTTCAGAGATGCGTTCGGCTTTGTTTTCGAGTAAAAAATCATCGAAGTTGGCGGCGCGCATAAATTCGAGCTCGTCGACGCCTATGCGCGTGATGACGCGCGTCGAGCGACAGAGACCCTATCTACTCTCTACGGACGCTACTTGATGTACGCTCGACCGCGGTATTCACGAGTCATTTTCGCGATGATCGACACCGTTTAAAAATCTGAAAAAAATTCCATAGCTTCCCCATAACACGGCAAAGCCATAGAGTGAGTTTCAGAGATGTGTTATTTCTCGTTCTCGAGATATCCGGACGCATTGGGACTTTCCATGCTCGCTACTTGGTAGACACTCGGCGGCGGAATTCACGAGTCATTTTCGCGATGATCGACACCGTTTAAAAATCTGAAAAAAATTCCATAGCTTCCCCATAACACGGCAAAGCCATAGAGTAAGTTTCAGAGATGTGTTATTTCTCGTTTTCGAGATATCCGGACGCATTGGGAGTTTCCATGCTCGCTACTTGGTAGACACTCGGCGGCGGAATTCACGAGTCATTTTCGCGATGATCGACACCGTTTAAAAATCTGAAAAAAATTCCATAGCTTCCCCATAACACGGCAAAGCCATAGAGTAAGTTTCAGAGATGTGTTATTTCTCGTTTTCGAGATATCCGGACGCATTGGGAGTTTCCATGCTCGCTACTTGGTAGACACTCGGCGGCGGAATTCACGAGTCATTTTCGCGATGATCGACACCGTTTAAAAATCTGAAAAAAATTCCATAGCTTTCCCATAACACGGCAAAGCCATAGAGTGAGTTTCAGAGATGTGTTATTTCTTGTTTTTGAGATATTATTGTGGCTTAATATGTCCAAGTAGCGAGCGCGGAGTCCCAATGCGTCCGGATATCTCGAAAACGAGAAATAACACATCTCTGAAACTTACTCTATGGCTTTGCCGTGTTATGGGGAAGCTATGGAATTTTTTTCAGATTTTTAAACGGTGTCGATCATCGCGAAAATGACTCGTGAATTCCGCCGCCGAGTGTCTACCAAGTAGCGAGCATGGAAACTCCCAATGCGTCCGGATATCTCGAGAACGAGAAATAACACATCTCTGAAACTTACTCTATGGCTTTGCCGTGTTATGGGAAAGCTATGGAATTTTTTTCAGATTTTTAAACGGTGTCGATCATCGCGAAAATGACTCGTGAATTCCGCCGCCGAGTGTCTACCAAGTAGCGAGCATGGAAAGTCCCAATGCGTCCGGATATCTCGAGAACGAGAAATAACACATCTCTGAAACTCACTCTATGGCTTTGCCGTGTTATGGGGAAGCTATGGAATTTTTTTCAGATTTTTAAACGGTGTCGATCATCGCGAAAATGACTCGTGAATACCGCGGTCGAGCGTACATCAAGTAGCGTCCGTAGAGAGTAGATAGGGTCTCTGTCGCTCGACGCGCGTCATCACGCGCATAGGCGTCGACGAGCTCGAATTTATGCGCGCCGCCAACTTCGATGATTTTTTACTCGAAAACAAAGCCGAACGCATTTCTGAAATTAATTCACAGGCTGTAGTATAGTTCAAAGTATATGTCAGCATTTTTTTTAAATTTTTCGGTGCTATCCATCAGTGTTTTAAAAATCATTTAAAAATTCATTGTCAAATAAACAAATGATAAATAAACTTTTTCGGCACGATTTATTTTTTTCATAAATTTATAGCCTCATCCGCGTAAATTTAAAAAAAAAAATTAAATCTAACATCATTTTTGACGAAGTTATGATTTTTTAAAGAAACCGCCTCTCAATTTTTCGATTGTTCATAATAAATCGAAATTTGCACTAATTCAAAAATCCTTTGGCACAAAAATCTAACTCCCCATGGACAATCGACATGCCAAATTAAAAAAATATCTGAGAGGTGACTGATCCGGTTCACGTGGAATGGCCCTAATGTATACCCGTGGTCTATATTACCTCAAGGTTTTCGATCGCTCGCGATTGAAAAAAATAAATAAATAGAAGACTACATCCAATCCTTATACTACAACGTTCTATTCTGCGAAACGTTTGAAGAACGTCGGAGTAGCTAATGAATAATATCTATTCGAGGACGGCCGTTTTTTAAATTAGATTTTTTTTTTTCTCCACTTCTCAATCTCTTCAAGTCGGGTGCGGATCTCTTACGATGCCGGGTACAAAAAATATGGAGTCGCACAAAAAAGCTTTCACAATTTTTCCACTTTTTTTCCTCCTCCCATTAGAGGAAAGAAAGGGTTCAAAATTTTCTTCAGGATAATCGCGAAGATAAAATATTTATAACTACCTTCTTTTATCGCTCGATTTTCTGCTCCGAAGCTCCGAAGGAGGCTCCTGCCATTTTACGTCATTTTTTTCGAGCAAAAAATGGGGAAAGAAAAGTTTACCGAAGGGAAATCGATTAGAACGCGTGCGATGACATAATATTTGCGCGGTTTTTGGAGGCGCCGTTTTTTTCTTTTTCGTTTTTTTCTTTCGTCGTGGCGCGACCCCGTAAATATGACGAAGTACCAACCGCTTGAACTTCGCTATGCAACAAACAAGGTATCATGGGAAATATCTTTCTTTTACACCGAGGAATTCCATGGTGTTGGATTAAATCTTTAATTGAACCTTATACCCGGTGTTGGCGTATTAACGGAGCGCATTCTATCCGTACGTATAGGTATAGGTATACATATAGGTACGACGTCGAGCCAAAGAATTGTGCAAACAATATGTGTATACACATAATAGGTACATAGGTATATATACGCTATGTATAAAGAGGTGATTATACCGGAAATAAATACGTCTGTATTATAAGAATTGAAATGAATTGCAAATCGTTAGTTCCATCCCAGAGGTTTTTACACTTTCTTCACTTAGTTGGCTGACGCCAGCTGCGAGAAAACCTCCCCGCCGCTTATTATTTTCATCTGAATCTGCAGTTTTCTCGGTGGCAATAAGCTGTAACATATTTCGTCACAGTATACCGTATATACATTATCTATAAAATGTTTCCTCGTTATTCAGCTGGAAAATAGTCGGTTGATCGTTCACAACTGTTCTCACAGTCGCCGTTTACAATCCGGATAAAAAAAAAATCAAAAAATGGATCTGTTCTATTGATTATTTTAGACAGAGTCGTCATTTTTTTCGGTCAAACCACCTGCTAATTCCCTTGTACGAGCAACGAAGATTTTGTGAAAGACTTTAACTCTACGATTTTCAAAAAAAAACGCGAAACAATTCAACATTGCGAGTTTCGGAAAACGGTAAAAAACTCCTCGACTTTTTTCGGCCGTCGTACCGACCGAGTGCGATAAAAAAAAAGCTGCAGATCACAAGAGATTCTCCGACAGGATTATCGTTGTAACCGGCCACTCGTCGAAAGACAAAAATTATGCGACCTTTGAGGAGATTAGAAATACCCTAATTCGGTCTAATAATAAATACTCGTTAGTTTTCCAGTGGGACTCTAGATTCGTACGATTTTTTTTATTTACTTGGTTCTTTTTTTTTTTTTTTTACCCTCAAGCGCGAAGAAAGCTCTGGAGGTGTTACGGGGTGAGGAGTTCAAACAACGTTGACTCTCGTAAAACGTAAGGACGCTCCCGAAGCGTGTATAAAAACGTACGTCGTATACAATATAGATAATTTATTTTCCTTTCACGCGATGACGAATAATACGGGCGCATACTCGCGCTCGTACAAAATAAATTCCGTTATATTTATTCCATCGCGCGCGCATAACTCGAATTGCTCGTATGCAAATTCGAGCACTTCGTTCCTCGGAGTCGTTCTAACGGTGTTTGGCACAGAGTGCAACCTGCTTGTACGTACAGCCATATTTTTTTTTTTTCATTGACTCGTGTTCATTTATTTTTTTCATTCCATTTTTTTTTAATTTTATTTTCATCTCCTCGTTTTTCTTCGATCCCGAAGACGTCGTCGGTACCCGCGCTACGCCACTGTACACACCCTGCAGTGCCGCCCCGCGCCTGATTTTGATAATGATTCGTAATTTTATCCGTTAATCTAGTTTTTTTCGCGTCTCGCGCGTTGTTTAATTTCGTTATCTCTCCTTACGTACGCACGTCCTTGTCTTTGACCTTTCGCGATCTTGAAATTAACCGGTAGTCGGTGTGTGTATTATGTAGCTCTGGCGACTTCTGCAGAAGCAAATAATACACACACACGACTCATAGATAAATTAAACACACACACACACACGTACACACGTGGCATACATACGCGTTATGGTTATGTCGCTTTGCTCATCGTATTCCCAAGGTACAAACTGAATATACCAGCTACAGAAACTTGATCTTGAAAATGAGCTTCTCGTCGTAATATTAACGAGACGAGGGGCGCCTGTATTATAGCTCGGCTGAATTTCAGGCCGGAGATATCGAATTTCATAATTTCCTACGTACATAACTTCCCACCGTCTTCGATACGACGCGATAAAATATAGTTTCGGATTTGCGATCACATCCCGTCCACGGATCTCTTACGTTTCTTTGATTTATTTTTTTATTTCTCTCACACCTTCGCTGCGCCATTCCTAAAATCTAGAAATTCGAAGCTCTCCTCTTCACGATCGTAACGTTTAACTTCCCGAATACTCTTTGGAAAAACCTTGACGATCTTTTTTTTTTTACGAACAATTGAAAAAATCTCTAAATAAATAAACGAAACGAGATTCCGATCATATTACCAATCATTATGAAAAATCTGCTAGTTGGAAAAGAAAAATGATATCGTGATTAAAAGTGATATATAATAAGGGTTATTTTATTAACAATTTTTTCTATCATTTTTCTTATCGATTCCCTTACATAATTACACCGTCGTACATGTCGATGTAGACAGAGATAACGGTCCACCGCAGGGTTATGAGGTATTCAGCCAACCTGGTACGTGACTACCGTATTTTTTACAATTGTCGTTTTATTGTTCGTTCTTTTTTTTTCTTACATTTTTATTCCTTCATTCATCCGAGGGCATTGTATCGATGGAAATGAGAAACGAACGGAGCAACGCTGACGAGAGCGCGCCGACACGACGGCGATATTACAAGCGCAAAAAAAGAACGTAAGCCGTGAAATAGAGGCGCGGTAAATTTTATACTGTATACAGGTTGATTCGCCTCGAACTTCGAGAACGAGAGGAGCCCTATTACGTCCACGCGACGCACCTCGGTGCTCGGTAAAAATTGAAAAAAGTGGGAGGGACCGACTCGGACGTATTCGGAAAATTGTAACCGATTCGGAAAATCAGACTCCTCCCATCGCCGGAATGCGGAGTGAATCGCCCTGTACGTCTATTAAAAGGTTGCACGTAGGATAAAAAGTTATTTGAGGCCGCGCGTGCCGTCGCCGTGTCTTTGGCATTTTTATTGTCACAATCATATTATGTAGTACATTTTTCTTCGATTCGCAATTTTATGCACATGAATTTACGCGCGTAATCTCACGTAACGTACGTTCATACGCCGCGGAAAGGCTGCATAACGAACGAGATGTATGGATGGATAATTGCACAGTTATTTTATACCGTGTTTTGCAAGTAATTCGTCGCGTTTACGGCGCATGAAAACAGTGTAGAAGGAAATGAGTTAATAAATAAAAATGAAATGAATATAAGGAAAGAGAACAAAAAAAAAAAAAGCGGTTCGTTTAACAGCCGCGAATATATATATCCTAGAGTGCACAGACGTACGTATACGCCGGACTTACACGGCGACTTTCATTCTCACCGGTATAGCGTATACAGCCGAGGGTATGGTACAGGTACATAAGGTACATAGGTATATAAGTGGAAAAAGTGGAAAAAGGCCGTTGGCCATTTAAGAGAAAAACTGCTCCGTTTAAAGTGAAAAATAAACTGAATATAACTGGATCGCTTTGCGGGTAAAACTATAACCTAGAAAATAATTGTAACGCCTTTTAATCGATCTGTATTTGTACAAACGCCTCTTATGTATACATCGCTTTTATACGTAGGTATACATCCACAGAAGCATACATGTATTCCGCGATTCAATTAAGCGCGACGCTATGATCCCCGCGGTATAATTAATTTACATGCTTTATTTCGCAACGTAAATTTTCTTACACGGTTTCCGATCCTCGCAAACCAAGGCAATATTTTTTTATCCAGGATATGCATGAGACGCGAGCTCGAGTACCGCAAAACGCAAATATATATATATATATTCTCCGCGCTGTCTTAGGTAGGGATTCCAGTAGATATACGCGCGCATGGAAAACTGAGATTTTGAAAAATCTGATATTGGAACAATGAATATTATTATTGTTCTTTTTCGATGGGCGTGTCATCCGTATTATTCATTACCGCATGTTATAAAAATCCCGTAACATTTCGAGTAACGTAGAGTACCGAGAGGTAAATTTCACGTAGTTGTATATGTGTAGGTGCATGATATCATTGTACCGACTGCTGAGAGAGAGCGTGAGTAAATTTTCGGCAGGTGGATTATATATTTCATTATAATGGCGTACGTGCCGCAATAATTCCAGTACAATGAGACGTTATTCTCGAACATAAGTAATGAGGTGAGAGATGTCGATTGATATGAGAATGAAAAGGAGAAAAAAAAAAAAGAGTAATGAAAAATACGAGATGATTAAAACGATTGAGATCGTGCACAAGGGAATAAAAGAAGTGGAAGAAAAGAAAAACATTCGCGATGGTGATGATGATGAAAAAATAAATAAAGATACCTGAATCGCTTTCTATGTGGAACTGCGTGACCCGAACGCAGACTGAATTCTCTTCTAGTTTTATATTTCACGTTTTCCTATTTTGTTTTTTTTTTTTTTTTTTTTTTTTTTTTCTCTGCCTTTCCTATGACTCCGGGGCACAGAGTCAGTTCGTTTTTTCTTCATTCGCTCGTGCTTTTCATTTTTCAATGTTCTCTTTTATTCGTTCATTTTTTTTCACACACCCTACACACTTTTTCCTCGCACGCTCGATGTGCGTTCGTTCCGCAAAATCGTTGGATTTCCGAAATTATCTATGGCGTTTTTATTATTTTACAACGGCACAAATTGTTGTCGTTTCGATCTCGCGTGATCTTAATGGAATTTCCTCGACGTGACATCGATATTTGAATGTTTCACGAATATCCGAGTTCCACTCGATGACAATCGATGTTAGACATTTTTTCGCATTCTACAAATTTAAGTTTTTTGTACGGCAGTTTTAGAAATCTCGAAAAATACCCGAGATCAGTGACCTGAAATCACTTTCTACCATGTTAAATACACCTGACACATTATCGTTCACATTTCTTTTTTTTTTCTTCAATTCCTTCAATCTCGTTTCGCTGTTCTCAATTCATAAAAATATAATCTATCACTTCCTCACGTATAGTATGTTAGAAAGAAAAAGTTCATCAAAGTTGAAATGATTCATCGTAATTCAGCAACATGGAGTCTAGGAATAGATTCATAAATATGTAGGTATACAGAAGTCTTCATCCGCTGGTGGGTCGATTAATTAATTATTTCAATCATTGATTCAAAATTTCTTCACCACGTCTCATATATGTATATACGTGACATCAAAATGAATGAATATACCGTCAAAATTAAAACTCAAATCGCTTTCTATACACATAAATATGTTATAAATATTATTTATAATATACGAATAATTATACTATTCGTGTATATATGTATACAATATATGTAGTATACTTCGATCAGCGGACTAATGAGGCAGAGGTTTTTTTTTCTTGAATTTTTTCACGAATTTTTTTATTCGCAGTACATACATTTATATCTATTACACTATATACTTCAACCGGTGAAGTTTTCGTCTCACATAGGCACACACACATGGAAGAGACATAGGTGTATTTCATGGTGGAATTGAGTCGAGTTTGCTATATTCTTCGGAGCGTTAACCGCGTGGATGCCGCGCTGCCTTAGCACCTGAAGTAATTACCGGAGAATGCCGGGTGCGAGAGAGAAAAAGAGTGAGAAAGCGAATGAGAGAGAGATATATATATGTAGAGAGAGAGAGAGAGAGAGAGAGAGAGAGAGAGAGAGAGAGAGAGAGAGAAAGGAGAGAGAGAGACATTTGAAATACTCTAACCGCGCTTAGACAAATACTTGCCATAGTGAAAGTCTGCGGTTTGAATCGCGCTATGATCCGTGTATAATATATAATACCTCTGCAGCTATAAGCGGATTCCCCTCCCAGAGGCGAAAATATCTTTCGCGCTCAATTTTAATGCCGTATTCCCATAGAACACTTTATGCCACACACGAATTACCGTATTAGATTATAAAACTACAGATTATCGTATATGTAGACGAAACAAACGTAATACACGTTCGTACAGTATATTGCACCATTGCTCTGTCAATGACTCCGGGGCGTAGGGTTAATTATTATTTATCCCGATTCGATCACATGAGAATCGTATTATGTCATCGTCTGCGTAGTGTGGCTACACAAGTCGCAGCTCGATTATTTTAAGTACATCCCCGTAATAGGTTTAACACGGTACATCCGATCATTCGTCACAATTAGATTCGTCATTTTTCAATCTTCAAGTCTATCATATAGATCGGATTGATTGTGAGTAGTGATCGATGTGAAGATGAATGGTTCCATTTTTAGTTGGCGTTTCGTGCAATTGATTTTGAAATATATTATTCGCGGTTGTTCAGCTGGAGTCAAATAGTTTTTGGAGTGAAAAACTTCATCAGATTTAGCGAAGAATTTGCAACCGCTTCAGTGACATAAAAAGACTCTTCAGCGAGTTATGTTTAATTCAATTAACCACCCGCTTCGCGCTTAATTGTCCGCATTGAAAATTAGATATTTTCTTCTTCGTTCCATTTTCTTCGCAAGATTTAATCGCTTTACTTTGACGAAAAACAAATTACGAAATTGTATGATTTCTGATTACTTCTTTCGTTTACCAAAAATTTTCAAATTTTCATAATCATCATCTAATTTCGTTTAGCGACTTTTTCTCCGTACTCATATTCGTCGCTTTTGATTCTCTGTTATACAGCTAAGAATTGATTCGACAATGAACGGAAAAAAATGCATAAAACCGAATCGGTGTAATGAAAATTTTTCTTACCTCTCGGCATACCGCATGGTCCCGGTGTTCTCGCGTTATCGAGGAAGTCCAGGTCGTATTTTCTAGCACGTGGAAAAGTCAGAGCTACGTGAGCTCTGACGTATTCGAATACCGCCACACCCAGTAACAAAAGAAAATAAATTTGCAGACCCTTCATTCTTCCCGCGATGCGATTTTATTTATTTATGAAATCTCGTTGAAACTCTCCTCTTTTTTTTTTCTCCCTATTTCTCTTTCTCTTCGTACTTTCGTCTCACAATTTTCCCTCGCGCGTCAGCAACGATCCTCCAATTTTCCGTACAACCGCGCTTCTTCGATTTCAAAATTAAGAAATTCCCCTCCGTACCCCCGCATGGGTCCGAATTTAATCTCTGCACGTCCTTTCGGTGCTGCAGTTACAGATGTATCTGAAAAAAATGCATGACATGTACGCATCCATAACCGCGTAATCGAATTGATTTCGATTATAAAATATTTATGTCTGCTAAATTGTATCATATAATAAACGCACTCGATCCAATTAAAACAAAAAACAAATTTAAATTGAAAAAAGGACTGAAAACTGTCATGATCGATTACAAGCGAATTCTCTTGTACGTGTATGCCTGCAAAGTAGGTTGTAATAAAATTTATTCATCCATGGTCAAAGGATCATTATATGCATGGGATTTAATCGAGCCACCGTACACTTTTACAACCATATATGTATATGCTGTTGCCTGTAACGATCCGCATTGTGTCCTTAACACAAATATCGCGATTTATCGTGCAGTCCATGCAATTATAAGACAATTATCTCGTTTCCTCTTCAATTCTTTACTCATCTCCCGCAGTAGCATTGGTAACTATATGTATGTATAGGTTACCTGTACGTATACGCGCGGTTACAACGGCAAACATTCTCTCCTAACAGAAAATTATAGGTATGGTCACCGAAAGCAGGTACATTTCATTGTTTTTCATCGTTAAAATAATTTCCGCGCGTGCCAGTAGGATTCCCGTAATACCGTAATTAGAGTTAATTTTTTGTCGTTCACTTTTTTGCTTCCCCCCCCCCCCCCTCCCTCAATTTTTCTACTTTTATTTCTCTACTCGTGGTACGAATAATCTGAATCCGTTGTATTACCTGAATTTCAACTGCATCCCACGGTGTACGTTAATAACGATACAACGATCTCCGTACAGTATATTTTTGTTTTCTGGACCAACGAACGAAGAACCATAAATAATAAAAAAACGAAAACAAAAACAACAACGAGACAATAAGAACAACAGAACAGTAAGATAAGAAAAAGAACAAAAAAAAACTCCCGGGCACTGATCGTGAGTCACAGACACCTTTAACACACCGCGATGTACTTATGCGTATATTTGTGCATGCGTATATTACATGTAGGGGATTTTTCGATTCATTTAATACTCGTACACTAAAACTACAGAGTGGAGTCAATGAAATCTGACATTTTTGACGGCTTCGACAATTTTATTAATCAAACGTAGTTACACACTAGATACAACAACGTCCATCCGGAGTTTCACTGATCGTCGTTTGTCTCAGAGGTGGTAGAGTCTTCGACTGGTTGGTAGCGCGGCACCATTGCAAACTGGCCTCGAGCGAAAAATTCATAAGACTTCCCCCTCCTTTTTCTTTTCACGTCTCTCTCTCTCTCTCTCTCTCTCTCTCCTCATCTTTTTTCAGTCCCTCTCTTTTTGTTCGGCTGGTCTCTCGGAGTTAAAACTCTCAGATTTCCCCCGCCATGATTCCTGCAACCATCGCGTACATGATACTCGCATGTACGGGAAAGTAGGGTATATTGGACCACCGGGTAAATTGAACCGCGCTCCATTCGGAAAATCGTCGGACGAGCGACGCACTTCCCTCAGTTCGGTCGGTTCGATTTATCCGGTGGTCCAATATGCCCGACTTTTTCCGATCCATCGTTTTACGTTGCGACGAGTACGCGAAGATATAATATATCCACATGCGTTATAATCCACATCGTAACCACCTACGGCGTTGGGCGTACGTGTACGGCTCGTCTCGAACACTCGACGTCTCGAGTTCTCCCACCGTTCATATTTTCATTCCAAGTGCTTCGGATCATTCCGAAGCAGTGTTCGGGTAGCTGGAACGTTACGAGCATACCTGTCCTCGGCGTCGGAAACCTTCCGACGCCTCCTAGCTGCGGCTCCGCGAAGCGCATGCGCCACGAGAGATTTTCACGTATCGCGTAGTATCCCCGTCGAGACTCCGGAGAGTTCAACGCTTGTTCGTCCGCACAAGACATGTCCCGACTATTTCACACCGCTGCGATAGCTGTACAATTTTTCCACGTTTTCTTTTCTCGTTCTTTTACGGCGAGTCGATGTTCGTTTATTATTGAAGACTGCAGCGGAGATTTCGTTCGTCATTCGATTGAGATCAATTCGTTTGTTCGGGACACCTAATTCTGCATAATTGTCGGGAAAATAATTCTTCGCTCTGGTTTGAAACTATTTTTCAGAAGACATATGTACTTGAAAATTTTGAAAACGACTGGATTTGACGGCAAAAAATTTGTCGCTCGTTATTTTATCTCGATAGTTATCAATCGTCGCTTCATAGGTATATTTTTCAAAAAGCTTTCGAACGATTCACACACTGTAATGATATCAACTTTCGCCCAAAATACGTGGGTATATATAAGTATGTATCCCATCGGTTTTCCTTTGACCCGATCATTATTATTTTAATAAATTCATATTATTTAAAAAAATTCTTCGATCCCACCGTTGGAGCACTGACACTCATTGTACAGATAGACATGAAATTTTCGAGTGAGACTAGAAATTAGAAATTTGTGTAAAAATAATTTGTCACCCTAATCTATATTCAAATTCATGCGTCCCTACCGGGTTACACCTGTGCGCGTACATACGAGGTACAAGATACTTGATATATACATATATCCGTATAAGTACATAAATATATTACAGGTACGCGTAGTTCGCAAGGTGCGATATACTCGTATGAATATACATATATATAATACGTGAGAGCTCATAGACTCGAGGAGTTGCAAATTTTGTTGGTTGTACAAAATATTATATGCATATATGCTGCACATGGGCGACGACATATACCTATATAGGTACGAATACGCTATGCACACGTGAGCAAATTGTATCGCCTTAAAGTACGCACGGTCGTATGTAGGTATACGTATACGTACGTATACGTATACGTGTACATATTTAGGAATATGCGGGTATATAACAACAGGGACGTGAACATGTTAACAAATACAGAGTCGCGCGTACACGAAGTTGGACCCTGGGAGTTGTAAGGAGAGGAACCCCGCGATAGAGGGGGAACGACGGCGCATTCCAAAGCTAGAGAAAGCCTCTTACGAACTCCACGTTACATACGCGGGAACCTCGCTTAATGTAATATGCGTCTCCGGACAACGTATGAGTATAATACGTGTGCATATAGGTATATATGTATATATATTATTCACGGAAAATTGTTGAGGGCATTTTATGGAGAGATTGTAAATGTTCACATTATACATATACACACGTACATAATTGTATGTATATATACAACGTACGTACGTTCGTATACACCAACGCGGATTATTATATGTATATATCATTTGATAATCGAGATTCTCGTATATCGGTGTACCTGCACGTGGTATCCCTACACATTATACCTATATGGTTAGACTTCGGGTCCTAATCAGCTATTACAGAACTCAGCGGGGATCGGGTATCTGGAGATGTTTTTTCGATAAATTTATTAAAAATTTTTCGAACGGGTGTTCGTTTATTTTACGTGTATATTATATATCGTAGATATCGGAGTATTACAGTTTCGATTCTCCCTTGACGCGCGGTGATCGCATGTGCGTGAAATCCCACGGCGTGTAATTTGTTGATCATAATTGATCGGACTTTGGTCGTTATACCGCTAATTTGGTCGATCGATGATAATAATTATTTCGATCCTCGTCGTGTGTTGTATACTTTTTCTTTTTCCTTTACCGGGCGGCTGGCTGCCTCGGAGGCTCGAGTCGCGTCGTCGTCGTTTGTATATAAGTATAAGTGTATAAGTATAATATAATCCACGTCGTTAATTTCGACACCGTTAAAAATCACATCTTGGAATCTAAACCCCCGGCGAATATTATAATATCGTATACGCGTAGTATATACGTACGATTTCGCGCTTCAGAAAACGATCCGCACTTTTCGTCTAATATTCCGCTCGAATCGATAATTAATCTTCGTAGACTTGATATAGGTACGCGAATACCTCACGATATCAATTTCACCTCGTAATAATAATGTGGGTATATTATACGTATATGTGTTACAATTTTCGAGCGACAGGTTCGCGCGTTATGTATATCTATATGCGTACGTATGAATAAAAATGATATATATTTTACATTCATGTATATATTCATTCACATATAGGTGTATATAGGTACGAACTTCGTTTTTGGTTTGCGCAATATTGGCCTCGTTCGCACCATAAACACCTTATCATATATGTGACTTTGATTTCGATACTCATATATACATACAGTGCATATATCTACATATCTATGTACGTATATCTGCGCAAATATTAAAACTATTACACGTTCGAATTCGATGATCAAATTTTTCGAGGGTTTTCAGTTTGTAAATAATAACGTATATTATAAGTGTAAACGTTGAAACCTTCTAGGGTCTCGAAAACAAAGAAATCAAATTAACGATAATTACATGAGGAATATACCTCTTACGAAAATATAAAATTCGAGCATCCTTGGAGGAAAAAAATCATAATGATATGTAATTTTTATGAAAATGTAATACCAGCTCAGTGTATGTGCACACACGATAATACGAGAAGATAAAAATCTATATGTTGATGTAACCAGCGGGTCGTATTTGAACATTTCGCGAACGAGTTTCACGCGTTTATTATAATTGCTCGGAAGTTTTTCGTACGTGTGCTCCTCCGCTGACGTTATATTATCTCGATTACGTAAATCAGAAAACTCTCGAGCTCGGTGCAACGGCAGCGCACGTCACGACGGTTGTCGGTTATATTTTTTCACATACTATTTAGACGAAAAAAAAAAAGATCAAACAAACGAAAAAGGAAAGAGAAAATTCAATTACACACCGCCGACTTGTACTTTCGTCTCACCCGTACAATTAGACGCGTATCTTATTTTTTTTTTTTTTTTTTCACGACGAGTTACGGGTACCATTGCACCTAACGGGGATTCTTCGCTTTTCGTTAATATGAGGGAGAAACTGGAAGTGGGTAATTAAAAATAAATGATAATTCTAAAATATATCCTCCGTTCGCAGCCAGGATATTAACTTGGGATATCTTCTTACAAGCTCGCTAATTATCGAAGGTGATTATAATAATATCTGCCTATAATAACACGGCTGATTAGGTATGCAAGGTCGCGTGCGCGTATAATCACGAATTTTACCTACGCGTCGTGTCCGCGCGCCGCCTGCGTTAAACCGTTCAAACAAAGAAATCTTCTACCTACTCTCGCATAGAACGCTTCCAGTGTTAGTAAAGGTACGTAGGTACATACGTACGGGTTGACTTTCCATCCATTACTGCATGGCGTGTTTCCGATCCTCGACTCTCATCGCTGCAATCGCCCGTAAAGACATGACTTCTGATTGTGAGTCATGCAACACTAGAAGCTAAATAGGCATCCCACCGATCGTGCATCCGGCATCAAACTTCCACGCGTGAGTGTTCCTCGCCGTGGTTCTTTTCTGTTCGAATTTTTATTTGCTCAATTCTTTCTCTATACGTTTATTCTTATTTCACATCGAGCGATACCCTACGACAATTATTCTTTGTCGACGCTGCCCACGTTTCATCGGCGTCACGTGTTTATGATCATTATCGTTGAATAAAATACAAAGAAAAGCAGAATCTCTACGATTGTTAGGAGAAGAAATGAAAAAAAAAAAAAAATGAAAAGTAAATTGTATAACTGAAGGTTTTTTTGTATGTACTTTTTTCTATTTTATTACCTTTATATCGATTCATCCGACGTCGTATAATTAGTGAATCTTTCGCAAAATCATCACATCATAATAATTAGCAATCTAATATGGCGTCATAGTTGATTTTAATTAGCATTTTCATTGGTTGTTTCTTTTTTTCGTTTCTTTTTCTTTTACGTCGGTTGCGAGTTCAATAAAATAGCTAACTAGAATCTGGAGGGTAGGGGTGGAGGTGGGAACATAACTAATCGAAATATCAACCATTTTGTTACGATCTGCAGACAGAACCTTCTTTTTTATTCTTTGTCTTCAAAGTGAGTCGGTTATTACCATTGGTACCATACCTATGTGATTGGCGATAAATTGAATCGGCGTGGATAAAGACGTTAATATTTTATGTTCTTCTGCATTGAGAGAAAGCCATGGACGAGTGTTTAGAGCCTTCGAATAGCACAACAGCTAGTTGTGTACTAATATCACGAGGTATACACCTGTCACCACTTCCTAGTTTCAGAATTGCCCTTCTCTACATTGAATCTTAATAAGAATTGTTTTCACTACGACGCTTTATTTAACAATCTTTCACTTTTTCAACCATAATTGAAAAGATTTCAAAATAACGTACAGATGCGTGCTTCGACACGAGAGTATATTATGTGAGTATCTTAAAGTGTCAAAATATTCGCTGTTTCAAGATAGCTAAAAATTCAATTCCGAATGCAACGGATCCTCTCTTTCCAAATTTAAGGAAAAAACGTTCATCAATCGGTTGCCGGCAAATCTTACTCTCTGACGTAATGGAAAACTGATCCGAAGAGGTATGTGATTATAGTCAGTTAATTGATGAGGTGAGTAACTGTGACACGATTATGTTCCTCTGACTTCATTTTATCTAAGGTATTTACATCGGTTTTTTTTTTTTTTTTCTTTTATAAATTATTGCAATGTATCTCAGGTGTCTGCGATTGCCTGTATGTATACCTAAATACATATGTATGCTGTAAGTTACAGGTGTACGATATAAGGGTATTAGGTCACCACCTAACGATCGCATGATTTGTTTGATCTCGTTTCATTCTTTCATTCATTTATTTAAATTATATGCCCTTATTCATTTTATTTTATTCTATTTCATTTATTTTCCGCGACGCTTGCGGCGCTTGTCCTTGTTGTATTTCAAATCACAATCTAGTTACAGATAGCAATTTACAATGATAATAAAGGCAGCGGCGGGTTTAATACTTTTGAGTAGTTTGTATAAATAATAGATATGATAATAATAAATTTTTTCTTTATTACAAAAAATTCGAGAAGGCGATTCTTATATAAGTAGTATATATATATATATATGTATATTATAATTTATATACACGGATTGATTATCTTAAATCTATATACACGGAGTTTTACGATATCAAAAAAAAAAAAAGCTAAAAAAAATAAATAAATAAATAAAAACTACGAAAAGAAGATGGTACAAGCAATTTTCATCTCGTACTCATCTCTTCTTACGTAATACGACGTATTTGCTGAGTTATTATTTCTTCTTTTTTTCTTATTACATTTATAATATACATCGTCGTACATTTACTATACATTTACTACTTAACTTGAGTACAAATTCTATATGTTTGTTTCGTTTGTATACATATAATATCATTAGCTGCTGCTCATCGTTTTAGTTTTAATAAATACCGAGTAGTCGATTTCGTAGGTTGATTACAATTAGCAAACGTATATAAAGTTCGTTAGTCTCTTGGTAATTGTATATAAAAAAGATTGCTCAGCCGCGTACGTCTGTATGGCCATATATCCTGCCGTTCTGCATTTCACATTGAAACAAAACTACATATAATCCAATACGACAGTAGAATTGTGCCAAGGCTTGTAATCTTATTACGCATAATTTTTTTTTTTTTTTTTTACTCTTTCATTCAATTATTTTATACGATTCAATTTTTATTTCTTCTCCTCTCGTCGTCTCAGCTGAGCTCCTCGATTCATTCATCGAAGTCTCTTAGTACGTCGAGTATTCAATTTGTCGTATATAATTATAATAATCGCTAGGCTAGGCTTTTTATTTTTGCACATGTAGATATTTCGTGTATGAGTAATCAGTGAATAGCTGAATATGAATATTTGGGCGATGATCGTTCAGCTTTTTTACATCCCGACACACAAACTCGCGTGGCATTGCATACCATGGAAGGCTTCATTTCTTTAATTTTCGATTCGTAAATTTTTAATTATCCGTTTTGAATATTATTGAATAAAGATATCATATATGTATGTATATTCAGCGGGGAAAGAAAATTTACCGAAAATGAACGAGCGCGTGCATAAATAGGTAGTTTCAGCTGGATAATTAATTGGGACGATTTCAGTCTTTGGAATATATAACGACCGTTTTTGTCTGTTTTATTAAATTATGTCCGTTATAATTATTGCTGCAGATGGCCAATATATTGTCTAACTATAGGAACTCTTCTCCACGAACGTTAACTGCAGAGGGACAATGCGTAGGTGGGCGCTGAAGGTTTGTAAAAACGCGTCGAAAATTTCATGTAACAATGACGACAATTGACGTTCTAATTTTTCGTACGTAATATTCTAATCCGCGAAACGCGAGGATCTTGCACGAGTTCAATACGCTTATAACATACGTGTAAAAATAGTTTGGAATCGAAGTAGTTTGAACAAAATTTTTCTCTCGCCGCATCATTTTTATTTAGATAAAAAATAGTCGAGGAAAACGTCAGAGGTGGAAGAAAACCGTTCCGTTTGACAATTAGAGTATCGACGTTCGAATAAATTTCTAACTCCGTAGCGAGCGGTTTTGTTGAGAATAAAAAAAAATTCTCTCGTCGCAAAATTGAAGCCCGTGGTGTCAAATATACTGGATTATATTCGGGTCTCTCGAACTGCGCAGGTAAAACTTTGGGGGACTTTGAAAAACTTTTATATACTATTTTCCGATTCATGTATGCAGGAAGATTGAATCCGACCATCGCATGACTTGAAAGCGCGGCTCGATTCACGCTCTTTTTTCCCTCGCGTAGCCTTTGCTCGGGTTTTTTCACGAGCGTTAGGAGAATAAATTTCGTCCGCTTACTCGCAGACGTTCGGTATTTGATTATTAGAATGTGAATGCGATGGCTGTAGAGCTCGAAATCATGGCGTACCCAATTCGGGCGAATCCCTGCCGTGACCTCCTTCGTCGAAAGCCCGAATAAAATTTGAAAAATTCGTTCGATCTTGAAACCAGAGTCAACTTTGTTCAAACAACTTCAAGTATACGACGTCGTTGCCCTTTTCCTGGGTTCTACACGTTCGATATCGTAGATCGATGCGCGGTTATATTGACATTGTAAAGTTGTAGAGGTCAACTGGACAGATGAATCAAATTAGTGTACCGTGAATCTGGCGATATTCGAGTACTTTAATTTGAACGGTCTAGTCGAGGGAGTATCCTACTTAGGTAAATTGCCAATTTGCGATAATTGGCACCGTCGTCTTCGTCCCCCAGATTTTTCTTGATAATATATAACGCGCGATTTCGCTTCTCCTGCGTTTCTGCGAAATCGCGGAATTTTTTCACGGTCGCCAATTTATAATTAATCAATTATTCAATCAATCGGTTCATTTGCGATGCGACGGTAAGCTTCAAATATGAAGAAATGATCAGGACACGACGCACTTCTCGGCCTCCTTCGATCCCTGCGACGTCGGAGGTTGACGTCGTCTGGCGCAAGCTACGGCGTCGTTTGGCACGTATGAAATTCTGACACCGCCGTAAGCCCTACGCGGTGGCAAAGCGTACGCTGACGCTTCGTCCGAACTACTCGACGAACTGCACGTCGAACAACAACTCTCTTCTTCCTCCGTTCGCACTCGAGCCGGCAAACCACCTGCGAAACAATTATTCGGGTGAGTAAATAGTTTCGAAAAGCGGCAACTGAAACTTCGATCTTCACAGTCGTCTTCGAGCGAAGATTGCGAAAAACCAAGCAGAAAGGGTATTTTAGAAAAAGTCCAAATCTTACCCCACGAAGAGGTGCTAGCGGCTTCTTCGGGCTGCAGACTCCTCGACCTCGGTACACTCTGAGGTGGAGGAGTGGGGGGCATGGGGACGCTAGTCGTCGCCGAGGCCTCGTCTCCTTGAAATCTGACGCGTCGCGACGTCGGCGTCGGAGGATCCGTCGGGCTGATATTCGTATGAATAGGTGGAGGCGGGGGCGGGAGTTCCGGCATGCTGGAAGCGTGCGTCGGGGCCGAGGTGGGCGCGCAACGAAGGGGTTCCCTGTCCCTCGCTTGCATCAGTCTGAATAAGAACAGACGATCAAAATTTAGGCAAATCGGCAACGAAAAGTTTGAATCGATGAAAACTCTTTAAAAGTCTCAATTTTTGTTTTCGCACCTTCCTAACTCCGTTGGCGTTTCTTCCGGCAGAGTACTTCTCTCCTGTAGGAGCCTTTCCAAATTCCTCTCGAGAAGGACCCTGTCGAGACCTCCGGCTCTGGATCCTCCCGCGCCGAGAGTTTCACTTCCGGTAAAATCGACCGTGGAAACTCCCTGCGTTGGCGTTGTCGCGACGGAAACCGAACCTTGGTGTTTTCTGGGCATCCTCGGGGAATTTCTTGGAGATCCCAAGGTATGTCTCGACGCCGGGGGTGGCGGAGGACTAGAGGAACCTTCGCTGGGGGGTGGCTGCCTCCTCACCAATCTGGAAAACAAAAAATACATATTTTTTTCACACCAGAAGAAAGTGAAGAAAGAAGTCTTTTCGTTCTGCAGTTCAGTTAGTCTTATCACATCCGATGCGTGAGAATCTTAGTTTTTTTGCAGCAGGTTTCCACGTTATCCGCAGACTGTAATATCGCGCGACTCTCACGCAGTCAGCCGACGGTAAAGCTTTTTCAATGCCACCCGAAGGTAACACGTACGCGTTGTTATTTCAAAAAGTGGTAAGCTCGTAGCGCACTTCAAATCGATACTTTCAGCATTTTCGTTTCGCAAAACTTGAATACCCCATCGTACCGATGGCTGGAGGTTTGCCGAGTCCTGGTACTATGCGAATCTTCGCAAAAAAGGAAAGAAAAAAAAAAAAATATGTAGAGACCGAACGGAATACCTTGGAAACGTCGGAGGCAGCGGAGGTCCTGCGGAGGAGTCGCTGGGGGTCGTCGGTGGTTCTCCTTTGCTGCAAGCGATACTGCAATATATGGCACCCCGTCGCGGTAAGAAAGGTCTGCCGAGTAACGAGGTGCGACAGGTGGCACAGCAGAAACACGATTCGGTCGCGTGCCAGTGCTGACCTTCGTGCGACATTTGACCTTGGTCAACTCCGATGGGTTCGCCGCAACTGTCGCAGTACTCGGCGAACGAGGCGTCGAAACAGTGGAGACAGTAAGGCCTGCCCTCCCGCATCACGTACCTCTGGCCGCCCAACTGTCGAAATATCGCAAGAACGATTTAACGAACGTCCGATTCTTTTTTTGTTTTTTTTTTTTTGGCATTTTTGGCATTTTTTTGAGCCAACGCCTGTCTCACCTGTCTGTCGCATTCGAGGCAAGCGAAATGCCTCATGTGCCAAGCTCTTCCCTCGGCCTCGGTGCATTCGTCCGCTAAAATGATTTCGTCGCAGGCGCAACAGCGTGGTTTCAGAGTCTCGGCGTGATGCCGTCCGCAGTAGAGACGTCCGTCCCTCCAGAAGTAGATCAAATCGACGAGGAGTTGCCTGCACACGCAACAGACGAAACAGGCCGGATGCCAGAGGGCAGTGGGGCCCGCCCTTGAAGCCCCTACCGCCATTTCCGCCGCGGCTATGGGTCTGCTGCAGTCCCTGCATCCGGTACCGTGCGGTCGATCCAATTGACTGACGTGACCGCGACCGAGTGCCTCGCGTTTTCTTTGAGCAGCGAATACCCTCAGTTCGCGTTTTTCCTCCTCGGAGAGACCGCTGCAGTAACGAGCCTCGTTATCGTGGGGTGGTAGCTGCTGAAGAAGCTGTCTGACGCGTTCCCGTTCACCTGCGCTTCCCACGTACGGAATCTTGTCCTCGGACAGAGCGCTGAAGTATAGGTGAACCTTGAACGTAAACGCAACGAATCAGTACCGAGATTGATAATTTTTCGAGGATTCGCAACGCCGGATTTATCCGAACGTGTACACCTCTCGTAGCGCGTACGCACACACACGCCTATATGTAACAACAACGTCTCGCCTAAGTCGAATGTATAACTTACATGCGCGGCGCTAATTGATCGGGAATCATTGCCCTGATTAAGCGAACCGCGTGATTAAAAACGAACCTGCCCAATTAAGGTCCGCGCCGGTATCTCATACCCGCGGTGAACGGGTATGAGTATACCTCCGCGGCGACTCGTATATGTACGCGTGTGCGTGTCCCGAGTCGCACACGTAACTCGCCCCGCTAACCGAGGTGGGTAACGCATAGAAAACTTTTTGTCGCGAAGATATAACAGCGTGATCATAGCGGGCGTTATACGAGTCGGCGTAAAGCTCGCCGTTCGGTAACGGATGAAGCTATTACCGCAAGATTGATGTTTCGATTAAATTTAAACGAGACCGCGCGCAGTTTTTTTCTCCATTCGATTATAAATATGGTCTGCGTGAATCAGTGCTAATTAAACGAGAGTGGTACGCGATAAAAGTACGCTCTCTCGGTCCTCCGATTAAATCGACTCGATAACTCTCTCTCCCTCCCTCCCTCCCTCTCTCTCTCTCTCTCTCTCGCCACGAGCTTCGTTCCTTCCGACCGTTCGAGGCAACCGTAGGTACGTACGTACGTACTTCTCGCCGCAGCGAATTCCACGCCTAAAAGTCGCGACTACCCGACCGCATGCGGTTCACCGGGTAGGTCGTTACGTTATTTTTAGCCTCGGCGTAGAAAAAAATTCATTCGGATTATCGCCCGAAATTCACCACCGCTCTTTCGGGGCTTTTCTTCTTCGTCACCTTATTTCTCATCCGCCTCGTTCCTTAGCGCCGAGGGGTATTACGAAAATTGGCGGGACGCCTCTACGCGCTCGCGTCTCACCTGTCGCTTGACCGGTGTTATCCGAGTGATGCATCGCGACAACGGACTTAGCCGGACAGGTGTGTACGTAAACGAGAGGCCTAAAATGTTCACCTGTCCGACGCTCCACTCGCCCGGGTGAGCGGGACCGTCAATGAAACGGGAGGGTGTGGGACACCGGGCTAATTCTGGTTTTTGATAAGAGGAATGAATGTAGGAAAAAAAAATGAAAAAAATAAGAACGGAAGCGTTGTCGATTCTGAATTTATTTTCAATCGGTGTAAGACGCAAAAAATGAGAAAAAAGAAAAAGAGAAAAAGAAAAGGGGAGGAGAATCATCACCCCCGGAAGTCCGTTAATACCAACAGCTCGTTCGGTATACGTAACGTGATATTATACGCGCGGGGACAGAAACGTTGGTATGAAATATGAAGGCGGCGCGAGATGACGCCGCGCGCGGTAGCCGACTCGGCGGTGGTGGTCAGCAGGTTGGACTAGAAGCTCCTAGCGTGATGGAAATCCTGTCCCGTTTAATATGTTTACCCGAGCAAGTACGTGTTTTACGAGGATAATCGTTGTGCAACGCATATTTTCCATTACATCAAGAATCGAGTTCTGTTCCCGCGTCCACCGATACCGACGCCGCAGCCGCCGCAGCCGCCGCCGCCTCTCCTACCGCGCGCTGCCGCATCGGGTATATTAGGTATGCATGTACAGCGCGATTGGAGCGCGGAGGCATCCGGTTATTCGATGTGTATAAGTAATAAATACCGAACTACAACGTCCGCCAACTCACGGAATGTTTCTCCTATCGGAAACATCGAAAGGGTCTCCCTATCTTACCGTCTTTTGATCAACGCGCGTTGGAACCTCTGATACGTCAAGCGCCAAAAATCGGAAATTGAGGGCGTAACCGACGCGAGCGAACCAAAGGGAGAAAAGAAAGTAGTCGTATTTTTCAAATCAATGCCCCGAAAAGGCGATGCGATCGAGCGACGATATGCCCCCGATACGCCGCTTGTATCCCTATCGCAGGTATCGTACGTACGTACGTACGTACGTAAATTTGCATACGACTATAAATATGATTAAAAGATCTCTTCCCACGTGTAAGTTGTACGCGATGCGCGTCGGACGTCGGAACTCCTCGTTACCTGATCGGGTCTTAGTCCGGGCGGAACCCACGTGTACTCCTCGAGGGCGCATCCGCTGTCGTCGTCGCTCTGCGAGTGCCTCTGGTGATGCAGCAGGGCGTCCTGAAGCGGCGGAGGCGCCTGTACCGGACTCTTGAAGGGTTCCGGGATTACCCCGGGGGCGTTCGAGGCCGATCCCGCGGGGCTCTGAAAGGCCATCGCCATGGCCATCGGAGATGCGGGGCCCAAACCCGGGGAGCCGACGAGACCCAGACCGAGTCCCAGTCCCGAGGAACCGCCCGCCGTATCGGAGGTGGAACCCCGCTGGTGTTCCTCGCGAGGACACCTGCAGCTACGGCACACTTTTCTGTAATAACAAAGAGAGAGAGATAAAAATAAGGGATTGATCGTCGGTGCGAAGAGCGAGACGAACGAAAATAGTTCCCGAGGGATTTTTTCGGTAACCGTTTCGGATCGGACGTTTCACGTTACGTGGACAATGAAACCCGCGGCGGCGGGGGGGAGGATCGAAAGTTTCGGTTCCGAGCGTAAAAATTTCAAATCTTTCGTCCGACGCGCGGGCCGCCGGGATTTTCAAGTTTATGCTCGAAGAAAGACTTTTTCGAAAGGTAATGAGCAGCGGGATTCACGAATAGACCTTTAATTAAATCGAATTTCCTGCCGCGAGGTAAACAGACACGGCCCTCTGATCATCGGTGATTATAATTTAACGGAGGTCTATATATCCGCTAATTGCCTTCGGCCGATACGACTCACAGTCGTTAAAACTCCCCGGGAGCCTGACATTCGGTAAGAAATCCGAAATTTTTTTTACCCGTCGTCGAAATAATAAAAATATATCGTCGCTGCGCGGCGCCGGTTATTTCACGTTTTTATCCTCTCTTCTTCTTCTGATTTTTTTTTTTTTCTTTCTTTCTCCGACGAATCTTATTGTTCGCTCTCATTCCGTCGTCGATTAGGTGCCCTGCGCCGCCATCGATTGACTCGTTCGGACAGAATATCGTTCCATGTACTTAATGAAAGAAAAAAATGTCGCCGGTACGCATACCCAAGCGGACATCTCAATACACCCAGACGCGGTGTAGACAGTCGAGGATCTAAAATTACCGTCTAATCGGAAGAAGCAAAAAAAAAAACAACAAATAGAAAAGAAATAGAAAGGAAGAAAAGCCGTGATAGAGACACCTGGCATATGTGAGATTCTTATATAGACACAGTCAACGTGCGGAGGTATCAAGTGTCTCACTCGGAATACTAGCCGAGGACATTAGTCACAATCAGGCTGGGCATTGTGAGGTAGAAGGCGGCCGTCGCTTTGATCGAATCCTCGAGATGCTTTTCAATGGCTGACCTACGACTCCGTGGCGCGGTCTTTGGAATTCTTGCGGAAGTGGAAAAAGAAAAAAAAACAGAAAAAAAAATTTTCGCCTACCTTGGAGAAAATTTTTGCAATCAATCTTTCTATTCCGACAACGATTTCGAGTAGATCGGCGACTTATCGACGCGCGCCGGGACGATTCAACAATGCTCTCGCTCTACGGTATACGGCGAGTCGTGAAACCGATTTACATACGCGTTCGGTTTGTATATATTTTCTACATTATTAGTCGTACGTTGAAAAGTCAACGGACCAAGTCTACCTGTACGTTATGAGATACAAGCGACCGCGAAGGCGAAGGCGAACGCAAAAGGTGGAGCTAAGTGAGTGCAAAATCAACGGGCGAGATGTGACGTACGAATTGCGTGGAAAAAGCGCGTGTGTCAGACATTCGAGTGCGCGTGGGATCTAGAAAGGCGACGATGACGTGCCTCGGCATTTTCCCGACGTGGGCTGACCGGGCGACGCGGATATCTCAGTTCTGGTCAGAAGCACATATCGATGATGTATCGGTTCAATTAAGTGCGACTAGCAATTGATCTTATTTCGAATCTGAATGTGCTGATGTCGAGACGAGTCCTGCGACAGGACCGTTTTACACGTGGCGAGACTGCGATGTATTTCGTTTGTTTTTTTTTTTTTTCTCTCGTTCGTTTGTTTTTTTTTCGTTTTTTTTCCATCAGTTATGAATATGATCGATCGTTCGATTAGGATCGTTTTCTCTGCAATCGTACGGACGAATCGCAACGAGGAGAGAGATTCCCCCGTTACGATAGGAATAGTCGTCGAGTGATACGGCGAGAACAATACCGGTGACTATCAAGTTTTTAATTAAAACTAGATACGAGCGCACAATGTATATATCATGTATTATACGTAGGAAGGTATGCCGAGGCTGCTCGATAGATCTGATCGACTTTCGAGCGCACACGGTATTATTATCCTGCATACGCGATATTACGACACACGTAATCCTACGGAGCGCTATGAAATTCAACTCCCGTCTCACGTTCACAATCGTATCGTTGCGGTCCTCCTCCCTTTCGGAATTAGAAATTAGAATTCACGGCGGATAACCGTCACGAATTCCTTAATCTCGAGATAAAATCCACCTATCGTATAATACGTATTTACGTAGGTCATTCGATGCTGCATCGAACCTGCACGCCGATGGTAGTCTTTTAAACAGCGAGAAAGTCGTTTGCATTAATTCCCAACGATAAATATGCCTTTTACGTATACCCGGTTTTGTTTGTTGTTTGTTTTTGTTTTGTTTTTTGTTTGCTTTTTTTTTTTCAAATTTTATTCCAACTTTGCTTCCGCGCTGTGCACGAGGCGACGAAGCGCGAGAGCCTCCGTTCGCGTTCGTACTTACTCGGCATTGTTGTAACCCGTAGCAGTTGTTCCGCCGGGGTGAATTCTCGCGTGCAACAGACTGTCCAGGTTGTGTTCCGTGACCTCTATGGTATCCGTGACCTTGGTAACATTACCGAAGACTCGATTCCGCGGTAAATTTCTTCCGCCGCCGTTTTCCACTACTACGTTGTTGGTAGCAGCGTCGAGAAAATCTAAACATTTTTCCGTCGGACTGGCCCGTGGCGTCGATAGGGCGGGGCAGTCTACGTTGCCCTCGTTTCGGTTCCTGAGGAACGCGTCGAGGTAATGCTCGTCGGTTGCGGGCAAGTCGTAGACAGCGGGGGACCACGGCATACCGTTATTATCCTGGCAATCTTTGTTCGACGTGTTCTTGCGCGAGTACAATTTTCGCAGATAGGCCTCCTGGTGACTTCGAGTCGCCCAGCATCCCCCTCTCCACCACCTCTTCGAACCCGTCACCATCGTGTCCCTTCTGTGAGCCAGACTGGACATTTTTTCTACTTTATTTCGCTCCCCTCCGGAGGACCTCCGAGTCCCGAGTGTTCGGTGCTCCGGTTCACTGTCGGCGATGCGGCGGTTCCATGGAACACGTGTTCCAGAATCTCTCGTCCCGTTTTCGAAAGGGTGCCTGCCTACCGCCTGTTTCGAGGATCGCCGCCGCCGCGGCGAGGATCCTCGGGGAACAAAGGAAGAAGCCGCCCCCTTCTTCCAGGTAAAAGTACGAACGCCCCGAGGGTGACGGTCAATTTCGTAGTCGAAAGCTGTGGAGCCCCGGAAAAATTCCCCTCGCTTCACGTCCACTACGCGTCGCGTCGATTGGCACGCGTTGGGAAAAATGTAAGGCCCAATAACCGGTAGTGGAGGACATTAACATATTAATACGCGCTCCGTCTCAACTCTTAAGACAGGCACTCAGCCAGATAGGATCTCTCATGCCGGGCCCGGAGCTGTTATTACAGATAATCTTTTATTATTCGTCACTCCGACACTGGAACGTCGCACGGGCCCGTTCTAAAGGGCCCACAAATCGATGTTCGCGTCCCACGCCGTAAAACTACGGTAACGTCCGATGTTTTCCTCACGGGCAGCGGTAGAGTCGTTTTATCGAAAAACGAGAGAAACTCACGAAAAACCTTATTTGGTTCGCGCACTGACTTAGGCGATACCGGCGCACCACCGTCTTTGTCTCGAATCGAACAAAGTTTCACATTCACTCAACCCGATCCAACGAATCCACACATAATCCTCCCAACCACTAGCCGATCAAACGATCCAGACGTTCGCCTCCGTCAATTGAACTCTGCGTCGGCACATTGCGCGTAAAAAAACACATCGACGACACGTCGGACACTCGACTGTGAAAATGCGCGCTCGGTGCGACGAGCGCGAGACGCGATCATCGCCAACGATAATCGGGAACAACCACTCCCGGCGCGTAGACGTCGATCGCCGAAACGACGAAAATTTGGAACAACGCAACACTCTCGGATAAGGGATATCCGTCGAACACTACTGATAATCCTGGACGTGTTCCGTGCGGCGTGCGTTTCTTGCACGCGGCGAGCGGAGGTTGCGCGGTTACTGCCTGCCCGTATTCTTCGGCGGATCTCCGAGAAGTGGGGGCCTTATACTTCCATGATGTTTTCTACGGACGAGGGGCCCCGGAGACGTTGTATGCGTACGCGCGGGGCCCAATACTCTCGTGAGTATTACCACTATCGCCCCGCGTTCCTGTAAACTGTTCAACGGTGTAAGGATACGACGTACGCTACACTTAGCGCCAACTTTTCCAACGTGTTGGTGTTCGATTCTCGGATTTACACGGGGCTATTTTTCACGTCCGTGAGGCCCCCCCGGAGGCACAGACGAATGAATTCCGTCCTTCTCGCCTCCGAACTCGGCTAACGAGACCCCGAGAAGGACGGAGGTACGGATCGGCAGTCCTTAGCTAAACGCGAAAGAAATTGAGGCGCGAGCTCTCGGGGCCTCGGGGCCTCGGGGCCCCGAAACCACGAACGCGGCTTTTTCGGGCACCAATTACGATCCACCGCGCGGAAAATATTCTTCCGCGGTATCGTTCGGAGCGGCCGAACGCGCCGCCCGGGCGAAATATTTTTGGGCCCTAGAGAAGCGGGCCCAAAATTGTCGGCGTCGCATTTCTGTACCGTTCACCGGTTTATTTCAACGAAGTTCACGTTGTAAGAGCTAATTTTCAACTCCAGCTTTTATGGTAAAAAACGTAACGTCGATGTGGGGCCCCTCCAGCACGCCCAGGAAGTCGTAATGACCTGCCGTGGGAATATACTGTACACGTACCTATAAGCGGGGCTCCCGGCATTCAGGGACTCACCGCGAGTGAAAAGAAAATTATTTTCAAAGCGGGTAAGACGCGAGACATCGAGGCACGTACATGCGTGCGTGTGCCACAAACTATTTATAATCGTACTTTCAGCGAGCCGACGTTAAGAATATTGCTTCTTAATAGCGAACGCTTCAATGGCCGCCTGCCACCTGTCCCCCGATGAGACGCTATTGCGGTTCGGATCGTCGAACGTTAGCCACCGATCCCCCCGCTGGAGGCTCTGAAACTTCTGGCGCGTGAAAAATCCACGTTCTTCGAAAGTCCTTGGTTTCGTTGGGGCCTTTTCACGATCGGCGTCGCGGTCGTAACCCCGAAGAAGACGTCGTACCGTCTCGTCGTTCGTTCCACGGACAAGTGGCACCGGACGAAGCTCTCGGGACGAACGAGAGTAGGGGGAAAAAAATAGAATCTCGGATCAATATTTGTACTCCTTCAGACTGGCTTCCGAGGAGTCCTCCTGGAATTGCGTATCTCGTCCGTTTGGTTGGTCGCGGGTTTCTCTCGGGAGACTCCTTAGTGGCTAGACAAACAACCGCGGTGTCGTTCGCCGCTGCAACTGTACGACCGATGGTGGACTTCTTTGCTGTTTACTTTCGGATCTCTCCCCGTTAGAAACTGGCGAGAAACGAACGACGAAGAAACGAACGAACCAACGAACGAACGAACGAACGGAGCCCAAGAGCCTCTCGCGCTGCTGTTTTCTCAACGATGATCAACCTCGCGGAAACCCAGAAGCAGCTATCGCCCCCTCGTTACGATCCGAGGGTCGTTCTTTTCTTCTTCTTCCTCTTCTTCTTCTCCTTCTTCCTCCCTTTTCCAAAATACCCTCAAGTTTTCAGAGCGGTAAAATAGTTGTTCCAGTTGATTCGTAGGTTCAAGTAGCACAGCCGTTAGGCTCTTATTCAGCGCCACCCGTGGGGCAGGGCCGTTCGCGGTCGAGTTCTGTAAAACGTTGGGCAGAAGGATCGCGGGTAGATCCAGGAAATTATGCAGATTGCAGGCTTGGGTCTGATGGGGCCAGCCGCTCGTACGTGATCCAACCTCGACGTGCCGGGCATATTGGTACCGCTGACAAGAGACGAGCGCTCCAACCTCGTACGTATAGTTGCAGGTAGGTAGGTAGGTAGGTAGGTAGGTAGGTAGGTAGGTGTACGTGTGTACTCGGCAACGATTTCGCTCGAGGGCTGATCGTGTAATTCTCGAGTAATATCTGCATCGTCGCGTAGCGTCGCGTCGCCTCGCGTCTCACCGCGGCGGCCCGCGAACGACGGCGGCGTCGTCGTCTCCGGCATCGAAGTCGAGCGTATCGTTTACAAGCGACAAATTCCGCGCCTCGTATCGTAAATAAAGTCCGCCTAACTCGGCTAGGGGGAAAAATTTTTCCCTCGTAAAATTGCCTCGGTTTCCACGAGGTATTATTATAAATAACCCCCCTCCCCCCCCCCCCCTCCCCCCCTCGCGTACTACGAGGTTTCTTTTTGCCCGGAGATCGATGGGCCCCTAGATCGACCGGGAAATAATAACGCCCGGTTAACTACCAGGTACTTAGTTTACCTGTCAAATAATATGCCACCTAGTAGGCTCGGTGCTCACCTATATTGATAATTGATCCAGATCTCGGAGCTCGCGGAGCAATTACCACCTAACAAGCGAAGCTTTTATACAACAACGTCGTGAGTGTAGGTATAGCGGCAAAAACGTGAGGCGAGTCCGATCGATTTATACATCAATCGGGAGTAGAGGAAAATTCAGGTGACGGGTTTGTTCCTCGCCTTTGGACGGGCTACAACATATTTCTTTCGAGTGCTCGTCCTACGCCGCATAAATGCGTGTCATGCCTCGGAGTTGGACGCGTAGAAGGTTGAGACGGGGCCTGAAAAGAGCCCTTTGCCATTCAGCCCGCGGGGTCGCGGGACCGCAACGCCCGGGCATTTCTGATCTATATTTAATGACGGACAGCCCCTGAGTGCTCGCTGCCGCCGCTCGACGCCGCTGAGGAACCCGCTCGTCCGGAGGATCGAGAATAAGAAGAATGAGAAAAATTCCTCGGAGCTACCGAACTATTAGAGGAAAGAAAATAAAAAAATACATATTTTCGCTTCGTTCGTCGGAGCGAAACGGAGACGGAATCGAAATAGTAATGGATAGGAACCCCGCGTAGTCGGATGATCGGTGGTAGAGTGCGGTATGGCGTAAAACTGATTAGTTTCGGTGTCCGGAGGTAACCGGAAATAAGAAAAGGGCGAAGTTCTATAGCCGGTCTGTTAGTCCGGAGGAGAGGAAATAACAAGGTTGTCGGATGTAAAATTTTCGCCGTTGCCGTCGCGGGACGATCGGCCAACAAGTTGTTAAAATAGTTGAGCCGCCGCCGCCGCCGCCGCCGGTCGGATCGAGTCAATTACTCTGGTGTCAGGATCAATGCCTCACAGTATATATCCTTTTATCCCCTGTCCAGTGTTTTTGTCCATCGGGATTCCTAATATTTTTTTGTTTTTGTTGTTTTTTGTTTTTGTTGTTTTTTTTTTCTTCTTCTCCTCTCCTCTCCATTCGATTCATGTCGTTTCATTTTTCCCGTATACCTTCGGTTTTCTTCATTCCTCGAAGATGGTCTGTCTCTTCGGTCTTCGCACGCGATCCGGTTTCATCTATCTCGTCCAATAAACATCATTCCATCAGGGGAATTCTTAACGAAGTCCTGCAAACGGCGATACCTACTTCCTAAGTGGTCGCAAACTCCGTTCTCCCCCGGATCGCGACGTCGCTCCTGCACCTTCCGTATAACGTCGCCGCGTCGTCGCCGCGATTCGGTACGTGCAATCTTCCTCACAAGCCGTGCCGATCCCCCTTTCGACGCGTCACTTCTGTAACGATCGGTGCGTCGGATCTCGGAATTATTCGCGATCGGGTATCGAACGGGGTTACGTAATACCTAAAAGGGCGCAAACTAAGATTCTATCGTAGTAGTGCCCGGTAAAAAGAACTCCTCTTCGCGATATCCGCGGCGCCGCGTCCCGCTCGCTCTCTCTCTCTCTCTCTCTGTGTACGTACGATACTTCGAAAAGGACGAAGGATCACAGCGATCCCCATTTACGGTATAGGACGTCCTGCTTAACATTTTACAACTTAACAGGAGCCTCGAGCCCTCTGGAGTCGAGTCAGCCGTATACACGTACGTCGTAATACGAGTTGTCTTGATCGTTTCATTTCTCCCTGGGCATTTTCTCTTTAAGACTATCAAATTGCCCCTCCGCTCTGTCCCTCGTTTTCAAAACTTTTACGATCCAGGTCCCGCCGAATCTCCGTCTCTCTTTTCGACGACGAATTTTTCATTCTTTTTTTTCTTCTCTCCTTAAAAACGTATCAACACTCCGTTGTTGTACGTCGGTCGAATTGCCCGGCAATTCGAGTAATGGGTATACCATACGATTTTTAACCACGGCGTCCACCTTCTGGCTTTCAACGGTGCTTCCGACTTCTACGAAGAGACGATCGTGTCCCGTTGCCGCTATCGGAGGAACGAGACGGAGTCGGACAGCGAGGTGTTCGTCGGTCGGTCCATCCGTCCGTCCGTCCGCGGTACGTCCATCGGTCCGATCGTTCGCCCGCCGCTTTCGAACCTTCTCTAGTCGTATAGAAGATCGCTACGGGGGAATGGAAGATGGACACGCACGCGTTGTTGACCCGAGGTTGTGCAGTGCGAAGGTAGGCGCATATACGCGTGTGGATATAATGTAGATACGCGTATGCGTGTATTCAGGAATACCTCGGGTACATGTACACGTACACGCGCGCGTGTGCGTTAATACCTTAACGAAACATGCGTGTACACGCGTCGGCCTATAGCGTACGCGCGGGTAAGGCATGGGACGACCGTACGAGCGGTGGTCGGAGTAGAAAAGGCGCTGCTGACCACAGAAATGGAAAAAGGACGATCCGAACCATATAATCAACGAATGTACGGCATTCCGTTGGCCAAACGATTTAGCGATCCCCGGCGTCCCTCGATCTCCCTTATACGGGGTGTGACCCGAATCTACGATCGCGGGGAGTTCGAACGCCGCCGTCGAAACGTCGCACTTCCTTTTTCTTCGACCAACTGCCAAATCGCGACGACCTCGTTTCGACGAGTTTGTCGAAAAATTGAGAAAATCGGCGAACTCCGCTTCGCTCGGTTTCTTCGGATTCTTCGCGCCTCTTTTTCTAGCCTCCCGGAAACCGGGCGAGCTTCTCTCGTAGGGGTTGGTCGACGCGCCGCTAAGGTTTCCGCACCGGAGTTACGTTCTTACGGTAAAATGTACCGGCGGAGTTTATAGATCGGACTCCTCGACGACTCCGGGTATCTTACGCGCACGATTCCCCCGCCCATACAAATGCAATTTCTTCGGCTCATTTCACGTTTACGTACACCTTTACCATATGTATATTATCTAACTAACAATTACCCATATGTACGTTTTATTGCGGAGTGCACGCGCTACCTACTACCGCGCATGACTCGCAAGTAGTAATATACCCCGTATACCGCTATAGTTGGGATCGCCGTACAATTATATCCCTTGCGTTATGCGAATATCTTGTACTTCGAGATTCGACGATTGCAACGTCGATTTTCTCACAGTAATTCGGTGATGGAGTTCGTTTTTCCTCACAAAAAATATTTCACGAAATACGATCGTTACGGTGTTAAATAGATACGCGCTTTCGAAACAAATTGAATAATAATAATAATAATTTCTTTTTACAGAAATTTTAAATTACCTGTAATAAAATTCCCGTACGTATACACATATGTATACCTGGTCGCGATCAAATGCCAAGGCCAAATCGTATTACCGATCGCTATACTCAATGGCGTGTTTCGATAGTTTAATCAATTATTCTCTCTCTCTCTCTCTAGTTTTCTCTCCGTGATTCGTTTTTTCTCGTCATTTTTTTTTTTTTTTTTTTTTTTTCTTCTATTTCGTTGCCAATCAATTGTCAGTACGACTTCGCGGACGTCGTCTCGTCGTGAATTATGTTCAATGAGAAAATTTCAACCGCTCGATGGCCGTTTCTATTTTATCATCTGCTCTCTACGCGCGAGTTAGACCGTACGTACTTCGGAGTGCGGGGGTTTAGAATCGAATTTTTGAAACACCCTGTACAAGTGCCGAGAAACCGACGAGTAAAGGTGTATACATATATACACGTATACGGAGGGTACAGATGTGTACGAGATGGCGGACGAATCACCATCGTAAAAAGATAATTACACGTAGATACAGACGTACACAGTCGATGCTTCGTACTTCGAAACACCCGAATTTTTTGCCTCAGCTTCCTTCTGAAATTATCAACGTCATATTGCACATAAATCCAGGTTCACCAAAGTGTATTTCATTTTTACAAATGGCCACCCGACTTCAATTATTCGTCACCAAGGTATAATTGTCATACCGTAAGGCATTTACGAATCGTATGTATTTTAGTTTTTCCATTCCGAAGACCGTGCCGCAATCATCGCTCGATTTGGACCACCTCCTGTCGATTCGAATTGGATTTTCAATTAGAAACGCTATAGGTGGAGCGTAAATTTTTTTTTGTTTTTTTTTTCTACCATTTTCCATTTCTCGTACATAAATATTTTGTCCTATTATTTATTCATTTTTTCCTCATTTCTTGTTTTTTTTTTTTTTGTTTTTTTTTTCTTACTATTACCGACCTTCGGTAGTCACGCATTAATTCGTAATGATATACATCCCATTTCGTTGTGCCACACATACACGCCTATCGCCTAGATGTACACATCGTGTTTAATTGAGACTTTTAAACCGCGTAAAGAAGTGCGTGATCTGTGACGAAGAATCCGAGACGGATATGGTGCATGAATTGTACGTAGGAAGCATAGTAATTATAATAATGATAATAACGGATAGAAAAAATTATCGAAACGAATTTCTATACACGTATTTTTGTAGGGTTTTTTCGCCGCTTCGTATATCGTGCGTTAGCGCATGAAAACCATTTTTTTCTTTTTTTTTTTTTTTTCTCTTCTGCCCTCTCACATCTCCATGATATTATAATACGCGGCGATTAGAATTTAGAAACGAAAGTCCCAGCTTGACGATATATTTCCTACATGAATAATGGGTCCAATTAACTTCTTTTTATCACAAAGTACTGTAACATTCGTTCTTTTTTTTTTTTTCTTTTTTTTTTCTTTTTCTCCTCCTCCTTCTTCAATCTCTCGTTTTGTTTCGTCTAATTTTCGAAAGGTCGACTCTCGGATTGCTCGATCTTTGTCAGCCCCGAGCTGTTTTGAGCGCGCGGCGGCCGAGGGCGGAAATTTTTAAACGGAAAAATAATTCGGGGAGAAGGTCGACCACCGTCCGTCTATAATTTGGAGAAAAAAAATCGTTGGTAGCCCTCGGGCCCCCGTTTCGGGGCCTCATTTCAAAGTCTTGTACTCGTTCAAAAGCTGACGCTGAGCACAACGAAGCTGCCGAAGGGGTTGCTGCCCGTATTGCCCGCCTCGTACATTCGTATTAGATTGCCGCTTCGAAAGCATCTGCGTGCTTCCGCTGCGTCGCTTCGGTAGCGAAATATTTACGTACGTGCAGCTAGCGGGTGGTCAATTTAGAAAATCGCCAAAGTGGATGCAATTTTATTCTCACACGAAATGAAACGCTGCTGACTAAAAATCGTATAGGTTTCGATTTTCATATACTGCGGCTTCGAAAATTACACACGCACGAAATTAAGAACGAACGACAGGAGTTAAAGGTTTTTTTTCACCCCCGATCGCGGTAAATTGCAAGTTTTATGATGGCGATATTTTTTCTTTTTCTTCCTTTCTCTCGAGGTACAGTTTTCCAGAAGATTCGAAGACATTAAGTTGAGCGTGTTTCAAACGATGGACACCGTATATGTTACACGCGCATAGGTACGTCGAGTTTTAATTGGCTTTTATACGCAAGGAAAACTGCTGTTGCATTTTACATACGGTACAAGCATCATTCGCATTATATAGTATATTATATGACATGTGCGTAGACGTACAGGTATGTACGCATATTTCATCCTCGTAATTAAAATACCGTTTGATCAAAGTTAATGATTCGTTTTTTTTTTGTTTTTTCCAACTGGCGTCGATGAATCGCAACGCAGAGTATATACCAATATACGTGGTTGTTGTTTTTGTTTTTTTTTTCATCACATTTTTGAGGAATGAAAATGTTCTCTAATCTTTTATTTTATCATCAATATATCTATGCATTCGCCTTTCAATGAAACTAACTCTCATTTACATGCCATTTACATATATCTATACGTATACATATATGTTCTTGCATAGTGCGGATAGAAGAAATATTTTGAGATACCATATCTTTTCTAGTTTTCGATTTTGTGATATGCTCTTTTTTCGAAAAGCTAAAGAAAAAGGGAGTGGAATAAATGTCGAGTGAGTCGACGTGCATTACGTACTTAGATTATTTCAGTATTTCGTAATTCAATTCGTAATGATGGAATTAAATTTTGTAATTCAAATAACTAATTTAATATTTTTAATGTAATTTAATTCAACCGGACCTGACGCAGCACTTTACGATCGTACGTATACATGAACATATCGTGGCATACATGCATACGTACGTACATATCACGTATAATGCGTACAACGTGCCGATGTAAATATGAACAGGCGCATACGATGATGATTTTCTTACATCGAGGCTCTATGGGGTGAGTTTTTTCAAACTCGGAAATTTAGCGGAGCTCGATTCGACCTTGGAATTCGAAAAGAACCACCCTATAGGACAATTGTCTGACTTTGGAAGTGAAAAAAATTGCTGCAACAATTTCACGTACATCATAACGAAAGAATTTGTTGAAAAATTTGGGTAGTCGAAAAAAGTACGTGAAATACACGCAGATCATGCGAGTCCTCGGATCGATTAACTATTGTTCGCGTGCTTCTAGTTTCGAACCTCGTTCGGTATGAATTTGATAAAAAAAAAAAAAAAAAAAAACAACGACTGAGAACAAATGAATAAATTCGGGATTCCACGCGTAACTCGTAATATCAGCAACGCAGCTTCGAGCGCATGGCGAATAATACATATGTACGTACATAAACTTACCTATGTAAATACATACGTATACCTATTAATTGCCCCGCAGTGGTATTCGTGCAATGCCGGGCGGGTAATAATGTTCAAAAAGAATTATGACTCTGTTTTTCGAGTATACATGGGTATATACGTTTACCTTATGTGCACATGATATTTATGCAGCTAAGAGGAAGCAATCTTCCAAAAAAAAAATACCTCTATGTATAACATAACTCCTAAAATAATCCCACATTTACCTGCATTATACTCGACTGATATCCGTGTCGGTACGCGCGTGTGTATAATACGAAATGAGAGAACGAAATGAGACAAAGAACGAGAAAAAAAAGAACAACCGTAGATGTACAAATTGTTTTATACTTTTCTTATTTCTTTTTTTTTTTTTTTTTTGGTGTTGTTCCTCGTTTTTGACGTACCCGCACAGGTTACTACACGTATTAGATACAAGCTACGGCAGTTAGCTCTTAATATAATTTTCCCCTTTATTTTTAGCTGCCTCTTTCAACTTTGTCGTTTCCTGTCCTTATTGTATATAGTATGTATGTGTATAATGTGTTCTCATCTCATCAGATGGGAATGGACATCGTCCTGTCGCCATCGTCGTCGTCTCGATTTTGCAGCAGCAGCAGCACTAGCAGCAGCAGCAACGGCGGCGCAGCAGCTACAGCTCGTCAGAAGTAACGCGAGTCTGGTAGGTGGTCTTCTCGAAGGGTAAAAAGCAATTTTAAAAATCTTCCGAGAACCTTTTACTCCACCTCATAATTTTCAAAGCAACGAATCATCGTTGTTCAATTTTACAGCCATAGCAACGCAACAATTTTCATTTGGTTACCTTTTTTTTCTTTTTGATTGTTTTTTTCATTCATACCATTGTCATCTCGCGACGCGTCGTTACGAAGAATTAGAGAAAAAGAAACAAGAATCCACTCTCTCTGAAAAACACTGTACGCGATTCGAAGACGCGCTACGTATGAAATGTGAAGTGTTAATGGGTAATTTACAATTTACACAACGTTGCGCCATTTCTTTGCGGCGGATTCGTCGTAGCTGCAGTAAAATGATTTCGAGTAGCGACGATATTTTCTTCCTCCCGTCCGTCCGTACGCACGAGCGAGTGTAAATATTTTCTGCCGCGCGCACACCTATGAGGTAAATGCGATAAAACCACTGTTGAAAAAAAAAAAAAAAAAAGAAAGAAAAAAAAAAAACAAACGGGTGTTCGTTCTGCAAGAATTACCGCATCGTCAACTTGGCGAGGCTAATTACGAGCGTATTAAAGTATCAAATTAATTGGCTTGCGCAAACCTGCATAGCTGCAGCGCGTCGTATAATGGTGGTACGCGGGTATATCTCCCGCCGGGGGATAAATGTTCCCGGGCAATCTGATCTAATCGGGCGCGATAATTTTCAGACCTATTTTATACCCATAGTTTACTTTAACAACTTTAACAATTTTCCTTTTCATAAAAAAAATAAAATAAAATAAAATAAATAAATTAAATAAATAAATGGGGAAAGAAAAAGAAAGTGAGAACGCCAGCTACTCATGAGTACCCCCCCCCCCCCCCCCCCTTCGGTCATTACTATTTTCCTCATTCTTCTCGTCTCCGACCTTCATTTTTTCTGCACACGATTTTCGTATTCCTTCTTACCTTCCAGTTAGTGAATCACGAATCTGCACAGAGCAGGTGTATCATTGTCTCATTTCGCGAATGGACGTCACGAGGAATCGATTTTACGATCTGGCGAGAAGAAAAGTTGTGAAATAAAAATAATTATTAGAAAGCGAGATGGATGAGGTCAGGTTCTGTGAGCGGGGGTTGATGTCTTGTTTCAATGTACTTCAACATTACTATTCGTATAAAATCGCACGTACGTACGTACATACGTGCGTAAGGGAATGAAGCGTAGATGAGTAGATGAGAGAACGCCGTATTGTTCTTCGGAGTTACGAACACGGGGTATGAATGTAATTTCTCACACGTGTTCGCTAACATATTGCCAAGTGAAACATGTATAATACGTCGACAAAAGCGCACGTGCAACGCAGCGCGTATGTGCAGCAGGGCGGCCCACATGAGAGGGAGACAGACAAAAAGTGGATGGATGAAATATTCCTTTGCAATGCGATACCCCCCCATTCGCGCTAGCTTATTGGTATGTATGTATGTACGGGGATAATGCACTCTTCCCTTCGGTAACATTGCCGACTGCGAATGCTCAACAACTACGAAACAAAAAAAAAAAAACAGAAATAAACCAATAAAAAGAAGCAGGTAAAACGGCAATTAGAACGGTGAGAAATTCGAATTTCAAATTCGAAAGGTTGTCGTGGGGTTGAAATTATTTAATATTCATTCCGTAGATCATGGTGTACCGCGAAACATTTGTAACAACAAAAAAAAAAAATTAACAACATTAAACATTTTATTGAAACTAATTATCACCCCCCAGTTCATCGTAATTGTGTCGATAATTAGTTTATCTCCAAAGATAGAAAGAGATCAAATCGGTGAGAAGTGACATACGAGAAAGTAATAAGGATTAAGGCGAGAATTCCCGATTACTTCCGAAAACCAAACCCGCCGATAACAAGTGTCGTTCGATCACTCGGCTAGAAGCCGTCGACCAGGAAGTAGGTACGACAAAATCGGGGCATATCGCTCTTCACCTTTGTTCCCACTCACTCGGTCCTAGAGTGGTGCGGGGCGCAGCTTACACAGCTCGGGGAAACAACAAACGGCCAACCTTGACTGACCTGACTTCCAACACGGCTACCCTCGATAAAAACAACGACGGATCTAACGTAACCCACATTTCCACCCAACTAGCAACGGACAGTGGTCAGGTACGCATTGAACAATCACCGTAAAACAAGTTCGCAATTTGTAAATTTTTGACGCCGATAATGAAGACAGAATATCCCCTCAAACTATCGATCTATGGAAAAATATTTTTATATCCTACATCTGAATTATCGACGTCGCTATTTTTTTTTAAAAAATTAACGTCGAGTCTAACGTTGTTCAAAATTTTCCGTTGTTCGCGATACTTTTTCTCTCGTCATCGCGCCGATCCTTATAGTTTATCAGCGAATAAGGAGTTTATTAATTATTCCGCCGAGGGCCTACGAAATACACGGGCATTAACGAGCTAGACGCATTACTATCAATTAGAAGTAGAATATAATTCCAGAAGCACCGAGTTGGCCATTCCATTGGTCGTAGTCCGCTGTGTACGTTTCTACTCTAAACAATGTGAATAACAAAAACGACGAACGAACAAACTTAATCCTTTGTAAGGGCTTTCCTCTACGTCCGGAGCCTTCAGCAGCGATATCCCGTTCTCTGTTAAATGCGGCTATGCTAATTTCCTTAATGCTCGGAGCCGTTCATAACGTCGTTAGGATCCGTAGGAAGGGACGGGGCGGACGAACCGAGGTGACTGAGAGGTGCGCGAGGCACACCCTCGAACGAAAGTACGAACGGGGCTCTGTATCCAATTTTATACCAAGTTTTCCCCGGGCTGAGAACGATGATCGAAGAAGAAGAGGAAAAAAAAAAAAAAAAATTGAACGAACGAATGAAGAAAAATGAGGAATGAGAAAGGGAAGCGAACGAGCGATATTACATGTGAGCTTCGCGGAAGGAATTCACACGCGATCTTCCGAACGACACAAACGCCTCACGGGCAAATCCATTGGGAATTAAATTCCGTCCGGTAGTTGTTTAGTTATTTTCAATTGTTCGTTTTTTCTCTGTTCTTTATTTTTTGCTACCTCCAGCTCCGCGTGTCTCGTAGGAATGCTAATTTTTCTGCTCGGACTTGAACGTGGAAAGAAAATTTTTTTTTCCAAAACTTTTGTAATTGGGCCCTGAGGGAGGTGTTCATCCAACAACAGGACTCTGTTTTTCAACTTGTGCTATACTCGTTTATACTATAACTACATCGCGCCTTTTATTCGTTACTTTTTCCCCTGTTTCTCCCCCCCCTTGCTGCACATCAGGAAAAACTTTTTCTTCCTCACACTTATACACGTGTGCGAAAATTACCGCTACAATTTTTCCGTTTTTTTTTTTCTCTTCTCGTTTTCTTCTTTTTTCTCCTCCTCCCCTCTCAAGCGGGTAATACTCGGAACATTTCGGATCATTCAAGACGCACTTTTGAAAACGCTCTCCTATTACAGGGAGTGTTAAAGTTTTAATCGGTGGAGAGTTTTGCGAAATTCATTCGGAAGCGATTTTATAATCCAGATCCTATCGTAGTTGAGGTACGAAATTCGTTCGGGTATCCGCGACGCACACGAGGTCTAATATAAATTCTTTTTTTTGGTATCATTTAATTTCCACACGAGCCGCACAATGTAAAGGATTCCTCTTTTCTCGTCTGCTACAGATAAAATCTATTCACGTTATATTACGGCAGGGATAAGCTGCGGCGATTCTCAATGGAAATCCCAGTTCCAACGGCGGAGAGGATTTATTACACTTTCTATAATCACTCGAATATATCGTCGTGTCCACCGCGATATAATGCGTGGCATACGTGGCCCCGATGCAGTCGAATATTGAGGTCCTCATTAGACGACGCCGTCCCTATCCGTATACGGTCGTAAATAATATTCAGATATCGGTAATCGTAAACGTAATGTATTGATATATTGACGGGACGTAAAAAATATTAAAAAAAATAACCCGACAAAGACATAGCTCGGCTAATCGCGTCGTCGAAAGCCTTCATTGTATAATTTTGGATGTTCCGAAATTCAATCAGCGTTTTATTTATTTGTTTTTTTCGAAACTCTGAAAAACGGGGGGGTTTCCTACTGTCCCCCTTCGAAAGAGAAATTAGGTCGTTCGCGCGTTCGGATTCGATCGTAGTTCTCATCCTCTTTGTCACCCTCCACAACACCTGAGTACCCGACAATGTATCCGTACAGACGTACGCGTACGCGCCCCAGGTACATGTTTATAGGTATAAGTGTCACGCGGGTATAAAAGTGCGAAGTTATTTCTTGTAAATTCTGGAGGGTTGTAAGCGGCGCGGTATCTCGAGCCGTGAATCTCCAAAGGCGGAACGTGAATCATGTATAAAGTCAACCCGGTAAACTTTTATCTCTGGTTCTCTCTGCGCAGCGTCTTCGGTACCGCCGTGTCGAGGAGCGTATAACGGGGCGCCCCGGTTAACTCCCGTAAATCGTACGCGGAGTGAAGGAAGGGTTCAAAAGTAAAGACGCTAAATCAGGGGTGCGGACAGAACTCGCGGGGAGCTGCCGGGTGGGGGGGGAAGGGGAGGGGAGGGAGAAATATGATTTACTATTTCTGACAGGATTAATAATTTCCAGCGTTATATGGGCTGGTTATGGGTACCGAGCGCCGCGAGTCCTCCTCACCGGGCGCCAGATGCTGCGACATTTCGCACCTCCTTCGGGGCCTTTATATACACAGCGCGAGCTATATAGGTACCGTACGCGGCTGTCTCTTCGCCTGCAACAACCGCCAAAGTTATTCATTTGCAAATTTGCAGATGCGATGGAATTCTTGAAGCAACCGTAGCGTTATTACTACCCCTCTCCCCCTTGCCCTTGAATTATTCGCAACGCGTGAAACGTGGCGGGAAAAAGTAGGCTGGTAACCGGCCAACTTATAATAAAATACCGATCACATTGATTGCACGCGCAACGTTGTTGAATTATTTTTTTGCGAAGAGACAATAGAAGTCACATCTTCTTTGAATTGAATTTACGTTTGTAAATTTCGTATATTGAGATAGGATATTGGATTTTTTTTTCCACTTTAGTACATAGCGCGTAGAATTTTTTTAATTTTCACACAATTATGTCGTCTTTGAGAATCTATGAAAAATATTTTTTTAAGATCCTAAAAACGTTGAAAATCGCGTGAAATCCTGTGGAATAATGTTCGTTTCGTCGGAATCGTTGGATAATTGGCGATGCTCGGAATCGGGAGAATTTGGATGTGATGTCGGGTGGGAGTTTGGGTTTATAACCATCGGGGTTATACGCGTATCTGCTTCTCTGCCCTCGGGGTACTAATCAAGTAATTAGTATCAGATCCCCTTAGGAGCAGCAAAACCGTGGCTTATCAGATAATACCATCTTAGCTTCGAGTTCACTAACTCAAGTCTCTAAACTTCCACATCGAAACGACGCTTTATCCTTGTAATCCACCGTGTAAGACCGTCTCAAGTTCGTCCTAAGATACACACCCCGACTTACGCATCACCCGACCATGCGCACCTACCGATAGGTGGTAAAAACTATCCGGAGAACTTTATTTAAAACGGAAGAAAAAAAGAAGAAGAAAAAGAAAAGCGTTACATCCGAGCGATGATTCACAGCCACCCGTTGCGACCCCGAGAAATCGGTTGTAAGAGACACAAAAAAAAATTGGATGCAAAAATTTCGCCGTGTTATTTATACACGGCGTCATGTTTTAACCGGTTTCTCTAACGCGTTTGAAGTTTTCGAGAATTCCCGTTCTGACGAATTTTTAATCTGAGAATCGCGTGTTACGTTTAATTTTCCGTACAGATTTGGTACCCGCTGGGCTGCAGGTAGGTACGAGGTGTTTCGCGGACGTGAATTAATTCGATGTTTCGAGAACGCCGGCGCGTAATCACCGTGACAAATGGAAGGATGTGCGTCGCGCTGCGGAGAGAAGTGAAGAGAGGAAAAAAAGAAAAAAAAAAAAAAAAAAAAAAAAGGAAAGAGGAAAGAAGTCCGTAATGAGGATGTGAACGCGGGCCACCGGAAGTTCGTCTATGGAAAAGAATCCGCGAGAGCGCGGCAGCCCCGGCTCCGTAGGAGGGTGAGTTTGTTAATTTGTTAATTAACAAGATCTTCCGAAATCGTTATTCATAACTTATGGACTGACCTCATCTCCTCCCATAGTTAATGGAATTTATAAACAACCCTCCCCAACGCAACACGACACCCTCATTCCCGGTAGCCGGTACTTTACCCCCATCTCGTCTTCCACATGCGTCGCTATTTACATGAATATAAATACGCGACCACGTGATATTTCAACCCTCGACCACCCCCCCACCCTCCTCCCCCTGTTTCTCTCCACGTACACGCGACCGGGTCGCATTTCTCCACGCTGAAAATTCCGGAGCGCCAACGTAAAAAAAAAAAAACAAAAAAGAAAAAAAACATTCCTAGGATTATTTTCCCAAAAACTGGTCGGCGTTTCTGACCAAACGGATAACCCTCGGTTAAATTTACTGTTTCGGATAGCGTTCGTGTTTATGATTATGATTGGTACGACTCCCGAAGGTCTCGTTTTCCGCCGATGTACGAATGCGCGTGTGCATGTTCACGAAAATACCCGTCCGCGTACCTACGTGTCGTCCGACGCGTGTGCGTATTCATTACACATGAACGGATATTGTAATCGTGGGACGAGAGAGACACGTCGTTACGACGGACGGTTGTAAGCGCGCACGGCAGACGGTTCGGCAGCGGCCAGGCAGCAAGGTTTCCAACAAGCGCGCGGCGTTAAGTCGAAAGCCGCGCGAAGGAGAAACTCGTGTATGCCGAGATATTAATTACAATTGCTCGACTTGCAACCCAATTTAGAAACAAGGTTCTCATTTGCATACAAGTATCGTTTATTCACGCACACGCGTTTGTTTTCAAACACCTCGTATATACAAATGCATCGCAGGGGTGGTCGCCGCTCGCCATGGAATTCCATTATTTATTCAATTTTTTTTTTTTTTTCTTTCCCTCTCTCTTTTTCCCGTCCCGTAACTTTTTTTTTTTTCTTCTCATTCAGATTCCGGACCATTAACGTGTCCCGGGTATTCCATATAAACCGCGAGTGTCGACGGGGTAGTCATTATTCCCCCGATTGGTTTATTTTATTTATTTTCTCTCTCTCTCTCTCTCTTTTCAAAGCGCGAAAGTGTTAAGGCGATGCAATTATATGGCCGTCGACGAAATCCCGAACGAGCTTTGGTTAATTCCGATTCCGATTCCGATATTCGCTTTTTTTGATTCACTCGAGAAACGACAGGTGCGAACGGATACGAGGAACGGTGAAAGCTCACCGTTGCCGCTTAAAATCCTATTTTACGATTACTGTCGTTGAAATCGCACGAAATCCGGACGCTTGACGACTATTTAAATATTTTCCTTATATCGACAAATGTTAAAATTCCGGGGATACTTTAAATATATACCTGTGTATTTTTTTCGGTTCGGTTTCGCGACGTGATTATTTTTTTGTTCCTGAATTCCGAATGTCGAACGTCGCCGAGCCATCGGCTCGTTCCGGTCGATGATTCGAATACACCTGACGCAACTTGCGGTAAGAAAAAAGGAAGAAAATTCAAAAAAAAGTCGAGGATCACGACCTCGTCTATACGAGAGACATTTGACGAAAATGTCATCGGAAGACGATACAAAGCAGCGTTATATTAGTTCCGTAAACTTTCCCTAATGTCAGCCTATGGCGGACGGATGGTCTGACGCTTCGAGAAATAACGGCCCTATACCGTGAGTTATCGCGCCTGAGGTCTAACTGTTAATACCTACGACTGTAATAACACACGAATCTCTCAGAGCGTGAAGCAAACTCGGTGTACGGATATACGGAAAACCTCCTTCGGAAACCAGAAACCTCCTTCGGAAATTTCCTCCCTCTGGCACCCCTTCGCCCTCCACGTGTACTCGCAGCACACCTATTATACCTATACACGCACAGTCCGAATACTTGGCGGAGTCGAGGTCGCGAGGCCGTAAGTGTCACGAAGTGCTCGTATTCGATCGTTCGAGTAATCTTTTAAATCCCTCGGATCCAACGAGGCGTCGTGTAATCTCCCCGTTAATTTAATCAATTCCTAATTAATGGGACTCTCGGCGGCACCGGCGGCGCGGCCTTCTTCGCTCTCGCGACTCGAAGGATCTGAAGATCGTTCCTGGGAACTGGCAACCCAAGTTACCGACCTGCAGGGCGGGATGCCGACGCGCGAACCTTCTCCCCACGCTCGTTCCGAGGTGATAAAATTGACCGACTTTTCCTCCGTGGTACCTGCGTGTTTGCGTACGCGCGAGTTCGATATATATATATGCGTAATTTACTTATACTCTTCTTTCACGCTCGGCGAAGCGCGTGAAGCTTAAGTGCATCCAGCGTAATGGACGGAGTGAACTTACTCACGTGTACAAGTCGCGTCGGTCAAAGACGCGGGGGTAATTAGTGCTCGCCGCCATTAGCGGCTCGGCCGTTCGAACTTCTTTTTATTTTTCATTTTCTATTTTTTTCGGAAAAGGGAAAAAAGGTCACGTCGGGGTCGAAAAAAGCGAGAAGTTCGTTTCTCGCAATGTCGACGAATTTTGCTACCCTATTCTGCTTTACCGCGTCAGGCGCCTGTAGCTATAAGTTCCCTTACACTGGCAAACGGGTAATACTCACCCCTCTCGCGAAGTCTTTAAGTTTATGACGCTTTTTATGCATTCATAACGTTATATCGCCTCTTTAAGGGGGGGGGCGGGGGCGGGGGCGCGGGACTAACAGAGACGGGGAAGACAGCTACCAGGTGGGATTTGGTAAAATGCGAATGGGGTATACGTTCGTGCTTTTTTTTAAAACGATCTCTACGCGCCCTTTAGCTTCACCTGATAGCCCCTTCAGTTTTAAAGCTTTGTGGAAAATTACTTGTCACGTCGAACACGCGTTCCAGCGGAGGTAAACGTAAACGTAAACTGGTATAAATGAAGAATTTCTTATACATAAATGAAGCGTTTTCGACGGCGAGCTTTTGAGTTTACACCGTGCAGGGAAAGCTGCTCGAGAAACCGTTCGTATCGACGAACGTACGAGCGAACGTAGAACGCGTCGGCGAGACGATATCCGTTCTAATCTCGTCGAGATTTATTCAAGATCGACGCGAATCTCTGCGTACGTTTTTCACCCTCCGATCGAGAAGGAATAGTTCGAGGGTGAATCCGTGTGGGTGGATGGGCTTGTGCGCGCGATGCGTCTCGGGCGAAGAAATTACGAAGAAACGTTGGCTGGGATCCGTTGACCGAGAGAAAATAAATGACGTTTTTGTCATCGGGGTGAAGATAGCGCACCGCGCGTAACGCAAGAAAATCGTGAAGAAATCGTCGTAGTCACACAAAGGAGCAAAAATGCACAATGGAAATGTCATTACCGTCGTCTACTCCGCGCTGCCCTTTTTCGAGGACTCCGATACGCCGGGCGAGCTTTCATCAACCTATTATACCCAAAGAGACCCTTTGTCCAAGGCCAAACTTGACCTGCGCTCGAGATACACGCGGTATACATTGTTATATATATATACGTATACGTTACACCGCTAAAAACGAATTCGTCACAATTCGTGTGGTGAAACCTTCCCGTTTTTTGTCCCTCGGACGAAAAATGCCCTCGCCCTTCAATAGATCTCGGGGAAACGCCAGAACGACTTCCGTATCGAATCGGATTCAAGTCCGATTTTTTTCCGTTCTCCGACTGAAAAATCAGTCGTCAAACGGACCAACGGAGGGAATGGGGTTATAGTTTCGTTGTAAATCGATTAGCGAGGCGGTGTAACGAGGTTGAAAAAATTCTCCTCCGTCCGTCCGAAGCCCAGATAACGAAAACAAGGGGGGGTGGTTTCCCTTTTTTGTCTCGTCGGTTTCCCGTTGCGCGGATTATACGACGACGGACGTACGCTACGGGGGATGGAGATTATCGGAGGCGATGGATCCGCTCGGCGGTCAAACGAGCCTTATCTGTTGGACGCCCCACCGGCGTGGACCGCGCGGTGCCGGCGAATTCGGATCGACCGTGGCTGCGGGCGCGTACGCGATATTTCGGTTTAAATTCAAACGGCCGGAGGCTACCGCCTGATTTAGGAGCGCAAGTTTACCGCCGTCGTTCCGACTACCTTCCTTCACCCCCCACCCCCCACCCCTCCGAAAACCCCCGCGGGGGCGTACGTTAGATACCGACGACGATAACCTAAACGCCCGTAGGTTTCGGTATTGTATATTAAACCCACTTCTAATGCCGAAACAGACGTTTACTACCCACGGGGACAAACAAACGACGCGGGCTACAAATCTCACGGTTATTCAAAGTATCCGAAAAAAAAAAAGGAAAGAACAAAAAAAATACGGGCTCCGCTTTACGACCCCACTCAAAAGCGTAAAGTTGAAATTAACCGAGAATCGAGTGAAATTCGGAAGCCGAAATATATTGTACATGTAACATAACCGGGTGACGTATGGTTTCGTTTGAACGGAGTTGTTGCCTTTTCTCTCGGTGAAGGTTTTCGGTTTCGGAAATTATTCGGGTGTTGTACGTTGACACGCGGCGTACATCACGTCCCGTAGGATTTTTGGTTTAAAAACGTATTTAGGGTGAGAATTTATGCCGGGAAATCCAAGCCTATCGCTACCCTGCTCAATTTCCTTTTGGGAGACGCCCTAAATTTCTACCGCAGCTAGACGCCGATAAGATCGCAACTTGTCCCCCTACTTCCGTGCAGAATGCTTCCGCAGCCACCTCGCTACTTCTGCTTCTACTTCTACTTCTGGTATATATGTATGTATGTGTATGTATGTATATGTGTGTACTACCTACTGCACGTCGAGGATGAAATCCTACGAGCAGATATACGTCACTCACTGACGAGACGCGTCGCGTCGCTTTCCCCTCCGCTCGTTCTTCTACACGCGTCAATATCTTCACCCTGCCAAACTCAACTTCTGCTACAACTACCGCTAGTCCTCCCCCTCCTCGTCCTTCTCCCGGTTCTTCTCTTCTTGCAACGTTTGAGCTAGGAGTAAAATAGATAAAGCAAACCCCCGGGTACTTGACGTAAACTAGATTTTGCATTAGCATATACGGTTAAGAGAGGCAAACGCTCTTAACTCCTCAACGAAAGCCGTTCTTCTGCGGCATCAACCTTCGAAGGATGGATATACTGCACGCGCCACTGTTACCCCCCGGCGTGTTTCCTTCTCAACGGTGATGAGTCTCCGTGAATTTTACGATACTCCGCAAAGCTCACGAACCTGCTTTACGGCCTCCTCGCTCAGATTTCATTTTAGTTAAGCGAACAACGTCTGCTACCGACGACGTCGCCCCCCACCCCACCCCGATGCAAATTATGCGCATTAGCTATGATATTATCACGTACCTCTTATACATACAAATTTTCATCCGGGAGCATTCGACGATATCGCAGGAGATCTACACTTAAAATCCGTAATGAAGATTTATCGAGTCGCTGCATTCGTCGGTCAATCGACGTTCGAATATAACGAAGTTCCGTGTACACCGGAAATCCTGCAAGCTCTTCAAAAATCGTAGAAATTAAGCGCCGCGTGAAACGCGTCGATTTCCTTCGGATCCGAGGAAATTCAATAAATCGAAATATCAACGAGCCGATGCTTCATACTTCGACCCCTCAAAGTCATTCGAACCCAATAACACGAGTCGAGCGCATACGCGTCCGAAGTCGTTACCGCTTCGCGTTGCGGAGTACGTATCCACCGGATAAATAGGTTGCAACGGTAAATTTTACGATCGGCCCACTAAACATCCCCTAAATTAATTGGCTCCTTTAACCCCCCGTCACAGTTTTCGGCGGGTCGTCCACCCCCCTCCGCCCCCGCCTTTCCTCGCTTCCCCCTTCCCACGCGGTACTAAACGAAATTCACCCCCCCCCCCGAAAAAGCTTTGTCCTTATAGTGGTATTTGCGGGCTGAGGAAGAGCGGAGAAGGATATAACGGACAATGCCCAAGGCGCGGGTACGTAGCACCCAATACCGCTAAAATACGACCCGGAATATTGAGAGAAAATAAGAAAAAAGAGAGCAAAAGGAATCGATAAAAAATAAAGAGAGTCAGTCGGTTCCCGTATCCCTGTATACCGCCGGCTGCAACGAGAAAGAGAAACTTTACGACTGGTTAACGGGAGGCTTCCAACTCCGCAGTCAATATCGCGGATAGTAACCTGAAATGTGTTACCTATAAATATCGCACGTCCCGTTTCCCACTTTTGCCGCCCCACCAAAATAATGTGCACGTTCCTCTCTTTTTCTCTCTCTCTCTCGCTCTCTTCTCTCGTCATATTTCTCTCACCTTTTCGCTTTTTATTCGTTAACGTGCAATTTTCATTCTATCTCGCTCCCGCGAGGCGTTCCGTTACGGGAAAAGAGAAGAACAAGAAAAAAACCATAGATATGAGAAATCCTCGCCAAGTGCCAAACGAATAAAGTAAAAAGATCTTGAGAGAAAAAAAACCAAAGGGAGAAAAGCAAACTGTAACATGGGGTGTAAAAATTGACGTATAAAAGGATTAACGAGCAAGTAAGGGATATAATAACATATGAATTGTACGGGGCAGGGAAAAAGTTGATACGTTTCCTATCAATATCAACGATTATTATTATTATTGTTGTTATTACTATTATCATTATTATATTACTTGTGCACTTCGTTCCGGTATTACGCGCATGTTGCTGTAATGTGCTATATGGCACCATTACACGTTGTATATAAGGGAGGAAAAATATGGCGCTGTTCAGAAATAAGAGGGAGGAAGGACCCTTTTTTTAGTTACGACCTCAGGATGGTTGACGTCAGTGAATTTCGCCACCGCTTCATCGGGAAATATTTTAGACGAAATAGAAGGGATAAAATCGATAGGGCATATATGTATATACGGAATGAATTTGAACGAAAAGTCGAAAGGGAATCGTTGAAAAATTTTTTCTGCCCTTTTTTTCAAACGTACACGTCCGACCCGTTTAATAATTCCAAGGACTTTTCATGTCTTAATTAAATAAGAGAATCCGATTCAATTCACCTAATTTGGTATTCCGCGGAGTTGCCGCTCTCTCGCCGGTCCTATGAATTAATTTCGGAGTTCGTAAGCTCGGCTTTCGTTCGGGTATTATACGTCTTGCATATAAATGTTATTTTGGAAAATTTACTCCGTCTTATAAAGGTGCATCGATGGGTGTGTGCGGGGTGAAATTGTTATTCGGAAATTGATGTCGCGAAAAAGAAAAGACGTAGATCACGGTTGAACCGCGGGACCGGGAGAAGGGGGGGGGGGGGGGGGGGGGGGGGGATCCGAACTCGATCGAAAAAAAGAAATCCAGATTTAATAGAGATTCCGGGGCATAGCGTCCCCCTCCCCCCCCCCCCCCCCCCCCACGACCGAACTGACGTCAGCATATTGCATTATTATCGCACGACTTATGGGATCCCATATCGAATATGAGCCGTGAGAGCATTGAATAAAAATCTATACCATTTTTCGGAAAATGTTATACGGGTAGGTGGAATATTACCGGGTATTCCATTTACGCCACTTCCGCAAGAATTCACGCCGATTGTTATTTTCCCCCGACGAAGAGAAAAAAAAAAAAAAAAGAAAGAAGATAACGGAAGAACGAAAAAACTTGAATACGTCCTAATCAGAGGAGCGAATCGACACGCAATTGGTAATTTTCTTAGCACAGATCGCTGTCCTTTATAAACCCCGCGCGAGCGGTATATCTATCTATATATATTTCTGGGCGATCCACTTCTGCTTTGTATTCGTCGCGCGGTGTTAAAGGGGAAGGTCGTATTCTACCCGCCACGGGGGTCGTGATTGAATCTATAGGGCGCTGGCCAGGGTCCAGAGAAACACCCTCGGCATTTATATATATACATATATATGGACGACGTTGAACGCCGTGCCGCCGGACAGAAATAGTTTTATTATGGTGGAAGGGGGCGGGTAACGCATTGCGCCGAGGAAACCTACGCGTCGAGGAGTTGGTCCCCCATGATTTCGTATATGCTGCGAGAAATATCGTTCCTTATACCTGCAGCGGGGAATCGCCCACTGGGGTAGCATGTGCTGTTGACGGTAACGCTCCCCGTACACCACGTTTTTTCCAGATTTTTTTCCTCCTCCCTCCCTCCATTTTTTTTTTTTTTTTTTCTTTTTCTCGCTTTTCATTTATCCGCTAACCGATTCGGCCGTCGCTTTTTCAATCGCGACTCAATCGCTTTAAATCGTACCCTACACTTTTTTCACCCCCCCCGTACTTCATCCGTGTGTATGAAAGTCGCGGAAGTTCGCCACGCGCGGTGGGGTGTGTTCCCCAATTTGGGAAAAACGATATTTTTGCGAGGTCTCGAAATTTCATACTTGTAATCGAAGGGAACTTTGAAAAAATTTCGACTGTACGAGACATCGTTCTTTTTCGAGTCGCCGGTAAAAAGTAGAGAAAGAATTTCTCCGGGTCGAAGAACGTTGAGACGAGAGTAGAAGAATGACGCTCGTCTCTTTGTTATACGTCGAATTTTTGACCTGCCCCACTTTTCGGCGTACAGTTGTTTTATTAGAAAGCTGTGTAACAGTATTTCTGACCTCTAATTATTCCTGACAATCATGCTTTTATCTCATTCGTTTGGGGGCCTTAAAAGTCTCGGCGTCGTAATCCATCACCGAATCGTTCGATCGTTCAAACCAGCTCACGTTCCGCAGCGTACCGTAGACCGTGGAGCCTCGGCGTTGATTTATGAAGGCCCATGGTGCCCGGGTACATTTGCCGCTCTTTTTTGCTTTGAAACTTGAATCGTTACTACGGCGAGTATATTAGGTGGCGGACGCTCGTTCGCTGACCATTTTTATTTATTTTCATTTTGTTTTTTTTTTTTTTTCTTTCCCCCCTAAATTTTATTTGATTTTTTTCCTTCCTCGTCGGTTCGTCAGAGTCGGTTGGATTTCGAATCCGAAACGTCGCGCAGCTTCCGCGTGCGGAGGACGGTAGATCAGAATTCGGAACTGATTGTGAGCTTATCTCTTACACCTCGTTGAATTCTCCCGTATCGTATCTAGAGGTCGCGAGAAAATTTCTCTACGTTCACCTCGTTCCGATGTACATGTTCCACGGAACTGCGTGCATATGGGGTGTTCCATGTCACCCCGATCCATGTAATTCTGTTTCTATCTCGAAAATGCAAAGCATAATTAATTGTAAAATAACTTTCGAAAGTCCTGTAGTATCAGGCGTGAAATTTCAAATTTTTTAAAGGTGTTGGAATTTGAAAAAAATTGGAAAATATATCACGGCTTTTGGTGTATATTTTTCAAAATTGGAAGAAAAAAAAGAGTTTTTGAGACCAAAAAATTTTTTTGAGACCAAAAGACAAAGGTGAGAATCGGACGTTGCTGGATTCCGAGTAAAATACCCTCCGAAGATAAAGAACGAAGCGTTGCGGGATATAAATCTCAAATCGTCGTCACGCCGCGTTTTCTATCGCCACGATCCGTCAGCGAATAACCGTATCTTATGGTATAAGAGTTCTTTGATCGAGCAACGTGTCGTGTTATTACTCGCATAGAATTACGTTGATTACTTCTAAATCGTTGATACGTATACGTACAACCCGTAACGCATACGCTCCGCAATCAGACCGCGTGACACGTGGTAAAATGGTTTCTGTGATATCGATCAATCTTACGAACGATGACCAAGCGATCTGAAAAGCGGTGGTGGGGATTATCTGGGACTTTATGCCCCATTATAACGCCTGCGAAACGGCATCCGGAGATGCATCCACGCAGTTTATGCTCCGCAGATAGGCGTTATAGTTGGTAACGCTCGATCGATTTTTATTAGACTCTCTGCCTACACACGCGCGTACGGGCTGTACCGTACGAACGTATGTTGCGCACGATGTTTAACGTGTGTACAATCGATGTAATTAGTTTTAGAGAATTTACGGTGCTTTGAAATTAAAATTGTTTCCGCATAAATTCGTATGCCGAACGAACGGTTATATGCGTATGTAGATATTCGCAATTAACGTTATCGGTATCTAGTCAGGATTACGTGTAAGCGTATGTTGCACAACATCAGTTTTATAGCTAACATAGTCGCCGTAATTTGCGTGCACGTTCCAAATATCCGCTCGTTTTATAAAAAAGTATTTAATCAACTTTTGTTAATTTACCGGAACAGCGGAGAAGTTTTTTTTTCTCGTTTTCTATTCCTCGGTTTTTTATGTCATGAGAATTCGATGGGTATCTACTTGAAATAAAACGTGCAGTATTTTCAGCTCTATTTTGTAGTTTCACGAGAGCCAAGAAAAAAAAACAGACAAACCTTCATCTAATCCAATGGGGACAGTCGAGGTCTTCAAGAATTCCCTTCTGCGTCTGACTCTAATGTTCAACTTTGTTTTTTTTTTTTTTCTTTTTGGAGGAATCTCACCAACGGGAAATAATGATAATTTTAGTTGAAACCCCCGGGGGGTTGGTTTTTTTTTTTTTTTTTTTTGCTTTTGCTTCTTTTTATCGATCGAGTTGAGCGCGTGATTTGAGGATAAGTTTGAAAGACACGTAGCGAGAGTTCCCTTCATTTTCCGGAGTCAAGACACGCCGCCGAAGACATCTGTATTGTTAGGGGTTCCCATAGGATTGGGATATTGTCTATCTCGTTGATTCGAACCCCGTGGAACGTGTTTGGTATTCACCGCGCGAGGTTCCATCAAAACTTATTCGCCGCAAGCGAAACTTTGATACGGGACGGTAACCACCTTATTGGATTCCGAAGGGTATATATATGTAGTATACTCGTGCGGGCTGTACGCTGTACAAGGTAAAAGCACGCGCAGAGATCGGGAGAGATGGAAAGGAGATTATATTCGCGGTGAATTCTTGAAAATTTCAGCGACAAATATTTTTCGACCAGATAAAGTGAGAGAACAAAAAAAAAAACAAATACGACAAAGGAACAAACATCGCGTAATATGTATGTCTCGGGATCCCGAGACACGGTGACCGTCCGCGTACCTTAATTTGGAAATAATGGGACTGTTTATAAAATTCCCTGGGAAAATTATATACCAGGGAATTCCGCGAGAGACAAAAAAAAAAAAAAGAAAAAAAAGGCGAATGAAAGAAAAATAAAAAAAAAAAATGAAAAAATGTCAAATGCGAACGTAGACGTGCCGCGCGCTCAGCCTTCCACGACCCGGCCCTTAGTGAAAAGAAGAACGCTACGCGGACTTTCCCATATTAAAAGTTCTCCTACCGTGGCTCTAGGGCTCCGTGTCGCACCGGCTTCGGGGAGTACGATATTAAAACATTCTTCGTCAAATATTTTTGCCATTTATGACTCGACCTTTTTCTCTTTTTATTTCATCTCTCTCCCGGTCTCCCTTCTTTTTTCTTTTCACGGACGAAGAAGGGCACTCTTTGAAAATTTGTCACCGTCGTTCGCCCCTACCTTATACTCTCGAATTGTTGTACCTTGAAAAGGATGTCGAGGATGACTGCCGCGTACGGTAGGGGCGAACGTATAAATGTACGTCATTTTCAAAGAGCTGACACAACTTCAGAGAGAGGCAAACTTTTCATTTTCGTATGAAGCCGCGTCACAATACACGAATTAACAAACCGGCCCAAGGAATCTGTCGTGAGAAGATAATCAATTTTATTCATACGAGATATTCATAACGGCGTACGGGTTTCTGTTTATTCTATTCTTTTGTTCTCCTCAAAAATCTTCCCGACATTACACGCGGATGAGATCCATCGCAAGATCGGTCACTCGCAGTTTCGAAAATATGCAATGCGCGTTACAAAAATTTACGAGTGTTGGAAGGTTGAAGCGAAATGCGGAACAAAGAAGAATTTTTAATTATTGTACGTAATTTAATAACTACAGAGCGAGATCCTGTACAAACAAGATAATATTCTGCCTCGTTTGCAGCCCTTTTATCCCTAAAATACACACGTGAATTTTACATTAGCGCGTAGGCTAAAGGATTATCCCAAAGGCTACGGGACCTTTAAATTATATTACGCGTTATACCCACTATATCAATTAATCCTGATTTACCGAATTAACCATTTTAATAAAACATAAACTTTACGACGATTAATCCGAGCGGATTAATTGGATTTTAAATTTAATCAGCGGCCTTTTACCTTTGTAATCTGGCGCCTCATTGGGCGTTGCAAAAAAAAAAAACAGGAACATACGTATCCATTTTCATAAAACCGAGGTGACGGCCACCGACCATCGTACCCGCAGATTTTGACCGTAAAAATTTTACAACTTCGATAATTGGCGTGACGATATCAACGCCAATATTAATAATTATAATGAAATTGGAAATATTCACCTAATGGCCGCATATTTTATCTGCGGTTTGTAGACGTTTGGCATTTGCCAACGTACGCTGCCAGAAAAATATTGCGACGGTGACAGCCGCATGGTTATTTGTTTTTCTCTCTTGTTTCTTCTTATATTTCGATTGAAGTTATCTAATTTTTAGAACTTCCCGTTTTCAAGCATAGTCTTGCGTCACGACGTGAATTTTTTAAATTCCATAACTAGTTTTTCATCACTTTTGGAACTCCAGTTCATTTTATAGTTACTCAGGCGATGAAAAAACGTCATGATTACCAACTCGCATGAGAAAAAAAGGTTTTTTACGTCGCGTTCGACCGAACTGCCTCGGATGATAATTTTTTTTTTTTTTTTCTCACCCGCACCGTCAAGTAACGAACGCAGGGGTTGATTTATTTATTTATCTCGTTTGATCCTATTCTTTTTTTTTTTTGTTTTGCTCCGATCCTTTGAGATGGACGTTTACGTTGGACGGTGTAAAACGTCAACATCACACCCCATGATCACTCTTCTATTCCGTTGTAGTACGTCGTGTGTATTTTTCTTTATTTGAAAAAATGATTCACTTTCAATTAGCGGTGCAACGGTGTTACGAAAAAATACAAATGCTCTCCCTTGTTCACCGTGACATCTCGTTTTTCGTTCCTTAATTAGCGTTTTTTCTCCCCCCCGTTTCGTTGTGTTCATTTTTTTTTTTGCTCTACACGTTGCACACTTTTCATCCCTTACGGAAAAGGAAAAAAGACGAAATAAAAAAATAAAAATTCTAGAAAACAGATAAAAAAGAAATAATAAAAACTCCACCCTTGCACGGATGTTATTCGCCGCGTATTTTCGACAACCCTTTATCAGAGTCCCGATATTCCTCTCACTTTTTTTCCACTCACTAGATGACCCGCATTATACGTCGTACGCTCGTGAATCGGTGGTAAAAATTTTATCGACGCGCGTCGTATTTATTTAAAAAAAAACTTGCTATCGCCAGACATAATTTGTTTTATATTTTAGTGATGTAAGCGGTGAAGCTGCAGACGGTAAACTATAGACCGTTCTAACGAAGGCCATGGGACGAACCCCTTAAAACCCTGTAAGCGGCCCCCCTTCGAAATATTCGATACTACGGGAGCTAGAACCGGGGGCTGCTCGGGGGTCGTTTCGTTTCGCGGTGTATAGAGAGAAAACGTTCAACATCGGCGATACGGCGGGCGTATAGGTACACGCCTATACACGTGTAAATATACCCGTGTGTGTACGTACTTATAGGGGGGTTGCCTAACTATGACTAAGAAATTGTCCACGTCACACGATGCTGGCGCAACAACTACGCGCGTTAAAAGTACGTTGAAAACGATGCGGTGACCGGATTCTATATTAGTCATTCGACGCTATACAGTGCATCAGGTATATACCTGATGTGTCACGTGTATCAGGGGGTGCGCATGTGTTCGGAACTTTGTAACGTAGGTACCATACGTATACCTACCACGAAACTCACCTCTCCGAGTACGACGTATGTGTACACCTATGTGCCGAGACAGGTATACAGCGAATAGACAGCGACGACCCGCGCCCCTGGAGATCGACAACTGGGGTCGGTTCACCCCTACCGTTAAGATCCCGCATGTGGGTGGATATCTTAAGTGCAACATCTTCCTTTTCAACGACGAATCTCAATCCATTTGCTACACCCCATACGCGTATATTAGGTGTAATATATTTACGAACGATCGCTTCATGCCTCACCTCAAATCGGACGTCGTCTCCCACGATATTTCTCGCTCTCATTTACAGATTTTTAGATTTCAAAGTAGAAAAACATTCTCAAATTCTCTCTTTTCTTATTCTCAAATTATTCTTCAACTGGTTCTCCTACGTACAGCTTCGATTTCGGTTTTTTCGAATTTTGAAATTAATTTTTTATAAATATCTACGTTTTACTATCGTGCAATGATTAAAACAGAAAAAAAAAAAAAACTAAACTAATAACAATAAAAAATGAAGCAGCGAAGCCATATTTCTGCGGCATAGCTATATTTCGTTAGCGGGAGCTGCGGCGCAGCGTTGGACGCAACGTCACGGGGTGGAGACACCATATGCCGATTGCTTATTGTGGAGCTTTAAAAAACCCGAACCCAAACTCGTGCCCCATGTGTCCAAGTATAGAGAGTGTAAGGTATGGGTTGGCGGTATAAAAAAAAAACGGAAGGGAGTAGGTATATCTATAACGGGACGTTCGCGGGCACATGAGTCACGTAAAACTCAAAACATTTAAGACGAGTAACAGAAAAAAAAAAAAAGATGTTTGAAAACAAAAGTATTTCGTGCGAACGCGCGGCGGCATCGCCTCTTTCTTCGCAATGACCATATTCTCCGCGGTGTCAAACGCGCGTTTTACGATCTCCCCCGGCGAAAATTTAATTTTTTTTTTTCATTTTTTTTTTTTGCTTTTCTACTGTCACTTTTATTATTATCACGCGGATTTGATTCGACCCCGAACGAACGCGGTTTACAATTTTATTGCGATGGGACGTTAAATTTAGAGATTCACGGCCTCCATAGAAAACGTTAAAATTGTAATTGGACGCGAAATGATATGCAATGGAACAATAAGCTACGAATGAAAGGTATTTTGGAAATTGGGGATAACGTTTTATAGCGCGGTATACGTAATTGGCGATTGGCTCGCCTGTAATCCTTCGCAATTTTTGTTTAGATACACCCTGTTTTCGGATTTTTATTAGATTTCTTTCTCGTCTCGATCTCGACGTCTCGTTGCAGCGCAATCGTGTTTAAATAATTGATCCTCTCTCCGCTCCCTCGGCAGCTGAGAATATAACGAGGAAGACAATAAATTTGTTACGATCCGGAGTATAAGCGATAAAATTTTATTCAATCACCCTCGTCTAATTCCTCCTGAGCACCCCTGACCGCCACGTGTCGAGGGGTGGGCGTGACTCAAAGTCTAATCAGGGGAAGCCAACGCTAATTTCAGCGGTTCTCATCCAACGATAAAAATTAACCTTCATCACGCACAGGGTGGCCCGACGTTGAAACGAAAAAAAATTGAACGTACAATCGATCCTTTTTTTTTCATCGGGCACGTCGAAGACTGTTGGGATTTCTCGACGCTGGCGACTCGAATCGCGGCTCCGAAATCGCCATTTTTGTTTCGTACACCCTGTGTACGGATCCCTGGTGTATACACAGCTGATAACTGAGATGATGCAATTTCTATAAATATCTAATCCATTTTATCGCGCGGGATACAAAGCAGCCTCCCTATGACGCCGCGCTGCAGTGCGACGCATTACGCACCACGTATTACGCTAACAAACCCCGTATACACTAGAGATATACGTACACCGTAAACCGATCATCGTAAAATGGCTCTCCGTAGTTCCGAAGAAGAATTATACGTACTACGAATAAAAGGGAGATAAATTGCTCAACTAATTCAAATTATACCGTGTGAATTGTAGAGACACGTTTGGACAGAGGAAATCGCGTGTCTGAAAGCCATTACACGCACACGTATACGTAACGTATATAATATTCAATTTGATACTGAGTTTTTTCATTTTTTCTTTTTTTTTTGGTTTCTTCTCCCAATACCCTCGGAGGGATAAACTACCCAAAGTTTTGAATGCCGAATGATAATCGCCGGTAAATCTGTGCTATACGTGACGTGGTTGTCGATGATAGGAACCCTTTTTTTTCTTTCTTCTTTTCAACGGATGCGTGATAAATTATTGTACGATTAATTAGGCGCCTCACTAACGACTAATTAAGCCTGAGATGTTGGCCATCAGGCCCTTAATTCCCTTACGTCGCGTTGACAGCTGCAGGTAATATTTTCAGTATTCTATCGGGGTGTCTCCCATTATTTGGGTAAAAATAAACATCTGATTTTCCCCCGAAACATGACGATGGGAAGAAAAAAAAAAAAACAATACCGATGATATCAGCCCAAGGAATTCACTTCATCTGTACCGTGAGATTTTCGAAAAATCGTCAAACAAAAAAAAAAAAATAAAAATAATGAAGAATAATGTCCTCGTGCGAAGGACATGATGTGTAATCGATGCCTTTTTCTGTACATCCGTAATCCGTTGGTGGGTTTTCAAAGTTTTCTTCGATTCGGAATGGTCCACCTGGTACATCGGTAAATATGTACGATACCTCACGACGTATAATTCCTTTAATTATCATCAAAGATCGAAATTATTAGGGAGCGTGAGTTTCTTCCTCCGCGATAAATCAGCCGCTAATTACCATACGGTGGAAATATCGTACGTGTGAGTCGAATCGTTGGAGGGAAGGCGCGGTGAGCAGCAGCAACCCTTTGAGTGAAAGCGTTGCGTTTACGCGTTATACGTGGTGCTGAGTAAAAGTTGCCCGAGCCGGCGGAATAGGTCGAAGGGCGAATATAACGAATCCCCGGATCACTCACCTGTAACAAATAAAGAAAAGCAACGAATGAAAATATTCATCCCGTGAGATATAAGCGCGTCCTCGCATTCTCCGATATATCACATTTGTATGTTTGGTGTACCCCTTATTCCGCCGAGTCATTCCGCGTGACTCGACTATGTCTCTACATAAAGATATTCCAATGATTCGCTTATCCGGTACAGAGGCGCATAAAGGGCATGAGGGCAAAGCTACATTCCTTTCGTTGGGATTTATCCGCGCGTAATTGGCCCAACGTAAGTTTTAGGCGGGGAATTTTTTCTCTTAGCCTTTCTTTTTTCCCCCTCTTCCTCTCCCGTTCCCTTTCGGATCGCGTTCATCATCGTCGCGATTGAAAATGATTCAACGTTTAATAGTTCACGTCAGTGATGTCCTCGGGTCAACACGATCGATCACACGCCCATTGAATCACGTGCGGCGATGTATAGTATATTCTATCCTCACGACGTGTGTAATGGAAGTCGAATTTTTAATTGGACGAGAGCTCTCTTTTTTACGATTCATACTTGTCATCGAATCAAATAAAGTCTTTCATCGAGAAAATATGGTAGCACCGGGCTTATGAATCAAGAGCGATAAAAAGAATATGTATAAGCCTATTCAAATTCAAACTATCTTTCATCCCGAATAGAATAGCCCTTTTTCGTTCGAGAGTACCTACACTTTTTTTTTTCCCCCACATCTTTTCCGTGTGCGTAGCGTTCACGCATTTCGATCATTTCCGTCCGTTCCTCTGCCCTTGCCGGTAGATCTGATCATTGTTAATTGTTGCGTAGAATTGAGACGCAAACATTCATTTTGAAAAATCAAAGAAATTCGTCGCGCGTGAATCGGGGATGAAAGAGAAAATATGTATGCCATACACAGACGGTGTGTCACATTTATTTTTCACCCTAAATTTCGAATCAGAACTCCGCAGCGTCGGCAGAGTAGCGTGAGAGGGATCTGCGGTGGTTGGAGACATTTTTTTTCGACTGCAATTCACCACCCCACCTTCCCTTTTGCACCCCAATATTTTTATGCTCTCGTACCTACTAGAAACACTTCTGGGTAAATATTTGATGCAATTTTTTTTCCTATTTTCGTTTTTTCGTTTTTTTTTTTTTCCTGTTCTCCGAGAGGGTGGTAGAAAAATGAAAGTAATGAAAAACACCTTTTCCTCCGACATCGCCAAAACTGCTCTCCTGCAGTTTCACCTCGTAGCGTACGCGTCTATGCTGACAGTATAAGTGATTGAAGATTAGACAGGACACCTGCTCGCGCGTCACGTGTTCCTACCTCATGGTCGTATACATATACATACATCATGCATTCTAGACGTTCAGCTATAGCGTTGCCGTACGCACCTAGCTTTCCATATAAATAAATATATCCATCAAATACCTTCTCATATTATATGATGACACCGACATTCGCCCCTCACTTCAACCCCCGACGCAGGTTTGGGTACCTATAACATACCGTACCTTGCTAACAGGGTGGCGAGAAAAAAACAACGAATGAATACTAATTTGAAAAATGGAAAAGAATTTCCATCTTTTTTACTAGTTATATTTTTTTCTCTACCTATTTTTGATAAAGACAATGAAGAAGTTTATTTTCAAATTCGCATTTTTCGGCAACGAACCGAGACTTTTGGAATTTTCTAGAGTGAAACGATTTCACGTGTTCGGTTGTTATTCGCGTTTCGCAATTTTACGTTCTTCATTCTCGGGCCACCCTGTATAGAATACTTTGAACGTTACAACGCGTCTCTCAGCGACGAAATACGGGCGGAGTTTCCTAATTTCGTTCCCATGCCTTTGTCTATCAATCAACGCTTGTCTGTACGCTAAACAGTTCTGACTTGACGTAGATATATTTAACGCCCCCTCGCCCCGGATTTTCGTCTCCGCGATACAGCCGAAGAAGGGACGAAGAGAAGGGTTGTTGAACCGGTTCGCGCGCGCAAAAAGAAAAAAAAAAGTTTCGCACGTACCGCGCGCACCTCTGGACATTAATTTCACTTCCGCCGGAAACGAATCCCAACGCTCTGGAAATTTCTTCGCTTTTTTTTTTTTTTTTGTTTCCTCACCTTTTTCACTCTTCGCGAAAAATAAATCAACATGCCGCTCGACTCTCTGCACCCCGAAGTACCCGAAAATTAAAAAATTAACGAGGAAACTTCGACGTTTCGTGTCGAAGCTTCTTTTTGCTTTAAACAAAAAATACGGTGGACACAGATGATCGGTTTTGGTCACATTCGAATTGACTGTATTTGAAGGGTTGATACAAAATTCAACCTCAAACCATATACGAGTGGAATAACGCCGTTCTTTCATACCCATATAGCTACGCTGCAGGATAAATAAACGAAAATAATACACACCGCGAACGTATGTACCTATATTTATATCATCTCGTTGAAAAAAAAAAAACAAAAGAAAAGGACTAAAAAATATAAGCACGCGAAGGCGTCGGTTGTCCCCGGCCAGCCATGTGTTCCGCAAAAGAACGGAAACAGAAATAGCGCCAGACTTCCAAGAGACGACGTCGTCTGAATTTAGGGCTAACCCCGTGCATCAGCTGGGTCTCGATTATAATTCTTATCGCAAACATCGTTCGAAATTCAGCGATCTCTCGGAATCTTATTAATAGCATCCCCCTTTTTTTTTTCGTCTGCGTCGCAACGTATCGCCGTGAAGTGAAGGGAATAAAGAGAACGAATCAGAAAGAAGAGCACGTCGAAAAGTCGGAGGCTAAAAGAAAAAGGAACGATTGCAAACTCTGCGGAGGAAGCGTGAAGGAAGGGTTCCTCGACCCGGATTGAGATTTCCGGTAGAAAAATCTTCCACTCAGTTAGTTAATATAACGGAACGCCCCTAGACGGGCTGCGAAATTAAATGAATGGGTGGAGGCGGAGGCGGTGGCGGAGGTGGGGGAGGAGAAGGCGATGAAGACGCGATGCCCCATATCCCTTACCCCGTGGGATGAATCGCCCTTCCGCTGGCGCGACGACGCCGCGGGGTCCTCAGGTCCTTCCGAAGGAAGGGCGGCTTAGGTGAGCGATGTCGCGACCCACAGATTCGTCAACGTCAAACCCCATTAGCACCGACACCCTCTGCCCCTCCCTACCTCCCTTCCTCCCGTCAACCCCCGACCTTCCTAATTCCAATAAATATCGCCGGAAAACACGGCGCAGTTTCGTCCCTTCGCTACCAAAAGCACCAACTTTCGAATTATTACCTTTTAATGTTTTCTTTTTTTTTTTTCTCTCCGAGTAACTTTCGAAAGGCCGTCAGTTTCTGATCTGTTGCGGGAAATCGTTCGGATTGCAGGACCGCCAGAAATCGAAGGAACGCGGCGTGACCCGGCGTTGGAGAAAAAATGGAGCAATAGGCGACGAAATCAGGCGGTTCCGAGTTCGGAGGACGTTCGTACGTGGAAAGTGAGACCCACTTCGTCGGGGGGAAGTCGGAGCGTGCAGCGGATGTGCAGCGCGCGGTAAGTTATGAATATTAAATACGCTTGTTTCATAGGCATACGCGGCGGGCAGAAGCTCGAGAGTCGCGGGTGCTTTATTCTCATGATCTCTGTACGTCCGTGGGGGTTGACAAAACCCTGCCTACCAAGCCGCGGGTTCACGAGCGTTAATATCCATGCATTTGTAATTCGTAGAGTTGTACGTAAACCGCGTGGATACCGACCTACGGGTGACGCTGCGGTCATTAATTTTATAACCGCATTCGAAATGAGCTACGCCGCGTAGAACAAAAATGATATATTTTTTCTTCTTCGCACAATGGTATAATACGTCGTGCCGCGTTGCGCGCTCGAATTCAACCCTATCCAACTACGGGTGACATTTTTCATAAGAGATTTTTCATTGTGAAATATTTCAAGGAATTTTCAGAGATATTTCTTCGACTATTTTATCGGATTTTCAAGAATTCACGATGTGTTTACCGATTCCGGATTATCTCATTCGAAACCTCCGAGGATTTCGAAGAATTTTCAAAGATTCGCGACTCGCTTTGGGGATTTCGTAGAAATTTTTGCTAATATTTTTCAACGCTCCTCGTGATTCGGAACAATTTTCTCTCTAATTTTCAAACTGTCTCAGCCGAACGGTGTCCCCGTTTTCGAATAAACTGGAGATGACCCTCGATACCACATTGATAAAGGACGAACGAAACGAGGTCCTAAACTTCCCCCAATTATTACGCCAAATATTGACTCAGGTCTTCGGATCAGAGGGGTAACTCGTTGGATCCGTGAATAACGTGTACGTATGTAACGATGCGTAGGCAAGTAACGTATCGTACGTAACTAGGTGTACGTACACTATACCCATACACGACAACGGTCAGAGTAGTAAAATAGTCGGTACGCGGTGCGGCTTAAACTCAAACAGAGATTCGTGACCGAACAAAATGTCTCCGGCGGAATGAGAGGGAGGAATAGAGGAGGAGGAGGAGGAGGAGGAGGAGGAGTAGGAGGATTTCTTGCCTCCCTTAATCCGAGCTGCTGCGGCGCGGAGGAGGATCCCAGATCCCCGCTTATCTTTAAGGCGATCCTGTCTCGCGCTATCTCAGGAATCCTGTCTTACATTCTGAGGATACCGATGTTCGCCCATAGAGGAGTTTCCTTTCCTTTTAGCCTTCCCTCAACTCTTGTACTTTTATCTTCCGAGCGTCTCCTTGTCCCGGCTCTAGCTACTTCCTAGGGGATTATTTCACCATTAGGATCTTGTCTTCCGAGGACAAATTGACCGGCTACTCTCGTAGCCGATGTTACAAAATTTTCAAAGGACCTTAACGACGCGTCGCGAATCTTTATCCGTCGCCCAACGGAGGCGAAGGGACCCGGAAAGGGTGTCGCCTCTTTTTCCTACACGATCCGGTGGTTCGTCGAATATCGAGAAACATTGGAGTCCGATTTTATTCTCCTCGATTTCTTTGCCGAGGTAAAAAATGTGGGTCGGATGATCCGATAGATTTCCGATCGCTTATCGGTTTAATTCCTCGGTGCTCGCGCAACGAGTGTAACCACCGGAGTGACACAAAGGGAGGCGATAAATATTATATACGAATTCTACGCGGTGCGAGTCGAAGGATCATAAACAAGATCTGAAGAACCCGAAAGCGCGCATAATATATAGATCCGAACGCGCTTGAGGGTACAATAAAAATTCTTGGCCTTCCATTTCTATCCTATCTCGAATACCTAGATTTAATAGATACGCTAACAGCCCGATGAAACACGCATTTTAATTAGCCCAACCTTTAATTATTACGTGCCGCGTAAAAAGAGAGAGAAAAATAAAACCGGGCCATATGGCTAAGGCCTTAAATATGCGATTATCGAATACTCCGCGTGTGCGAGATATACATAGTTACTTCCGGGTTCACTTGTCGCTCGGGGTTTCGACGGTCCTTTTACGGCGTGAATGAATATTTCTCTTTTTGCGGTCGCACCCCGCGCGCATATCGATCTTTATATTTTAACAACTACGAATCGGGAAATGGGGGAGATTTCCCACCCTCGTCCCGTCAGATTCGTCCTTCTTTTATACTCGAGGATTAGGAAAAAAACAAGAAAACAAAGAAGAACGGATTCGAAGTGATGGAAAAAAGAATCCTTTTCAAAAAAAGTCCTCAGTTTTCTCCGCCTTCCTTCGGGTTAAGTTAGATCGTTGGATACGTATACGTATAACACGTAAAAATGTATACCCAAGTATATAACTTATACTCTGCCCTTCAACGCGGTATGAAGACGAACGGGGAGCACTTGGTGCGTGCGATGCATTCGGTTAATTAAAATTGTAACCTTTGATCGTGTGTATTCGTAACACACACATAAACCACGGGGTATTCGTTGACAGCAAATGCAAGCTCTCTTGAACCTTTTCAAAGAATCTTGCTAATCATTATACGCGTAATTTTGACTCGAATTCTTGTTTTTTCATCTCCACAAACGCGAACGGGACCGCGGTGTTGTCTTTGCCAACCACTGGTACATACTTTGAAAAGTTTCTCAACCGAAAATCTGCCCATTGTTCAGAATTATTTTCAGAATTACAAACTCTGAAAGAACTTCCTTTAATTGTTATCAATTATCTTTTATTCTTTTCCTCCTTTCTGCGAACTGATTAAAACCGAACGGATATATTTGAGAGTGGTTTTATGAATAGAGAAAAATTGTTAATTCTGTTTTCTAGTTGACTTGTATTTTTTCTTGTTTCTTCAAAAAAGATTTACGAGAAAGCGTGAGAGAATCGAAAAAAAATAAAAAAATGATATCTGGAAGTAGGTAATGTAATTTGAGAAATCTGTTTTATGTCCCAAAGCACCTCGGTCAGGAAAAAATAAGAGCGTGTAGAATCCGAAGGATTCAACTCATATATCATGCAGCCGGTGCGTGCTATATCCGCAGACCTCGAAGTTCGCTCTCGAAACTGCTAGGATTCGAGTTTTTCAAGATTTCGAGAGCCGCCTCACTTTCATGGATATACTTATAACTTATTTCGCTTTCCATCTTTCTTTGGTTTTTTTTTTTTTTTTATTCTATTCTTTCGAGTGACATTCCGCCAGATCTGCGGAGACTCCCCTTGATATGCTTTATCGACCCGCGTGTGGCAAAATAAAAATCGGAAACAAATGAAAAAAAAAAGCGGGACGAACAAAAAAAGAGGTAAAGGAAGAAGAGATGATGAAAACGGAAAAAGCTCCCGTCCTGTTCCGTGTTTGAAAAACGTTAGGAAAATAGAATTTTTATTCCCAAGGAATAACGTACACGCGACCGCGTTATTCGATGAAAGTTTGGGCAAACTTTCCATACGCGATGTTCCGATGGAAATTGGTTCGTGACGTATTTTACCAACAAGGGATGAAAATAATCGGAAACCGAATAGCTTCATCCAGTCGCGTACGTATTCATATTCGACTGGGAATGACAATGTATTTTGAGCTTGATATTTTTCCGAAAGACTGGAGTAATTCAGTGAAATCTGAGTATTAAAAAATTTCACCCTCTTTCGGTAGAGAAAAAAAAAGAAAAACGGTTCTCACCCCTTGCTCTACACGCGGAATGGAAACAATGTGTCGCGTGAGTCATTAGGTGTATTTAGAAGGATTGAAGTCTCGCCATTGAAAAGGTGCCAAGGGCTCGGCGGAACTATAAATACAATTCCGATTGGAGATTTGCGGTAGCTCGCATTGAAAATTCAACCATGAAGAGCGTTAAACATTCCCCGTTTCACTTGGGTCCCGTGTCGCGCGCGGCGAACGGCTACATGCATTCGTATACACACACGTACGCCTAGTATGCGTGTACAATCCGTGTGTACGCGTACATATGTAAGGGGGGTACGTACCTACGTGTATCGTAACGGTATGGTGAAGTATAGAAATAACCCCGGCAAAGGCAGATTCTTAGTTTATGGGTTTCAAACACGAAACCTTCTAGCTACTATCTTTATATCAAGCTGGCACGTAACCACCTAACCCATTGTTTTAGAAAATGAAAGCGCTCAACAAATTCCCATAGATACCGCCCGGATACGAATTATTACAGGGACCACCCGCGTAGCGGTTTCTAAATTCTGCGTCCACGGCGTATATAAATTGAAAATGGAAAAGCTCGCGACGTACGTCACGAGGCGAGGGAAGTGAAGGGGAACAATGCTTATTACGATCGGTTGAAAAAAAAAAAGAAAAGTTTGAAAAAATTACAAGATACAATTCAAAGAGAATTCTGTCAGCGTCCTGTAGTATATACGAAATCGATTTTGTTTCAATCTCGATCGATCCTATTGAGAATACTAACAATCGAGACGAATCTGTTTCGAGGAACAATCGGTATCTGGATGGATATACGTAAAATTTATGTACGAGTCGTCGGTTGTGCGAGCCAGATACACGGGTATATAACTCCGAACTAAATGATTCCTCGTATAATTTGGTCAATTTTCAACAGGATGTGGCGGCCTTTTGTTAAATCCTCCCGACACCTTCTACTCGGTAAAGTCTTTGAACGATCGAAGGGAAGGGGATGCTTAATATCTTCACAGTTTAAACTGAAAAATCGCTTTGTGAAGAACCTATATAGGAACCGGACCGCCTGATGGCACCTCCTTGTTTCTCTCCTCATTTCTGATCCGACAACGTTACGGTTAATAGCGGTTGAGATTTTTTCGTCTTTTTTCAAAAAGAGACGAAGGAAAAAAAAAAAAAACCGTATCTCGACAGCACTCTGACGCTGCAATCGCGTCGTGACTTTTCAATTTCATAGAAGCTGAAATAATTTTTTTCCGAGAACAATCCAAGTTATATTCAATTATTATATTTCTACCCATCACTATAACATCACGATTACGCGAATATAAGAGTGAGAACTTTTCAACTGAATTTATTTTTAATTATCGATATTCTATAAATAGGAACAAAGTCGGGGTCGCTCGAGAATTTTTACCGCAGGTTGAGAGGAATATATTTTCCAATCGACGCGGTTAATCAACGTACATGTGACAAGAGAGGAGGAAAAAATTCACTTGAATAATTCGATTAAATTAATGATTTTTATCGGCACACGCATAAATCGTATACGAATCGCGTGACGCTTTTCGCTCTTTCCGCGTTTGATTCGCACGTGTCAAAAGTGTAATTCCGACGGTGGGGTTGACGGATCGGCGGAAAATAAGGGTGGGGGAAAGAGGCACACCGCAGTATCGCGAAGGAGGTAGCGACGGTGACTCCGTAAAACATTCGAAAATATTATGGGATGTTGGACGGGACGTACGTATGAGAAAAAAACATTCGAATTCGTTAACTGGCTACGATCACGCTACCCCCATACGCCGGACGTGTAATTGGTAGAAAAAACCTATAGATTTTAGCGTATCGCTGTCCGAGGATTCCGGGCACATCGACAGTCGTAAACTTTTATTAAGATTGCTTTATTTCATCTCACGATTAACTCGCTTTTCTTTTTTCCTTATAATAATCAAACCCATTACGACGTATCTTATGGTGCACGTGCAGTGCGCACTTACAAAGTTATACATCTGTGGGAATTATAAATATCAATCGAAAAGTCAATCCACTTATAAAAGTTTTATTATATTTTATCATCGAAATGTTATACCGGTGCAATCAACGCTCACTTTATGTGCACGGTACTTATCTAATCGGGATTAGAAATTATTTTTTTTCATTTCTATCTTTTTATCGTTTGTTTCATAATTATTTCAGTTATTAGTCCCGGCGTTTATCCCACGTGGGTTTTTCGGGATAGGAGCCATCGATGCGCTGGAAATCATATCGGTTACGCTCATTGAAAGAGGACTCGAAATGCCACTAGACAATTCGACTCCTTTTACAGTCGTCAGTTTTCTTATTCGAATTCGAATAATTTTTTGCTTTCTAATTTTGAATATCTGTACATAATTTTCCGTACCTTGCCCCGTGATTATTTCCAAAAAGTAGTTGAGGTGAGAAACTCTTTCTTATCGTATTTGAAAAACGACAAACTTTAGATTCACTCTCCGAACAAAAGTTTTTTCAGATAAAATTACAACGCGACGCGTGTAACGAGTTCTCGTTTAATTACCGCGAAGCTCACTGTGAGAAAAATTTGTCTTTCGAAAATCTCATGACAATACCAACAAACACTACAGGTGCCGTACGTGCATTACGGTATAGTTTCTTCTAAATTCCTTCAGTTCAATTTCCCGATTATTTTCGAAAGAATTTTCGGTCTCCCCCCCCGCGTGAGAAAAAGCATGAGAGCGTGTTTATCATCCAGTCTTGATAAGGGGAGACCGGCGTTATGGGGTAGCGCGCGAAGAGAACTGAATGCATTCCGTCACACGGGACGTGAAATCTTTGCTTCGTGAATGTTCGTCTCTTCTCGCGTACGATCGACGAAAAGCACGTGGCTGCACAAACCACCCCCGCGTATACGAGTGTCAAATTGTCTCCACCCCCTGAGCAAACACGCGCCGCCGCCTAATGCCTAATGCACTCGGCAAACAAGTTGAATTGTAAAAACAAAGTATGGGGATGAATATTTGGGAGAAAAAAAGAAAAAAACTTGTATTTTGTATTTTCCTCTCCTTCTTTTGGCGAAAAAAAAAAAACATATATTCGGGAACAAAAAAGGGAAGATATCAAAGCCGACAGCGATGTAGATCTCCGTATCGGACTCGGTTCAAGAATTCGATGAACTTATAATTTGCTTTTTGAATCTGAATAAAATTCAAAAATATCGAATGAATCGGATTTCTTTTTTTCAACATGGAGATTCCGAAGTGAAGATTCGGCCGCGTCTGAAGTTAATTAACCGTTCGAAATAAAAAGTCGTCAAAGGTGAGCTTCGGTGGTTACAACGAAGGTACACGCACGTATCCGTATGCCGTCTATAAATTAACCCGGGATGTAAACTCTCGACGTGATCGGCGCCCCGTTGGGAGGGGAGGGGGGTTGTAGTTGAGGTTGACAGGGCCCTCCGTCGATGCCAAATGAATAGTAAATAGAACTGATGGATTATATGTATATACGTGTATATATATATATATGTGAGTGAAACGTGTGTACGGGCGCACGTACTGTAGCTGCCGGATAATACGCGGGATGAAATTTTCCTCCATTACTGACAATGAGAGAGAGAGAACTGCAATGTACGGAGTATAGGTACCACGTGTTTGCATTGAGTTCAATGGTCGAACTCATCACTCAGCCAGATGTCACCCGGGACATTCAGAGTTCTCGAAACCGGTTTCTAGGCTTTATAATATACCTTCTATATACGCTCACATTTCCTACTCGCAGGATCAGAAAGAAGCATTTTGTTGAGACCCACCGGAATGCATCGTGACGATTAATTAATCACTGTCTCTCTGACAGAAAATTTCTTTGTTATTCGTTTCATTTTTTTCCTTTCACTTCTTTTTTTTTCAATCGTTTGTTTTTCAATTCGTTTTTAACGCATTCGACGGTGTCTCTGTATTATTTTCTCCTTCGAGAACCACCCTACGTTCGTGTTCTCTCTTATTTTTGAAAAAACTGTAATTCTATTTTTTCTGCGTTTTACGCAGCATCTCCGCACCTTGTACGGTTTTAGTTTTTTATCGCGTACGTTTCAAAGGCCAATTCGCAGCGTACACTGATAATTTGGAACGTAGCCATGGATTGTCGGGATGAAAAAGAAGCAAAGAGAAAAAAAAAAAACAAAGCAAAAAAAATGGAACGACATGGCGGCGCGGCGCGTCGGACGCAGCTTTTCATTGATATTCAGGAGGGTTTCATTCTACTGATGAGACGAGGCAGTGGCATCGAATTGTCGCACCTAGCAACCGACCACTACGTGACGTTGATATCCCCGCTCGATTTGCATTAAAATTGAAAGTAAATTATAATATCTAATATAAATATTAATGCCTGATAAAGGTGAAAAAATATGAACGAAATCGGAAGCATCGCAGACACCTTGAGGTACCAAAAAATATTCGAAAGAGCTGCTGGATTATAGATCAGGACCGCGGTGAACGTTGACTTTAATTTCACTAATCCGGTTGTAAAGTAATGATCTTTATTTGGGGATTAAGAAATACACTCGGTCCGTCGTCCTCGTGTGCGTTCGAAATAATTTTTTCACGAAAAGTAAATATTTCACAGCCGGTCGTTCGCCTTGAATCGAGTCGCGATCGGCTAATTAAATTTGATCGTCACAAGTTGGAATTATACCGCGATTCGATATCTTGGTACACCACTACTCATAAATTATAAAGGTGTCGGAAACCAATCGAAAATATGTAATTACGCGTTACAGCCTGTCAAAAATTGGAAATAATCTTTCAGCGTTACGCCTATTTATCTTTTCGTGTTCACCGCGCCTAGTTGTAATCCGGCATCCGAATGAGCCCTAATTTGGATCCTACGCCTAGGACGACATCTGGGTTCCTTGGTCCTTGATTTGTGCGCCTTGTTTCGCCGGTCCGCCCGTAAGATCTATGGTCTTTTCACCCCAGCCGAACCGCTGCCGCTGCCGCTGTCCCTTCACTCAGTCATTGATCTATCGTTTCAATTGTCTCAGGACCGCGCGCCACCGGCGATCACAAAGGACAAATAAAAAGCTCCAACCCGCCCCTCACGCGCCAATGACTCCGACGCGACGCGACGCGACGCAACGCCACCGAGGATACTCGTAGAATGGGAAACGAAACCTCTGCGACTTTCGCTTTATTTTATTTTATCGGATGATTTATCGGAAAAAATTAAGTGGATTTAGTCGTTCCGAGGGAAAACTTATTTCCCCGAGTATAAAAACCCTAGCAGAAAACGTGAAATTCGGTAGTTTGGACTTTGGACGATGATTCCGCGAATATTCTTTGCAGGTCAATTCGGTGGCTCTGATATGAAAAAGCTGCGAACGTTGTCGGGACTTTCGTCCGTTCATTTGATTCTACGTTCGAATGCAACTGATTCTTCAATTAACGATTTCCAATAAATTCAATTCGATCTCTTGTGAATCGAAACACAAAAATCTTCGATCAACGGTTGACATTTTTCTCCACAAGGCGAGTCAAAAGTAAAATCGAACGATCAGCGATGCGACACACATGGCGTTCGAAGAAACGTGATATCATAGACATCGTTCTCGTTAGATCCAGAAACAGAAGAGCGACAGACCAGACGACGGATTCTCGTCTGCGGGAGGGTTATAAAAGTTTGAGCTGGAGATCAGTTACAACTAAAGCGAAGAACTTTGCTTATTTCCGGTCATTCGCAGCCCGCGCCAAAACTCCGTTACAACAAGAGCGATCAATCTTTCGCGAGGGATTCTTATCCTTACTTCCACAACTTTTCGAGCTCAACAATCGAAGGGCAAAAAGGGTGACGAATATTTCGCTCGGACGTACATCCGAATCGTTGTTCCAACTTTTTTCGACTCGTCAACGGGATCGGTCGATTAATTTCCTTCCCCGTGACTAAGACAAAAGTCAAAAGCGGCCGCAGCAGCAGCAGCTTGTCTCCAGAGTCAACTGCTTCGACGCACCGCGCCACGTCATTGTACGAGAACAGAAGAGGAGAAGAAAAAAGAAAAGGAAGAAAAAAAAAACAGGAAAAGAAAACTGGCAAACGGAATTCCCGCAACAACAGAAATTCGATCAAAATGGTTTGAATTCTTGTCCAAAGAGACGGATAGTCTACACGATTCCGGAATACTAATGCGTACCGATCATGATGGGTGCACGGAGAAAAGGGAGAACCGCAGCTTCCTTCTATTCCGTCTCTTACCGCGACGTTTTCCTTTTTCTTCTCCTTTTACTTTTATTTTTTATTTTTCTTCATCCCTTCTTTTTTTTTTCTCTTCTACATTATTTTCCCCCGGAACACGCGGGGGGGTCACATCGAAACGGCGAGACTTCGGTATAAGCAATGCTGCTTGAGGTCCTGACGGAGGCATTTTAAAGTGTCCCGCAAAATTTATGAGCCAACTCGTGGAGGGGAAGAGAAAAAGGAAAATGCTCATGGGAATTGAGAGATTTTTGCCATGGTATATATAGATACCTACGTATACACGAGTCTGTTGTATCCTAACACACGTAGTCATACCAAAAGAAAAAAAAGAATAAACCCGATTAGATTTAGTGACGCGATTGACGATGTTGAGTGAGGAAAAAATGAGAGCAAAATAAAACAAAAAAAAACAAAAAAAAAAGTAAAAAAGAGGGATTTAAAAACGATCGCGTTGTGGTCGGCAAATTGAAGGGAGGTTTTCTCAAATTAGTGGCATGAGTAGGTGATTCCGGCGATTTGGTAAGCCCACTTTTGAAGCCTCTCTGGAGAGGTCTTTCCGGTGGATTTGAAGAGAGAGAGAGAGAGAGAGAGAGAGAGAGCAATTTGACGGAGGCGCGCTACTCATTGCACCGTTTGAACGGTGGCAATATATTCAAACGGTTGAAGCCGCACGACAACCACAATTCTATTTGGTCGCACGGAAAACGTGGACCGTATGCCGCTGTATAAGGGAGGGTCTAACCCTCCGCTGGGGCAACGCATACCACCGCCACTAGTGGAAATAGCACTCACCCTCTTCAACGTCTCTCTACAGCTAGTCTAATGGAACTGGGCGATCCCCGTTCTCAATTTTCAACCGACTACCTACAATGGAAACCTGCGATGGAAATGGAACGCGACGGAAACGTTGCGACGACGTATCTTGACGGAGCGTCTTTTCAACCTCCTCGGAATTATGGAGAGACGTCAGAAAATCTCGCGCCGTCGACGGACGGGAGAAGAACAAAAATTCATCGCCACAAACTTCGTCAATCGTCGATAATATTTGTCGACCGTACGACGTGGGCGAAAAGACAAAAGGGAAATACAGCGGAAATGTCCCACCGTCGAAACGGATCCACTGGAATTTTATTCAAATTCTTCGGGGAGCGATTCGAACACCTTGCGCATACGGTGGAAATACTACGATTATTCGAGTTGTCGGAACGAAAATCGTTTCTCCAGTTCCGCTTTGTGAGTTATGGAAAAATCGGAGACCACGAATTCCGAGGCTGTGTAAAGTTTCCCGAGAACGACCCGCGTACGAGTGTCTACTCGGTGAAACGAAGGCGATGCAATCTATTTTATACCCGTTACGCGTCTTACGTTTCTTCGTTCAAACGCCGAAAGTTGATCCACCGCGCGGATCGGTATATCGCGTCCGTCGCGATCGGAATGACTCGGATTGAATTTCGCCGCGTGGATTTCTCGGTCGCGTCGACGGAGTCGGAGGATAATGAAAAAAAGGATGACGGAGTGGATGAGAAAAAAAAAAAAATAAAATAAAGGAAAAGAAGTCGTTCCCGGAAAGCCTAATCAGCTGTACGCGGCAGCTATACGACGTTGTGATAGTTGGGCGATGAAACGATTATCTCGTATATCCGATCCACGAAACATTCGCGCCCGTTCGCGCGTTCATTTTCTTCCTCCCTAATCGCATTCGCACATTTCCCTTCACGCTCGATACAGTGATGAAAATCCGGGGTGAAATCGCGTGCACCCGAAAGCGAAAACAAAAAAAAAAAAACGAAAACGAAACGAATGAAAAGAACAAGAACAGCGCGCCCTTGGAGCGGCGGAATTTTAAGGTCGGGAAGAAAAGTAAATAGGTATTTCGGAATCGTAGGAAAAACGCGGTATTTCAGCTTGAGAGGTGTATTCAAAGGAAAACGTTTCATTTCCCGCGTTTATCGGACGAAGGACTATAAGGAGGCTACTACCCCTCGTTACTTTTTATACTCCAGTTTATTTTTCCACGATTGCTCGGAGGGAGGTGTTCCCGGGGTAGAAAAATCTTCTTCTCCTCTACAGTGGAAACAAAACAAGGCGAACGAGAAGAGGAGGATGAAAACTGAGGGAATCTGGTTTACTGCTATTATGCAAAACGGGAGAAAATCGCGTCCCATAATAACGATATTCGAAAATCGAATGTCAAGAAAATTTAAATAAATGTCCCTGTATATTTTTACTCTCGCGCACATTACCTCGCCGCCGGTCACATTCGGTCTAAATTTTCATTTCTACCCCACGAAACAAAAACCTCGAGATCACGGTGGGGGGGGGGGCATCTTCCGCTTCGAGAAAATAAGCCTGTCGAACGCGTGTGACACGGGGGTGGGTGGAAAAAGATAAGGAACCGGACACGCGATGTCCTAGGCGGAGGAAAAGAAGGAGGCTTCTCGTTGCTTCCGAAGTTCTCAGGCCTCCTCGGCTATTGTAATAACGCACGGTTCGTTCCCTCGCTCATAAAAGTTGGTCGGTCGGGTTGCTTCTTCCGAGGATCGAAAGCCTTCAAGTTTTTTTAAGTAGAGAAACCTTGACGCGACTAGTAAAAGCTTATAAACGAGTTGTACGACGAGTTGTACGTACACGAGCGATATGTAAAAATGTGTGAAGGTTATTCTTCTCTCGCACGCATACATAGGTCTCTGTAACCACGCGTTCAAACGTAGTGAAATATACGTCGCACCATATAGTCAAGGTCCCGATGACTCGTCCGTTTCACGTACGTTATTTGCCTCCGACGTTGATTCATCTTGGCCCCTATTTTTCGATTTTTTACTCTCCCCGCGCGTCGCTTTGTAATTCCTCGATTTTTTTTTCCTTGTTTTTTTTTTTTTTAACAAGCGCGTTATTCCGGAGGGCTCAGATTCCTTGCTAGTCGAGAATTCGTTCGGAGCTTTACCTATCCACTTTGTTTTCGCGCCCGCGGAGATCGATATCCGGAAGTGATCCATAGCGGGGAAATCGAAAAACGGGCGACGGCGGAACGGAAAATATCGCGAGTCGTTGGACTTTTGTTCGAGGCAGAACCGCGGCGTTCGGATTTCCATATAATTATGGATTACGATGTGGGAAAAATATTTGAGCTCGCTGTACGCCCTCACACCTATAATATTCAACGGCGTACCCCGACCGCGCATCGGCGCGGAACTCCCCGGGGTATTTGGCACTTGTCTTTATTATTACCAGACCGCCACTTTCCGTCTACCGCGCGTTCTCTCCGGATAACCTTCCCCCCCGTATCGTGCACGCGTCGAGTCGATCGCGACGCTTCGCTGTACACGTACAAAATCGCTGATTGGCTTACACACACGTGTACTCTACACGTTTTCACGGAGATCCCAGCTGCTACGTAACTCCGTATAGTATTACACGAACCGAGAAGGGGGGGGGGGGGGGGGGAAAAAAAAATAGTCAACGATCTAAAACGGAGGAAAAGAAAAACACCCCTCGCAATTCCGACGAGCTCTACGGAAGCCGAGGGTGCGGAGAAAAAACGAATTTTGAAAATCGAAAGATGAAAAAAAACGCAACGAAAAAGTTTTCAATCGAGTGACGACTCGAATCAATGACTTGTAACGATTCGAAATTCGTGTTACGGTTTTTAGGACAGTGAGACCGTCGAGTATTTTTTGGAGCCAGCGCGACCTCCGGTTGGGAGGAGGTTGTCCGGTGACAAAACGGCGCACCGGGTGCGTGGTTTATACCGTTGAACCCTCCGGGGGTTTTATGGCCCCCAGTTGCAGTCCCGGTCATCCCGGTCACCGGAGGGCCAACCGTAAGGTCCGAATAACAGGCGTAGTTTACATACAAACGACCGTCACTACGACGAACTTGCTTCAATGAATTCTGGATTTGAATCACTGCAACGGCACGCGGTGTGCGTATCTGAGGTAGAGGTAAGTACACGCGTTTATACTTTATGCGTACGAACGAGGCGAGTTGGGATTTATGCAAAGCTGTCGATCTACTCGCCAAATGCACACATCGTACGCGAGATACTCGTACGACCAAGTTAGTTTTCCTCGAAAATTAAATCTCGCCCCCATCGTTTTCTTCGATTCACCGTGTCTGAACGGAATCGGTGGAATGATTGAGCCATAACGCAACGAAAATTCGAACCTCCTGCAATCGAGCAGTTTGGAAATTAAATTTTCGTTTTTTTGTTTTCTCTTATTACAGAGAACTCCCGGGCATTACGCGGTAGCTAATTAGTATCTAAGCCGTTAATTTAGTCCCCTGCTACCGCGACGGAGGCAGAAAAAGGAATTAAACAAAAGGAAGGAGGAAGATGGAAAGAAAAAACAGAAAAAAAAAACCGTTTATGCTGTGAAAAATAATAATTATATTTCGGTTTTACGATACCGTAAGCGATGATGAGCCGCGGATGAAGAAAGAAGATTTTATATATAATGCGCCATCTCCACTATGGGCGGGCGAACCTTTTCGAATTATTTTTAATTGAATTCCCTCGATGGAATTTGCCTCATCCTCTTTTCTTCATCCGGAGATCGAATCTCCAATAAGATTTATCTATACATACATATACACATATAAACGTAGTACGTACCCCCGATACCGACGGGGTACTTTACGCTTTTCCCGTATTAACTTCAATTGTCTTTTATTCCCCCCCGACGTTTACGTTATCTCCTCCACGGGTACGAATGAAAACGTCCATAATTTTTCCTTCAGATTTCACCCGTCCGCAGAGCAGCCACATTCGAACCCGAAGAAACTCCGCGCGCCACCCTTGCGGGGTCGGGGTCGGGGGGGTGGGGGGGGATGGAACTTTCGTCCGACGCACACCCCCGGATACACGGCATTGTCGCGGAATATTTTATGCGAGACAAGACCGTAACCTACAGATGGTGTCTCCTGCCTCGATATACACTTTTTTATTGAGAACACCGGTGCCGCGACTACACCCACTAGCGCGACTTCTCGGCGTATCAAATGAACCCCACGGGAGACACAATTCTTACATCGAACCGCGGTATCGCATTTTATACCTATGCGTATATCATATGCAAAATTCCACTTCGTTTTTATAGTTTCGCATTTTTACCGTACGTGCTTCTCTCCCTGCTTTCTTCTTTCTTTTTCTCTTTCTTCTTCTTCGCTACTCTTCCCCGTTTTTCCGCGGCCGAATTCTCCTCGTCATTCGCATCACTTGCACATATTACTACGTGTACCTATATCAGTTCGATATATTTACGTAGGCACGACTCTCCCGGACTGTAATAAGACATCCCGCGGGCGCGGACCCGGAGAGCTACAGGGTCGGTGTAATTGTAACGTGAAAGAGTTTAACGTATTGCGGGAATTTAACCGGAACCCGAGGGACGCGGGTAGCTGCTGGAAATTAATTTAATTAGCGGTCGGTCTAGCCCCAAACTCCGGTTAAATTCTCATTAATAACATCTGTCGCCGACGCAACGGCCGAACACCCTCCCCCCCCCCCCCCTCCCCTCCGCCCCGCAATCACCCGTTATCCCCTTCGTTATGATTTTCAAAATCTCGTATTACGTATGATACAAGGGTATATATACATATACATTATATACATCGATATTGCTGTATTAACCGATCAGAAATTTGCATTAACGGTTCGAAAAAAAATCGACCTACCGATCGCCGTGATTTTTCGAGATCGGATCATTATACCGCGTATGCGTGGAAAAAAAAAAAAAAAAAGACAAGGAAAATTTGAATAATGTAAGACGGTCAGCGCCACGGGCTAGGTAATTTATCATGAACTGTCCTCATTATTATTGCGAAATACGCCATAAAAAGATACACGCGAGGCGTTGAAACGAAACTACATACGCAACGTGTATATACACATAGGTGTACATTTATTTTATTTTTAATGAATCCATTTTGTTTTCTTTTTCTCTTCATTTCGTTTCGTTTCATTTCATTTTTTTTTCTCTTATTTCATTTTTATTCGCAAAAGGCGCAAGGCGAACCACAGCTGGCGGCTCTTTAGCCCTATATGTATAATTATAAGGCCCATATAAGCCCCGTGGTGGCACGCATGAACTACCCGCCCGATATACGCCGGTGCAACCCATACACACACATACATACATGTACGTACTATATATAATATATCCCCATTGAGTAAATCCTTTAATTAAATAATTTATAGCTAATTAAATCCGCGCGGCATTGCTCCCGGTGATGGTGGCGATGCAGCGGTGAATCCGGAGGAGGATAAGGAGGAGGAGGAGGATGAGGAGGAGGAGGATATATATTGTATATATATACGTATAGAGGGAAGCGACGCTGAGGCGTCGCGTCTCTGTGGTGTTTCCCCGCGTCGTCGTCGCGACGCCCGGCGTTGTCACGGCGCAAACCTCCTTGACTTAGCATAAGAATGGGAGCCCATTATCCATAGATTCAAACTGGAAGATACGCGCAGCCGAAAATGGCCGAAGCGGCAGCTAAGGGGCTGGTGACAGATGCTATGTATGCAAATTTCCACTCGGCTACTACCACTTACAACGCAGCGGGTACCACCACCACCGATACCCCGGCTGGAAAAGCTGCCGCTCCTCCGTCGTCGCACTCGCAGTTCTTACCGCGGTCCCGTTCGCAGCAACTGAGATCTTTCTTACGGACGTTATATACCTTATACACCTATATCCCTACTTCTTCGCACCCACTACACATCTTACATTCACCAACCACCCCGAGATAAAGCGACCCACCGCTTCGACAAACAAAGGAAATAACACTCGCCCCCCCCCCCCCCCCACCCCCTGGAAATGTGTTAATTGAAAAGGGAAAAGAGAGAAGAATAGAAGAATAGAAGAGCGAAATGGTGAAGGGAAATTAAGAAGATTTCGAGGTGCAGAGAAAAGCAAGTTTTTCGATAACTCATGTCGAGTTTCGCCTTTTACACACATGGCTCATCGAAAATCCAATTTATAAGAACAAAAATCAGTGAGGAGAGGTAAATCGATCGTACGTGCCCTCGAAGTACGGTTTGGCATGTGGTACATTGAATTACACACATATATATATATAAAGCCAACCGCGCACAGAGAAATCGAGCAGTGAAAGAAACGAGCAACTTTGTACGTTATACGCTACGGAAAGATAATAAACAGGCGCACGTCGATGTTCCAGTCTAAGAACATCTCGAAGAAGATTATTTATAAACCCATAGTCCGTGGACTACTCAATCTCGATTGCTGCAAAAACTGGTATCAGCTGACGATAATCACGTAGTTGATTTTTTTTCCAACTATCTCATAATACACATTTATACCGCAGTTGTGGTCTATTGATGCAGTTGTTAGAGCGATGAAACACCGTGCAGAAAGGAGAGAATAGCCATTTTTTACATCTCCATTCGGACTACGAAGAAAAAGAAGAAAAAAAAAAAATACCATTCCGAAACGTGATAAAAGTTTAAGATGTGGACGAAGCCTTCGCAAAGCTTTCACTTTGTGCTTGTTGTTGGTTAAAAAAAAAAAAAAAAAAAATTTCACCTCCGCTGAGAAAGTTGGACTTGAAAAGGGATTTTCCCAAAAAAGTCGCACGCGACGGGCGATGCTGAGGAATATCGATGACGTTTTTTTTTTTTTTTTTGAGAATTCTGAAAAGCCTTGATAATGAGAATTTTCAACATCGACTTTCTTAATTCCCTTCCAAAAAGTTGGTTTTACTAAAAAACTCCGATGCCCGATAAAGTCGAATGATCTTTCAGCGGGATTAGCCCGAGGGCAAGATACAGGCGATAGCTATCGATAACGATTTTTCGTTCGCTCGGGTGATCCGTAATAAGAAATGGCGAGAGATATGAAATTAGAGTAGGTGTCTTTCCCTATCCTCAGACAAAGGCTATTCCGGATGTGCTCGGAAAGTAAAAACGTTCGAACATTCACGCAACGCGTCGAAGGTAGTTCCTCCGAAACCGAGGAGAGAACGAACGAACGAACCAACCAACCAACCCGCGAACCTTCAAAGGGTGAGTTAGTGGACGAACGGTCGTGGAACGAGAGAAAACCCGATAGGACAGGATAGAAATGGAAAGCGAAATACGCGCTGAATTTCAATGCCCTCGGCAACTTCGTGCTCGGAAAACTACATCGGAAAAATACCTTTCCTCGCACACCCATGTATCCAACCGTGTGAGACTATACACACAGAGGACGGTTGTTCTCATGCGCGACGCGGTTCGCGCCCAACCGCTGATACGTATATACGTATATATATACACCTGTACAAAAATCACCGGAACACCGTGGAGCGAAAAATTATCTCCTCGGGATCCTCTTCTATACTGTTTTTTTTTCCATCCGTCTTCGGAATTAAGCCCTCGTTCGAGTCTGGGGGGGCTTTGAAAATTCCCTAGGAATATCCGATGGCGCGCACAACTCCGTATCCGAAGTAAGCTATCGGCGACTGTGTTTCGTAGGACATTATGCAGGCTGATCCCCCGTAGATGGGCCATCGTATCAAGCTTATACCAAGTTACGCGGACGCTATACTTTGAGCTTACACCCCATAAATGGAGGGCTACTTAAACCGACGGCGCAGTGTCCTTGTAATATTTACGGTTTCGTCCCGAGCGTTGAGGTCATACGCGGAGTGACGGGGAATGAAAAAAAAATCCGAACATTGATTTTTTCATTCGAAGTCGAAAACCGAAAATACGCCAAGTGCGGGATACTTCGACGCCGATGTTTTTTTTTTTCGATTATCGTAGGTACACCGATTGGAGAAAGTTGCGTCTCGCTTCGCCCGGAGGAAAAAAAAAAAACTAAGGCAATTCCTCCGCGAACTGGCGACGAATCAATTCGAAAACAATCGGAATAAACGTTGCGTTCCGTAGAGAAAGTGCTATTTTCTCTCTTCGGTGACGCGTATTATGGGAGGAATAAATAGCCCGCTGAGTGGACGGAATTCTGGCGCAGGATCGTTGGGTCCTCCTTTTTCAGGTACCCGTACCGTACGCGCCGTGTGCCGTACAGCCCCCCGAACGAACGCGGCAGCGACTCACTCGGGTTCACTTCACCCCCCCCCCCCGCTTTGAATCCCACCCTCGATTTTCCCCCGTTCGCTCCGGAATCGTCGAAATCCCCGACGATAAAGTTTCAAAGGCGTGGTGACTCGGGCGCGGATTTTACTGGCGTTGTACCGCGAACTTCCGGGGGGATACGAATCGAGGCTTTTTACATCCTTCGGGACCCACGCCGCTGCTAGGAGTAAGATATCCCTTTGTCTTGAGAGCTCCCTAAAGTACCGCGTTGAAGCCAATGCTTATCTTAAGCTCGTCCCTATAAATCGAACTTTTTAAACTTTTACTTTTTTTTTTTCTTCCCCCCCCCTTCTACCTACGTAGAATGCCAATTTCGCTAAATATTGTTCGCGTTCTTTTGTATCTCGTGTGAAAAAAAAGTTTTCCAAAAAAAGTCTCTCGCTTTTTTCTTTCACGGGTGTTTGGAGAACCGCACCTGCGGTTTTCGTGATTTCGATAATTTCCGACCAATAAATTCACTCGCAACAGATTTCAATCGGTCGGGGGTAAGAGAAAAATAAAGTTCGAGAATCTTTCGATAATATCGTTATTTCGAAATAAACCAAATGACGAACGTCCGAAGTTCGTTCTTCTGCTGCATTCGAATCTTTTTTTAAAGTGAAAAATGTTCGGTAATTTGACAATAATATATTTAAGGAAGCAGTTTTTCAGGGCAATATCGCTATGCCTAGGTATGGTAAAAAACATTTTTTATGTTTTTTTTTTTCTTTTGTTCGCCGCAATATATCAAACGCCTTTCTAAACTTTTTCGTTTAATAAGTTGGTGTAATTTTTCACCGAAAGAGAGAGAGTTCGGGAGCTTTGGAAAGGGAGAGTAAGCGCGACGCCGCGACGCCGCGACGCCCTCGCCGGGACGCACCCGGCACGTCGCACCGGCGCTGCTGTTCACTTTGAAACTGCCTACAGGGGCAGCTCCTACTTCAACACGTGGGGACGTCGAGGAGTGCTCGCCCCGGGGATGAAAGGAAAAGGTACCCGTACGCGAACCCTACGGCTCTTTCCCACTTTTGGATCGCTTTCAACGACCTCAAACATCATCCGCCAAATCCAATATCCCGAAAACTCGAATGCGCAACCGTTACCGAGCGCTTCGAAAACGGGCACGGCGGGATAGGGAAAAATCGACGCTGAAACGCTACGTTGTTGAAAGCACAAAATTTTTGGTAAAAAGTTCGTTAAAAATTTGGCGAGATGTCCTGGAATTGGATAAAAATTGCTGAGGCCGTCGAAAAATTTCATCCAAATTACACGAGCGGTTTTTTTTTCATGTCTCGATACGCGGCGGGTATCCCGTGGTTATCCAAATTCTAAGTACTGGAAATCAGCAGCCGGACGGTTTTTATTTCTTTGTTTGATTTATTTTTTCTTACAAATCGTGGAAACCGTGAATGCGGGGCAATTTGAGACTGGCAAGTTTTTAGCGGATCGTTTCGCAAATTTTGCCTTCAAATTAACCTTCACATTTACCTATAATATATTATGTGTTATACAGGGAATCCGGTGTATACGTATACGGACGTGTATATTATGTTTATTACATACTGACGGTATGTTATTATATATCGCGTTTAACGACCAGTGCAGCGCGCCATACACCGATCATCTTCGCCCCGCATTCTATTCAGAGGTAAATTACCAGGTAGAATGTACAATACATGCGGGGTAACTATTAAGAGGAATAATTTCTCAAGGACGAGATTCGTTTTATTCCTTTCGTTGTCTTTTTGCTTTCGTTCGATCGTTTATGTGGTCGACTTTCACATATTTTCATTTTTGTCAGTTTGTCGTTCCGAAGAAAGATGAAAATGAATATAAAACGGAGAACCTCGAGCAGCCATTTTGAATTCTGAAAAATTTTCATTTTTCATTTCATCAACTCGATGACTCGAAATACGAAAAGATGCAGCAAACTAATGTTTCGATTTCTCTTGCCGAAATGCCAGTTTTTTTGGATCGGCCGATCTAAAACCTAAAATCGAAGAAAACTCGTGATTCGAGGATGTAACGGAAAAGCCGACGTGCGCTCCTAAGTTTTCATAGGATTTTTCTCACTTCGAGTTTTATTCAAATGTTCAATTGAAATGGAAGCAGGCGTATATATTATTGTTGAACTGTATACGGATGTCTTCGGGGATATCGGCTCGCATGAAATAAGAGAAAGTAGTATTTGCTTTGACACCTCTCTTCAAGAGGGAAGTTCTCGCCTCTGGGGTATATTCCTGGCGGATCTGGAGGACCCTTCGTGCCGTTCGTTCGTCGTCGTCCCTCTGTCCCTCAAGAGTCCCGGAGAGCCGAAGAAGAAGAAAAAAAAAAATAAAAAAGAGAAAGAGGGAAAAAAGGAGCAGAGAGGAAGAGGAGGAAGAGGAAGAGCTAACAAACTTATCCTTACCGGAGGCTGCAGCACGCAGCGGCACAGTGGCAAACTCAAACTCACTTTATTCTCAGACGCGGATCCGCAGCTACGCTACAAGGTAACCCGCTGAAATTCTAAGGGACGGAGGGAAACGAGAGAAATAAAAAAGAAAAGAACAAAAAAAAAAAAAAGCGAAGGAAATATTTCCACGAGACGCGTAAAAGCAGCCAAAGCGCGATCGATATATATATGTATATATATAACCGCAAAATTACTTTTCATTCCCCATCCGAAATACATACATATATGTATACAGAGAATATGAAGCCGCAGAAGCGAAACATTGAAAAAGTAATTATCATCGCGGTTGAAATGGTTCAACAGTTAAACGTACAAGTATACTAGGAGTGAAGAGAAAGTTCGGAGGTATTTATTTGTATTCCCTAGTTCGCTGAATAAGGAATGGTATCTATATCGTTAAAACCTATGACCATATCAACGAAGTTGGACGGTAATGTAGGTAACGCGTACCCGTTCGCACTATAGTCTTCGAAGATCCGTCCCACAGAGAAAATACTAGCGACACAAAACACAAAATATAAAGCGACTCCGGTAGCTGTTCTTTCTGTTCCCATTTACAACTGTGAACTACATCGTTTTTTGCTGCTTCACCCGCGTCACAATGCGACGTCTTTCTAGAATTCTCTTCTTCATTTCTCGGGGGGAGGGGGGGGAGGGGGTAAAAACCGGCCGTCGCTCCTGGTGAATTCTGGAATTCGAACGAGTACGGTAGAGTATCCTCATCCATGGGATGTGGAACGAGAATGCTCGACGCATCGGGTGTGCAATATGAAAATTTGGTGAGTGAAAACAATTTTACAACTGCATCGTCGCAAAATCTAGGTATACGGATACGACTCATTGAAAAGCAATATCCGTACGGCGTTCGTGAATTATCGGAAATCGATTAATCGATATAGGTACACACACACACACACACACACACACACACACACGCACGGTACGTAGGAACTGTACGCGCCAATTTCCGAAGCCTCGCTGACAAAATGAATTGCGCATAGGCGCGTATACGAAGATCGAGTAGGGGCTAAAATTAGCGATTGATTGTACGCGATGATTATTATTATCGGTACAATCTAATAACCGAAGATCGGAGTATCGTCTCGCGAACAGCGAGCACGCATGTCTCTTATTTGCGTGTATCGATATCGGCGGTAATTCGACGCGAGTATTTCATTCTTCTATCTTCGATCTCGATCGTATCGCGTCCCAGAATCACGCGCGTCAAAGTGTATCGAGCGATGCGAGAGTAACGCGAAAAAAATAAAACTCACTATTTCTATAAAAAAAAAAAAAAATAAATCTATGATTCGTACGAGGTGCGGTACACGTACACCTGATACATACGTACGCGCATGGCGGGGAGGGGGGTGGGGGTGAGAGGAGTAGAAATCAAAGAAAATATCTCAGCTATACGAACGAAAGGGGATCGACAAAGGGATGGGATAGGTTACGCGGGTGGTGGCGGTGGTGGTGGGGGATGGTTGTGGAATGGAATGCGAGCGTTCCGGAAGAAACTCACGTTTCATGTCCTTTCGGAGCTGATCTTCTTTTATTATTTATACTCGCTCGGCTGTGGTAGACAAACATGTGAATACTGCGTACCTACGATGGAATTTCCATGCCGATACGATGTCTTTTGGACCAAAAAGATCTTTTTTCTTCGACCACGTTTTTCCGTCGTGACAAATTCACCTAGAAGATATCCCTTTCGAAAAAAACCAAAGTAGCGTGGACCACTGGGTGGTACTTGGTGGTTTTCTCTCCCGTTTTGGATCGTCACATTTTTTTGGAAACAGAAAATTTGAGTATACTATTGCCACTCATAGAATGGAACAGAATTTTTTCTCTACTTTCCTGATGTTCCTGATCCGATAATTTCACCAACTGCTATTCCAAAGGGACTTGTTGACTCCTTTTGGAAATAAAAGTTCAAAAACGGACGCGAACTAAATCTCGTAAAAAATAATCGATTGTTCGGAGGTGAAGTGGGAGGATTTGACAAAAAAACTATCAGCGATCGAACCGGATGAGCTAGAAGATCGGAGAGTCGAGGCTTCTCCGTATGAGAACTTGCAGTAGATATATCGTATGTGCGTATATAATACATACCACGTAACGTATTATCCGGGCACAGAGAATCGCGGGTAAATAGCACGTGATTAATCTAAACGAGTAGAGAAAGAGAACCACTGCGGACGTAACCAGCATAGCTTGAGGCCGCATGTCTATTGCCTGTCCCTCCCGCGTCCTCGGCCCTCTTCCTCCCTCTTCTTCTTATCCTTATTCTCCTCCTCCTCCTCCTCCTCCTCTTCCTCCTCCTTCTTCTCGTGCTCTTATGCCATTCACATACTTGGACGTACGATTCGTATGTAACGCCGTACACCTTGCCCAACCAATACCGCGCCGTGGTAACTTCCACGCGCGCGTTTCTTCACCGCGAAATATCGTGCACTCTTAGACTGGGATGCATCGACCGCGTGCTGCTTTACGTTACACCTTGTAATACCCGCTGCACCAGCGAACCCCCATAACTAATCGTAGTAACCCCGCGAGATTCTTGCGTTTTTCGATAACTCCGAACTCTACGCCGCAAAGATCCGCAGCCGGCTGCTGCTGCTGCTGCCGCCGCAGCTTCCACTGCGCTTATCCTCATCTGTGATCAAACACAAGCCAGACATTCATAACGTAAACAACTCTTTACCGCCGAGGTAATAACCACGTGTTCCCATAGATCACCGTGATTTTTTTTTCTCACTTTTTATCGTATTTTGCTTATTTCTTTTCTTTATTCACAAAACAAGATTCCTCGATTCCCCCCCTCCGTATCAGTTGAAATTTCGTACTATTTCTGTGGATTTTTAAATTTATGAAAGATGATCGGTAGACGGGGGTCGGGCACCCCAAAAAATTACAGCGATCCCTGAGAAACGACGTCGGGCGTCGGAGCGAGTGATTAAAGTGCACTTTTGAAAAGTTTAAGTCGCGAATGGATTTTCTTGTTCTCTTTTTTCTTTTTTCTTTTTTTTTCTTTTTTTTCTAAGAATAACATCTCACGGCATCTATAGGGAAAATCTGGTTTTTATTAAACCCATTTATATCATAAAGTAAAGCGGAACTGCTTCAACGCTCCAGGGGTATTCACCTGATACGACGGCACCTATATATAGTTATAAAAACTTTCTCTCCCTATCCCATAAACTTTAAGGGGATCGCACGGTCGAGAAGTCACCTTTTATTAAACAACCCTTATTACTGACGACAACGACGACGACGACGTTTATATTCAAACAAACCAACCTTATATCCCAAAATATGACGTATGAAGGCGAAAAAAAAACTAGTCAAAGGTCGTGTGTTGGAAACGTATGTATACACATACAATGTGCATTCGAGTGGGTTGGGAATGCATCAAATGTAACACGCGTATCGGGAACATTGAGTTTCGATATTCCCATGGTTATACAACGCACGGCTATACAAGATGGTGGTTTTTTCTACCATTACGAACCTTCGTTAATCTCATCGTGCATGACCGGGGTGTAGAATTTCAAATCCTTCGCTACGGAGCAAAGGTGCGGTATACGGTATAAAACACACACCGCGTACACCTCAGATTTCTATATATATATATATAGCTAAACAGCGCAGCATTCCTCGACCGAAGGAATTTGACACCCTATACTTTTATTATATATTCGACTTTTTCAAGCGGCGCCGGTCTCACACTAGCTGCTGCTGCGGGAACACAAGCTCATTTCTATGTACATACATTTACGTATGATGGTATAATATTTTCAGAACACACCCTCGTGGATCCACCGAAGCGTATGTATGTACGTACAGCGCTCGGGAAACAATTGATCATAGCGTGAAACCGTAAGCAACCTCCGCGATAAGATGTGACGCCTTCTCAATCATCTTCCGTAACGAATTTCATTCGCCGGTCGAGTGTCAAGGACATAAAGTAGATTTTTAACCGGCGATCATCGTAGACTTCGAGCTCTGCTCACGTTTACACGGAATGTCAGAGGATATGGATATGAGGTAATCAAGGTGAGTCAGTTTCCTTGAAACCTGGACCGAATGACCTTACCTGCACCGTTCTTATTATTCAGGTTTTTCTTTTTTTTTTTTTTTTTTTTTTTCTATTTCCTCTCGGTGGCGAGAGATCGAGAGAAAGATAGAGACGTCAAGACGACCGAACAGAAAAACCCTCGTGGATCACCACCGGCGTAGATCGTAGTGATTTTTTTTCTCGTTGAACTCCGTGCTACGGAAAAATAAGGAAATCGTGCTCGTCGGAGACGGAATAAAATGGGGGGGTTCTGTCGGAAGGCGATTCGACCGAAGATCCCCATGAATCGCTCGACATAGATCACCCCGATCTAACGGGGTAAAAAAAAAAAAAGACTCCCTGAAAGTCAATCGATAACTTTCTCAGATTTACTCTAATGAGTCCAAGCAACGTACCGCACGCATAGATATCCTCCGTTCCCCCCGGAGCGAGGGTAATATAATAAAAGTGTAGGACGTTTTAATCTCCGTCGGTGTAATTTCAACGATTACGATCGGCCCCTGCAGATGACCGTTTCAAAGATGTGCGCGCACGTACGCCCGTACCTACCGATATATTCCTTCCCCCCCCCCCCCTCCCTCCCTCCCCCCCCTCGGGACAACCGAGCGAACATATTTCTTGCGCTATGTGCGAGGTGACTTTAGAATCTGGTATCTGGTCTCCGCTGCGGGTCTTTTCCACCGATCCCCCGACTACGGTATTAAACTTTACCCGATGCACATTCGAGGATCGCGCCGAGGTACCGCGCGGAGTCCAACTTCTCCGCGGAGTCTAACTGCAACTTCAGGAGTCACGTTGCCATCGTAGATGCAACTTGTGGCACGTTTACGGCCTTCCCCCTACCACCCCCCCTACCCCCCTACTCCCCCCCCCCCCCTCGATGCCGGTTTATCCCACGTGCTCTTATAGCTCGGCTTAGCGGACTTGGCTACGAGGCGAAGAAGCAGGGTACGGAGTGTAGCGCCTAGAGTCAGCCGATGGTGAAAGAAAAGGAGCCAACCTCAGCTCAGCTCATAAGCCTACTGGGCGGGTTCACTGACTGCGCGGTTTTCTCTAGTACGCGTACTACGCCATGCGACGCAAACTTAAGCTTATCGTTGTGACTGGAATTCAAATAATGGCCACGGAGGGATAAAAATATCCTATAGACAAAAGACCGCTTAGCATCCTCGATCTTATTCCGCTCTTCGTCGCTTCGTCTGCAGTTCCAAGTTCAGCAAGACGGATCGTTGTTCGGCTGCTACCTGTACTGCAATTTTCCTCTTTCACTATCCGTTCGAGGAAACGCACACGACGAACCGAAAGCGGCGGATGAAACGTCCGCTGATATTTCCGTAGTAGTACGCCGCACATAAGAAGAAATAGTAACAGGGGTATGATATGAACGAGCCGCCAGGGAATCCCCTGAGGAAACTGAAACCGAATAGCCGCATGTGACGCGTATACCAAGAAACGGAAACACGTGTGCGACGTGCACTCTCGTATCCGAAGCCGCGATGCATTTCCAAAGAGAAAAAGAAAAAAGAAAAACAGCGAGAGAACAACAACAACAACGCGAAACAACGAAAATAAAAATGGAACCAACAATAAGAGCGAAAAATTTCGAACGAACGAAGACTACTACGCTTTCCCATTAATCCCCGCTGATAAGAAAATCCACTTTGAATGAAAAATGTGGTACATTCGTATTGTATAGGTACCGCGCATACTGCAGCTGATGTTTTTACGGGGCACGCGGAATCCGTTCTACGAAGAATAACTCCGATGCAACGCATCACCTATTACGGTTTTCAACCGCGGCTGGTTATTGGTGGTTTCTTCGAGGCGATAAGACGATCCCACCGCACTTTATAGACCGAGATTATCGGATCACAGGTTGGGCTGGAAATAGTTTCAATCGAAAACATCGAAATCATTTTTCATTCGACATGGGGAACGTGAAAAATTCACTCAAAGATTTCTCCACTGTTTTCTTATTTTCTTGGTTTTTTCGCGAACCTCGATAGAAAACAAAAAAGTCATTTTCAAGCTTCGTCTTTGCAATCCTCTTTTCTCCGAAGTTTTGAGATCGTCTGATGGAAAAAAATGGCGTTTTTCGATAATCGTCGTCTCCACCGCAAAGCCCCTTAAAGAAACGATCATCGAGGAGTGACGCCTCGTTAAATCTCCGCAACAAGTTTATAAGCAGGGTGGATGGTTAACGGCGTTCACCACATGGGAAAAAGTCATCCTACGTACTCGTATACGGTACACGTACACTTTGTACGTAGATATGTCGGATATTGAAACGCGGGCGGATAGAATCGTCCGGGTGTATACGTCGGGTACTATACCTGACACCGGGTATACGGTGCAGCAGCATAGATCAAAAATGATAGATATAAACGGTATAATAACCGACTGGTATACATCAAATATACACACGTGTTATCCGATAGAATCAAAACGCGCAGCACTTAACACATGACAGCGTTGGAGAGAGAGAGAGAGAGAGAGAGAGCTGGTGCGTACCAATACATACCAACGGCCGGTCGTGTCATAATCAGTTTATTAATCCCCGTAATGCTCATTCGTATAATTATACGGGAATTTCAATGCTACGCGTTCCTAGAAATTTAATATATAGAATTAGTCTTTCAATTAATCATAATACTCGCGCTGTTATGTAGCTACCTGACTCGAAATTCACTCGTCTAATGGACGCGTTTACCGCCTCAAAATACTCCAAAGAATTTCTGAAAAGATATTCCCATCTCTCCGTAAGCCTCCACGGTCTGAAAATGGAATATATCGATGAAAACGTCTGAGAGTGGCGATGAAACTAATTCCCAAAAAAAAAAACTTTTCCTCGATGAATCTCAGGCGGAATGTCATCTCGATCGTTTCTCTGTTATCTTTTTTCATCGTCGCTGCGAAAACGCACGTTTCGCGGGATGTGGGATAGTTTCCGTTCGTCGCGTGTGTTCTTTCGACCCTCTCTCTTGTGTTTTGACGGGGCGAAAGCAGAAAACAAAGAATCCAGACGTTCGAGTTTCATTTTATCGAAAATATGAATCACGAGAGCGCGTAAGCGACAGCGGGGGGGGGGGGGGGGGGAGTACAGCAGCTGCCGGCGACCTACCTGTGCACGTGGTCGAGACTGCTCCATGCTCTGCTCAGCCTACAAAATGTCAGATTGGGAGACCTTGATCTGAGATTGTTGAGCCAGCCGGAAGATCTGCTCCTTTTAATGCCCACCTCGTCGTTGTTGGTCATGGCTCGAAAGAGTCCGGAGGACTGGACGGCGACGTAATGGAGTGCGGAGTAAATCAACTATCGCTTCTGTGTATCAGTTTCGGCTAACTTTACGTCACTTTCAAGCTGTCGTTCGGCGGCATAACGTCGTTGTATGCGTGCACATGAATAACGGGACGAAAAAAAAATATGTTACGTAATCGACGTGCTTGGTCCGCTTGTTGAATCCCATAAAATCACCCGAACGTGCGCACCACTTCTGAAATTTACAATTTCAAAAAAAAAAAACAAAAAAAAAGGCAACGGTACGCATTTCACTCGTACCGCAATTTCATTCGCATGTCGCGACTCGATTGCGATCCTCTCAGTGTAGATTCCAGCGATATCTGATAACGTTGAAATTTTTTCGTAAAAGATCGTCGAGGTCGTTTATCTCGTGGCGTACATCGGACGGATGGATCGGTGTTTGTTTAATTTTTTTTTCCGCGTCGCGTTACTTCGGGTTATTTATTTTTTGTTTTTCTTCTCGTCCTTTATTTATCATTTATCGCGGAGTCATGTCGCAGCCGCCCATGCAGATCGGTGGACGCGCGCGTGAGATTAATATAAACCCCATTGGACGGACCTCCGGTTCCGCGGCGCGGTGCCGCCGTAGCGACGAAGTGAGACGAGAGGACGATGAAAAGCAACACTTTGGTAAACAAGAAAAGGAGACAAATTACACAGCGTTATTTATAACCGCGGTAGGGACGGCTAACGCTATATACGATGTTTATTTATACCGGCGGCCGCCGATCTCCGGGCATCAAGGACTCTCTCTCTGCGCTCCCCTTACGGGAGACCATACAGATCCTTTTTAAGGCAGACGAGTTCGACCAAAAAACCACGTTTCGATGAGTTATTGCCGGTAGTTTTATGTAAGTACATACGTCTCCGATATGGCTGCGCGAATACGATTCACAGGTGATCCTTGACTGACACATGAGTACTTTTTTTCAAACCGATCGACGATCACCTGCGAGACTCTGCGGCGATACGCGTGTGGACATAGGCGACGCGGAGTCGAGTAGAGAAGAAAAAAATAAAAAACAGAAAAATCACCGAGTATCCAAAGGTAGAATTAATTTCCACACCGTGGATTCTTTCGAACACTTTGCATAATAATCCTGCTAAAACGGCAAACGATCGCTACTTATTACACACTCAAATTCTTCCCACTTAATTAAACAGTTTTCGGTGTTTTTTCTTTTTTTTTCATATTTATCGCTACGTGTTTTTTGTATTTTATATTTTCCTGTTTGATCGGTTACTTCGAATCGAACATCGTTCGTCGAATGAGATGGTCACAGATCGCCCACGCGCAACTTCACGTAATCACGCGTTATAAATCAGAGTCGAGAAAAGGCGGCGAAGAATCAAGAAGCCGAAAATTTCATCGAATTCCGGTAATCTGATCGATAGATCTATCGAACATGAGGCATCTCAATCAAATGCCGCTCATATACGTTCGGTTAAATTTACGATTCTTCAAAACGAAAATAATTTAAGCAAAACTTTTATTCACGTCACTGACAAAAATAAAATCAAAACTCCACATCGATTTCGTATCCACACGATTTCGAATCGCACAATCACGCGAACTTTTCTCTTCAGTCTTTTTTTCGGATCGTCGGTTTTCCGTTGACGCTTCGGCGGCGGATCCGCCTTTTCGTAAACGCGTGGATCGTATTATACGGCTAGTGTCCCACCGCGATCGAAGAGGAAAAGAACCGATCTCAGCTATGTCGATTCCTCGACTGGCGGACTCTTACAACCTGCTGCTGCCACTGTTTACTATAGCAAAAGCGAGTCTCTCTCCGCGTGCGTTTTACCAACACAGGTTGAAACATCACTATTTTACGTGTACCTCGATCGTACACCGACTACCTACTACGGAGAAAACAACATCGTGTACTACTGCACGTACAAGCGACTCGTTCGTCGATGTGTACCGCGCACACACACACACGCGCACACGCACACACAGTCGTACGAAGCATGTACAAAAGGCAAGTGAAGAATGATCCTTCCTCGAGTACAGCTGAATCCCCTCGTGTCTTCGCGCGAACTCGAGTATCGCTTTCCGACAACGATTTTATAACAACGATATAATAGTGATAATGGTAATCGTAATGATAATAACAATATTATCGACGATAACAAATTCGTGATACCGAAGCGACGTTTCGTCGAATAACGAATAACGCGAAGCGCGCCTTCCACCGTCGAAGAGACTCCATTTTTAATTTTTCGTCTTCTTTCGACATTTCTCTTGGGCTTCGTTCGTACGTCGTGCGGACAACTCGACGACTTTCTACACGGATTTTCCATGGTACCCCGTCCTCCTTACTTTATTCCATTTTTTTTTTTTTGCAACTCTGACAATCCACTCTTTCTGCTCAAAAGTCTAAGAATTATTCGCCAGGATTATGTGTCCAATGGGACTAGAAAAAAAAATAAACAAAAATTTGAAGTGAAAGTTCAGCAGATGTTTTGAAGGATTAGAACGAACACTGTCTTAGTGGTTCGTTCTAATCTGGATCCTTCTTTCGTTGAAAGGTGAATTTGGAGTGTTTTTTATTAAAAAAAAAAAAAACCCAAAAATGGAAAAAGAGAAGGTATACGTATACAGAATTATGTGGAAAAATCGACGATCGAATTACTGATTACAGTGTATGTACAACAAGTATGAGTCGAGTTGTGGCGTTCGCTGTACGGAAAAAGCCGTTATTAATCATCTTACTGGCTCACGCCTATAGGTAACTCATAAGTGCGGGTTTGTATAGCATCGTCCAGTAACTATATCATAATTCCCAACGGTTAAATTGTCAAAGGAATTGATCTTTTTTGTTGTTGTTGTTTTTTTTTTTTTTTTTCGCGCAACACCGAGAAATTAGGTGCACGGCGATAATGATAGGCGTGTAATCATCGCACGTAGTATTTTCTTTATCGCGCGATTCTAACGAAATGCGTGAAAAATCGGATTACCCAATAAAGAAAATGAAGAAAAATCTCCGAAGGATGCGTCGGCTGATCGATCTGCGGTAAATTTTGCGCGATAAAAACTATATGCGATAATAAGTAAGTTCGTCGTGACGGAACGTCAAGCTAGAAAAGAAGAAGTGAATAAATTTATAGGAGTTAAATCAAGTCGATTTTCGGACAGTTGAAATTAAACGGCGTGGACCGTGAAAAATATACCTATACCTGCATCTCGTCTCTAATTTGAGATAAAAAAGTCGCCACGATGCCGGATTATACGTGTAGCCGAACACGCCGGGGTATACCGAGAGGCAATGGGAATAATAAAATCACATTTACGACGGGCTGATTACGGATTCAGGTGGTCAACGGTGACCGCGTCAGAAACCGAGTACCGAAAAGAAGTGAAAGCCTTGGCGCACGGGGACGTGTCGAAGTCGCCATCGACGGAGTATGCGGTAGACACAGCGGTGTACGGGGAATATATTCCCACCTCGCTGTACATGGGAGTGCGAGGTTTGCGAGTGTGCGTTTCGCGTGTGTATCCTACGAGGTTGCTTTCTGTGGATATAGACGGATGAAAGGATGGAAGGATGGACGGATTCCCGGCGTCTCGAAGAGGTATGTAAAGGAAAAACGTGGATTCTCGTGCCTCGCGCGTCGACTCTTATCTGTCTGACTTCGGAGTAGCCGTTGCAGTTGCCGCAGCTTTTGCTCTTGCTGTTGCTTTTGCTTTTGCTTTTGCTTTTGCTGGTTTCAGGGAGGAAACGCCGATGAGGCAAATAGCGTCTGTAATTCTCTTCAAGCCCCTGTAGAAGATCCGCTCGAGATAACTTTGGGATGAGTGGTCGCGATGCTGAAACGCTGCGGGTACGACCAATAAGCGTCTAACCTTGTATTAGTAATAACCGCCGCGGCTTATAAAAACAAGAACACGAGAGAAAAGAGAAAAAAAAAAACAGAAGAAAACCATTGAGAAAAAAAATGTATCGACGGCAGAAAAAACACAAAGGGACGCATCGTTAACCGCTGATTGAGAGAGTCCAGTTCAGAAGCGCACGGTCGAGTTGCGAGTTCGTGCAGATCAAACTGCTGTTCGCCAATGAAAGGATAGAAAATTTGCTGATCCTTCTTCACCGACGGTAAAAAAGGAAGAAGAGTAAGTAGCAAAAAAAAGAAACGAAGGGTATATAGGAAACTGAGTTAGTTTCTTCTACTTCTGCGGATAGCGGAAAACGACGTGAAAATGCTCGCTGATTGGCCCGACCATCGCAGGGCGTGTGTGACCAACGACTTATCATTTCGTGGCCAAAACCAAAATTTTCATTTAATTTAATTTTTTTTTTTTTTTTGTTTCTCTTCGTGAAAATTTCGTGGATTTTCCGATGTTACTCGCCCGTAGATAGCTAAGACGGACACGCGGTGGAATGTGTGGAAAAAAAAAAAAAAAGGAAAAGTTAATCCCCGCGTCTACGGGGGTATCGTTATTGACCAGCGAAAATGGTTTAAGGGAGCGAGCGCAATTTCTATAGCGCGTTGGCGTCGGTCAAGGGAACCGGTAAGGGGCTGGGCAGTAAATTAATTACAGCTTAAAACATCGTTAGGACCTGCCAGACCGGTGCGGGTTCAGATATTAGCGCGGTAGATCATACTTGCAATCCCAACCTGCAGCGGGGCCCAATTTCCACCCTCACACGTGAAAATACTCGCCTGCCTTATCCTTCTCCCGCTCGTGTTTCAAACATCGTTCCCGCGTTGTAGGCGGTATGTTTCTTTTTTTTTTGGTTTTTTTTTTTTTTATCTGCCGTCGTTCCGTCCCCCTCGGAAGGATCGGTTAAACAGAGATTATCTTTCTCTAGCCCCTGCGCACCCTCCGATCCCCTCGTTCGCCATGCGAGCACGGGGGGTTCAAAATTATGAAATATCGCCGCGTAAATATCTGACTATACGTATACCACAATTACAGATATATCGGAACATCGCTGGATATATGCAGCTGAACAGATGCTCAATATCGTGAAATTTTCCCTCCCTTTTTTTTTCTCACATTTTTCAGACGCGTGGTTAGTTTTCTTCGATATTGCGAAGTACGTTGTGCACGAGGCTCGGATCGGAAATCTTTCCGCAAAATTTGTGGAGAAAAAGGAATCAACGTGCGAGAAATGCGTGAAAAACCAAAAAACAAAAAAAACGAAGTGCTGCGACGTAAGAAATAAAAAGAAAGTAAAACAGTCGGCTACGTTGTCAAAGATAAATCAAACTGTGACGAGCGTTAATGAAACTTGAGGGATGCTGCAGCGGCAGCTGCGAAAATATAATACTCGTAGCTTTCACGGAATACACGCGATTCGTGTTTCGTTTAAGGCGATGGCGGCGATTAATAATTAAAGACGTCTTCTCACGTCGCAGACGCGCGATTGCGATGGAGATGGGGACGCATCGGGTACAGATATCCTTGTACACACCGTACACACCGTACGTACGTACGTTTAACGTATATACGTATATGTACGTCTACCCAGAGAAACATATACCGCAGATGCGCCGCCGCGCAGTTTCCAAATCTAAATTAGGATCTGTATAATCTCCGCACCTATGTACCGCAGATAAAAGATAAATCCGGAATTTACTCAGTTTTTTTCTCCATCGTCGATTTATACGGCCTTACACAATGACGCCTTACACCTATTAAATCAACCACCTGCGCAACTTCCGTAATTATTATAATAAAAGCGAAATTAGTTTTTATGACCCCGTAACGAATCAAACTTCTCAAAGAAATTCACGCTAAGGATCATACGTTCCCGTCGGTGTTGGTGAACTAAGTTCTGTTTGCAGTTTTTGTTCGGATTGGATCTATCGGATACCGTGCGTTAGTTTGTAGAGTTTCTCCTGGTTTTTCTCAATCTCGTACTTTTGTTTGATCGGTTAATGAGTGAGCCTAGAACTTTCTACCGTATATTTTTATTTATTTATTTATTTATTTATTTATTGTTCGTTTTTTTCCTTATCTTCGGTATCGGAGTCGTTCGGTATTTTACTCTCCACTCGGAAGAGGTACCCACTGTGCAATGTGTACGTGTACATATAAAACTTGTTAAACGTAGTTAACTCGGAGAGTTTCAAGTATTTTTCCCGCTTTTATATAGTGTACCTTGAAGAACCTCAGGATTCCGCACCGAGAGCGAATAAGTAAAGAAACTAATTGACCTTTTGAAAAAAAGTCAGTGCAATTTTCATCCCGGTGTACTCAGCGGTTCTCTTTTTAACGTTGTATGTAAGTACCTACCTACCTACCTACCTACCTACATACGTACGTACGTACGACCCGGCTACAGCTGCCCGCACTTTGTTTCACGTATACCCCAGCCATTTTGTTTTATTTTATCTCCTGTTTTTATGTTTGGCGAGAAAAAGAAAAAACAAGAAACACGAAGAAGATAACTCCCCGGCCTTAGGTGTACGGTATGAGGAAATTAATTTTTGAAAAATTGGAATTGTGAGTTACGACCCGAAAGCATCGAATGACGTTATTCAGAAAATCCGCTGTCACCGGAAGAAAATAAAAGGAAGCGACCATCCGAAGGATCTATCATCGAGTCGTCGATGGAAACTACGCTATACTTTGACACCTTCGTTAATATCCTTTATTTATTTATTTATTTTTTTTTTCATTGATTTCTTTTTCGAACTCTGCGACGGGGACGTGACGCGAACGTCGTCCGTGTATTTCGTTCGGCTATGGCGATTCGCGGGTTGAGGTTCACCTTGCATTATCACAGCCATATAGCTAGACGAGTGGAGTTGGCCGATGTAGAGTCCTCTGGGCCGCGGGGCGAGCGATACGCTGCGTTAACTTGTCGTATATGGTTATAGCGGTACACGCGGTGCCGCGGAACTAGGATGCTGTAATTTATATCTCGTGGAAGAGGACTAATACCAGTGCGCGGCGTCGAGACGCCAGGCGCCGGAATTCCAGACGTGTGCGTCGCTACCGTGCGGTGAGGTCGAGGCGCGTTGCGTCGGGCGCCGCAGTTCCTAGACGCGCACGGGACAATGCCCGTTGGCCCGGGATTTTCCCGATGGCTGAAGAACTCGAAGAAATAACGCGAAAACAAGAGTTTATACACGTATGTACCTACGCGGGTACAGAGGACGATAAAAATTTACAGGGTATATACGATAGGTATCGCGGAGAACGCGAATCACTTTTCTCGTTTCCGTCATTTCGGAATTCTCTTGGAAAAATTTCCCCCGTCTACGCGGATCCGGCATGTCGCTGGAAATCGATGCTCGCGCTTGATAATAAAGCGACGCCAAATTCAACCGTCGTCGCGACGCCGCTCCGTCTGCCGTTCAGATTTATACCCGAATCCTTGCCAAAAACTGATTTCTCGCCATTCGGGAATATAACATTCTACATAGGTATATACCAGCTACGTGTTTGTTCGGGTCTTGCCCATTTACGCGACGTCGCATCCGATCCGAAGCGAAAAAAATCATTCCCAGCGATTCGGACGGACCTCCTCCCTCGTCCGCCCCCCCCCCCCCCCCCACCCCCTTCGGAGATCACAACTTTGTACAACTTTTTTTTCGTCATCATATCATACACTCGCACCGACGTACGTACGATAAATAAGAACGAAAGTCAACCGGGTCGCTCGGTGACAGGCTAATATCACGCTCGGTGCTTTCGTTTATTAAACCGCGTCGCGGCGTGTGACTTTATTTTTTTTTTTCCCCCCCCGGCATTCTTGGCGCCTGTTTTTCTCCCTCTTTTCGGAGACATCCCCGACCCTCATGGGGCGCCCCCATTACCCCATGAATAATGTATAACCGACGCCTGTAAAGCAGGTGTGCGAGGTTCGCGCACGTAATTCTGGCTGCCGAGTGGCAGGAGCAGGTTCGAAGAGAGAGAGAGACAGAGAGAGAGAGAGAGAGAGAGAGAGAGAGAGCGAAAAAAAAATTTTGATTCCAAAGAGGCGAATTCCGCGAATCAAATTTCAGGTGATTGACGTTTTTCGAAGGTGTAAAATAACTCGGTAATATTCTCGCCGATACGGACACGACTCGCTGCCGAGGACTTTGCGGAAAAAAACTTCTTTTTCGTGTTTTTCGAACCGCGAGACTCGCCGTACCGTCGATTCCCATCAATTTCACGATCGAATTACACAGGTTCGTTTATTTATCGGGTTCGATTAAAATTATGAAAAAAAAAAACTAGAATAAAATGAAATAAGATAATCCGGTATCCGCCCACTCGGTTACCTCGAATAAAGTACGTTTCGATGTATCCGTATCGGCGTCTGACTGCGAACATTTATTCCTGCGAAAGCCTCTCATCGGATTCAAAGTACCCGTGTACGTACAGCATATATCTCAATACATGTACGCGGTATACGTACAATATACAAGAGTAATCAAGAAAATCGTCTAACTATAAAAGGCTGCATCAGCCCATTAGATATTGCACGGCAACTGGCAACTGGCAGCAGTGAAACATCGGAACGGTACCCTCGCAATAACAATAACGCGACGGGGGTAGGAAAAATCGACTCGCGGTGCAGTTCCGTACGTATATAAATTCAGAAAATCTTGCCAAAACGTCGATTCCGACTTTTCTTGTTAATTTTTTTATTTGCAACAGGGCGTGCGGAAGCAACGAAAACCGTTACATACATATGTACGCGTAAATCACTCGCCGCGATGACGCCGGAAATTTTCCAAATTGTACGGTCAATTTGATATCTCGTATCGAAGGTATTTCGATTTTTTTTCCACGCGCGGTGTTATCTGCTTTCAGCGACGATAACCGTACAGGGAATTGCAGTGCGGGGCTAATTACGGGGGAAATGCACCTCCACGTACGGTTGAATTCGAAGGAGTTTTCAAAGGGTAGGAAAGTAAGTCCCGCGAGCCACCCTGTTATACCCGTGAACTAAATACCGCGGAGTAGTTACTTTATATATATATAGAGAAATTCGCCCCCCCGTTGCCTCTCCGCCAAACTTCCACCCCCCGCGTCGTTCGTATTATTTCCGCAAGAGATGCGCTTTTTGGTCGATTAGCCTTGCGGTGAATTTAAGTTTTATTTGAATTGCGCTTCGCTCTAGTCTACGCTAAGAATTTCCGCCTTTAATTGTCTCCCTTTTCCCCTTTCTACTCCACCCCCCCCCCCCCCCACCCCACCCCTCCCATTCGAATCCCCGATTCCCTCCCACCTCCCGGATATCTAAAACACTCTTCCCCTTTTCTACGCCACGAGAATCTGGAGGACGCTGGAGATGGAAGAGGTGGTGTGTATAGGTATACGTACACAGGTACATAGCCACCTGCGTATGTGTACGTGGGAAATATAGCCAACCCTAAAAATTACTATAGCTATCGCATCGGGTCGCCCGACTCGCGGTAAGAAGCTGAGATTTAAATGAGCCCAGAAAGTAATCTGGCTAATTGCCCAAAGAAATTCCAACGGAAATGCCACCCCCTCCGTGTTTTATCTGCTCTATATATACGTTCAGAGGCATTATATCTATCCGAAAAGACCGATTAATGAAACTTAGAATTCGGAATCGCTCCCGACTGTTTTATCGCGAGCTCTCGCCTTTCTTCTTATTTTAATCCCGCGATAGGCTTCGACGTAAAGTCCGTCCGTGCGAACCTCTCGGTTACTCTGTGTTGTGATATAGTACAGACATAATAACATATGTACATATATATGCATATACATATATGTATAAGTACATAAAAATGCAGGGCGGGTTATACTTTTCGAGGCAATCGGTCCTGAGGGGACAACGACACGGTTCCCGCTCTCTCCGTTCGGTTTACGCCTTGTAAGTAAAAGGAGAGAGGAGAGATCGAGAGTAAGAAAAACGTCACAATTAACCGGAGCCTAATAAAGAGGAGTTATTACCGTCGTTAATTAGTGCGAAGGCAATCCAAACGCTAATGGTATGCGAAATCCAATTATTAAATTACGTTCACATACACCCTATACCTACGTATTCGGATAATTCCGATCTCGATTCAAATTTCCCATACGGGCGTGTTTCGTACGTCAAAAAGTAGAGCGTCCTCTTCGCACAACTTTACTCTACAACTATTGTTTTCTTTACTCCCATTAAATAAACCGCATCGCGACAAAAAAAAAAGAAAAAAGAAAAAATGATTCACCATATTTTCATTCGCTTTTTTTCATTCGAAAATTGCGAAACGAACGAACGAATAAAGGTCGTAAGCTCGATCGGCGTTGGCAAAAATCCACTGTGAAAAATGAGTCCCCCGTAAGGACCCATGTGAAGTTGGCCCCCCAACTTTTGAAATTTGGCATTTTTTTTTTTGCAATCATTTGCACATCGTTAGCACATGTTTGCACAACCAGAATTTCCGTTTGCACAAGCACGAAACAATCGGAATTTCGAAAATAAATTTAGGGGGGTCAATTTCACGGCAGCCCCCCAAGTTTGGAATGTTTCATTTTTTTCCACGCAATCATTTGCACATCGTTAGCACATGTTTGCACAACCAGAATTTCCGTTTGCACAAGCACGAAAAACTGTGTCCTGGAAGACCGTAGAGTTTGGTGCTAAGTTCGGAAGTGATTAGAATATGATTGTTAGAAAAAAAGTAAATTCGGGAATTTGGCAGGGCGTTGCGCTTGCATGTCATGCTGATACAAGATCGGGCAACGACCGTTCGCGGTTGAAATAGGAATACAGGAAGAAAGATATCAGGTTGCGTTTGGACCGAGGTCCGGACGCAACACATTTTTTTTTTTTTTTTTTTTTTTGTTTTATTTTTGTATTTTTTTTTGGTTTTTTGTTTTTGTATTTCAATTTTTTTTTTGTCTTTCTTGCTCCCTTTTTCTCATCTTTTCTTAATTTTGACGTATTTTCGCATCTCATTTTATTGTTTAATGAAAATCATTAAACTTAATTGCTCCCTGATTCGTCTGGCGGTAGTGCCTTCGAGAACTGTCGACCTTTTTTTTAAGCTATCGTGTTCTTCCCAAGCTCCTGTCACCCTTCGACAAAGAGCACTATAGTGACCGATTCCGTTTTGAATCTTAGGCGGCTTGAACATCACTATACCTAGCAGCTTGTATAGATCTACGCTTATGTTAATTTCCGCCGGCACATCATCGAGAGATAATGTCTCCTCAACGCTCTCTTCGCCTAAAGCTAATTGAGGATCGTAGACGTGCTCAACGTCCACGAATAGGTGCACCCCAACTTTTCTAGTGAGGCGAAGCGAGCGGCATTTGCATTTTTGACAAAACCCCGCTTTTCCCGCAAGACTGGTAGAGATCGCTTGTTGCAAGCCCGCTTGTGAGCCTTCTCTCATGATCGGTCTCGCATCAACATCCAACACCGGAAGTTTTCGTGTAGTGTTCACGCCACATTTTCCGCAAACCGAAGCTTCCGTTACGCTGGGAAACTCAGAAAAGAGCCGATCAATCGTGCCGCGTATGTTACTAGCGCAATTTATAGTGCCTTGAGAGGTCGAAAATATTGTAGTGAGCAGCGAAGCTCGTTCGTAATAAAGGCGACTACTGGGTCCGTTTATCGCGTACTCTGTAACGATTTTGAAAAATATAGTTCCAGCCATATTTGCGTCGACAGCGGTCTTGTAAGTCGCACAATCTGAATAAGCTGTTGACAAGATTTTAGCTGTGGCATCGTACGGACAAGTATTCAGCAATTGTACTTTGGCCGATCCGATTTTGACACGTGGAAGCATACTACCGTTCTGAATAACGGCGTTCTTTCTTCGTCTTAGCGGTCGCGAATGAATTAAATCAATGTCAGGGCAAGGTTGCATGTACTTCCCCCTTTTTCTGCTCGAATTTTGCTGTTTTACTTTTTTCTTATTTTTTTCCACTTTGCATTTTTGCCCTTCGAATCGTTCAGGTGCAATATCGTCTTCTATGGCCTCATCGGCTACATGTATGTCATTAATCGGAATATCTACGTTCCGTCCTCTCCAATTTTCTTCTTCCACAAGAAATGGCGTACTAACAGTACCACCATCATCTGACGGGGTCTCCATGCACTCGTCTAGTAAGGGCAGTTGGGCATCCGATCGCGGGGATGAATCATACTTTTGAATCGGCTCATTTGTACGGAGATCAAAGGCAGCACGCTGCAGTTTGCAATCGCTCATAATCGACCGAACGTGCTTCACGAGAAATTTGTCCACACATTGTTCGGGAATTTCGGGTATTTCGTGCTTGTGCAAACGGAAATTCTAGTTGTGCCAACATGTGCGAGCGATGTGCAAACGATTGCGTGGAAAAACATGAAACATTCCAAACTTGGAGGGCTGCCGTGAAATTGGCCCCGATGAATTTATTTCCGTAATTCCGATTGTTTCGTTCTTGTGCAAACGGAAATTCTAGTTGTGCCAACATGTGCGAGCGATGTGCAAACGATTGCGTGGAAAAAAATGAAACATTCCAAACTTGGAGGGCTGCCGTGAAATTGGCCCCGATGAATTTATTTCCGTAATTCCGATTGTTTCGTTCTTGTGCAAACGGAAATTCTAGTTGTGCCAACATGTGCGAGCGATGTGCAAACGATTGCGTGGAAAAAAATGAAACATTCCAAACTTGGAGGGCTGCCGTGAAATTGGCCCCCCTAAATTTATTTTCGAAATTCCGATTGTTTCGTGCTTGTGCAAACGGAAATTCTGGTTGTGCAAACATGTGCTAACGATGTGCAAACGATTGCAAAAAAAAAAATGCCAAATTTCAAAAGTTGGGGGGCCAACTTCACATGGGTCCCGTAAGGTGGGAGCCTCGACGATCGACTTGTAACGACCGTCCGTCCGTTCTTTTGTCGTTCTTCGGCAATTTCTTGCTAAAGAGAGGCGCCTGATGTATAAAGCGTAACGTTACATTATTATATATAAGCACGTTTCATCCCGGGAGTTACGCGGTGACTATTTATAGCTGACAAGAGACGTTGCTCCCGGTTAATTAAATAATATTTCTCGAGCCTCGGCTCAAGACCGTAGACTCCGGAGTCAGGACTCGCGAGCCGCTCTATGCCCGCAGGAAGATGGAGCGAGACGGAGAAGAACGTTCGTCCTCGTTGGATTCCCGAGGAAGGAGGGAGATATTCTCCTGTGGGAGGACGGTCCGTACGGGTACAGCGGCGCTACGATAATGTATAAATTTTCGCCAGGGTACTACGTTCCGAAAAAGAAGAGAAATAATAACAATAATAACAATAATAATGACGACGAATAAAAAAGATATATGAAAAGGAAAGAAAAAAAGGAAGCGGCTCTCCCACGTAAGGACGTAGAGACTCATAACGGTATTGAGGCAGTAATTCACTTTTCCTTATATCCTCGTAAACGTCAAGGACCACTCGGTGGCTGGGCAGGACATCATTGCCGGACTTCTTCTAATTCCCTCGAACTATGAGTGTACCTATACGCGTCCCGCACGCAACGCGGATCTCTCATTCGTCTGCGAGGATCAAATGACCTCTGAATTAAATAAACTTGAGAGGAAACTTTTTTTTCCCTGGTTTTCTTGTGCTTCTTTTTTTTTTCTATTTCTGAAGTCCGACTGATCCTTCACGCGATGCGATTCGGACGAGACCGTGAGATCCTCGAAACGAGTTTTAAGGATAGAATAAGATACGGCGAGTTTAATTAAAGGAGAATGAGCGATGATTGAAAAGATAAAAAGAAAAAAAAGAAGAAGAAAAAAATTCATCGCGAACCCGTTTTTTCGTGCAAATTTTAGAACGGGTGGCTCACTCGTTTTTTTTTTTTTGACAAAAGTACAAAAAGAAAATTCAGATACCTGAAAACGAGGCAACGACTCGTTACGTTTAATGGAAATTACATGTTATTTAATCATCAAGGACTACGCTCTTAATTCGACTATAATAACACACCGATATAGCTGCCAACCAAAAGAAAGAAATCCTCGATGTTGGGGAGAGAAGGAAAACCGCGGATTTCGCGGTTGTACGTGAATCGAGAAACGACGAAACTTCGGAGGTGCGTTATTTCGAGTATGGAATACGATTGAAAAATTAATCGTAAATTTTGCGCGAGCCGCGCGTTAAGGGGATGTTCGATAACCATAAAGGCAAACTGTGGGATCGAAGCGGATTTTGTGAAACGGCCGATTCAAAAGCTGGTCGATGATTTTGAGTAATGCGTCTGGACTGGCCTTGGGTAGTAGGAAAGTCCCGGCAGACTCATCTACGTAATGCACCGGACGCTATAAACTACGTACGCGTTCCACACCCGTTACATGGGCAGGAGAACACCGATACAATCAACATCAACTGATAAACAGGATCGATGCAGAGGGTGCCAGGATTAAGGGAGCACACCCACACACACGCGCGCACACACGTGCATGCGCTCGATGCGGGTAAATTCCGCGAGTGAACTGAACTAATCTTTTTTCAAATGTCCATATTTCGAATCTTGAAACGAAAAAGAGAAAATTCTCCGTCGAATTGGCAATGAAACATTTTTGCCATCGCTAAAATGACCGGTTGAATTTTCTTTAGGGGTGAAAATCTTGATTCACAATTTCAATTATTTCGTTCGTTTTGTTTTTTCAAATTTCTCAAGCGTGAATTGAGTTTTCAAAAAGTTCTGAAAACTGGAATAACAGGATCGAGATTATGTTTCGAATTTTTCCTCTGGGGTATAACGCGAACCAACGAGAGATAATTCGTCGTCAGAATCTGCGTGGTATGTATTTTTTTGTTTCCTTTTTTCTTTTTTTTTTGGTAGTTTTATTATCGCGGTATGGTCGGTGTATAACGTCTGCATTTGCGTAGCGTATACACACCTACCTATACGTATATCGGGGTGCGCGGGTGACGTTTTACGTTACATACATTTTAATACCGTTGCAGGTGTAGCGGATATATATATATATATATATATATATATATATATATATATATATATATATATATATATATATATATATATATATATATAGAAGGGGGTATTTAGACTCAACGTACCGCATAATGACGTCGGCTAGCTACCTTATACACCATAGACGTAACCTACGTATAGCGTTTACCCTTTGGCTTCCCACAGATCCACCCTTTTATCACAGATTTTCATGCCGGCTGCGGTAACAATGAGATAATAAACCTAGGAATGAAGTCGGGGAGGGTTACGATTATCCCGCGAATCCCGAGGCTTCGAATTAATTTTTAACTAAAAATTTTTTCTCCGCTCTGAACCCTCCTCCACCTCCAGATGTAGATTATATGCGACTCGAATCAACGCGACGGGGCGAAGATAGAGGGGGGGGAAGGGGGAAATAAAAAATTTCCAAATTTTCGAAAGGTAATGGCTCATTTTTTTTTGTCACCGTCAGCCGGACGCGATCCACCTGCCTCGACCGCCGTGCGACCTTCGGGGTTCAACGTTCTCTCACGTGCGCGGCTCATCCCTTCGCAAGGGTTTATTGGCAGTCATTAATATCGCAGGGTTCATCCTCACCGTATTAAAGGTACAACTCAACTCTTGGCAGGCTATTAAGAACATCGGAACCGCCGCAGCGCCGAGAAGACGCTGGACCGAGTAACGCGCGCATCTTCGCCTCTGTACGTCGCACACCTATACGTATACACGGTATAATGGTAGCGCGGGGTTCTCGAGTTACTCGGCTACTCATCGCCGGTACGCGAGGGTGAATTAAATAGGACAACCGTTGATTGGTCGGATCCGCACTCGTCATCAGCCCTCCGGGTCCACCGCGAGTAGTAGTGTTTCCCAAGGTTAATCTAGCGTTATGAATATTCTCCCGCGACTCCCGGTTCCCCGCCCCTACGGACGCCACCCACCCCACCCACCCCACCCACCACCCCCTTCCTCGGGGAATCGAGTTTCGGATGAACAAAAACTGGAGACGAAATAAAAATAGCTCGTTTCTTCGCCCCCCCAATGAAAAATGTTTAGAAATTTTTTTCAAAAAAGTGATTCTCATCCGGAAACGGAGTATTTCTTTGACTTATTTTTTTAGCGAATCCCCGAGTTTTTTTTTTCCGTTCCAATTTACGAATCCTGTGCGATTCTTCGTCACGGAGCTGAGATTTTTGCAGTACGAAATACGAAATACGAAATACGAAAAAAAAAAAAAAAAAAAACACCGAATTTCCAGAGAAATCGAAGATCGCGAGGGCTAGACGCGTACGGGTTTTCGCTGACAAAGCGGTCTTCCGGCGCAGCATCGCACCGTAATTCGCGTGAACTATAACTTTCGAGCATCTGCCGCGCGTGGATAATTACGAGATTTATGGTTTTTTTGTTTTTGTTTTTGTTTTTGTTTTTGTTTTTGTTTTTTTTTTCTTTTCTGCTATTTTCATTGCGCGTGTTTTGTTAGGCTGATGGAGGAGGTACGGTCAGCGGTGTTTACACGGTTTACTATACACATACCCACCTCCCCTACCCCCGGAACTCAGCGCAGGGTCGTTTGTCACGTGCTAAACACTGTCCCCCGCAGGCGATAGTGCGAGGTCTCTTGATTAACGATACACCCGTATTCACCCCGTGCCAACGATCCTGCAACCCCACCTCGTGCCCCCGATCCACATCGCGACCACTGCGGAATGTATCATACGTGTAACGACTGTATACACATATATGTATATATGCGCGGTGCACGCCGAGCGCAACTATGATGATGCACCCTTCGAATTCTGGGGATCCGCCGCCATATCGCGTCGCTACCAAGTGGAAAGCGTTGTTTACTGCATATTGCCGGTATAGTACCCCCCGAATATCGTCGGGACGGACAAACGAAAATTCGAACGACAATTTTTCCAAAAATTTCCATCGATCGACGTAGGAATTGTTTCTGGATCGAAGGGACTATTTCTCATTTTTCAGTTTTCAGAGCGATCGATAATTTTTCACGAACATTGTCTCGCTTGCCGATTTTTCGAACGAGTCATGCATTCTCGAATGTAGAAAGAAGAAAAAACGTGAAAATCGAGTGTGCAAAATAAACGAGAGCGGAAAAGATGTTGAAAATTCGGACGAAGCAATTTGAAGAGGATCCAATCGCTCGACTCGATCGCCGAGGGTTTCCATAAGTTCGAAACTGCGGCGAGAGGTCGAAGGTGAAAAGTGTCGGGAGTTAAGCCTCGGGGGTTTCGAGAGCAACCGTTGTACGGTCGCCGGGGGCGTCCGGGGGCGACGCGGACAAGGTTGCCGCAAGGTGTCCGGGCACGGCACCTACATCTGCATATTTACTACAGAATCACCTAGCTAACTTCAAGAGATCTAAATTCCCATCTTACACAGGTAGGTGGTAGGTAGGTAGAAGATACGTACAGCCCCCTGCACTCTAGGAGCAGCCTCTCGAGACCCATTAGCCGACGCTGCACGTTGCACGCCAGCTAAACCGTTAAATCGTCTTCCAGAATTTCGGAATTCCTTAGGCGAGTACGTTAGCCGGAGATTATCGTCTCCCTGGCTCGATTTCATCTTGGAATTGGGATTTGAACTTCGGTAGTTCGATGACCGATTGAAACGCTGCGATGCCGTGACATTCGAATGGGTAAAAACCATTGAGATCTGCGGGCTGTACGTACCCGCATTCTCGCGTGTCCACGTATAGGTATACCGAGATAAAAGATCTCGGATTAGAACGAGTCTGGGAAATAATCGTCACCGTTAAGGAAACTGTGTGTAACCACGGTGTACATATCTACGCTGTGACCGGAAAACAAAAAATCAAAAAAAAACGCACCAAAAGAAAAAGAAGGAAAACCTGCAGTCGTCGCAGACGCGTTATGTCGAAAGAATTCGGTAGTAGGTTGAAAAATAATTTCAAAGACCGAATGGAAGACCGTTACTACCGTGACGATCGTGCTGCAGGTTATTCGGGAAGACGTGGGTTTCGTACGTACGGGGTGACCGGAAAATGAGAAAATAGTAGTACCCATCTTATAACCGCATGAATTGAAAAACAAAATTGACGAAAATTTCTCTGTCGTTTTCATCAGTACGGAAGGGACGAAGCTTTCGTTTTATATATTTGCAAAATTGAACGGATCTTTATTATTTCTCGCCCAAAAAAATGTGATTAAAAAAAAAAATATTTTGCTAAAATTCGTCACCCCTGAAACAGGATGCGAGTCGCCGCTACGTCAGCTTAGAAAATGGTTCGGTATTTCTGACATTTTTCCGATATATTTCCTGTGTCGATGGATTTGACAGAGTCCAGTTTTCCGTTCGACTCACCCCGTACATTGAATGGTTCTAGGAGTCGAAAAACCGGGGGAATTTCAGCCCCGCGAGATAACGCGGTTATACCCCGAGTCTATAAAACTCCGTAAGGTTTTAAATAAACCGTCGTTTCATGGGTCCCTTGTTTAAGGACGCACTAATTGGGCCCGTTGTCTCGATCTTTCTACTCGGCAAGAATAAAGTCCTGGTAGAGAATCATTAAAGCGACGTGTGGAATAAAAAGGAAATTCCCGAAACGAGAAAACTAACGGCAATAGTCTTTGAAACGGACGATTTTTAGAAATAAAAGTGTAAATGATTGAAAATAGCCAACCGGTCGGAGACGGTTTCGACTTTAATATCGAAGATTCGGAATGAATTTTAATAAAAAGAAATGGGTAAGATTCACGTGGCTAACTCTCTCGATTCGGTAATATTCTTAGCGGCGCATTCTTTCCCACTTCCTGATTTATAACCAATAAATTTTCGAGAAGCTACGGAAGTCCCGGTGGAGGTTTTACGCCCGTGTTTTCACGAGGTGGCATACAACCGGGACTTTCTCAGGCCCCCGACGCGATATAGAGAAGTATATTTTTTCCTTCTAACGCCCGCCGTGAATTCCTAAAGCTGCGGTATTCCATATTCCATGTGCGCGAAGACTCATGGGAATTCATATTTAACATGGCTGTACACCGCGAATGCGCGAGCAAGAAAAACGGAAGCATCGAAAAGAACGCACAACTGGTACAGGTCGTAACAATTTTAACAGTTATATTCAACGCATTGTCCTCCGCGAAGTTGCATCGCGGCTCGCCGCTCCTGCGCTACAGAGTCGGGAATTCTTCCTCCCTTTTTCTGCGCTCCCGTACGAGTACGAGCGAGGAAAAGAAGACAAGAAGAAGAAGAAGAAGAAGAAGTAGAAGAGCCGTGCGCGAGAAGAGAGGCAACGCGCACACAACGGAGAAGAACGGCTGTTGAGTGTAACGGAACTTATGTGTACATGGGTGTGTATGTACATACAACTATATAAAGGAGGAGCCGAAGTGGCGATATATTTTATTATCGTCTACCCTATATACCTACGTTGGCTACACCCCCGCTATTTTCTTTGCCTCACGTTGACCACCCCATAAATATCGCTAATCAACGTTGACTGCGGGCATCGTAATACGATGACCGAGACGTGACGATGCCTAAACCCTAATTTCATCCCCTGCTCCGCACGGCTATTCCCGGAATAGTCCGGACACGGTAAATATATAGCTCGAAACAATTATTTGCCATTCTCTTCCTCTCGCGCCGCACCGTCCCAACATCTGCGAAATTTCATCAGTCGGTATTCCGCCGAGCGATATTCTATCTCCATTGTTCGCTATTTCGATTAGATATATTTGAGAATATTTTCTTTATCGTCCTCGAAATCGACCGCGTCTGGTCCTCTTTTAATTGCTTTTTTTTTCCTCAAGTTCCTTCGAAACTGAAAGTCAGTCCGCCATCACAGGCGGTGGTTTGAAATTGTTCTCTTTTTGTTTTTTCATTACAGAATTACTTCGAATCGTCGACTCTGTTCGTTCGATATATCGTTCGAAAAAATGGAATTCGAATCGATCGAACGGAATCGATATGGTCAGACCTTGTTAGAATCGGCATGACATAGCCCGTGGATACGTAGCTCCGTTACGCGCTGTGTAAAATTCAATAAAAAATTCCCGATCCCCCCCCGGTACTCGCGCATGAAGTATAACGATCGTAACTCATGAATTTCCTATATTTCAGCCTTATATAGCGCAGCCTCTCCAACTCCTTTATTTTCCAGTCGAATGCTTTCGGTCGCTGCAGGTTTCGGCGCGCGGTGAGACGCATCAAGACTGCACTTCATATCATATTCGAAGTGGTCCGTTACCAGCTCTACGTTATACGTCGTACGTACATAATATTCACGTATCGTACGTAACGTCCACTTTTCCCTCGTAGAAAAATCTCGAGAGATTCTCGATCGTAAACGAACTAGGAGGGCACGCGTTACGTGTAGTTCGAAACAAATATCAGCGAAAAAAAAAAAGAAAAAAAAAAAAACGAAAAAAAAAAAGAATCACATTTTAAAAACGTAGCCAGCGTACAGCTCGACCACTCGACTTCCCCATGGTGGAAGTGGTATATTGCCATTGGGAGAGGTGAACGGATCCGGGATGCGCCACGGGGATGGAACGAAAAAAGTAAGGGGGAGTGCGAGTGGGAGAGAAGCAGAAAAAAAAAAAGAAAAAAAAATGAAGAGCAAGGATTACGGGCCGCACGGGGAGGGGGGGGGGGGAGGGATCAAAGATTAAAATATTGCGAAGCGCTGTTCGAACGGCACTCACTGTGTAATAAAAGGGGCAAAGGAAGTAGGACAGATCTGAACCTGAGGGTAAACAATAGATGCTGATTTTGAGCCGTACCGAGAACTTTAATCCGTATAGGTAGAGCGTTCGTTTTCTAACACTTACGTACGTACCTACGGTATCGTTCTGCCCGTTTAATGTACTACTGGGTGTGCGCGGGCTCGATTTTTTTTTTCATTCATTTTCTATCCGCTCCCGTAAACGTACGTACGTACGCGTATGTATCGTACGTTTTTATGTACTCCTAGGTACCTGCATGTGTATATATATATATATATATATATATATATGTATGTATATAAGAAGAGAGATGTTCAGCTCTCTTCGGCGGCCGCAGCGCCAACGGTAGAGAGAATTCTTTTCAACCGTCGGTGCTTCGTTGCTGCAGCGGTGGAAACCAGCTGCGGTACAATCTGGAACAATGGTCCGTAATGGGGCACATCACGCTGAAGTTGAAGCTGATAGTTGCGGTTGTAAGAAATGAAGATGAAAAAAATTCGAAAGAATAACAAAAAATGAATGTACGACGGGGACGGAGGGAAGAGGTCGGTGGGAAGTTATTCCTGAAAAATAACAGATGATACCCAGCAGCAGAAACACCGGCAGCATTACCGATTTTTTCGCGCACTCGAGCGAATCTTTCGAACACCGGTATATATATATATATAGGTATACAGGCACGTCCGTCTCTCTATCAATTTTGTGTAGGTGTCGAGTAACGCCGGTTCGTTGCTGTAGATAATTTTTCTACCTGCTCGATTTTAGACCACAATCGTCCGTGGGAAGAAACGAGATCGACAATAAGGCGTGGTGAAATGAATTATCCGATATTAACCACGGATTACTTTTATACGTGATAAAATGCGGGATTTCGCTTATTGTACCATATTACAACGCGTACAGCGCGAAAACTTCGCTCAGTTCTATTTATACGAAGATTCGTTCGATTCGCGCCGGGTGAACATTGGCGGAGCCGAGTTTTTATTAAAATGAACGAATCGGCGACATTATTTGTTTATTTATTTATTTATTTTTTTTTTCATCAATCACTCGAACGAATTTGAAAATAGAGTATCGTGGTTCGAAAATTGTTCCGGATAGAGAAAGCGCGAAACCATAGAATATATCTATGGCGAAACGATGAGCACGAGGCGTCGTCGATTAAAGTCGGAAATAATGAGGATCTAGAAGCGTTCGAGTTGTCGTGAAAATCTCCGGGTTTATATATATATATATATATATATATATATATATGTATATCCTTTACGTGTGCGTGGACGAGGCGCGTCGTTCTTTTTGGCCTCGCGCGTTGCCGCGGCGATGCGTCGCGATCGAGCAACGTATAACGCGCGCTCGACTTGATCCATTGGATAAAACGCGATCGACGGGTGCCCTGAAGTATAAGATGAAAAAGTTGACCTTTTATTTCTCCCCCCGCAGTGCTATATACGCGACGGACGGAATCGGGACTGGACACGGTCTACGTAGAGGCGGCGGCGGCGGCAGCTGAACGAAGCGAAGAAGACTGCACTTTTGAGACGGAGCAGCATCGGTGATCAGAAAACTAGTGTCTCTAGTATGAGTCTTCGAAACTTGTTTTCTCCGTACTCCGATTGCCGACATCATTTATGCGGCTAAGTGCTGCTATACGTTGGCGCAATAGGATCTCGCTGCGAAACGCGGCAAAATAATTCGTCGCTTCGCTACATAAATAAATTGATCATTTTCTTTGTAGCCGCTGGACGCGCGCACGCACGTTCGAATTCTATGGGTTCGCGTTCGGCCTCGTTAGGGACGACGTATGTATGGGAAACCGGGACGATTCTTATTTCCCTTAAACTCCGAGGCTCGCCTCGCCGTGGCGAATGGAGAAAAACGGGGAGCCAAAAAAAGGAAATATCCTTCCCTCATCAACGATCCGGAGCGATACTCTTTATGGAAGAATTATTGTGGCCAGTCCAGCGGATTGACAGAATCGCCAATCGTATAAACAGTATGAAGAAATAATTATCTCCTCGCCCGTACGATGATCCCTGTATCCGATCGTCGCTCCTCGAGCTTCGCCAATTGTGATAATGCCGCTCGAGTTTCCAACCGATCGGGATCGTAACCTGCACGCGGTTATTCGATGCCCTCGATACCCGCGTGTACGTTATATAAGGTAAACCCGTTTTCAATCAAACTAACTCCCATGTAATTACCACTGCGTGGAAACCCCTTCGCGATGTAGTTCGCCGCGAATCGCGAACTGCGAAAGAAGATGCCCGATGATACATATGTGTATGTCGCTGTACATGTGTCAGCGCACATACCTCGATAAAGGTTACCGTACGACAATTCGAACAGTATAATCCCCATTCTGTGAGTCGATACGACCGAAACACACGTTAACGGCAAAAATTGTACGTAATTTCAATCTTCGAGATGCCCCGATGACAATACTTTCAGAGGATCAGGATTTTTAGAAAACGGAGTTTTTTTAAAAACAATTGAACATTCCTTTACGGTGGAGAAAAAACCCCGAAATCGATCGAACGACTTGCGTAGATTGAAAAACGGAATTCGACCATTTTCGATCGAGGGGAGAAAAAATGTCCAAACCTAACGATTGAGCTCTAAATATTTCTTTGTTCGATAAAATTTGCTTCACTAATTTATTTATTTTCTTTCGCCACACATCCGAAGATTAATTTTCATTCGGTTCTTCCTTCTGCCGCGTGTATACGTATACGTGTACGTATAATGTATTTATGTCGGTCGAAAGGTATATAATAGCCGGTGGCCATTTTGTCGATTCTCCGCACCATCGGGAAGGGATCGAACGAAGCTTTTGGGACTCCGGATCGTACCCGCACTCTTTGCCATAGAAGGTAGCGGGGTTCCAACTTTTTATCCCCGACGAAACACAAACGACATTCTTTCTTTCCCGCTTCTGCTGCTGCCGTTGCTCCCGCTACCGCTTTAACTTGTGCTCCCCGGCTTTTGCCGTTTCTGCCGCTGACGCTGTCCATTCGTCCGCACGTCCGGTTCGTCCGATCGTATATATACATCTGTCCGACGACATCCACGTCGCGTCCGTAAGCGAGAGCCGAAGAATCGAGGCTCCTCTCGATCCTCTCGATGCGGATCCTACGTTACGTATACGATCTGCGCTGCACGGGGAAATCTGGATATATGTTTACATACGTATACATACAATATATAGATCTGCACGTCGCGAAACACGCGAAATTCGACGTTAAATTAACCGCCCGCGGGATAAACTTCTGCTCGTGAAACACGTCGCGATATCTTCGATAAAAGGAACGAAATTCTGCGGAGTTAAATTACTCGCCAAGGTCACTCGGCGAGTATTACGGGGGATCGTCGGGCGTCCTGATTTCAGAATCCTGATTCGATATGACATCCCGGACCCTCCGACTCGTGCGTGGATTTTAAGCACGATGGCTATGAGGTTCCCGTGCATCCGCGGTATACGTATTATATATGTATTTACTCGGATATCGAATATCGAGAGAGACAGCTTTGACGTCCGGCTCGCATGTAAGCTTTACATCGGATACGCGAAGCTAGGGGGCCGCCATTTTGAAACCTGCTGTAAGCTGGAGCGAATTATAAGCTCACGTCTCCTTCTTCATTTTTGCTGCTCTCATTGGGTTCCAGGTTCGTTCCCGCGTACGCACAGCCGTAAAGCCGAACTTTGCTATAATATTGATTTCCTCGGCCGTAAGGAACACTCGTCACTCGCTTCGCGACACCGTATAGCCGAGACACGTATTGGTAGGTGTCTAGTACGTCCGAGGAATTTCTAACTTCCGCGGGAGGCCGACGTTGTGTGTATTAAAATCCGGTCGAGTCATCCTCCGGTAATTTTCCTGTCTAAACTCAACGCCCGACGATCTATACGGTCTACCATGGGATGGATACCTTGCACTCCATTGAAACTATCCGACCTCACGAGAAACGCCCGACCTCACGAGAAACGAGTCGAGAATTATATAAAAGAAAGGAGGGCGAAACGAAACCCTCGGCCATCGATCGATTCAATTTTACACCTTGTACACAAATTCCAACGAATTCACCGCTGCAGTATATCTACGTGATGGATTTTCCATGGCTCAGAGACGCTTATGGATCGCCGATTAATTGGTCCCCGTAAGTGAGAGTCGGACGTTCGGCTGAAAACATTGAGATGGCGGGAGAAACGAGGGTGAGCATAAATCGCAACACCTGATCATTAAATAAAGGTAGACATGCGCTTCGCGGTATCGAGAAATTACATTCATTAATATATATATCTTTTGTTTTTTGCAGCATCGGCTGCCACGGGTTATTCGCATCGAGTATCGAATTCTTTTCATCGCGAGAGCGAGGGGTCGGCGCATCCCGTACGGAGCCAAAGTGGCGATTTCGTTTGAGCATCGCGAACTATCTCATCAAGGAGTTTTTCTTGTTCGCCTGTTCCCGGGGGGGGAGGGGGGGAGGGGGGGAGGCGGGGTGCGCGGGAGATCGCGAATCTTCTCCATCGGGCGCTTAGAGAATTCCACGAGTCACGTAAAAACGATAAAAATTTAAGGTTCGCAGTTGCACCGCCACCACCACCACCACCACCGGCGACGGCGGCGGTGGCGGCGGCGGCGGCGGCAGAAGCATGGCATGGACAGGTATTATGGTTATTGTTGTGACCGGTAAAAAGTAGCGCCGCAAAATATTCAAAGAGAAAAGCATAAAATCGGTGGGTTGACGAGGGGTCGTAAGAAACTGCAGCGGGTAAAAGTAACCGTGAAAGATTCGGCGAGTAATTATACGAACTGCCGTTGGGGAGCGGGAAGAGAGGAGGAAATAATTTCAGTTCCAATATGGCGGACGATGCGAATTAGCCCGGAGAACCGGAGAGAGCCCAGGGATATTATAATGCAGGGCTCGAGAAAAATGATTTTCTATGCTTTTTTTGAACATTAGTTTTAACATATTATACATGCGTAGTTTCTTCAGAGTGGCGGGATAATATATTTGCCTAGCTATTAAACGACTCGGAAATGTAATACGAAACTTCTCGAGATTCGCTTTGCAGGCTTTCGCGCGGTTACCCGAGTGCCAGGGATAATTTGGAAGGCCGACGAGCGAAAAGGAGCGAATATACATACGTGTATGTGTATACGCGGGGGAATGGAAATAAACGATATGCAGGTTTAGCGGCGTTTCGAAAACGTGGAACTTTTTTATTTTCAAACTACCGACTCCGTTCATAATTGCTCCGAAATAAAAGTGAAAGGAAAAAACTTTACGAACGTTATCCCGAAAGCTTTAAAAATTATTGAAACGCACAAAAGAGACAAGTAAAAGTTTCTGGGTATATATGTATATGTATACATAATAACCCCGCTTATCTATATTTGCCAGCGATCATATAATAAAAATGTGCTTATGCATCCGACTCGGCGTTATATAAAAGTTGAACAGAAAATAAACGAAGGGAAAAATTTGGAAGAAAAAAAAAGAAAACTCGCTTCGCGAATGGTAACCAATATTCGAAGAAACCTCCGTCCGTAAGTGCAATTTGAAGTTTTTCCAGTTGATATCTGCAATTAAAAATCCTATCCTCACAAATACCGTATTTTATGATCCCCGAAAAGCTGCCGCGCGGTACACGACGGCGGTCGAACTGACCGATTGTAACAATGATTAACAATACAAGTCGACTTCGCCATATCTCTTCGGAGGGCTTTCAAAGCGGCAAAGTACAGAGGGGATCGTAGATATGCCATAGAAAGGTTCTTCCAACATTTTACGTCGTCACCAGTTTGTCCGGTTTGTCAGTTTGTCAATCTATACGTTTACTTTTACTACCGTCCCAGGTTTCATTTGATGGTCATTTTATTCGGTAACGGGAGCTAAAGCAGTCCCATACGCCCACCTGCACATCGCTACATTATTATACCACGGCTACCATAACGTCGGCCCTCCACCGGCGCCTGTATGTATATATAGGTAAATCTCTCGAACACAAAATATCTTTTTTTTTTCGAAACCCGTAAAAAACAAACACCTGCAGCCGTACGTCGTACGCTTTTTCATCATGAGAATGAAAACAAATCTCTCCGTTGGTTAAGCGTCTATATTTATCTATAGCCCGCGTGTTCATTTTTTATTTCATTTCAAAGTTTTCGCCATTCGATTGGTATGAAACGGATAAATTGACGACCGTACGGATGAAAATTAAGAAAAATATCATATTTTCAATCCGATGATATTTTTTTCCGCTGAAGAATACCGTGACTCGAGTTTAAACGGAGCTTACAAATATCGCCACCTATTATAACCGTAACAGGTGTGATGTATTCGACGTGATATGTTCGCGAGATCTAATTACAGGTAATAATGAGAATAAATATCGAGAAGCACATTTTTTAGACTTGCCGAGTGAGTTATTTTTTTATTTATTTTTTTTTTTCTCGTTTCTTCTCAACGCAGATGATCGAGTGTTCGTGACGCGGTTCTAGTAACTCGCAATCAATCATTCGCGAGGAAATATATGTACATGACGTGGTAATCAATTAAGACTAATTATACTGCTTTAAACAAAACCTCTCTCGATATAATGATACGGGTTAAAAAAAAAAATCAATCAATAAATGGATAAAAAAAATAAACTAAATAAGCATAACGAGGTCGTACGCGTCATACATAAATTCTCGTGCGTACGAAAATTACAGGTACGAAATGAAAAAAAAAAAAACGTCAAAATCTAAATTCGATCGGAACTTTTGTATTTAAAAAGAAAAGTCATGTACGCCGCGCCGTGTCGGTTCTCCCGAGTTCTGGAGTATGAGAGTCCACGGCCGAATGCGATTACTAAAAAGTCGAAAAAAAAAAACAAAAACGAAAAAAAAAAAAAGGAATGTTTCTCATCGGGTCATGGGTCACCTCGAGTGCAGGACGCACGCAAGTCCGGTGTGCGAGTAGGACGGATCGAAACGCTTTCGGTTTATAGAGGAAAGAGTAAGAGAGATCGCGAGTAGCTAAGGGAGGAGCGAGACGCACTTACATCGGTGTGTAATTAACATACCAAACCCTCCCCGTAATGTCCGTCCGTCCGTCTGTCGGTCGGTTGGTCGGTCGGTCGGTCGGTCGGTCGGTCGGTCGTTCCGTCTGTCGGTCCTCCTTCCAAGTCTGGACCACAGCATCTTCACGAAATAATACCCATACAGAGTTGAAAACACGGGATACGTACGTACGTACGTCTACCTATATGTATACCTGTGGTTTTATATATGTATAATATATAGCATATATGCCTGGAATAAACGACGCACTACGTTTCTTGGATATACGTATTATAAAATGTGTGGTATATCCTCGAGACGATAATCAACGGAATTGTTACCGTCCGATATTCTCCTCATCCGGTTAAAATTAAATGTTGCATCCCCTCTGCTATAACTCTGGAAATATCTAACGATTCGTTTTTCAAAGATTCGGAAATTTTCTCATCTCGTTTCGCACTCTCACTATACTTTATGGTGGTCGGTAACCAACCGCCATGTATATTACACGTGCATAGTTTTACGAATATACCGGACACCTGATTTATTTTTTCTTCGTTTCATCGCATCTACAGAGAGATACCAATGTACGTATATAAAATAATCAGAGAATACGACGGCGTTGGATCCGGTCCCCAGACCGCGGGGTATCTATCCTATCGCGGTTGGTATTAATTCACCATTTGTCTCGATAACTCAACGAATGTCTTTATTGTTTAATCTCTGAGCACGTGTCGCGAGGGTCCTGGGTCCCGACCCCGCGACCTATTTTCCATTTATTTCATTACTGCTGTATAGAGCTCCACCTGATTTTATCCAGCACCTATACAGTCCGTGGCACGTAAACGGTGTCTTGTAAGAAGCAAATTTACGAAAAAAAGAAAAAAAAAAAGAAAAAAAAAAGAAAAACCACTCGCGACGCGGTATCGGTAAATCGTGTTTCTGGAACGTGTAAAGGGTGTTCCGTTTCCAATGACATCCGGTAAAATACAACGAAAAGTTTAAGTCGTTCGACGCGCTTTTGCCGATTATGTTACGACCTTATATACATAGATGCGTGTATAGAGTACGCAGTAATACGCGGCACGTGAACGGAGTGAAAAATTTTTCAGCATGATATTGTCTCGAATAAAAGATCTTCGATCGCTTTATTACCCGCACTTGAAATGGGTCACTCTGTATATATTCCGTAATGGATGCCGCGGCACACGGCGTCTCGAAAAAAAGAAGCTTCACACACTGCACATCGGAGGCAATGATCGTCATCATCATCATCGTCGTCATCTCACGTACAAATCTATGACTCTCTAGAGAACTCCCATATATATAATATCGATGTATATAGGTGAACGTATGGACGGGTAGATGTACATAATGTAACATATATATAATATATATAGGACGGCTAATTCTTAAGTTGTAACTAAGTGGAAATTCATGGTCTTTGTAGGTCGCGGCGCCATAGCCGGTTATGCGATACCGTATTCGATAGTTGTCTACACACAGGTATATATATGTATATATATATACATGTACACACGAAAATAAAACGCACGGACGTATACGTGTACGTATATAGCGAGGAGGAATAAAGATACACGACTGAGATAAGCGAGGCAAAAGGCAAACGTACCCTCCTGCCTACTAGCTGCTGCTGCTGCTGCTGCCGCTGCTGCATATCGAGCCCATGCCCTGACGGTGCACGCGGCGCGGCAACACCATGGAATAAGCCCAAAGTCAAGAATACGCTACGTTTACATATACACACATTGAATATACACGTGAACCAGTATGCGCTTGCACCATTATACGATATGCTCCACAGCTCTTCTTCAATCGACGTTCAATAAGCTTCGCCGGTAGGTGCCAATCGTATACTCGAATGACCATATTTATAATATTGAGAGGTATATATACGTATACGGTCTACGTCTGAGATGTGTATGGACATTCCGACGAACCTTTGTTATTTTTAGATAATTTTTAATAGCGCTCGAAAGTTTGTTTTTTTTCTCGCCACCAAAATTCTCCCCGATCCGTCGATGAGTTCGTTTATTTCTTTTGTTCTTGGAACCTCATTCTTACCCACCAGGTCAAAGTAACGTGACCTCCGAATCCTATATAGTTCCTATAATTAGAGCCGACCGATCAGCTGTTAACGAGTCATTAACCGTAATTAAAAATGTAGCGATCTCATCATCCGAGCGAAGATATTCCGGGAGCCGACGTGTAGGAGATTGGAAAACAGAGAAAAAAAAACAGAGAAATTGAAGTAGAGGGATACGCAACGGTCTTCTGGAAAAAACCCTTCACACGTCCGCCCTCCGTCGTTTCATGCAGTGTAATGTATCAATGTAAGGAAACAGGAAAATAATCTAACTATTCGGAAAATATCAGCGGTCGGAGTTTCGTGAAAAGTCCATTCGTTCACGTCTGTCATTTGGAGAGTGTTTCCGCTGATTATTGTCCTTCGTGTTCCGGATCTCATTTATCGTAATAGGGTTTAACGCTTTTACCACCGTACGATAGACCGTGTAACCCATATATATGTATACTTATGGAATTTCTTACGCATTCATTATTTCGCGATTATAGTCGTAAATCGTACGCGTGTACGTATCGTCCGCCGCATCGTGTACGCCTCCGTGCGCGGGTTTAGGTTTTGCAGTTCCGTTTGATTTTATTTCTCCCCCCGCACGTATATAGCTGCTGAGGAGCGGTAATTTGAGGCCACCGCAAAATGCATCGCGTGGCTCTCAATGCGGGGTAGGTGGTGGTGGTGGTGGTCTTATTATATAGAAGCCACCGTATACCGACCGATACGAATATATACGTGCGACGAACGTATGATATTCTCCACGCATACGACACGCGTATTACGTATACCTTAACGTGTTGCGGCTAACGCCGCGTGCATGTCCCTGTGCAGGCGCGTGTTAAACGCATTTTGTCAGTTGGGTGCGTCCACGTCCGCGCAACAAAAGCCAGAAAAATTCCGAATCTCGCGAATTTCCATACCTCAGAGACACCGGGTATGTAATAATTGCCTACCTATCGACCGTTCGATCGGATTCTACAGATTCTCGTCAAATTTTTTTATTCCAAAAAAATGCATCCAACGGAATAATTGCGACGATTGTACTTTTCTATACGTCATGGATTCCAAATTCTATTTTTGATTTTTGGTTTTTTTTCTTCCTCTGTCGCTTTTTCTTTTTAACTCACCTCCAAAAATGCGGGACATAACCGGACGGACACAGCTCTCTGCATTGCGTACAGGGTGCGCCTTGAAAATTTACGTTGGACGACGCACCCTGCAAACCAGCAGTTGATAGCATTCTGAAAAATGCAAGAAAAAAAGAAAATTTACTCACAATGAACCGTACAATATTATATCTGTGACATTGTTATGCTATTCAGAGATTGGCGAAAACTTTTTAAAACAACCGCGTCATTTGTTCGTCATTTTTCGGATTACATTTTCGTACGTTCGCAGTGCCGGCGTTGAAATCTCCGATGTACGCCGCGCCGCAGCGCATCGCTGACATTCAAGCGATAGGTAGACGTAGTTGCAGCCCTTTGAATATTAGATAAAAAAAAACATTCAATGATGTGGTGTGTGAATCTTTTTTTTTTTTTTAAAAAGAATAACTAATAAATAACAACTTTATCATGTAAATCATGAAAAAAAGATACAATGCTTTTTTACCACATACAATATTTACACGTAATATATCACAGTGTGGAGCTTGTATAACACGATTATAATTGAGTATGAAACGTGTAGCTCCGGTCAATTTGTTGCATAACTATATTATTATCATCATTATCATTCAATCATCATTATTACAGTCAATCGGGAGTTTTCTCTTACATTGAGATCCGCCGTGTTATATTACGTATATCGCACGTTATGTTTGTTGCAGCGAGTGAGTAGTGCGCAGTGAAGTACGGGGCACATTCGATTTAATTCGAAGAAATTATTTTCGACGATGTTTATCTCGCCCCACTTAGATAATAATTCGAATTACGTTACACGGGGAATGCGTGAATCAATGAGCGCTAAGCAGAACGATGAACAAATGCTATAATTTAGATTCTAACGCCACGACGTTTCAATCATCCGCTGCTAGCAGAATACCTTTATAATTTAGTCCGATAATTTTCAAACTGAAAATTTATGTAATCTCAATAATCATATGCTCGGATAATGGAAGAGGATATTTATTTTTGATGACCAACTACGTGAGTAGCGGAAAAAATTGTTGTCACATAAATTGGAGCGAATTTTTTTTAGCGAAAATTTTCATTCGATTTTTGTTATCGGATGGAAACTGTATTTCGAAAATTTTCAAGGTGAACATATATATATATATATTTTATTTCCACGCGTTTTTTTTATAACGAGAATTTTAATTAAAACCGCATTAGCCCAATGCGGACCGCTAACGCAGAGGTGTGTGCACTGCAATATAGGTGAGTGCCACGCGATCCCGGTGCATCGTGGCAATAAATTAATTAAAGCAAATGATTTACCGCAGTCGATGATCCGCAGCGGCGGCAGAAGCAGCACAACGGTATCGTATAAAGCAGAGCAAATACACATATATAATCCATTATGTTATATTTATACGTTGTAAAATAAAAATTAACAAACAAAAAACGCGGACGTATCTCTCGAGAAATGTAAGAGAGAGGCGGAAAAAAAATTACCTCAATTCGCCGCTTCGGCGCATTTCACCGCGGGATGAAATAAAAATACAATAAAAAAAGACGCTCGTTATTCGATGAACCTTTTTTTTTTTTTTTCTTTTGAGTTATAAATCAAGGCGTGATCTTCCCGATTTCAATTTTTCAAACAAACGAAAAAATTTTCCTGGTCACGCCTTTCAAAAAGAACCAGTCATTGACGTCGTTATAGAGTTTTACCAAAAAAAAAAAAAAAAAACAAGATGAATAATAAATGATGAAAATAATCAAAGTTGCGCGTTGTGCAAGGTACACACATAACACACAACGTACAAAAGCAATACGTATGTACATACGTTACGTGCGCACCAGGGAGAAATTTTAGAACGATTCGCTCCTCTGCAGTGGTTTATATCCATTGAAATAGCCGCAAAAACTTTTTGCCCTTCGCGATTCCTTCCACCGGCTCCTGATGCGAGATACATACAGGCATATGTACTTGAACACATACGTGTACATACACAATACATGGAGGTATACAGCCTGCGGATATGGAGTATAAGGCAGGGTGCTGCTGCAGGTTCACGTTATACGTATACCTATATAGCTATCTCGCGATCACGCACACATTTTATTTGAACGCACGCAGCGTGTACGTAGAATATGACGCGTTACCACCTTTACCCTCACATGTGCATGCTCATATACACGAGGCGTTTCACGTCAAATCGACCAACGACTGTCCCGCGCCATAGATTCCGATCTGATTTGCAATCCCTCCTATTCATTGTATCCTAGTTTCGAAAAGTGATTCTGTGTTTTTTCTTTTAAAAAAATTGAAAAAAGAAAATCCTGAAATATATGTTTTTTACTCGCATGCGACAAATTTCTTTCAAACCCTCTTTGGCTGGTTTTTTCGAAATCGTGTCCGTTCGAAGCATCCAAAAGTATAAATGATACGTCGTAAAAGAAAAATTTCGAAAGCTGTAAGTGAAAATCATTCATCGATTTTGCGTGGGATGCCACGTGTATACATATAGATGCTTGTACCATACATTTGGGTACATATAGGTGTAACCAATAAGATCGTTAATACTCGTGGTCCGGTTGAGTCTCCTCACCGCGTCTCACGGACGCTCCTCGAGGCGCGTGGTGATGCAGGAAAGCGCATTGCGAGGGAGTCTAACAAACTTTAAAGTCCCGAGACCAGTTCGGATGTGGTTCTCAACCGTGAATAGTTGGCTGTACTACATACACAGGCGACGTACGTACGGTACGTACACACGATCGTGACATAACTCGTACTCACGGGTACGTAGTATTCGTCGTTGTGTACGGACTATTTCACAGTAATACGAATTGAAAAATGAGCCGGTCAGACACCCAAGGGTGCTTATTAAGGTTTGCGCGGCAAGATTAACGAGCGGTAATGACTATAGTCCTCGCTAAGACCTCGGCCTTACAGTATACCTTCGCTTCACTACTTCAATCCACTACTTCTTCGCTACTTCGCTACTTCGCCCGGCGTAGAGGTTGTTCCCTATGCTCCGATAAAACATGTTCTCACGATTTCTGTGTTGGTATATAAGATATATCGCGAGGTGCGCGCGTGTCACGCGTGTGCAAGATGTTTCCAAACGTTATACAATACCCACACCCGTCTGCCCGCACGCATTAGGTTCGTGGCATTTTTTTCATCCTTCATCCGCTTTCGATTTCGAAAAAGAAAATTCAGCGATCGCTCAGGGGTTTCGAATTCTCCCTCGTTTCCCTTCGACCAAAGATAGCCAAGTTCGTTATCGTTATCCCATTTGATCCCAACAATCGCATGGAAGTTTGTGAGCCATTTCCATCGTTAGCCGCATTAGATGGACTCTGGATTCGAACGGAGATCATTTTTATAGAATTTCGTAATCGAGATCGAGAGCATTTCTCAACCCTGCAGGAACGGGACGTACCGAATCGGGCGAGAAGGACGGCCGTTACCTCTCCTCTTTTTTTTTTTTTTTTTTTCAAAATTATAATACACGCGTTGACCGGCTCACCAGCAGCGAGGCTAATTTCGAATACCGAGCACGTCTGAGCAGGAACATTGTCGAACCGGCGTGGAACGACATTCTGGGAGAAAGACGTTTGGTGTATTCTAGTCAACGAATACGTGGCTTATGGCTACCTGCTTGTAAATTTCGAAGAACCGGGCTAGTCGCGACCGAAGACGTACGGCGTAGTACAAGTTTCTTCTGAAAGGGTAATTGAGAATGACAAATTTTTAATATTCACGCATCCACGTTACACGCACAACATCCTTATCCGATCTTATTCCTTTTAATATTTCACTTGCTAACGCTCGATTATTTTCATTGAAAAATTAATCTAACAATTTTTAAAACGACGGGCGAAATAAATCACACTTGTATACATATACAACATTAACTCGTAGTCTTGTAGGTCGGGGTCGCTTCGTTGATTCTATTGTATGTACGGCGGAAGAAGTTTGTACCGTAGGTTGTTCCAGGTACAGGAGATTAGCCGAAGATGATCACTCCACGTTCGTGGAGCTCGTTACTCTATTCTTGGATCGTACGTTACGTATAGGCCGTACGTACGTACGTACGTACGTATACGTACATATTTGCGTTGATCTATCAAGTGATTTGACTCGCTCTGCAAGAATGATTTTCAAATAAGATTGTCGCTAATACGGCTGCGCAGGTCGGGTTAAGTACGTACCACGCCGTAAATCATTATTCAGGAAGTTACGGGACTACCTCCTCACCGCAAATTGTATCGCGAATTATTTCCAATCGGAGCACCGTCGTACCCCATACTCGACAACTAACGTCGACGTAAAAATGCAGGTTTTTCCGAAAAAAGGCGTTCCAATTTTTCTTCGATCGTCCGAAAATGTTGAACCGAGATGGAAACATACTCGATACGGAACGCTTCATAAATATCCCGATTCAACGCACATCAGATCGTATCGGAGAACGAACGCATCAAAGGACGAGAATCAGATTAATCGGCTAAAAACGAAGGACATATATTACTTCGATATACGTGTTAGGGATCGGTGTCGTTATATCGCGGTTGTTATACGGCCCGGGATTCTTTTGACAGATAAGATAGAGTTACCGATCATTTTTTTTTTTTTGGGCCCGGGAATCCCCGCGGTCCAGCATGACTCGAGAACCGCTCCCGATCTTCGCGGTGAACCCCCGCTGATTGGCTACCCGGCAATCGCAGTTGCGCGTGTTCGTCACTTTTTAAAAGATTATGACAATTGTATCAACCCCGACCCCCTACCCGTATTTCGTGACCCATGTAATACCGTCATTTTTCACCTTGACTCCGTCGTCCCCGTACCGGAAGTTTATTCCTGTGATTGTTTGGAAAACTTTTAGACCTTAGCAAAAAGGAAGTTTTTCGATTCGTTGATTCGGGGCAAAAGTGCGAGGAAAAAGAGAAGTCGTCGAAGCGACGCTATGACGTATAATTACACCCATAGATCTGGAATAATTGGAGAAAGGATCTGTTGGAATCTAGATGAGTCAGGGGATCGGGAGTGTGACGCACGATGTTATAGAATTTCGTTCTTTCGAACGAAAGACCGCGAGCGTTACGTGGGGTATATTGGCTTCGGAAGATATAATAGCCTCCTGCGCGCGTGCAGGTGTTTCGAATTTAGACGAATACTCGCGAATGAGTTAAAGGTCGGCTATTTAGCTGGATAAGAGGAGCGCGGAGAGGGTAAGGGGGAATGTTAATTGGTGGTTTTATCCATTAACAACGTTAAGTCGTAGCCTCATATCTTGGCTATTAAGATACCGCGAGCGGGGTATCACTATTCCCTGCATGCGCTAATGACGGAAAAAGGGTTTAATTGCTTCGAAGAAGACCGGTAAACCAACCGCCACAATTCCTTAACCTTCAGGTCCGTGCGAAAGAAGTATATAAGTATACGTTGAAAAAAAAAAAAAAACAAAACAAAACAAAAAAACAACCTCAAATCAAAATAAAAGAGATGAAATATTTTTGCGCCAATTAAAAACGCGGACATTATTTAAGATGGGATTCCCGATATACATTTTAGTTTTGCAAACTTCGAACGATACACGGTATACGTTCCACATTTATTCGTACATAAGTTATATTATATTACATTATACATATACCGCCGTATTATTATCCCTATGGGATAATTCTTGCGACGTTTACGTTCCCGTCGAGTTTTCCAACGCCCCCGTAGAAGCTGATATTCCAGTCTTACTAGAATGGAACCTCGACGATCAAAGGCGGCGGACGAAATTACCCCCGAATTGTAAGTTGTGTTTGTTACCCACAACCGGGAGAGGGGAGGGGGGGGAGATGGGACGAAGTTAATTCCAACAATAATGTTTTGACCACATCCGTGGGGCGGCATCTTGGAAATTGGTCGGTTATAATTTTTTTTATTACCTCGATGCGCTCGGTACCGAGGTAACCATATATTTTTAATCCTGCAACGGATGAGTTGGAAATAAATTGAATTTCGATCCGGAATAGAAAATTATTGTCCTTACGTATCCATTCGGCGAGGAGGTGCGAGGCAGACGGTGATTTTTTTCAAATCCGATTTCAATCTCATTGTTTATTATTTTCTATAGTGAAACGCATCACACCGTTCGTTAAGTGTGTGTGTACACCTACCTGTTGAAGCCGTTGAGAAGTCACAACGCGATCCTCACCGATGACTTTCACCTGGTATTCCGAAGCTCAGCGTGACTTTGCTGCAATTCGATCATTAAAAAAAAGCAACCGAACTGACGATAAAATAAATAAAAACGAATCGTTCGCCCGGAATGAATCACACAAAATTACATCAATGGAGCACCATTTTTACAAATAACAATCATCGGAGTTCATTTGAAAATCGAACACACGCGCTCGTACGTATGTAACAAAAATCATCACTGTACCGAATAATTGTTCACGAGCAAATTAAGCTCGGCTTAGCACTCTGTACTTTTGTAAATGGAGTTCGAGGCGACGAGGTCGACGAATAGGAAGCTCGAGCACTCGTGATATCATCCAGAGGTATAAATTCGGGGCGGTTTATGCTCTTGGAGGTGAATCGAGAATTGAAATAATGGATGATTCATTATTGTATTATGTCGATGTTGAGGCAGAAGCAGCATCGGAAAGACGATGCAACGATTCACATTCAACCGCGACATCCCGCTGACGCGAAATGGTATTTATGAACGAAGGTTATTTTGCGCGAGGGCCGTCCTTAAGAGCGATAGCCCGCGGTATAGTAATATTATCCACTAGCCCGGAGAACATATCTCGCATTATTTATTACACCTAAAAGTTATATATCGGTAGGCAATATATATCGAAAGTTGGCGGGATGGCGTGCGGGGCGGTGCGCGCGGCGAAGTGGAGTACACCGAGGTTTTTCGTGTCGGTTGTGAATCGCCAGCAGCTCCGACTATGATCGGTGAAAATCGAACACCGTGTGGTTTGAATCTAGCAGAAGCCCCGGAGAACCCCGGGGAATGAGAATTATTCAAATCGGCTATAATTAACGGTCGATTTCAAAGCTCCCGGTCACTTAATGACTACCGTTGGCCTTTGCCGGTACACGAAACGGTTTTATAATTGTTGATAAAACATACAAAACGATGTGTGTGGAGATGAAAAAGAGAGAGAAAAAAAAAAAAAACAAACCGCACGCAAAACCATAAACGGTGTTTTCGATACGCGGGATGCGTTAATAGTCTTTGTCGCAGGGGATGGTTGTGAGAATAATTGGAGTTTAGTACTACCGGCGAATCACATAAAGCTTATACTTGTTGTTTTAAAAGCCTCGTTAAATTCGCGGCACATGTAACCAATTTTAATTCAAACCTTCAATTAACACTGATTTTATTGTTGTACGATGTTATTTTTATTACCATATTACACGTATACCGTATACGACTACCGTTTGCGCCAGGGATCGGCGGTATAAATTGAACACATGTAAAACGATCGATACACAAGATATACGTGTAAGTATAAATCACTCGTAAATTCCACCACCGAGTACAGAGAGAAACGAAAAATATCATTTATTTTATTTTCATTTTTTTCCATCGACGTAATCCATCGAGCATACACCACCACACGTGATTCTGTTACTTCGGAATTACCGCATTTCCTCGACGATCCTCTCCTTCTCGGGGCACAATTTTAAATCACTGTTTTTCGGTGATATTTTTCAATGCGAAAATTCGTTGCTTCGCGTAATTATCACATTTATTTGTTGCGGGTAGAGGAAGATATTCTCACGATCCGAGAACTTGTATATATGCATGGGGGATTCAACACTACATTCCATTAAGGGGTAACGTTCAAACGTGTATAAAACTCGAGCGGAAATTCAACCATAAAAAGGCCCATGTACGAACGAAGTATAATAATACTCTTTACGATCTTCATACGCGTTGGTTTGCTTCGCTTTTTCGTTTATTTCCAACAAATGAATTGGCTTCGTCGTTCGATACTCGGACTCTGAATCGGTGCGGTGTAAATGATAACCGACATTATTCAGCATCTCATCGTTAACTCGGTTGTAATTATCGTTTCTCTATAAAAGCGACGTTTTGTTTACAGGCGGTCTTAACTATGAGGCCCAACCAAATACGTAGGATGGGGGCCCGAAGCCGGACTCGAAGTCACTGCCTGCTGAGATCAGACCTCGCTCTTCCACGATCTCCCTCCACCTGCCGCAACCGGCCCTTCTCGGGCCCCATCTTTTATCTCGATTTTCCTCCAGGGCCCCGGGCCCCGTTTCTCGTTTTACGAACAGACGAGCAGAGTATACGACGAGTTCCGAACGCGTGAACGAATGAGAACACTGTACGCTTCATGTTACTCTTCCTATACTCGTTCGGGTAGACCTTTTTACGTATTGTATATAAGAATAACCTGATATACATCATATTATACGCACACGCATGCAACCCTTTACTTGAGGGAGTAACGCGCTCGACTCGCGCGTTGTACAGGTATGTCGCCGGTTTAATGTTCCATAGTGGAAAAGGAACGAGCCGGGGTGATTCGGCTGACCTCGATTGATCGGTCCTAAAAATTTTGTTATTCTCTCATCGGCTGCAGAACCACTTTTTCCCCACATACGACCTTATATCATTATACATAGGACTTCGACATTTTATGGTCTGTTTTATTCTGCTTCGTACGCAGCGCTGATACGCGTGTAAAACATATTATACTCATACGTTTACGTTGCACTCGTATTGACAAAGGATCAATCCAGGGTCAGGTTTACACGGCGTTTGCTCTTCTAAGATTCGCTAATTAGGAGAGCCCGAGTATATCAGGTGCCTATCTGCTCAGCTCGTTTAATCAAAAAGTAATTGAGACCAATATGAATGTACAGCTGCACGTATGTATAAGTTCTCCTTATAGATTATATATTCTCTTTTTATTCAGACTTGCTTACAAGCTGCTGCATCCGAGACCTTATAATACTAGAGCAAAGACCAGATAAGCCAGATTCCAGACTGCGAGTATTTTATAATCGTTACATACTATACTTATAGAAAAGGAAATGGGAGAGACTCATGGCAACCTTTTATTCAAACATCAAACCAAAGGACGACTCATTTATAATGTGGATATAATTTTCTCGTATATAATTTATTTCTCCTTAATTGCTGTTACATCGAGGGATGAAAATCAGAAAATTACAACTTTCACTTGTTCTTTTGCTGTGCAGAACGAGATCTCACTGCCATCAAAGCGAATCCTTCAAAAAATGCAAAAGGTCTGAAAGATTGCATTTTCCGGTCCGATTTTTTTTATTATTTCTATTCGACGAGCGCTCGCTCATTTTGCATGATTCGGCTGACGTATGGGTGAACGCATAAATGTGTATATGTTTCGATAAAATATTAGTGTTACGGACAATTTATCCTTGCGATGTGGATTATTACGTGTCATTATTATTATAGTGTCGTCTAGTCGTATGAGATAATTTATACAACTATTAAATGAAATTGGATTGCCCGAAGATCACAATATGAAGATTAACTATAAATTAACATCCTCAATGAATGATTAATAATAGTTATTAAATCCTAATTGCACGATGCCAATATTCCTGTGTAATTATCGCACCGCTTCACCGCGTGTACGAAACAAAACTAAAAAAGTAAATCAATAAAAATGCGCAGTCAACTCGACAGCGTAATTCCATAAATTATAAAAATAAAGAATACCCTATCACGTATGACTTTGAATTCGTAATCTGATTTGACGGAAAAGAATGTTAATCATTCTCATTTTCCAGTAAATTCATACGGAAAATATGATCCATGAAAAGTCTACCCTTGATTATTGGTATCCAAAACAAGCGTGACGAACGTGAAAATTATAATCATTCAATATATTTGTTCAGATTTCAATATTCTATAGATTTAACTGCTACTTTTTCATTTTTTGTCCAGACGTGAATTTAATCAAAACGGTCAATGATTGCTGAATGCACGAATGTAATAATAAATTTCTGGTTGGAAGCTCGAGAGCAAGGTTTTTTGGTGGACTTTTTGTTATGCACGCGGAGACGATCAAAATAAAGATAAATTACCACATAAAGCAGTCCATGTAAAACTACTGGAATTCAATGACGAGAACAAAATTTACTGCAAAGTCATTGAGAATTCGTGTATAACATTTTATAATGAATCAAGTTGAATTGTCATTATTTATATGTGTCGGAAAAGGTATTTCAATATAGCACTGAGTCATTACGTAAAATGCAAATAGGTATATGCAGTACGTATGCAAACATGGCAGGTGTTTGTAGTAATGAGTCTCACAATGAGAATCATTTTTCTGTAAGTACGTGCGACAAAGAAGATATATGATAAGTTGCTATCTCCACAATACCGATGTAATTCTCTGCGGTAAAAGTTAAACGCGGGTAGTTTTTTTCCGTACGTATACGTAACAATTTTATACGTTCTAAAAAACAACGGAAAGAGAAAAAAACAAGGAAGTTATATATGAGCAACGAGGCTCAAGTTTTTAGGTATTGGCGTACAAAGTTTGCATTGATTGGCGAGGTATTAAGGGGAAAGTATAATCGCATTTTGTATTCCGTAAGAGGATGGGACATTTGGTAGTTCGTACCACAAACGTCACCGGTCACGTGACAAACGTAATCAGATATGGCGTCCGCGCACTGCTGAAAAGCAGACGATATTTCGCGGGCAGGTATTTAACTGCGAATATTTTATATTGATGGATATTTAAAATTACATAGTTTGTGTTAGTTTTGTGTTATTCAGTGAGTCGGGCGCGATGGTTTACGATATCAAATGGATAATACCAAAGCTACGGAATCCGACTAAATTTTGGAAATTCGCAAGTTCGATTACATTTGCAGCAGTGGGGATTTTCTCCAAATTCGTTCTAGGTTAACATACGTTTATAATAATTTTTATATTTAGTACATCACTCCCATGATTACCCTTAATTTTACTATCCAGATATTTCATCCGCATATAAATTCCCTCTCATAATGAACCCAACCTCCAAAAATTTCCGAAAATGAAACGGTACTTTTAATAATGTCAACACCTTAGCTCAATTATCAATTCCATTCTGAGTAACCTCGACCCCGATCAACGTTTATTAATATCTTTGACATTTTCGTAGATATTTGTCGCGATTTTTTGCTGGACTTAAGTTATAATTAATAAAATTAATGCCACCTGTTTTTTTTTTTTTTTTTTGTTCTTATTACGTACTTTATGTATTTCAGAATGGTTGAATAAAACCAAGATATACAACAAACATATTATAACAAGAGCTCTAGATTGTCGACCACGGAATGTACCTCTTATTACCGTATCCAACCATCACAGCTGCTTTGATGATCCCGGAATATGGGGTAAGCTCAAAAACTAAAGATTGTAATTATTCCATGATGACATTGAGCATAATACGTCATATCACACATATTTCAGCACATTTTTTGTTAGTACTACGTTCTAGCAAACAGCTATTGCGTGACTAGTTATCACTCTTTCGTCTCAAAGCTCGCTAATTCCACAAAGCCATATATTGTAAACGATTGATTGCGTAACGAGTTCAATTTCTCTGAATTGTCATCCTCCATATAATTACAATTATCACGATATCTAATCTATGACAGTATCTGAAAAGTGTCAAAATTGAGCTATGTCATTATTCTTAAACTACAATGAAGAATGCTTTGATGTGGTTGCCAACAATTAAACTTGCTAATTTGAATCAATGTTAAGTTTAAAAATTTGAAAAACTATTTTCACATGTTGTTAAACTGATTTTTATTATTAACGTTTGTTTTCTACTCATATATTTCTCATATTGAATTTCAAAGTGGGTCTTTTACAAACCGTGGCACTGATTAATGTCTAAAATCCAATTGAGCAACTGAAATACATTTAGTTGGATTCACTGTCAGTTGAATGAAAAAGATCTGTTTGGAGTCCAGCTAACATAACGATTTGGTTGAAAATTTCATTCAGAACTGAACTTTACAAGTAGAAACTTACAATGACTCCTTATAACTCTAGTTAACTAAGTAAAAAGAAAATAACAGAATGTTTCCACGAAATACGTACTGTTTATGTAGCAACGCTGGACCTCCGTCACTTGATAAACAGACGAGTAATAAGGTGGTCCTTGGCAGCCCATGACATTTGCTTCACGAATATGTGGCATTCCTACTTTTTCATGCTTGGAAAATGCGTGCCCGTCATCAGAGGTGAAGGAGTTTACCAGGACAGCATAAATTTTTGCATAGAAAAATTGTCCTGCGGAGAATGGGTGCACGTTTTCCCAGAGGGCAAAGTGAATATGGTTAAAGAAAATATGAGGTTACTGTTTTTTCAATATACATGTATATATCTGTTACGACTATGATTTTTTTTCTGCACTTCGTCCTTATGTGTCCATCAATACATTTCTTAGCTCATCTTTGATTTTACAACACCTGGAATTAACACCAATGCTTTTTGTAGTTTGCATGGTTCACTCCACTTCAATAATTTCTTTATCTTATCATCACTGGTTTTCTTTTGATGATAGTAGAATTAAAAAAAGCAAATAAGGCCTTGAAGAAAATTAAGATCGAGAAAGAGAACAGCGTTAAGGAAGTTATTTGATATTGACAGATTAAAGTGGGGCGTGGGTAGACTCATACTAGAATCTCCAGTTACCCCATTGGTGATTCCTATTTATCACTTGGGAATGGACGATGTTCTACCAAACGAGCCTCCGTACATGATAAAAACTCGTAAAAAGGTCACCATGAATTATGGTAACCCAATTGACTTCAGCGAAATGTTAACAAACCTTAGATCGAGTAAAGCGGATGAAGTCGAAGCTAGGAAAGCAATCACCGATCGTATTCAAGAGGAACTTCTAAGGTGAGCTCATGTTCCATTAGCATACACAGATTAGGGTCATGGTATAACTTTGTAATATCGATTTTGTTTTCATTGATAATTGGATGCATTGAATCTTCAGACTACAATCAGTGACGCAGAAACTTCATGAGCAATCTTGACCAAAGCCTGGCGGTTCTCGCCGTCACTCCATCTAGCCACAATTCGCCAAAAACCATGTCAATAGTATGAACAAAAAGGAGGTACAGTGATCAGTTATGTAGAAGAACATTTTTATAAACGAACGAAAGAACTCAAGCAGATGAATTTAGAGCAATGTGATTCCGCCCTTCCAAAATGCTATCTGTATGCTGTTACAAATGTCCATAGCAGGATATTACATCAGATAAGTATACTCACCGATTAATCTAATTGTCGAATGACTTTTTTATTGTATGAAAAAAGCAGAGCAACATGAATATCAGCCCAAAATGTTATCTATAGGAAAACTTGAATGGCGCTTTTTTAATACATCATAAGTAATTGCACGGGATCAAAACTGTAGCAAAAATATCGAGTATCCTAATCGCGGTAAACGTAGATAGATGAAATGATGAATAGGTATACTAGGGTGGTCCTTGATAGGGATGTTTTGGAATTTTTTGCGCTCCTAGGAGCTTCAAACACTTCCAAATGGATGAAAAAAATTCTAAGATAGTCCGCTTTGTGATCCAAGTTTCTTACGATAATACCATTGAACAAAATCTTTTGTATTTTGGTATTTTATAAATCGTTGATGAATATACTCTATTATTATAGAGCGTTCAATTTTTCATAAAAATATGTCTACGCCATTATCGTAAAAGTGAAAGGTAAATTCATCAATGACTTGTGAAATTACAAAATACAGCAGAGAAATTTATTTTCATGAGAAACTTTGCTCCAAAAGTGGACTATAGTAGAATTGAGATGAGAAGATCACACTATCGGGGAATTGATTTTATCAATTTGGGAACCTTTAAGCCTCCAGAAGTATCAAAATTCCAGGCCACCTCTATTAGGGACCACTTTTCGGTATAAACATGAGAATCACAGAAAAACCTGCTGATTTTGTAAAACACGTTCCAATGATATGAACGAAAAATTTCCCCCAGCATACTCCATGCAATACTAAACTGTATATACATATATCAAGATTTTGTGATTATGATAGTATGAAAGATTCTAAGAATAATTTGAACCGTGTATAAACTAATACCCTCTTATATTTATTGTAAAAAGGTCTGCCACTGTGTTTCAACTTAAAGTGTATTAAAAGTCCTCTCTAATCTCTTACAAAATGAAATGGTTGCATCCCTACTCTGTAGTGATCCAATACTTTCCAGGTTTTCAGGTAATTCGATTCAGGAACTCATGTTTTTAATAGTTGAACTTAGTTCTAATAAATTTTACACTATATCATTGGGTGTGACGCTTGGATGAAAATGATCGCAGAGATTATAATTCTTTCTTATTAACATTGTTATCTTGTTAATAAATATAGACAAGTAATTTTCAAAAGTTTTTCATTTGGACTGAGAATTCTACTCACGTTTTGTTTTTTTTTTTTTTTTTTTACAAAACTCGATCGACACCTATCGGATTCTAAAGTGTCTACTCAAAAAAGTATAAAACGAAACATAGAGATGTGATTATGATTCTGTATTTACAATCAAACGAACTTTTTAGGAATCAATTGTTATATTATACATTTGTTAATATTCACAAATAAGTTATACAGCACATAGATTTTTACTGCAATTTAGAAATAGACACTGTTATACATATTATTACAAATACAGGTGTTGGTTCGGTGAAACATACAGGTGAACAGTGATGGAGACATTCATCAACTACTCTTCAGAATTCAGTATTAGAATACAATAGATCGTGAGATTGTCCAATAAAAAAACTCCATTCTCTTCATTTTTTTTTTTTTGGTTTAAAATCAGTCACCGTGATTATAAGTATGTCCAGCATTGAAATATGTGTACATATATATAGATATACTTTTTTTTATCCATCGATTAATGAAATTATGAGATATAGCGGTGCATTTTGATCGGAAGTGCTGTTCTACAGCTGTGCTGATTATAGACTACGATTCTATGATAGATGCACAAATCTAATTGAATTGAGTGTTTTTATTTTTCTTTGATAGATTGAAAATTCCTTCCATTAGCATCGATTTAAATAAAACAGAATATTTATACATACGAATGTAAAAAATATAAGAAAAATATCAACACCTAGTGCTTGAACTTTAGCTATAAGCTATCATGCAAGATCGAAAATAGACTTTGAATAGACAGAACAAAAAACTCCAACAATATGCTTTAATCAAACAAAGGAAAAACCTGAGTATAAAGCTACCAGTTCGTTTTTAACGAGCTAAATAACAAGTAACCATAGATAAAACAAAGACTCACCGATTCGCCCTAAATATTTCAGTCGCAAAGATAATTTCAAATAAACATATCAAAGTATGAATGAATATTTATAAAAATTTATTAACACATTTATTTATAGTCCATTCCATATTTATTCTTCGTCTATATTGTACGTATATACTCTTTCCGTCATTCCGACCGATATATTGATAAATAAATTGTTCAAAACCAATGTTCGTGCGTTGAAACGTGCGTGGCTTTTTTAGTTATCATTGAAATTTTTATATCTCTATTCATCATGCAGCAATGTAAAAAAATAAACAGTAAACAAGAAAAAAACTTGTCAAAGTAAACGGTAAAATCAGTGATCTGATGAAAACGACCTTTTGGGATTTGAATGATGATAATTAAATAATGAAACGCGAAAATGGTATTTCCAGTTTCATGATTGATAATTATTTGACATTTCTAATATAGGTATATATTATTATGTTAATAATTACGTAGGTAACATTGGTTTCATAGTTTATTTGAACAAAAGTCAAACTGTATGCGTAATTGATTTATAATTTATTGTTTTTCTCAGAGCAACCTTTTTGCGTTTTGGGAAGTAAACTGGAAGATGAATTACCGCAAGTTCAAGCAATCTACAGACATTCCAGCCATGCTTTTTAGATATTTGAATAAGATCATGTCACATTTTACACGCACCCTAAAGCCGGAGACGAAAACTGACTCCATAGCACCGTCGAAACGGTACGGTTATATTTACAAAAATTCATATGCTCTCAAACATTATAGCCAGATTGTAGTTTTTATCATATCAAATTATCTTTTTAGTTTTTGTCTAGCAGTGAAATATTGGTCAACATGTACTCTAAGCTTTGTCTAAATTCTAAATCATGCCAACAAGTTAGCATTGTGACATTTTAATGTCTATCGCGTATCTTATTAAAACTCGGTCCCGGTAATCTGGGTAGTCAATAATTAAATATATTACATTTAAAGTCGGATACGGATAGTATCAACTATATACAAATCATTCGGTAGAATTTAACATGATACTCAGCAACGATTTACAGTTCTCACTACACGTAAACAATTCAAAACAAAACATTCATTATATCAATTCTTGTTCTAATCTCCTTGTATATCATTTTCCCAAAATATGTACTAATAATACCTTGGCATTTTATTGATATCTCTTGCATCTCCGGACATTGCCCCCCTCCCCTCCCCCCGCCCCGTTTAACTAGGAGTGAAAAAAACTAGAAAGAAGAACTTCATGAATTTTGTGACACAATAAAATTGGCATAATCAATTACAAAACTGCATTCTTTACCTCTAAAAATACTACAGTCCATTTTTCTTGGTGTTCTGTTCTTTTTCAATAACAAATAAATCGCGAAGATAAACATTGGCACTTGCTTCTGGACTACGTAATAATCGAAACAAAAAATAACTGGACGTTGAAGTATAAATTAAATTTTAAATCAGCGTCGGATTAAATACGCACATGATTGCAGTTATAAAAGAAATTTTGATCTTTTGGATAAACAAAAACTTTCGAACAAATTGAGCTTCACAAACCTCTAGAAACTCTGTATTTCATGTATTATCTTCAGAGATTTCCATTAGCTACCTTGCGCAGGTTGCCTTTATTGAAAGCACAGATACTGCCTAGTAGTGCCGAGCGTTCTATCGGAGTTTCGATGGCAGGAGATAGGGATGGCATTGGCGGTGGTGGCGGGGCTGCAACACTTTTCCCTGATGTATGCCCATTGTGAGTTTCCACCGAACCTTTTAATTCGATAACAATTAGTTATAAAATTGAAACAACTGAAAAGTCTGGCATATGCACATGTGTGTACATTCTACCTGAAGGAGTTTTTTTTACAAGCCTAGAGGAATCTTTTGATATACTACTATTCATACGTCTTTACATGCTATTATGGTATTTTACACGAAAAATTATCAACAATAAACAATAATGCTATTGATTACACAAAAATTCAACGTAGGATCAAAGATGAAATTTGTCGTTTCAGTTGAGTTTCCTTGCATTATAATACCTATTTATGATATCAAGTTAATAAGAATGTGAAAATTACTTTCTATCTATTCCTGGCAGAGTAATAGATAAAAAATGTCTAGTCGCAGAAAAAAGTTGAAATGTACTTGTGACAAACTAATAATTATATTGAGCATGCACGTATGAAAGATTAAATAAAATAATCTGTTAAGATTATGACCTACGTGATAATAATGTACGCAGTGCGTGCCATCAACTTTTGTGTCCAGCTGTACAGAAGATAAGAAATGGAAAACCCTGCATTATCCTAGCACAACTCGCTTTTTTTACTCCACAACTTCCGATACTATAATTTATGCAAATCGGGATATCTTTTGGGATTGATGAATTTTCGACCAATACAGAATGGGAACAAAAATTCTCTGCATGAATGAAGTAAGTCCATGATTAGATTAACAAGACGGTTCAAAGTAATAATATAGCTACTCGATCGCCGTTCGTTTGGATGATTTTAGATATGGTATAAAATAAAGTATGGTAATAATAATTTACACTGGGTCCTGTTTGTCCGTTCTTTTTGGTATCATTTCACTTATCATATACGAATACAGGATGTAGTTGAGAAGTTGATTATAAATGACTCACTGTGTGAAGGGGGAGTTAATGTTCCAACGCTTGTCGCTGTTGAGGTACTGGTAGGGCTATCAGATCGTTCAGGACTCTTTCCGTTTATTTGTTTTGTACCATTAGCTGCTAATTGATTTGTGGAACGTTGCTCCTGTGCTAATTTTTGTTCTTTTTTCTGAAATTAAATTTGGTTTCTATTAATACTCCATCCGATGATAGCGTCTTCACATATTGCTATTTTTTCAATTCCAGAATCTTAGATTTTTCTAGTTACCAATTTCTGCTTGCGTTTTTTCATCTCTTCCTCAGAGCTCATCATTTCCTGGACTTTGACCAATCGCTTCTGATGGCGTGCGACTTTTTGCTCGTCCCGCAATCGTAGTTCAGCTTTACTGATTGCCCCCGTTAAAGCATCCTTTAAATGACTGCTCAGCTTGAAATGTGGCCTTTCCAAAGAGATAAGACCTCTGAAAAAGAAATTAGATTGTGTACTTTTGACTGTAATGTCATACGTGAACTCTGCCCTTGCCGGTGTTGTGATGGTTATCAGTCTTGCTGCAAAAAGCCGTAGGATTTCGTGTTGATTAAAATACTTACCGGCATTTTGATTTTTCGAAAAATGGGTGGTCCAGCAAATGCGTGACACTAGGTAAATCCTGCTTCAGTGCTTCAGGAGACAAAATTAGTTCCAGAAGATTTTTCAAATTTGGATCACATTGTGGAAGATCTGAGCAAGTAGCTTCGAGTAGAGGATGTCCAAATGCCATTTCGTAAACTACATGCCCAAAGGAATATATGTCGACTTGAGCCTGAAATATGGTGTCAATATATTCAACTATAAGTCCAGCAGGTACATCAAGAGATCTGATGTTTTATCATATTGATGTTGATAATACCGTGGCATATAACTTCCTTCTTTGAACCACATACGGTCTGTAGAATGCCGGTAAACCCAGAAGCCCATTTTCCACATCGAGTAGTTTGGCTCCTGTGGGTGTTAAGATAACATTTCCAGTGTGGAGATGGCCGTAAGGTAATCCTTTTTCATGCAAGAAGGCCAGTGCATCTAAGATCTGATTCAGAAATGAGAATAATGTAGATTATTGCGCTCATATTCCTCTCTTCAGGTGACAAAAGTTATGATTATCACCTGGAAACCATATACAGCTATTTCCTGTGCCGTCAAACATTTGGTTTGTTTGGGGTTTCCATATTTTTTAATGAATGGTTGTTTCGGTTTAGCATTGCACAGTGTATCTCTGAGCGTTCCTTCCGGATAGAAATTCCTGACAGTAAGTGCCCCATTTTCCGTAACATGTTGATGGACTATTGGCTCTATATAGCTATGACGAAGTGATCCCAAACTCTTGAAAACTCCATGGACGTCTTTGTCTTGCAAGTGTTTATCTGGTCCAAATTCTACCCATGCTAACAATAACTCCTGCTTTGGACTCTGACGGTTCTTGACTGTGTAGTAATGCTTTCTCAATCTCCATCCCATGTCTGGTATCGCTTTTCCAATTTCAAAATTTGCATCGCTACGTAAAGCCAGTGACACCTGCTGTAATGCGACCTCTGTGAACACAGCAAAATAATAATGCATATATGAGGCGATAAGTAATAATTGATACATAACGACATACGTTGTGATTTTAGTTCTACTTCTACTAATAAATATTCTCAAATTGAACCTGTGAGGATCAAATATTTGACATGAGCAAAAAATAGAATGGGGGGAATTAGGATGTGAGCAATACTAAAACCAATTATAATAATAAATTCTACCATGTAAAGGTGCAGTATAGTTGTCAGGGTCCAAAAACTTTTTCATAGGCAGCGACGATGCTAGTATAGGATTCATTAGTACCACGTTGAGATAATTCTGGAACGAGAACATCGGAGTATTATTTGATAGATCGCGGTGTAGCCTTGAGCTTTATCTATAGTAAGTTCAGCTTCTCAACATTTCTACAGCTTGATTAGGCAGGCTCTAATAGGCCCCAGAATATTACTACCTTGACTAGTTAGAAGACACACCTGTAGAGCTAGTTGGCGTTGAGCTACAAAATCTGGCTCCATATTTCCAATAATACGTTTAGGTGGAAGTGGCAGGGAAATCCCTGACAAGGACAGGGCCCCATTAAGCTGCACAAAGTCATTGTATCTTCTGCTAACCCGCCACGATTTCTCAGGCAAGGGGCCTCGCTGTGTTCTAATCACGTATTCCTAATATAGAACAAATTTAAATATGTACATACAATATGAAATTCAACCAAAATTTCTTAGTTAAAAAAGCAAAACTATTTTGATTTGGGGAGGTAATTTAGCTACTATTTAATGAGCATCGTTAATTTTCTGGAACTTTCCATTTTGTTATCGCAAGGTCAAAAATCCAGATATGCATGTATCTTTGTAAGTGAGATTTTGATGACCCTATCGAGTCGTCAATATCTGTGTCTGTGACGAAAGAATTTTATTTTAAAATAAAAGTAAGATTAGTTTGTTGATAGTCTAATAAAAGTTGGAATTCTGGAAGGTGTTGTGGATTATGTGATTTATGAGATCTCGTCAAATCAGGTAACAAGTCTAATGGATGTTATTTCGTACCGTGTGCCCGTCGATGATTCTAGCATTTTCAATTACGCTATTGAGCTTTTCGGTGTCATCTAGCAGCACTTTATTTGTATATTTTCTCTCAAATATAGCCATTGATTATTAATCCAAGAAAATACAGAGCCCGTAAGGGGCGTGCTGCGAATTACGGTCCCCAATATACCGCGCCGCTCCATAAATCCCGCGCCCTTGGCTCATTTCAACATTTGATCACACGTGCTAAAAACCTTTTAAATTTTTGTCGTAACGATGCACTAAATGTTCAACTCTACTGATCCGTCACAAACACCGTTCAATTTATCAATTATATTCATAAAAAGCAAAATACGACGTATACAAGGACGTCTGGCTGCCTGACCAGAGTATGACAGCTCACGCTTCATTTGACAGTTTTTAGCAGAGGCGCTGCTGTCCTCACTCACTGAATTCTGTTATCGCTGGAGCGACAAGGCGACGTTAACCAAATCTAGAATGAATTATTGGCTGTTGAATCAACGCACATGCGTAATGCATTTGATCACTGCTACGTTCGATTCTGAAAGCCAATAGTGAAACTACACTTAATTCTTGTCGCGGTCCAATGTAAGCTCGGCTTTAAAGAGCTCGATGACGAAATGTCAAATTTTATTTATCCTATATTCTAGTTTTGAATTTCGGTCAAGTTATAAGCGCGCTAAATAGCTCGTTATGCAGATATATTAACGTTAATTTTCTTCCTCTGAAACGCCAGTTTCGAATATCATATTGGTCATTTTTAAAAAATTGTGTACCCTGCAGTTTAACCTAGAGAAAATCGTCTATAGTTTCGGTACTTGAAATTTCAGTCCTGAAAATGTCTCAGTAATCCCTCGAGTTGTTTTGATATCTTCAGTGCATAAGTATAATTATCAACCCACCTCTCCGATCTATTGTCTTTGATCGCTTAATTAAAAAAAAACATTTCATAATGTCTTACTCGACCGGATGTTTGTTTCTTGTGGAACTGTATCAGCTATGCGGCAGAACTTCCGTTTGGATTTCGACTGTTCGCAGTCCGTGAAAAAAAATCTCTTGAGAGCTTTTAAATTTGATCATAAATGGTAGTTTATTTCAATAATTCCGATTATTTAACTTGTAATGTGATCGATACGGTTAAAATTTCAATGGTGAAGTGCGTCTTTGATCTCAAGTATGATTGAAATTAATTGGATAATTGGTCAAAATGTATCGGGTAACCTGTCAAGTTACTAATATTTGTTTTCATATATTTTCAAGGCGTAATCTGGGATATAATTGAGGGGTAGTGAGACGTGTTGATCACGACATATCTCTAGAAATGTCTGAAGATTCCCTACGGAAAAATTAGTAACAGATAAAATTATTTGATTTTGACCTTGTTAGTGAACTGCGGGTTGCGTGCTTAACTCATATACCAGTGAGAGTAAATTGCAATAAGTTTTCCTATTTAACTGGCAAGGACATTTTTCCCCGCTCTTCTGTCCGAACTTTTATCACAAACCTGTGTTAATAGTTTAAACAAGCAACTGGTTTTGTGCTAATTACAAAACTATAATGGAGGACAGTGATGTAAAGCAAGTCGAATCGGAGGAAAATGAATCTTCAACTGAAGAAATAGCCGATCAAACAGACGAGGGTAATGGTTGTGCACATTATAAACGAAAATCTAAATTTGTGGTAAGAATATTATCTTTATAAAATTATAAATTTCCCCGCTCCTATACCTTTTCTGTTCAGATTCTATTTTCCCTACCATAAGTCGATTATCATTATCCGTGCGTGACTAGAGTGTGTGCTGCTCTCCCCTCCTCCTTTATTTACTAGTAAAAAGTTAATTTTTTATTATTTCATACTTTTATTCCCGCCCCTCTCCTCCCCTTCAATTTTGATATGCAATAAAATTGTTGTGCTTTCTATTGGCCCACTTTTCGTCTCCGAATACTCGCGAATAATCTGCTGTTCAAGATTAGTGCCTTTTTGTTAAGAACAAATTATTTTATCTTCCTAATTTATGTATCTTCATATTATCTCCGTGGTCTTGGTTGTGGTACTTGTCGTCATCTCCGTGCGATGTACCTTATCAATATCAACGGCAAAGTGTAAATATGAATTCAACTACCCCTGTAATAAATATCTTGGAGCACCACGTGAAACAGACGTGATAACCGTTTTGAATGCATTTTAAAATGAAGACAAACTTTAATGCATACGCTTCCTACCGTTCTATGCACCGCACTAAATCCAACAACCTGTTGTTCGATCAAGAGTTCAATCAATAAATTCAATGATCAGCATTGCATCATCATTGATAGTTTACGGACATTGATCGTTACAGCTTCTGTTTTTTTCCATCAGTAGGATGAATCCTCAGCTAGAGAGGACCTATGTAAACCCCATTCCTATTATGCCATTAGAATTTCATTATTTCAACTTACAAGCAAGGCATTGTGCATTTGTCGTTCAATTATTCAATAAAATCAATTATTGGTCAGTGGTACTCAAACCATTGCACAGTTAAATTTCTGAATCATATAACTAGTATGTATGTTACATATGTACATTTCAGCCCTACAAATTATTGCAGCAGCCTGCCATGGTTTACGATCACTAACTTTTGTATGCCCCACGATGACATATTTCAGTATTCTATCTCTATCTGACATATAAGAAAGAATAGGAACTTCCGTTTTCTTTAATTCAGATTTATTCGCAAAAGCTAACACTGACTCAACAACCATAAATCAATTTCTGTATGTTTGGATCACTACTTTAAACTGTTATAGAAAACTGGTGCTCTTTAAATAATACGTATTTAACAATTATAGCCCTCATTCATACTTTGTATTTGGATTATTCCTCTCATAATTAGTTACAGTTAATATTTTACATACAAGTCTGGTTTGGCAGATTGAAACTTGGTAGGCTTCAAAGCAAGCTTATGTGTATTTATATGCTCATTTACACAGCGGATCAATAAAATATATGCATGCTCATTGCTCACATGCGTGTTATACTATACTCTCCTCGTGTAGTGAATATTCACACTGACAATGAGTAGAAAACACCAGGTTAGAGATATATGCCTAACATTAATTACACGACTCTACTGAGGATTAATACATATATATCGAAGCAGCTAATAATGAGATTACTGTCTATCATAGTAATTACTCGTCAACTTATGGAGTTCAAACACAAGCAGAAATATTGCTTGGTTGTTTGGAAGGTTTTCAAAGACCCAACGCATTTGAATATTTACAGACACCGTGCTGCAACAAGGTATATACCTGCAGATTTTGCCACGATGAACAAGAGGCACATACTGTAAACAGAAAAGAAGTCACGGAATTAATATGCGTCCTCTGCGATACACGTCAACCTGTACAGGCCACCTGCCAAAAATGCCATTGCAGATTTGGAAAATACACATGTCTGGAATGTAATCTATTTGACGACGAAGACAAAAATCAATATCACTGCGATGGCTGCGGTATTTGCAGAGTTGGGGGACGTGAGAGGTTTTTCCACTGTGCTAAATGCAATATGTGCTTGCCGGTGCAACTACAAAATGGTCATAAGGTATGGATCTTAACTCTTCAACTGAGCAATATCAAGAACTGAGTGTAAAAATAGATTTGAGATGTATAGTGTCTAGTTGTTGTGTATAGACACTGCAAAGTTGAAGTTGAATGATGAATGAATACATTATTTTAAGAACTTGGGGAACATTTTTATAGACAGAATGCAAACATTAGTATATGAATGTATAAAGACGGTGCAATATAAAGCATAATTTTTTCCAGTGCGTCGAAAATGTTTCACATGCAAATTGCCCAGTCTGTTTGGATGATATTCATACAAGTAGAATTCCCTGTCACATTCCTGATTGCGGGCATCTACTGCATCGTACCTGCTTTGAAGAACTTTTACATTCCGGACACTACGCATGTCCCACCTGCCAGGTTTCTCTTCTTGACATGTCTGAACTCTGGAGATTTTTAGACAACGAAGTATCCCTAACACCCATGCCTCCAGAGTACAAGGATTACAAGGCCGACATATTGTGTAAGGATTGTCATGAGGTGAGAATATACTTGTACATCTGTTATCATCGTAACTGTAATGGTTCTTGCTTTCAGAATCATAACCTGATGATTTCCCAGAATCCTCTTTAGTTTTAACTCATATGATCGTTTATCTTGCAGGAGTCCACCGTCAAGTTTCATGTCGTTGGCTTAAAGTGCTTAAATTGTGGCAGCTATAACACATGCAGAATCAAAGGATCTCCCTGTCCTGGTAAATATTTTAATCAGCGATTGTTACTCAATTTCACACTCTCAAATACCTCATTCTGACTGCATAACTGTGCTGTGAATAATTCGGTTTTGCTACGATTTAGAGGACAAAAAATGTCAATAGATTTCCTCAATGCTCTGAAGTGTTACGATCATATTAAAAATTATTGAATGAATTTAACTGTTAAGTGGGATCAACGTATCAGATCATTAAGTACTCGTACTTATTTAATTTGGTTAGTTCATTTAATCGTTTACAGTTATTGTCTGTCACTAGATCCTGAATCTTTGGACGTGGCGGCTGGTGGAAGTGGTACTGGTGACGAGGAGAGCTCACAGGATCAGAATTCGCAATAATAGAATCGATTGCAATTAAAAAAAAAAAAATATAGCTCAAGTCATACATAGTACGTCGATAAGGCCTACTTTGATCACACTTGAAAGTATATATAAATAGCTATGCGTAATTGTGTGTGATTTTCTGCTATAAGTATCTCCGGATAAATAAGCGAGTATCAATAATATTTGAGCTATGTGCAATCTTCGGAAGTAGTCAAATTATAACTATTGAAGTAACTTGTATATGCTAAGAGCAAGCTTTGTGCATACAGCCCACGGAAAATCAATGTAATGATGAAAAAACTCGTAGCGGGTTGGATTTTTTTTCATTTTATTTGATTTTTTACGTTGTTTTTTTCGTCTGTCATAAATATCATTGTAGAAAACATATCAAGTTGACTAAATCAAAATACGTATAGATAATAGGTGATGAATTTTCCGCCGATTACACTTCAAAACGTATAATATCTTATCATGTTTTTCTCAATACAGCAGCGCTGCATTACTTGTAAGTAATCATGGCTTTGTTCTTTATTAGTTATTGTGTGATGCGTCAGATTAACTATGATTGATAAGATGGTGAATATTGAATTTGTTGATTCAAAAATGAAAATAGATGAACCGTACTAGCAGCTGCCTGACTTACACATATATTGGGATATTTCCGTACCAATATAAATGATGTAATATTATCAAAATTGAACTTGATATAACTACTTATAGTAGATTTAATCTAAGTATACATAGAATCCTGACGAGGCATCGAGGCTTCTGACTTAAATTTAATTTATTTTATTAACTATTAAGTCAATGATGCATAAATTGCTAATAACATTGAATTTTTCGTCAAATATTTGTCCAATAACCGACAGAATGTACATATTATAGATTAGGTCAGCTCGAGAATACTTCTATCCCATTTTACTTCAATATAAAAAATGGAACAAGTAGTTGTTTTAAGTATTATACGATAATTTTTTGTTCCAAGGCGTCTTGAAATTGCCTATAGCTGTGTCTGTGGTAAAGTTTTTTCGTATTCAAGTACATTTTACTGATTGTTAACAAACGGTAATGCATTCCTCCCAAGGCTTGCCAGTTTCCGATGGGAACATTTAAATAATCATGCCGATTCTAATTCCTGGGTAATTAGTGAATTTTGATCGTATGTATGTTACTTTTTCTTAGCTTTTTTGTCGATGTTGTTTTTCTTTCTCCAAACATTCCTTTTGGAAGTGGCATCAAAACTTTCTGATATTGGTATTTTTTGGGCAGCAATGAATTGTTATACAATGGATTTTAGTGTTTTAAAGAATATCTGTACGTCGTAGGTTCCACATAACTATTTTTAGGAAACAAATATCAAACGCTGACGAATTTTGTGAAAGGCAACAACTTCTTTCTCTTGTATCAAAGTGCAGACATGGTGATATCATAATTTATTATCACTTTAATCCTATGACGAATCACAATTGAACGCGATCGTTGATTGATTCACAAAATCTTCATGAAAAAATCAGAAAAATTTCGCCTGTACATTTTTGCCGTTACAACGCAATCGAAGAGTTGTCTTTTAAACAAAAATTTGTCTATTTGTATGCAAAATATTGCAAGCGATGATCGATATGAATAAAGTGGCATTGATTAGACGTTTAGCGATAAACATAGTTGTGAAATATATTTACGAACGTGAAAAAATTTGTAAAAATTGAAAAACATTGAATACTTGTTTATATGCCTCTACGGCGCATTAAAATTCATGTTTTAACAATGTCAAATGGAAAATTGGCCGTATATTCTTTGAGGTCAGATTTTTTAGCAGTACCAATTATGCTTGGTATATACATACCTATTCATTATAATATTTTGCAATACCATTGCTAAGACATTTTGCGTGCGTTAAACTTGGAAGTACTCACAGGCAATTGATCTTATTTCTATAATTATATTCAGCACTTTATTCCAATACTCTTGCGATACTTATATCATTCCAATCACTGACTGTCGTAAATAGAAACACATGAAAATCGTATATCTTATTAGGCAACTTGTATATGTGTGCGTACATTTGTTAGATACAGTTGAATGTTATTTTGAAATTGAATAAAAAATGAAGTTCAGTTCTCAAGACATTTTACTTACCTTTTATCTCATCATCGAATTCTTGTTACCGAAATACATTGGAAAGCAACGGCACGGAGAATGAGGAGGGACTGGGAGTCTTTTAAGAACCAGGATATCATATTTTTCGAGTCGTTGAAACGACTGCTTCATGGTCAATTTTGACCTCAAAAATACGAATCCGTCAAATGAATCAAGCCAGACCCAATACTCAGAGAGATATCTCATTTTTTCAGTACTCAGAACATCGACGTTCCACGCAATCAGCAATCGTTTGGACTCGCCAGGAGAAGCCAGTACCACAATGATAAAGTGGCACTCACTGTGGAGCATCTCCTTACTTTCAACACGAAATGTGTTCATATCTACTAGTTTTGATTCGTAAATTGTTACATACATTCATCGCAAATGATTGTTAACGTATGAATGAAACATTCAGTCTTCATAGCTTGAAACCACTCACATTACGAGACCAATATTGTAATGCATATTAGAATAAATATTCATCTTCTGAATTTGATAGACATTCTAGTGAAGCAATTGTCATGAGTATTCTACCTGCATGACCGAACAATAAACTAGCAACTATTCTCAAAATGATTTCTTGACTCTTCTTTATTATCTGCATAAATCAATCATTGACATCCTTCACAACTTAGCCATCACCAAATCAGGCCCTGACCTAAAACACCTGCTCACCTATCCTGTTCTCCTGATACCAAAATTTATTTTTAGCTAGAATGTATATATTTTCGGGGCAGATATTTTACAGCTCCACATGATCATTTCCAGTTTGTGTGGATGGATAATTGATTTCACATGCAAGCATATGCTGAGGCCTGCGAGCAACTAACCAGCTAGTGTCTTGATGAGACATTATAGAAATAGGATTAAATAGACAGGATTGAAGGCATGCATGCACATGATGAGGCACCAGGTCTCGGAATACCTCCTCGGGTTTCATGTTCTCCTGATACAAATACCTACTTTTGGGCAAACTTTCAATTTTCAGGGCCGGTATGCTAGAGCTCTACATTATCAGTTCCGGGCTGAGTGAAAGCACGATTGAACGATTGAATACACGGGCAGGCGTATGGCTAGTCCTGCATGCAATCATTTGCTCTTTCTCTTTATCGTAGCATATCATAGCAGGATTGAATACGACGGATTGAATGCATGTGCATGATGAGGCACCAGGTCTCGGAACACCTCCTCGGGTTTCATATTCTCCTGATACAAATACCTAATTTTGGGCAAACTTTGGATTTTCAGGGCCGGTATGCTAGAGCTCTACATTATCAGTTCCGGGCTGAGTGAAAGCACGATTGAACGATTGAATACACGGGCAGGCGAATGCCTGGTTCTGCATGCAATCATTTGCTCTTTCACTCTAACGTAGCATATCATAGCAGGATTGAATACGACGGATTGAATGCATGTGCATGATGAGGCACCAGGTCTCGGGACACCTCCTCGGGTTTCATGTTCTCTTGATACAAATACCTACTTTTGGGCAAACTTTCAATTTTCAGGGCCGGTATGCTAGAGCTCTACATTATCAGTTCCGGGCTGAGTGAAAGCACGATTGAACGATTGAATACACGGGCAGGCGTATGGCTCGTTCTGCATGCAATTATTCGCTCTTTCTATCTAACGTAGCATATCATAGCAGGATTGCATACGACGGATTGAATGCATGTGCATGATGAGGCACCAGGTCTCGGGACACCTCCTCGGGTTTCATGTTCTCTTGATACAAATACCTACTTTTGGGCAAACTTTCAATTTTCAGGGCCGGTATGCTAGAGCTCTACATTATCAGTTCCGGGCTGAGTGAAAGCACGATTGAACGATTGAATACACGGGCAGGCGTATGGCTAGTTCTGCATGCAATTATTCGCTCTTTCTATCTAACGTAGCATATCATAGCAGGATTGCATACGACGGATTGAATGCATGTGCATGATGAGGCACCAGGTCTCGGAACACCTCCTCGGGTTTCATGTTCTCCTGATACAAATACCTACTTTTGGACAAACTTTCAATTTTCAGGGCCGGTATGCTAGAGCTCTACATTATCAGTTCCGGGCTGAGTGAAAGCACGATTGAACGATTGAATACACGGGCAGGCGTATGGCTAGTTCTGCATGCAATTATTCGCTCTTTCTATCTAACGTAGCATATCATAGCAGGATTGCATACGACGGATTGAATGCATGTGCATGATGAGGCACCAGGTCTCGGAACACCTCCTCGGGTTTCATGTTCTCCTGATACAAATACCTACTTTTGGGCAAACTTTCAATTTTCAGGGCCGGTATGCTAGAGCTCTACATTATCAGTTCCGGGCTGAGTGAAAGCACGATTGAACGATTGAATACACGGGCAGGCGTATGGCTAGTTCTGCATGCAATTATTCGCTCTTTCTATCTAACGTAGCATATCATAGCAGGATTGCATACGACGGATTGAATGCATGTGCATGATGAGGCACCAGGTCTCGGAACACCTCCTCGGGTTTCATGTTCTCCTGATACAAATACCTACTTTTGGGCAAACTTTCAATTTTCAGGGCCGGTATGCTAGAGCTCTACATTATCAGTTCCGGGCTGAGTGAAAGCACGATTGAACGATTGAATACACGGGCAGGCGTATGGCTAGTTCTGCATGCAATTATTCGCTCTTTCTATCTAACGTAGCATATCATAGCAGGATTGCATACGACGGATTGAATGCATGTGCATGATGAGGCACCAGGTCTCGGGACACCTCCTCGGGTTTCATGTTCTCTTGATACAAATACCTACTTTTGGGCAAACTTTCAATTTTCAGGGCCGGTATGCTAGAGCTCTACATTATCAGTTCCGGGCTGAGTGAAAGCACGATTGAACGATTGAATACACGGGCAGGCGTATGGCTAGTTCTGCATGCAATTATTCGCTCTTTCTATCTAACGTAGCATATCATAGCAGGATTGCATACGACGGATTGAATGCATGTGCATGATGAGGCACCAGGTCTCGGAACACCTCCTCGGGTTTCATGTTCTCCTGATACAAATACCTACTTTTGGACAAACTTTCAATTTTCAGGGCCGGTATGCTAGAGCTCTACATTATCAGTTCCGGGCTGAGTGAAAGCACGATTGAACGATTGAATACACGGGCAGGCGTATGGCTAGTTCTGCATGCAATTATTCGCTCTTTCTATCTAACGTAGCATATCATAGCAGGATTGCATACGACGGATTGAATGCATGTGCATGATGAGGCACCAGGTCTCGGGACACCTCCTCGGGTTTCATGTTCTCCTGATACAAATACCTACTTTTGGGCAAACTTTCAATTTTCAGGGCCGGTATGCTAGAGCTCTACATTATCAGTTCCGGGCTGAGTGAAAGCACGATTGAACGATTGAATACACGGGCAGGCGTATGGCTAGTTCTGCATGCAATTATTCGCTCTTTCTATCTAACGTAGCATATCATAGCAGGATTGCATACGACGGATTGAATGCATGTGCATGATGAGGCACCAGGTCTCGGAACACCTCCTCGGGTTTCATGTTCTCCTGATACAAATACCTACTTTTGGGCAAACTTTCAATTTTCAGGGCCGGTATGCTAGAGCTCTACATTATCAGTTCCGGGCTGAGTGAAAGCACGATTGAACGATTGAATACACGGGCAGGCGTATGGCTAGTTCTGCATGCAATTATTCGCTCTTTCTATCTAACGTAGCATATCATAGCAGGATTGCATACGACGGATTGAATGCATGTGCATGATGAGGCACCAGGTCTCGGAACACCTCCTCGGGTTTCATGTTCTCCTGATACAAATACCTACTTTTGGGCAAACTTTCAATTTTCAGGGCCGGTATGCTAGAGCTCTACATTATCAGTTCCGGGTTCAGTGAAAGCACGATTGAACGATTGAATACACGGGCAGGCGTATGGCTAGTTCTGCATGCAATTATTCGCTCTTTCTATCTAACGTAGCATATCATAGCAGGATTGCATACGACGGATTGAATGCATGTGCATGATGAGGCACCAGGTCTCGGAACACCTCCTCGGGTTTCATGTTCTCCTGATACAAATACCTAATTTTGGGCAAACTTTCAATTTTCAGGGCCGGTATGCTAGAGCTCTACATTATCAGTTCCGGGCTGAGTGAAAGCACGATTGAACGATTGAATACACGGGCAGGCGTATGCCTAGTTCTGCATGCAATCATTCGCTCTTTCTATCTAACGTAGCATATCATAGCAGGATTGCATACGACGGATTGAATGCATGTGCATGATGAGGCACCAGGTCTCGGAACACCTCCTCGGGTTTCATGTTCTCCTGATACAAATACCTACTTTTGGGCAAACTTTCAATTTTCAGGGCCGGTATGCTAGAGCTCTACATTATCAGTTCCGGGCTCAGTGAAAGCACGATTGAACGATTGAATACACGGGCAGGCGTATGGCTAGTTCTGCATGCAATTATTCGCTCTTTCTATCTAACGTAGCATATCATAGCAGGATTGCATACGACGGATTGAATGCATGTGCATGATGAGGCACCAGGTCTCGGAACACCTCCTCGGGTTTCATGTTCTCCTGATACAAATACCTAATTTTGGGCAAACTTTCAATTTTCAGGGCCGGTATGCTAGAGCTCTACATTATCAGTTCCGGGCTGAGTGAAAGCACGATTGAACGATTGAATACACGGGCAGGCGTATGCCTAGTTCTGCATGCAATCATTCGCTCTTTCTATCTAACGTAGCATATCATAGCAGGATTGCATACGACGGATTGAATGCATGTGCATGATGAGGCACCAGGTCTCGGAACACCTCCTCGGGTTTCATGTTCTCCTGATACAAATACCTACTTTTGGGCAAACTTTCAATTTTCAGGGCCGGTATGCTAGAGCTCTACATTATCAGTTCCGGGCTGAGTGAAAGCACGATTGAACGATTGAATACACGGGCAGGCGTATGGCTAGTTCTGCATGCAATTATTCGCTCTTTCTATCTAACGTAGCATATCATAGCAGGATTGCATACGACGGATTGAATGCATGTGCATGATGAGGCACCAGGTCTCGGAACACCTCCTCGGGTTTCATGTTCTCCTGATACAAATACCTACTTTTGGACAAACTTTCAATTTTCAGGGCCGGTATGCTAGAGCTCTACATTATCAGTTCCGGGCTGAGTGAAAGCACGATTGAACGATTGAATACACGGGCAGGCGTATGGCTAGTTCTGCATGCAATTATTCGCTCTTTCTATCTAACGTAGCATATCATAGCAGGATTGCATACGACGGATTGAATGCATGTGCATGATGAGGCACCAGGTCTCGGAACACCTCCTCGGGTTTCATGTTCTCCTGATACAAATACCTAATTTTGGGCAAACTTTCAATTTTCAGGGCCGGTATGCTAGAGCTCTACATTATCAGTTCCGGGCTGAGTGAAAGCACGATTGAACGATTGAATACACGGGCAGGCGTATGCCTAGTTCTGCATGCAATCATTCGCTCTTTCTATCTAACGTAGCATATCATAGCAGGATTGCATACGACGGATTGAATGCATGTGCATGATGAGGCACCAGGTCTCGGAACACCTCCTCGGGTTTCATGTTCTCCTGATACAAATACCTACTTTTGGGCAAACTTTCAATTTTCAGGGCCGGTATGCTAGAGCTCTACATTATCAGTTCCGGGCTGAGTGAAAGCACGATTGAACGATTGAATACACGGGCAGGCGTATGGCTAGTTCGGCATGCAATTATTCGCTCTTTCTATCTAACGTAGCATATCATAGCAGGATTGCATACGACGGATTGAATGCATGTGCATGATGAGGCACCAGGTCTCGGAACACCTCCTCGGGTTTCATGTTCTCCTGATACAAATACCTACTTTTGGGCAAACTTTCAATTTTCAGGGCCGGTATGCTAGAGCTCTACATTATCAGTTCCGGGCTGAGTGAAAGCACGATTGAACGATTGAATACACGGGCAGGCGTATGGCTAGTTCTGCATGCAATTATTCGCTCTTTCTATCTAACGTAGCATATCATAGCAGGATTGCATACGACGGATTGAATGCATGTGCATGATGAGGCACCAGGTCTCGGAACACCTCCTCGGGTTTCATGTTCTCCTGATACAAATACCTACTTTTGGGCAAACTTTCAATTTTCAGGGCCGGTATGCTAGAGCTCTACATTATCAGTTCCGGGCTGAGTGAAAGCACGATTGAACGATTGAATACACGGGCAGGCGTATGGCTCGTTCTGCATGCAATTATTCGCTCTTTCTATCTAACGTAGCATATCATAGCAGGATTGCATACGACGGATTGAATGCATGTGCATGATGAGGCACCAGGTCTCGGGACACCTCCTCGGGTTTCATGTTCTCCTGATACAAATACCTACTTTTGGACAAACTTTCAATTTTCAGGGCCGGTATGCTAGAGCTCTACATTATCAGTTCCGGGCTGAGTGAAAGCACGATTGAACGATTGAATACACGGGCAGGCGTATGGCTAGTTCTGCATGCAATTATTCGCTCTTTCTATCTAACGTAGCATATCATAGCAGGATTGCATACGACGGATTGAATGCATGTGCATGATGAGGCACCAGGTCTCGGAACACCTCCTCGGGTTTCATGTTCTCCTGATACAAATACCTACTTTTGGGCAAACTTTCAATTTTCAGGGCCGGTATGCTAGAGCTCTACATTATCAGTTCCGGGCTGAGTGAAAGCACGATTGAACGATTGAATACACGGGCAGGCGTATGCCTAGTTCTGCATGCAATCATTCGCTCTTTCTATCTAACGTAGCATATCATAGCAGGATTGCATACGACGGATTGAATGCATGTGCATGATGAGGCACCAGGTCTCGGGACACCTCCTCGGGTTTCATGTTCTCCTGATACAAATACCTACTTTTGGACAAACTTTCAATTTTCAGGGCCGGTATGCTAGAGCTCTACATTATCAGTTCCGGGCTGAGTGAAAGCACGATTGAACGATTGAATACACGGGCAGGCGTATGGCTAGTTCTGCATGCAATTATTCGCTCTTTCTATCTAACGTAGCATATCATAGCAGGATTGCATACGACGGATTGAATGCATGTGCATGATGAGGCACCAGGTCTCGGAACACCTCCTCGGGTTTCATGTTCTCCTGATACAAATACCTAATTTTGGGCAAACTTTCAATTTTCAGGGCCGGTATGCTAGAGCTCTACATTATCAGTTCCGGGCTGAGTGAAAGCACGATTGAACGATTGAATACACGGGCAGGCGTATGCCTAGTTCTGCATGCAATCATTCGCTCTTTCTATCTAACGTAGCATATCATAGCAGGATTGCATACGACGGATTGAATGCATGTGCATGATGAGGCACCAGGTCTCGGAACACCTCCTCGGGTTTCATGTTCTCCTGATACAAATACCTACTTTTGGGCAAACTTTCAATTTTCAGGGCCGGTATGCTAGAGCTCTACATTATCAGTTCCGGGCTGAGTGAAAGCACGATTGAACGATTGAATACACGGGCAGGCGTATGGCTAGTTCTGCATGCAATTATTCGCTCTTTCTATCTAACGTAGCATATCATAGCAGGATTGCATACGACGGATTGAATGCATGTGCATGATGAGGCACCAGGTCTCGGAACACCTCCTCGGGTTTCATGTTCTCCTGATACAAATACCTACTTTTGGGCAAACTTTCAATTTTCAGGGCCGGTATGCTAGAGCTCTACATTATCAGTTCCGGGCTCAGTGAAAGCACGATTGAACGATTGAATACACGGGCAGGCGTATGGCTAGTTCTGCATGCAATTATTCGCTCTTTCTATCTAACGTAGCATATCATAGCAGGATTGCATACGACGGATTGAATGCATGTGCATGATGAGGCACCAGGTCTCGGAACACCTCCTCGGGTTTCATGTTCTCCTGATACAAATACCTAATTTTGGGCAAACTTTCAATTTTCAGGGCCGGTATGCTAGAGCTCTACATTATCAGTTCCGGGCTGAGTGAAAGCACGATTGAACGATTGAATACACGGGCAGGCGTATGCCTAGTTCTGCATGCAATCATTCGCTCTTTCTCTTTATCGTAGCATATCATAGCAGGATTGCATACGACGGATTGAATGCATGTGCATGATGAGGCACCAGGTCTCGGAACACCTCCTCGGGTTTCATGTTCTCCTGATACAAATATCTACTTCTGGGCAAACTTTCAATTTTCAGGGCCGGTATGCTCGACCTCTACATTACCAGTTCCGGTTGTGATGATTGCATGCACGCGATGTTGTTTGATATGATTTACGCATGAATATATCACCAACAATGGATACTATCTAATGATGCATACAGGGATGTAATCATTGATAACTGAACAATCGACGTATTGGTTACAATGAGTTTTTATTAATAAATTAATCGTTCAGAATACATATAGATACTTTGCAATGGACAATATAAATCCATTTCTGTATACTTATTATTAATGCGTTACAAGAGTATGGACGATAGTCTAATTTCTATTAACATTCAATTATTCATGCCTGGTTCCCTAAGATACGAGTCTCTTCCATTTCAATTCTCTGCTTCATAATTATCCCTGGAACACATGATGACTTGATGTAAGAATCACCGAAGTATAGGATATTGTATAGTCTAGTGGTGTAAATGCTTCGAGGATAGTCTTGTATTTCCTATGCAGGTGTGGTGCCATCGTTGCTCCAGAGTCTGCCCAATGCTCTTCTGAAAAAAAATGGAAGAGAGGTAAGAAGATATGACGAACCTCAACCATAGCTTGTCGTTTCATTGTCCAGGAGGATTTCAGTCCGAAATAGATCTCCTTAGAGTTTACCGGTAGCATGTGGTACGAGTCCTGTTTGATCTGTGTTTTCCATGCGTGGAATAAAACTTTCTAGGTGTATTCAAAGCGAATGAATAGCTGAACAGAGCTGTACGGAGGCCCACGAGATGCAGGTAACCAGAAAACGGAATCAAAGTGAAGAGAGATACATCGGTGAGAAAAACAATGAGATCTGCATCTTTTTCAAGCCTGTCAGGCTTCGGGCAAACCAAACTTGCACTCCTGGTGTTCTGTACGACCTTTTGGACAACGTTTCGAGGTTCAAGGAGGTGAGTGGAGTTTGCTGCACTACGCTGCATTTTGTGCCAGTTGCCGAATGCCACGCGTTAGAGATTATAAATTATGTGGATTCTCTGAATTCTCTCTGATCTGAGGGGTTCCCTGCAATCGTCAGTTGCGCGTGGAGCCACACGTGTCAAGGTGAACCACAGAGACCATCAAAGTGCCAAGAAATGTGACCGAGCTACACCATTTCAGAATTATTTCCTACCTTTTCTTATTTTTTGATTAATTTTCCAATCATCGCTTATTCCCCCGCCCCTGGGGGCGCTTGTTAATATGAAACTCGAATTACACTATTCCGGCTTTATTCTTAATTTTTTCCAATTTTTTCCAATTTTTTCCGATTTTTTCCAATTTTTTCCGATTTTTTCAGATTTTTTTCAGATTTTTCAAATTATCTTTAGGCTCCGCCCCTAAAGGGTCACGTGACCGGTTGTCAGAATACAGCTAGCGCCATGTGGCGGAATTTTTGTAAACTAAAATCCCAGGTTTCTTGCCCCTTGACGTCAGGCTATGTAATGCGGGTCGGAGATGTATTTCGTTGACTGGATGAGCGATCTTCAGTCAACGTGTACTTCTTGTAACGAGGGTCCATCAGGCGCAAGACGCAAAAGTTTTGACTTGTCTCCGAGCGAAATTTGAAAAGAATTGTTTCCTCTCCCGAGACAAAACGGCAAAAGTTATGTCATTTCGCCGAGCAAAAGCGCAAAATTATTGACCGAGCGCCTGATTATAGATGCACCCGCACTATCAGAAATACCGTTGATACCAATCTTCAGCGTTGACTGAAGATTGCTATCATCAGTCAACGTCTTTAGTCAACGGAAATACATCTCCGACCCGCATTACATGGCCTGACGTCAAGGGGCAAGAAACCTGGGATTTTAGTTCACAAAAATTCCGCCACATGGCGCTAGCTGTATTCTGTAGACCGGTCATGTGACCCTTTAGGGGTGGAGCCTAAAAATAGGGCCGTACAAATAATTTCAAGAGCCTGCACTACCCATATGAAAAATAATTTGAAAAATCTAAAAAAATCAGAAAGAATCGGAAAAAGTTGGAAAGAATCAGGAAAAAATTGGGAATAAATCTGTGATCATGATCACAGATGATCATAATGAATTGATGATGATGATTATTCATTTATAATTTCGTTAGCGCTTCTGTTCAATTAATACCTGGTGACTACGTTTGACGCTTCAAGCGTCAGCATGAAATTGCACCTCTACATGTGATGAAAGCATTGAGAATAGATGGGGTAGTAAAGTGGTTCAAACTCGACGCTGTCATAATTGGTATCAGAAATGGCATTATAACGAAGATTCCGTTTAGTGAAAAATATATCAAAATGGGAAAGCCCAAAGACGTCATCACCACGGACGACGAAATGAATGTTGGTGAGTAAGAACTTAGCCACTTTTTCAGCTGTAAACAGTTTGTGTACTTGATAGAGGTTATGATAAAGTAAAATAGACACAATTTGGTGCAAACAATTTCAATATGAAACTCGACAAGTACTGTACATCTTTTCTCGATACTTATCAGATACCAGCGATGTGTCCCCTCAAAAGAAACATAAAAAACACAAGCATAAAAAGCATAAGAAACGGAAAGTCTCCTTAGAAGATGTTGAAGAGCTCATGGAAGTTAGCACACACGAGTTAGATCGGAAAAAAGGCATCAAAGTGAAAGCAAAGAAGGAAGCAGAGAAGCCGTAAGTAGCACTTAACGTATGGCTGAATTGTTGTACATACATGCTGTTAACATGTCTTACCATTCCACTTTACCTATCTTCTAGATTTATTGAGAAAATGCGAGAGAAGTCGAATAAACCTACCACTCCTGGAGCAGCTGGTCCAAGCAGTGCAACATCGCCGAAGACTGCCCCAAAAAAAAAGGTTACCAAAGGTAACAAGGGAAAAGAAAGTGGAACTAGTAGTGAGGAGGAACGTTGGCTTGATGCTATTGAATCTGGAAAACTTGAAGAGGTTTAGTAATCCGTATTCACATGCTAGTCTTAGGCTTACCGGTAATCCAATTTCTCCTAAACTTTATATTTTTCAGGTGGATGATGAATTAAAAAAAATCAAACCAAAGGATCCCAAGTTAATGACTGCCCGTCAACGGGCTATGTTTGAGCGAAAGACTGATGCAGAACCCAGTTCTAGCGTTGAACAATTGATGTCTTTGCCATCAGGGTACAAGGAAAAGGTAATGACAGCTGAAGCGATCCAAAAAGCAGCTCTGAAATCCCAAAAGAGAAAACAGCTGGCTGATGAAAAACGGGAGAAAGACAAGAAAAAAACTATGGAAAGGTTGCTCAAAAAACAAGAATCTAAAGCTTCAAAGATCTTGGGGAAAGGAAAGCCAAATAAAAGACAAGTACCTCTAGTCAGTTATCGGATCACTGTCGAAGGAAGTTCCATATCCCTACCACCTGGTGAAGAATTTCCTCTGCCTTCTACAAGACAGTTAGTATTTATTAACTCATGATGAAAAAAAGTTTAGCATGTATTAAAACAAATGAATCATTGACTGCTTTGTTCCACAGAGAAAAACCATTATCAGTAATATTATGTGGTGCTGACGGATGTGAAAATCCAAAGAAATATTCATGTTCAAAAACTGGAACACCGCTTTGCAGTCTGCAGTGTTACAAAAACAACCTCTCTTCGCATATAAAACTTCTAACAACGTGAACCAACTATGAAAAAGTATGATTCGCTTGCAGCAGTCTTTGGAATTTCATATTCCTGTGACCTCAACTTTGTTGGGTTCAACATCGGTCGAAGTGAGAGCTACCGTGTGATTTAATTCTGAGTATAAAGGCCAGAGTTCGCGGTTACAACTGTTCTAATATGAACCCATGATGTTGGCGAGGGTGAAATTTGAAGTGAGATATGAAAATAAAAAATATTAAAATGTGAGAAATTAATGTGAACTTCGAAAGAACAATAAAATTTTATTAGCTCCGTGGTACGTTCCAGTTATACGGATCAAGGTCGCAATCAAAACAAGTCTACGTTTGGTTTAGAATTCATAAAGGATCAGAGGAGATAAACACGTTGATTTCATATTTTTTATAACTTATTTAACGAAATGCACATTATATTTACACGTTCGCAAAAAATAGGTGAGAATTTTAACCACTTTGCATCCTGAGTTACAAATTGGTATAATACTCCCTTGTGAGTTCGTAATAATCAATATTACTAAGAAATATAATTCTCTATAATGTAGGCAATAATCATTTTTTTCCCCTTTTTTCATTCCATTTTCGGGCTTTTTTTTTATCTAAACATCACATTGGTAAATTATTTATATAACCAGATAGTTTATCTATTATATTATTTTATAGTTGTATAACTGATATCTTATAAATTATATTACAACAATATTTACAAAATGAGTTTCTCGGCTTACAGATATAATATCAAAGATATAAAAGTGAAAATTATGTTTATATAGGTATTTCAAAAGCCTAGACATATAATATACGTGTCCCTATCATACGAGTAACGAATGACATTCCAGATTAAGCAACAATTATTTGATTACCATCTAGCCAATGCAATGAAATTGTTGTCAGCTAGACAGACCTTACTACTTATTCATTATTACGTGGTGCTCGGAAAAAAATATTTCGAGGCGCACCAGAGTATACTTCCAGTAAGAACTAGCCATTCAATAAATGTAGCAAATTGCATTTTCCCGCTCATTTTTAGATACTAATTCATTTCCACAGTATTATTAGCAGAAGAATGATTGATTAGAAAATTAGTGCATACATCAAATTGAAATATATTACAAAATTAATGCTACTAACATTTTTTAGTTTGCAACGTTAAGCAATTAAACATATTCCAGTTTATAATGAGTAATAAATTTCTTCATTATTCGTATTCCATTCGACTAATTATAAAGCAATTTGTTTATTTTTTTTTTCAATTTCTTTAATTGGCAATATATTCTGTCATGGTAACATTTCACAAGTAAAAATAATTATTCACAGATATTGAGGTAAGAAATTCTGTCATCAAACATAAAGTAAAAGTCTACGCGGTTATCGCAGAACTCCAGATTCAATTCTTCGTTACTGGTTACTTCTTAAATATTTATCTTTAACGCGTAGGATTGCTAATATTTATGGAATGTCATCATTATGCAATTCGTATGAAGTATATTTTCTTCACTGGAGAATATCTCTACGTATTTATAACATCTCCTTCGAAAACACAACGATTAACAACACGGAAATAAGACTACGAATGAAAAATATTACCACAGCTCTGCCGATTCGCAATACATCTGACAAAAAAAAGATTCATGTTGACATACCAGTTGCAAATCTAATGGACATATTTCGGAAGGCTACTATAAAGTTCTTATGGGACTTCACTATGACGCGTGAAAAAATATTACATTTTCTCTACCGTTTTACTAGTAGCAAAAGATTGTACTTTGGTTGATAAAACCATCGTTGGACTCGTATCATTTGTACTAGATTAAATACATTGACGGAGAAATTATATTTTTGAGTTGAAAACCTTGTTGCATGGAAAAGGTTCAGTGATGTTTTATTTTGCTTTTTTTGCAATACTTGTAGCACCATTTTGTGTGTAATGCTACATATCAGAGTTTAGCTTGGAATTATTGGTATACATAGTACATGAATTTCTTGAGTACATGTGGTGCGGTGAATTGATGAATGACAAGCAACAAAAAACAGCGATTTCATTACGTAATTATCATCACAGCAATAATTAAGCCAAGTTAAATCTGGTGTATGAGGAATGAACCGTATACAGAACAAAACGCTGTACCTATGTCATCTGCAGTAGTTATACGTAAATAAATAATACAAAGATAATATCGTTACTGACTATGTACAATGACTGACAAAGAAAAATTTATTGGGAACAAATTAACATCTCGAAAGAAAACAAAATTATTCATATTCACCAATTCTTATACTGAATTGAATTTCTATTTCTTTTTAAAAGAAACAAATTTTAATTCATAAAGTGAGCTTTTCCAATGCCCATCTTTTCTGATAACTCTTAACAATATCTTTTCGAGAACAAACATCGATGTGTTACTGCAAATGTTTCTCAACCAAAAAAAAAAGAAGATAAAACATATACCAAGTACAACATGGAGAATGCTCGAATTTTATACGTGAATATTTTCAATCGTATCACCTGATTTAAATCAAAGTTCAAGTTCCTCAGCGGTTCGGGACAGTCTGTGATTGTCGATACGTCGTCTTTGACTGCGTCGTACGGCATCAGCTCGGCGATAAGGCTCTGATCTGAGACCGAGTAAAATATCCTCCAGAGCACCGTTGTATACTTCGTCCTGCTGTAGCAATTTCTTTTCTTGAACCAACCGCGTCTTATTCTTCAATTCATTTATCACAGCGTCCTATTCAGAAATAATGTACCGGTTAATTTCATACTTTGTTGAATTATCAGTTTCTTCTTCAGTAAACGAAAAATATAAACATTTTATCATTATTGAAACAGTGAGGACGATATAGAACTTAGTATCACCTTTGGGTGTCGTGAATTACTCCGGATTTTTGGATGAGGCATTTCGACACCGGTGTTTACAGTTTGAAGTTTTTTTTCGTTTTTTGGATTGCTCAAGCAACATCAATGCAATACATACATGCCATTATGATAATCGTGTATTCTGAATTTCATGGAACTGAATATATGTACTAACGATCTTTACATCTTTCTAAGATCTCGAAGGTGGAAAAAATTATTAAAAAATCGTCTGGCTTCTCCGTTTCAAATCGTTAGAATTTTCTACAGTAATAATAATTATCACACAACGCGACGATGGTGCACATCACGAGACTTTCAATCAATCGATTCCATTCTAGATGCAGTTTGTACAAGTGACTGAACGAGGAAAAGTTCATAGAGATGTACAACGACTATTTGTGCTCATATGAATTTAAAATACCTAATATGCAAAAACGATTTTGGTAAGCAGGGTAGATATATTGCTTATTAGAAAATGCGATGAGTGTGGTATTAAAAGGCGGCAGAGTGATCATAGGCGGAAGTGAGCAAGGCCAGACTTACATGTTGTGAATCGTTTCTACTTTGCTACGTTCTGAGCTCCAGTTCATTAAGATGACGGTGTAACAGACTCTTGTTCGAGTTACAGCAAAATTTCGGTGACTTTAAATCCGAATAAATATGTAACAAATAAGAAAAATGATGTTCATGAAATACATGTTAATTGTAAAAAAGAAACTACTAAAACCACACTTTTACGATCATCAGAAACTACCGTTAAAAAGTTTACGATCATTGATATTCTCATGCCAGCTCACAACATGCAACAATCTAGTATACCTATGTAGAAACATTTATTTCGATTTTATCCGAATAATCACCTTTGTTCAATGAAAGAATGTGAAATTAATTATTGCATAATTTTGTATCGGCGTATTGATTATTATTACTTTGTTTTTTTTTTTTCTTGTTTGTGGATGATAAATTCTGCAGTAAGCGATGCATGATTTAATGATAGATGATTATAAATTTATGAGTCACATACCCAGCATTGTTAAGTTTAGTCGATGTGCACAATAGTATGCAGAGTAAAAAATTGTGCATATATAAAAGGGACGACGAAAATTGTTGTTAAGTAGAGTTAGGTGAGATAAGAAAGTGTTTCAAAATTTAGGCGAGAGTGTATGTAACAAGATATATACGCCCATAACCAGCCTTACCTGCTGTTTCTTTTGATTCAATTTGTTTCTCTTAACGACCTCTTCAGAAGTATTCAAAGCCTCAGCAGCAGCAGCTTCCAACCTTCGACGCTGTTCGTTTTCCTGATCCGCAGCCTACAGATTGACAATTAGATGAATTGATAATCGAAAAATATATGGAGTGACATTTCTGGCATCACCAGCGTTATTTGTTGAGATAGTGTGATTATTTATACGATTGAGCTACTCACTTTGAATGCTCTTGCGAATCTGACCAGTAGCGAGAAGAATGTATTGGCGTCAGCTTGGCGTGGACTTTCACCGAAGAACTCTACGCACTCACGGAAGGCTTCCCCAGCTGTCCGTGCGTCCAATTTTAATCTTCGTAGTTTTTCTTCCGAGTTGCTCAAGAAATCACGTAGGACGGTATTGTGCTTTTCTTTGCCACGAAGTTCAAATTCCTTTCGGACCAGATCCATACCTTTTTCCAGCTCATGAACGTCCGTTGTGATATTTTCTATCGATACTGAAAGTAAAAATAAATTGTCATCAAACTGACGCCAGTCAAACTCGGACCCGAATTCATTAGAATTATTATTTTTCAGCCTACCAGTAGCAGCTTTGTCGATGTACATCAATTCGGATTCAAAGTTTATGAGCTCTGGGAATTTCAGTCGTATCGTAGCGACGATGTAGTGCAATAGACACATACGTTTGTCAGTCGATTTGGTATCTAACAGCGTGTCCAAACTTTGGAGTTTGAATCCGTAAGCAGGTCCTCGTTTACTGCTGTTCAAGTAGTTTCCGAATGCGAGAATTATTTCTAGAACAGCCCGCAATTTCTTGGAACTCTTGACAGAACTGGATGCAGATATCACCGCGTGTATTTGTGGAGTGATAAGATGCAGATTGTCGAAGAAATTTCCTATGTAATTCATGATGGATAATTTCGTTGATATCCGTTCTACCTTGCCGAGTTGCATAAGGAATTTGTCCTCCTCCGTCAACAAATTAACGTTTTTCTTTTCAATAATATATTCGCGGTATGCCTTGGTCTGAAAAATATAACAATTTTTTACATCAAATTACACGACAACTTAAAAAAACACACAGGTAATGTTCGACCATTCATTGAGAATATCGCTTACCTCTTGATCGGTTGGCACCATCCGTTGAAGCAATTCAACATTTTCTAGGGAGAGTACCTTCAGATCCAGACTATTTACTGCGGCTATGACTTTATCGACTGGCATTTCCATTTTTCTTCGTGAAATGGCTAGAATAAAAGTGAGATCGATACAGCTAAGAAGTTTTCGACAATCAACTGAAAGAAAAACCAGATAAACCAAGTATTGAAAAATAATAATTACCGATGTTTCGGAGTCTCGTATGTTCGAGCAGCGAAACATTTTCAGGTTTCTTAAATCTTTTACTTGGGAAGCTTTGAAGTCCGTCGATTTCGTTATTTCCGTTAGAAACAGGTCCGCCCATACCAATCTTGAATCTTTCTTCAAAGTCAGAGAAGTCGATACAATTGTGAAGGCGATCATCGTCCAGTTCATTGAAAATGGTACCTCTTACTTGGTTGGGCTTCAATGCAACCCAATTGAGCGTCGGAAGCTTGTATTTCGTTTGCACCTGTTGATACGTTGATAAAGGCATATGTTATAATCTAAAAGCAGCATCCGAATATCACCCAACCGATATCACCAACTTTTCAACTTACCTTTCGTTTGATCGTCATTGCTCCGTCTGGTGCAGGCATCATACCAGCAGGTGGTGGTGGTACCGGAACAGGGGGTGGTGCCTTGTGATCCCCGGGAGAAAACGGTACCATGGGTGGAGGAGGCGGGCACGGAGGCGGAGGTGGGGGTGGAGGTGCAGGGGCTGCTGCAGGTACGGAAGAAACAGGTGGTGACGGTGTTGGTGCCGAAGTTGAAGTTACATCGTGATCCGAAGTGGGGGTGGTGGACCCGTTTCCAAGACTCGCGACTGGACGAGGAAAAATATAAATTAGAGGAGTGGTCAATTTTGCGGATTCATTAGTTCGTGGATTTCAATGTGAAAAGTACGCTTACTCGTTGATCCTTTGGTGAGAGTTCCGGTAAGCGTTTCGAGCTCGATGATTTTGTTCTCGAGAACGCTCTGTCTTCTGGCAGAGTCCTGCCTCTGCCTTCTCAATGCAGCTAATTCTTCTTCAGCTAATCTGCGGGCTTCCACGGCGTCTGAGTACTCTATTTTTGTTGCACCTAATTCAGTTTCTAAATCCGCGAGTTTCGCCAGAGATTCACGTTCCAATTCTGCCATCCGGTCATGGGCCTTGATTTGATCGATAAAGTACAATGTGTATTTTTGAATACGTGAATCGAATATGGATGATAATGCCACGATGTCAGGCATCGATACTCACATGGCCCAGTTCATCTTCTAGTTCAGCAACTTTCTCTAAAGCGGCAGTCTTCGTTTCGCTATCCTCCATTAGGGCAGCGACGTCAAATACATTGTCTAGGTAAGCGGAGATTTGAACCTGAATGATAATCGGACGTCGTTCACGTTATAAGATCGTCGGAAGTATCGAGGAGAGGGCTTACAGTCGCGTCACTCACCTGCAAATCCTCACTTTCCGTGTGCCTAAGTTTTTCTAGATATTCATCGAGTCCCAGTTTGGTAAATTCGTATTGCAAATGTACTCTGAAGTTCATATCCTCGACGGAGTGGACAACGATATTGACAAACTGCATGCAAGCGACCATAAACTCGATATGAAAATTATCGTACTGGGTGAAATACGCCATCAGTGTCGTAAACCTTCGTCTCTCTGTACAAACTTCTTTGAAATTATCGAACGCTGAGAGAATTATTTCATGACCCCCCTTGACCAGACAGATAGCCGCCAAAAGCTCTAGGACGAGGGCTTTCGTTCTGTTGATAAAAATCATTTGCGTCAAAGAGATGAAACTATTTTCGCCGGTATCTCTCACTTTTTTTTATACATACCTCAGGCTTTTGTGTATCAAACTGAGCGCGATACAATTTATTGCTTCCCTATGTTGAATGACCATGTTGAATCCGTACTGAAACACCGATGGAAACAATTTAGTAAATACCGCAAAAGGAATAACGAACGAATCGATGGATCTGAATAGTACGATGCGCTACCTTGTTATTCATGATAGCTCTCATGCAAAGTATGCAAACATGTATATCGTCTTTCGCTTCTCCCATATTCAATCGAGCCACATGTCTCGTTCTACGCTTGACCCCCGGACTGTCTTTGAGCTCGTGAAGAGGTGGCCTGAGACATCCATTGCTCAATGTAGAGGTATCTCCAACCCCGCCTGAAAATAATCGAAAAATATGGACGGTGTAAGGGCCGATCTATCGACAAATATTTGTCAAACAATGCGCTAATCTTGATGTACCGCTTTGCAGTCTCTCCTCGGACTCCGTTCTCGATTCGAGTAATCGCTGCTCGTGTCGCATCATGAGTAATCTGAAGCTGAGGTAATCTATTAATGCGTCGAGTCCCTGATTCTCTTCGTCCAAAAATTCCCTCACCCATCTGCAACGAGTAATTTTAACGTAATTGAGGGTCCTCGGTATTCCTTACGAGCGAATCCGATTCGAAAACGTATTGGATGCACACTCACTCTATGTGATTAGTTCTCAATGATATTTCCAAATCTCGTAGAACTTGCGTTGACGTAGATTCACCGACCATTTTTCTTTTCTGAAAGAACGTAAAGAAACGATACGTCTGTGTAATGGTTAGTATCAGTCTTTCGGACTTCCTTCTCAAATTGCAACAAGAAAAAGAAAATACTCCTTCGACGATTCGCGACAGGATCATCGAATCAAACGCGTTCGAAATCAACCCCCGCATGCGATATTATTCATTTACTTACTCGATGACTCCTCGAAGCCTTCGGGTCCAGGTAGGTCCTAAGCTTTGCCAGGTAATGAGAAGGCGGGTCTTTCGCTTGCACCCTCGACTAGAAGATGGAAAAAAAAAATGATGGAAAAGTTGTATTGAAAATCGTTAAATAGGTTCGATGAGTCTATTCCGAGGGGGCTAAGAGTCTCTATAAATTATTGTTATCTATGAGATACGGCTGTTGAGAACGCGCACTATATGCGCGTCCGAAGAACGTGAGCTGATACGATATTAGGGTGGATCTCATAAAGTTAAATAGTTCTTTGTCAATTGAATAGCATCCTGTCGGACTGACTGCAATATAAGAGAACGTTGTACGAGTTGTAGTCGTAGCCTCTTCTTGTCCGCCTACGCTCGAAAGGCGAAGGACATACTCGCTGTGGTTGTATTTTAGTCCATCTCTAAATTAGACAACACTGATTTGTGACCAGTTCTCCTGCAGGTTGTTTCTTTGGGTTAGTTGACTTTATTTTATTTTTTTTTTCACTTTTATGTCGCGCAGGGTTTTATATATACGATAAGAGGCTAAGGGTGATCCTAAATAATGTCTCCGAAAGCAAGAGCAGGACTTCATTTTTCTCTTATTTTCTATTCGTTTTTTTTTTTTGTTTTTTTTTCTTCTTCTACCGCACGACGTGGCAGGTATGTGCATGCGAGAAAAAGTATTTGAATAAAATCAAGGAGATTCACCGGCGCAGAGTATTTTACAAAACAGAAAAGGGCGGGAGGGGGTGGAGAAGATGCAGAGATGGAATTAGGATGAAAAAAGAAAAAAAAAGTTTTCTCGACCTTGAATTTTTCATTTAGAATACTTTTATCGCGCGCAGCTTCGGCTCTGGAGAATATTCGAAGCATCCGATAGGCGTTCTATACCATATGCAGCGTAGGTACAAACGAAGCATAGGAGATAGAAGTCAAAGGTCTATTTCGTAATATTTGAATGTGGGCAGTGGTTGAAATATGGGAGCGAAGAAGAGCCCGCGGAGTTAGAAGAGAGCGACGATCGAATGAATTAATATTCCAAAGTGTAGGTCGGCCGACATTCTTTCTCTTCGAACAAGAAGTAGAAAGAATTTGTCACGAGTACACGAGTAAAATACCGCATTCGTCGTACACGAAGGTGAAGAAAAAACGCGAGTTATGCAATTGAAATAATTACCTATGTTTCGTAGTAATACATGCGCATACATGCATGCCTTTATCGACATCTTCGTCTTATAAACTAATGCGTCAACTATTCTTGCACGGACGTCTCGTAACGTCCACCGCGCGTTCATCGGACTTGCTGCTGTAAATCTATACCATCCGGAACGAGTGAAAACAAAAAAGGATAAAACTAACTTCCAATCAAACTTTTAGGCGAATGAAAAATGAACGACACTCCACAAAGTTTTATTTGAAAAACCGACTACGAAAGAAAAACACATCAATTAGTTGTACAGAAAGTTCAGAAGCGAAGGCATTAATTCCGCTATGAAGTTTTTCAAACCGACTAGGTTATTTTTCTCATCTATTATCTTATAACAACAGAGAAAAAGGGAAGGCTTTTTCATCTATTCAAGTTTTTTTTTTTTTCTTTCTGAACGAGCACCTCGATAATAAATTGCCATTATATCAACGATCGATCGTTCAATCAATCAGTTGGAGTCTTTCTCCGAGTACTTCCACTCATGGAAATGCTTATCGATCGTCTTCGCGGCGCCTGCAGTGTACATAAAGGAATCAAAGTGTGTCTTTAGTTTCCATTTTTATTTCCGCTATCTCTAGATTCATCGGTATATAAATTACTCACAATCTAATAATCTCCGTGCAGGTTCGCAATCGTTATTAGACATATTGTTCAGAGAGCTTACTATCTCCGTTACGAGGCGGTTTTTGTTAGCTCCACCAAATTCAGGGAGGTCGGATTTTTTTTTTCTTCCCATTTTCTCCTTTTATTTTTACCTCATTTTTATATTTTTCTCATTCCAAATTTTTTACTAATACTCCGAACGGAGTGAAAAAAGAACGGAGAGACACGGTGGAGGCTGACGGATTAGTTCGTAGAAGCGAGCGAGCAGAGACCCGGGTCCAGATGAGATGAGAGGGATGCTGTAAATTTTCTTTTTCTTTTTCTTTTCTTCTTTTCATTTCATTTTTCATACTTTTTTTTCTTCTTCCATACTTTTTTCTGGCGGTTTACTGCTCTTGTGTCGTATAATAGCAGGGCTTGCGTTACATCCGTCTCGAGTTACCCACGATATTATAATATATAATATATCTTTACACAGGGTTTTTCGTTTTCGTTCGTCCGCAAGATTAATCATTACCAATTTCCCCGCATCGTTCGCCGTTCGAAAATTCTTCCGAAATTCGTTGGGACGAGCAAAAATAAAAAAAAAAAAAACAGTTGAGGAACAAACAATCGAACAAATACAGAAATATTGATGAAAAGGATCGTAATTCCTCGTTGCAGACAACACGTGCATCAGTAACGTAATAAGAGAGGTCATAGTCCGACGTGTACAACGGCCCTGACCTATCGATCGAAGTCTGCACGTGTCTGCAAAGAGTGCAGCGCGCCCAGAGTCTGCGGAGTACCTACTTCGCTATAGTAAACGCACACGTAAAAGCGTCAGTTGGCGATGTCGAGTCTGCACTTCAAACGCATCTGTAGCAGCGCGGGCAACAACATCGGCGAGCCAGTCATATCCCCCGAAGAGTAAAAGGTGAAAAAACGGTCGCAGGATTCCGCCGAAGTAGGAAAATAAAGCGCTCAAAGTAATCGCGTCTTGTACACGAGAAAGGAATTCAGGCGCCGATCTTCTTCGGATGCAACTTTGTCTCGGTTTCAAATGATATATTCAAAAATAGACACGGTTCCCCACTCGGAAACCATGGATGCACGGAGCGTGCAGCGCATCAATTTGCATTTTTATTATTCGTATCATTTTTCTTTATCTTTCTTTTCTTTTTGTTTTTTTTTTGTTTTAACGCATCTAAACAGAAGAACAAAAAGAAAAAATGTTTCGGGCGTATTTTGCATATCGTAGCACGGCAACGTACGTACGTACGTCGTTTTCATCGGAGCTCCGCGGGTTCTCCGCCATTTATTTTCAAAGGATGCGGTGTAACGCGCGGTAGGTGGATTATGAGGTGGCGTACACGTATATACCTGTAAAATATATACGTATACCCGTACACGTTAGTATTTCTAATGGGAGAATTTCGATTCCCTTTATGTACATGACGAACGCACACGTGAACGATCCCACAACCCGCATTTCACGTGCACACACGACAGCCAACGCCCGAAACAAAGCTCTGAAAAACCTGATGCAGTGCTCCCATGCAACATCCAGCTATAATACGTATATGATATACACCGCAGTGACTCACAATCGGCTTCTTTCACAGCATCCGACTAAAATTAGCTAGCGGGGAAAACAGTTTTTTTCAATTAAGAAAACTCTCGTATTTTCGACAGAGGAAAAGAATAGAAAACGAACGATGAAACTAAGGAACATTTTCTAAAACCCGAGCGCGGAAGAAAATAATGCAATAATTTTTGTAATCTAGATACCTGATTACACATAGTTGATAATTAAAGCAAGCTACGTGTATAAATGCGTACAGGCATCATGTGCCGCCGAAGTATATATTATACGCGCGTATATGGGGGGTATGAATGACCCAGTTTGAAAAACTCGTTTTCTTTCATGACAAGGATTTGCAATATGATCCGAGGTCCCTCGGAGTCTGTGGGTACATCCCCTGGAAGATGTATACGTACAACACACGTATATGAAATATCACACACGAATCGCAACACGTGTGCACCGACACGCGAGTGAGGAAGAAATGAAAGAACGAACGAACGAACGAACGAAAGCGTGAATATATAATAACATGATACGTGCATAATTCGTTATATAATAATCCACTCCTACGGTGCGGCGGTGATTCGATTTCGTAATACACCGCGAAGATGCAATTCGAATTGCAATCGAAGAAATGAAATTTGAATCGCGATCTGACGGGCTTGGCTGTTACGTGAAAGTTTTCCGGTAATTTTAATATATCGGAGAGAAAAATAATTACGCGTAGGATATACGTTACCACGTTATTACAGAGAGAAAATTATAATGATCACGATAATTTGCAAGCGTAAGTACGTTACGTACGTCGGGGCACTCGAAAAGTCTTCAACGATGAATTGATACAATATAAAATAATTGCGAGTCAACTCGTCTTTATAATTTTCGGATTACAAGTACTAATTCCGGACAATATCCACATCGTACAAGTTGGCAACCCGCATTACGGGCGATGTGCTTTCACTCCAACGAATCCTATGGCTGTAGCAGGAGCACCAGCAGCAGCAGGAAATCGCGCAATTGCATCAAGAAAATTCTTCAAGCGAATCAAATCGATGAAATCCGCACCGGTTCGGTGGTAAAAAACTCTACGAAAAGAGAAGAGGACATTTCTTTTTTTTTTTTTTTACGAATTCCTCTTACATACCGCGACAGGTGGACACAATGATACCGCAGGAATCGCGATCTTTGTGTTGTGGTTTATAAATAAATACATTCTACGTAACGTGAATTAAAACGAGATAAAAAAAGTAAAAAAAAAAATAAAAAAAATCACAACCTCGTCTGCAGCGTTACACGATGCGTGATCATCCGATCCGAATAAGGTGTATCTTTTATCGTCTATATATATATATATATATATACATGTACTTTGTAAGGCTTTACGGGGTCCAACGGAGTGCCCGAAGAATTTAGGCCACATTCTAAAACAGGTTCGATTTCAAATTCATTGTCGGGATGGTTAGAAATTTTTCAACCGATCTATATCTCTGCTGTGATAACAAAGTGAAAAGAACACATCCCAGTTATCATCGTGATGTATTTCACCTTCTCTCGAATTCCTCAATTTTTTTTCATATATTTTATCGTCTCTTTCATCTCGCAAAACGCAGATAACGTATAGTATACATGTGATAAACTTATGTGCAATGAAATCGTGACGAAATATGATCGATCGGAAATTTTTTTTTCAGATAATACCCACACGTACATGAGCAAACACACATGTTGCATCTAACTTTCAATTTCTCGCATGTGTACTTATACGTGTATTACATAAAATACATTACATACGTGTTTTATATAGGGTGACTGACTGCAGCAGCGAACAAAATTTATTTAATTTTTTCTTCTTCATTTTTTATTTGACTCTCTTCAACGTCACGTGTTTTCTCAGTTGCGTTTCGTACAATAATTATGTTTCGTATATATACAACCTACGCAGCCACATATGCGGGGCCGTAAGATTCAACCGAATTATACGTGAATGGTATGTACTTCGTACTTTTAGTCTTTTCCTCGCCACGCATCGCTCGCTCAGTTTCTTCTTCTTTAATTCTTTTTTCATTTTTTCTCTTCGTTCTTTTTTTTTTTTTGTCCGTACAACGAAACCGAAAAATGAAAGCGAAGACAAATTATGGGTCTATACAACATACCCAACGCCGAATATGCATACACTATTGTAGCTAGATGTAAAAATTTTTTCAAAGTTCCACGAATAATTTTTCATTCGTGTTTTAATCTATAAAATAACGAAGGTTCGAAATTCATCGAGAATATATCACATGCAAAGCTATGTAATATTAATAACGAGGTGATTTATATTTTTCCAAAAGTTTCGTAAACTGAGGAAGATTTTTTTTTTCGAGCAACTCGTTTTTTTTCTTTTCTCTTCTCGTTTTTCTTTACATCCCTTGGCAGCCATCGACTAACCGAAGTTAATGAAATGTTGAAAAGTTTGGAGTGTTTTTCGTTTCCGTTATTAGGGCATGATACAAGTTTCAAAAAAAAAAAAAAAAACAAAATGAGAATATACGACAAAAAAGAGACGAGAGTAAAATGCAACGCGTACTCGTATACCTACGCGAGCACATAAATTTACGTTGTAACATTAAATTCTACGCTTGTACACGATGCGGTATGACATTGATAAGCTAATTCGTTGTATTCTGGTGAAAATAGTTGAACTAAATTTTAACGAGCTCGATTAACGAATGAAACGATCACTTGTACGTACGTACGTACATTTTACGAGCACGTGTATGGTAGAGAAAAATTTTATATAAGAGACATTCTCGTACCAATTATTACCAGAAATACCAGACTTCATATAAACTAGCGTAAAGCGAAGAGGAATTATCCGTGTACGCGGCAAACCACATGTAATGCACAAAAAGAAAATGGAAAATAACACAAATAAAATTCCTGCCCATGTAAATCGGCTGGAAAATAAAAATGAAAATAAATCACATCGATTAATTGCGTATAATTCGACTTACCTGATCGCAAACTATATCCCATTTCTTCTCGTCGTCGTATTGTTTCAGGAGCTTAGCTTTGTCAGGTGGTAAATCCATGGAAGCCTGAAACATTAAATAAAAGCTCTGTGAAAATACTGGACGAATAATTATCGGTGAGACAGATCGGTCGGTAAAACAGAGAACGAATGAATAAAAAATTATAACGATTTACGAGAAATTTTCGCATCACACCGTTAAAATATCGTTGAATCTTTTCTTTTTGTACCTCTTCCTACTTTCCATTCATAGTCCGATATGATATCTCTTCTATATGTATGATACGGTACAACGGGGTATGAAATTTGCATTAATTATAACACTCGTATATGCATATATGTGTTACATGCCACGGACCATAGACAATGCGTTCCAATTATTTCAGGGTTTTATAAGGACACAATATAACGACGTATACGCGGAATTATTATACGCAAAGTCTACATTATAACTGGACTGACTGGATTCAAGCGAAATAATATGCGCATATGTGCAGTAGATGTGCACCAGATTTATTCACATATATGTATATTTTATATGTATATGTGGACATAGGAGGACGAATAGTAAAGAAATACAGGGTGAGCGCACGTTGAGACTGAAATAGAATTCGAGTGAAAAGCGGAAAAACGGAGACAACGAAATCAAAAAAAAAAAAAAAAAAAAAAAAAAAAAAAAAATCCAGAGCAATAATCTCTCGCAGACCGAGGTGTACGTATACGTAGAAAGTTTCGTTCGCATATGGGTACGTAATTAACGCGAATTACATGTACCGTAAATGAAGAGAAAAAAAATTGAAGCGAAGAAAATAGAGGACGCAGCTATGGCGTAGTGGATACATACACGGGTAGGTATATGCGAATTACAAAGATTACAATATATGTAGGCGCGTACATAGTATAGGTAAATAGGTATACACATGCACTTGATATACGATACGCTCGAATGAATTTCCGTAAATTTTAAAATCTCTTTGATGTTAACGTACTCGATGTCTCGCGGCTAAACTTTCGTGTAGGGTAAAACATTGCGGTGCCGCGCCAGTTTTGTCCAACCGAAAAATCAAAGCGTAGGTACAATATTCGATGTAACTATGTATATCGATATAGGTATACACGTACGGAGGTTGAAAATTTTTCAACTTTCAAAAATAAAAGTGTAAGTGAAAAATAAAAAAAATAGAAACGGACAAGTTTCTACATATCTACCAACGCTGTGCATAACGTCTGTACACGAGTTACATGCGAAGTGAGTAGTTACATATCTATACCTGAAAGACTGTACAAGTTGATATAGGTATACAATTTCAGATCGATGACCGGATGCGGAAACTGAATGGCGTCGCATTTTCACGTACGTGTATTACGATTGCGGACAATAGACCGGTTGTCAATCGCTGTCGAAACTTCACACACGAGATGTACGAGTGCAGGACACGCGTGTATCGTTAATTCGTTATATTTACCGTTCGAACTATCGTAAACGATTTGCATAAAAATAATATGAAAATATACAAGGAGGCGAACGTCGCGAGGTGTTCATAGTTAGTAAATATGAGAATCGAAAACACGAGACGTGCAATATATGTATTTATCTGCACGCTATTATACTGGATAGTTGAATTTAACAAAGTCGCGCGTGCATATCACTTTCCACGCATTTATTCATTGCTTATTCCAGTTGTTGCGCTTTTACAAAGAGCGCAAGTGTACGCAATATATAGGTGTACACGTATAATAATCTGCAACGACGTAATTCGATAGGTGCATTAGCTTCCAACGACGTATACGATATCCTATACACGCCGCAGCACCGACTCGGGAAAATGCGATACCGATGCAGTGGGTGTGTAAATGATAATTTTAATTCGATCGGATGACTAGAAAGATTCGGGGTGGTGTTTGTTTTCAAAATAAATTTCATTCAAGTAAAATTGTAATTCGAACCGTATCGATTTATCTTTTACATCGCGGAGTGCCATTGCTACACCGGCGTGCTTGAAACCTACACCGATCGGCAGAATTTAAACTAGTTACACATACGGATTTGGATTAGACGCATTGTAGAGAGTGAAACGGTATTAATCTGGTGTCAGATGTGAACTTTTTTCCATCCCATTTTCGTTCATTTCTTTTTTTTTTTGTTTTTTTTTTCAAGTCGGTTTTTCAGGATTATCACCTGTGGACCTACGACGCCCGTAAGCTCATAGGAATCGGAAGACCGTAAATCGCACGTGTGTTTTTTCCAACGCAACCACCGCTAATGAAATCAGATAATCGAATAGAATGAAATGAGATAAAAGTGAAAAAGAAAGTTCACCGCGCCCGTGCGGGATGACGCGATTCGGTTTATCATTTTCTTCTTTTAGTCGCCCAATTTTTTTATTTTTTTTTTCTTCTGTCTTACACATAACCCTCGCGCACGATTCGTCGCGTGACTCAAATCTTCGAGTTGTCTGCGCGAAGCTGGACGAGAGATGACGCATCAATTTCAGAATTCTTGGCTCGTGTATATAGCCATATACGACATATATATATATATGTTACTATATAAATAGTACATAGCGTATATGCCCTTGATGTACACGCGCGATATTCGCGCGGCGTGGAAGGTATATATGCGTGGATCGATGCCGAATAAAATTAATGTACGAATTAATGATCGAAGAAAAATTGAGAACAAAAAATGAGAAACGGATCATCGACCACCGCTGAATATACATATAAGAGACCGTCGGACTTCTGATTCTGCAAAGAACTAATTGAGGAACATCTGTTGAGGCGGACGGCGGTTCGATGACTTCCGCTGTACATGTGCCACATGCAACGGACACACGACTAACAAATACATCGGTGATCCTTGAATCGCGCACGTGGAATTCTAATCGTTCCAATTAATTTATAGGATCGGCAACGATTCGCCGAAATATGCCCACGTCGCAAGAAGAGTAGAGGCTGAAAAAAAGAGCGTTCGATTCTGAGACAAGGAAAATCGCCGATGCGATTTTCACTTCACTTACAATTAGTCTCGCGATGGAAATTGCGTAAAAATAGAGAACGACGAACGAAAAAACAAAATAAGTAATTATATCTAAAGCCCTAAAAAGTGTCTCGTCAGCTCATACGCGTACCTTATTGTACATATGTATAAGTTTCGAATTCAACGTAAAGCTGCAGTTTTATGGATTCTTTTTATCTGATGATAATCTGCGCGCGGGAAATGTTGTTGGTGTGGGTGTATATAGTTAGTTGTAGGTTCCTATTAGTCAGCGTATAATAAAGTACACAATATATATATATATTCATCTGTCTATCTAGAGAGAGGGAGAGAGAGAGAGAGAGAGAAACAATCGCGTTGAATATGCAAATCTAACCTTGATGAATTTGGAAGTAGTGGGTACAAAATAATGGCGAGGTGTATTCGCGCGGTCGTATAGAGATCGATTATTATTATTGTTACGCGATGCAGTGAGTTGGAAAGGCGACCTCAAATTTTTTGTCATCAAATCATTTTTTGGACACGATTATTTTTCCTTGACCGTAAAAATAAAATGATCGACGTCGGGGAAAATGATTTCTTACGCTCGATCGATGAAAACAAAAAAAAAAAATAAAATAAATAAATAGAAGAGAACAAGTAAAAGAAACATTGAGTACGACATGTACGTACCTATCTACCGACTGATACACACGCTTGCATGGGTACAAATTTGTGCATGTTCGTCGTCGCATGCGAATATCAGCGACACAACGTCGCTGCATGCCTCCAACTAAACTAAATGAAATAAAACGAAATGCGCGTACGCAACCGGTACGTGATTCGACTGAAGTTTCGTTCAATTCTCTTTATATGATCGTAGAGCGCACCTTTAAAAGTAAACTTTTGCAGCAGAATCGTCAACCATCTGCGGTTCGACCACCAATTACATTCTAGCTAGAACGTCATCATTGCGTCTGGTACGTATGATGTATATATAGGCCATACCCGAGCATCTACCTGCACACAAGTGCCAGTAGCCGCATCATCGGGGGGTGAAGAAAAGAAATATCTTGATATGTACGGACACCATAAATTACAATATAGATCTAGTGTGTGCTTACATATCCCACATTACGTATACAGATGCACCCACATTACGTACAATATACGCATTATACATGTTTTATTCTCTCTTTCGCGACGCTGCAGCAGGAAGTTCCTCGTTAGACAAAGTACCCGGAATGTATGTATACATAGGTATGCGGTACATAGGTATGTAATATTATGTACGTATATATCACATATCGGTCACTTTGAATGCGCGAGTAGGTATAATTATGTGTTTACTAAAAAAATCACATTACTCATCCTTCGGTACATGCACGTACATAAAACAGACGATCAAACATACGCGTGTAATGTACAGATTATAGTTCTCTTTTTTCGTTCAACATTTATTCGGAATTATTTTCGGTTTTAATTTCCGAGTAAAAATGCATATACCTGTTATACTATAGAGATACGCGAAGTGCACACAGTGAATGTAATCTTCTGGCGTACAAGTTTTAAACTATGTGCGTTAGGGAATTAAATTAATTGAAATAATTAAGGTTCGCCCGGCCCTCGGCAACGAGCCATGGACGACATACGTCGCATGTGATCCTCCCTTTTTCAACTTCCTATACCCAAAGCATTTTTTTTTCCACAATACGCACATATCCCGGCTGCACGCGTTTCAGTTTTTTGGCTCGATGCTTCGATCTCCGTTGAAATTTTCAATTTCTACGAATACCAGAACTGTAAATTGCTATAGGTACTGCAGTAGCCCAGATTATACGAGTTGAATGGCCTCGGAATAAGAGAAGAGAAGAAAAGCGACAGAAAGGATCGGGGATATATAAAAGACAAATTAAAAGGACGAGAGTCCGGCGAGCTGAGGTCGGTTAAATTTTTCTCCTCTAAAATAATTACATTCGAGACGTGTCTCGGTTGTGCGGGTGCACGAGCAGGATCGTTTGGGGATCGACAGGATGCAACGTTCCGCGAATATTATGGGGGTGCTCGTTTTATTCGAGAGGGCTTTCAACCCTCTCTCCTTGTCTGGGAGCCCGCACCGTCGCCTCCTCCTCTTTCTCCTCTTTTCATCCCACTCCTTTACCTATACCTACACATTTAGTACCTATGTACGTACGTACGTATGTTTATACATCGTATATATATACACGTGTATATGTATACATATATTCCCGTACGTCCTGCCGCTGCAATGTCAGAGAACTCGACGCAGCGTGAAAACAATCGATATTACAATATATATACCGCACTGCACTGAAAGTGCACCCACCGGCTTCGTCGCAACGATTTGTACATAACGTAAAATTATACGGACGTACATAAAAACTGTAATAGCGAAAGAAAGGAATGAGAAGAAGCGATGGAAAAATTATATAGTTATGTACGACGAGATGATTCCTCTTGATACGTGGCACGAATGATCGCATCGAAGAATGTCAAACTTTTATTCCCAGTGAGCGTTAACGAAATCGAGAGAAACTGCAGGCAATAGGAAAGAGTAAAAGAAGAAATTAACGGAGGCGAACTCCGACGCGCTTTAGTCACGTTATAAATACATATATATATATATATATGCGAACGCGCGAGAGGCGGTATTGTTGCGACCGCACTTAACAGTTGGATTTCCGTTTCTCGCCGCATATGTATACAGGCACGGGTACCGCAAAGTCACATCCTTTCATTTGTACGAGAATCTGTCACGCCCTTTATACTCGCGTAGACTACCACTGCGAACGTCGCGTCACGTCACGTTGCTAACTAAACTTCGTTTATCGTGCCCCAATGTTAATTACAACTGTACGACCAGGCTGATATTACACGACCGATAATAACCACTTGGCATCCACTTAGAAGAAACGCATCGCATGTCCGCCAAATATAGCAAGAAAAGAAAACGGAAAAAGAAAAATATATCCGCGCGGCGATCCACCTAGAGGAATGACGTACGAGAAAAAGTCAAGTTCCTACCATTACAACTGCAGCCGCGCGGTTAATTCGTTCGCGGCACATACGAATAATTATACATACACCGTACGCGAACGAGTGTCGCGATCATCGGGATAAGCCAAAAAAAAAAAAATTCCAAGTATTCATATCATACAGTAATAAAGCAATGGTAATAATTACTACGATCGTCGGCGGTCGTCACAAACGCACATACTTTTTTCCATACCGGGCGTGTTATTCATATATTTGTATCACATGTGCGGTACACATGTAAATCGTGAGACGGAGTACTCGACTGTGATATTCGAGGGACGCTTAACCCAACTAACCGACGATAATTATGGCTAATCTAATTTTCAACGCGATCGAATTATCCGAGAGAATCGGAGCTGATTGCGCGGAGGAGCAAATTTTGAAGGTGGAAAGTCGACGGGGCTGTTTCGCTTCTGATTATTCCGTCCACCTTTCCATCGAATTCCCATAGATAGGCGGACAGTCCCGCGCGCGTTTATTATTCGCCTCCGCGCGCCTACTGTGAATCCGTAGGGGGCACACGCGGGGCCAAAATGGATCGGTTTATTGAATGCAGATATATACTGTTCGGATAGTGGTAGTTCGGCTCTTGAATAGCCATGAGAGAAATCCACGTGATGAGTCACTTCCTGCGTGACCGCTGCTAACCGCTATCTTTTATGTAGTCTAATAAATCTATGTGTCCACATACGTATACCATATGTACACAAAAATAATATACTCCATTGCGTACACTTGATGATGATCATATACGTATATGTATACATAGAGAGACACGGCGCACGTTGTCATCGTGTGAATTATAAACTACACATACCGTACAAACATATGTATACATTATAGTATGTATGGATACGCATGTAGAGAGGGCGACGCGAACTAAATTAATCGGAATTACAGTGATTTGTCATTTCCGAATTTCTCGCTGCGGCGGTAATTAATCGGAATTTTATCAGCGATAGATACGTACGATAGGATATCTGGTGTATACGTACACGTGAAATGATCAACCAAAAGGAAGTTAGAGATTGCGTATTACGTTAACCCACTAGTATACGACACGGTTTGTCCGTTCAATAATTCCAAGCGGGAAATCCTAGTTTACGTAAAATCGAAGAATTTAACGTTCTAATTACGCTCGCTCGTGTGTAAAGTACACGTACGTTGCGATAACGTCGTTCCATTTCATTATATTCTTTGAATGTATGCTATAAATTATTATGCGGTGGTCGCATCGATATAACTTATCATCAGATTTCCAGCGGGAAAACTCAAAACCTCAATACATCGTACACGCCGGTTTCCGCCTCAATACACGTATACGTATATGTAAATCCGAGAAGTATTAGGGATACTGAAAATGACGTTTCGAAAATAAAAAAAAAACCACAGGAGAGGAAAGTACCGAACGAAAAACTACTTCATGACATCAAATCTGTACGTGTAACAACATTCGCGATGTACCGCGATGATATAATAATAATAATCATCGATACGATTACGTCATCGCTACATAAGTTTCATCGTTATGCAATTATAATACACGTATGTAATTCATTCATGTAGGCCGCGGTTCGTATAGTTCGAGTTCTAGTTAATTCAACCCCGCGGCATAAACGATTAAAGATTCTTTTTCTCTTTTCTTCATTTATTTCTATAAGAAAGTTTACCTCTAAATCAAGTCGTACGTATCACGAACACACACCGTAAGCAACAATGACCGCGGAATGATATAATATGAATACACAAATACGTACGTACATAACGAAGCGCGGTCTTCGTAAGGGCGTATCCACCTTTGGGGGTGGTTCGCACGAATGTACGTACACGTGTATATTGTATACATTTACACGGCAACATCCCCTGCGGAGAGAGAAATCGTGCACATTTTCAAGGAATGACGCGCGCACACACACGCACCCTCTCATTTACAGGTATATTACGTATAGTCTGAATGCAGTAAAACGAACGCTCCCGACTTATGGGCGTAAGGCGACATTGGCCGACAGACGACAGACACGAAGGAGCCACCGCACCCCGTGATGTGCTGCGAAATCGTTATAATATCATATTGTACGCAGTACACGCGGCGTGTTGTACGTATACGCTAATTTTTATGATTTCATTACCGTTGTTATTATCGTATACGATATCGAGATGGTAACACCCCGTGTCTGTATAAATTGCACGTAGGTGTGCGGTGTGTTATAAATAATCTATATACGTATACCTATGTGGATAAAATAAAAAAAAAAGAAATCTGTACGCACGGACGTGGAGAGGAGGGAAACGTATACTGTATACGTATTATACATATGAAGAAAGGTAGGGAGTGGAGAGCGAAATGCATGTATCGAACACCCACGCGCGTATAATGTGCCTCTGTATGGGTATCCCTGGTGCAGGGAGTAGTAGTAGCTATACATTAATGTTTTTTCTCTCGTTCTATCGGGTGCTCGACAACTTCGGTCCTTCCTGTTGTGTGGCTCCGTTGCAGCTTAGAGGGCGGCTTCCACGTTGCACCGCTACCGCCGCCGCACGGATGAATAAACCGAAAAGCTGATGAGACGAAGTTCGTTGTCGGTCGGGGACCCCGTACCCCTTGACCGTATGGTGTGCGGTGGTAGGAAATGAGAGGAGGGGGGGGGGGGTAGGTAGACGACGGGGGAGGAAAGAAGAGATAAATAAAGAGAGGAGAGAAAAAAGGAAATCCCCGAGGAGGTAAAGAAAGAGAGAAACCGCAAGAGACTTCGGTGCGGTAACGTTGTATAGCTCGGTGAAAATGCAGCTCGCTTCGCGCGACCGTCGACGAGAAACATCGAAGATGAAATATACGCGTTCCATCGACACGATGCAACGCCAATGGGTACAGCGATATCGGTACGAAAATTTCATCCCTCAAGGATGAAAAAATTTTCCATCGTTCGCTGGCTAATTTGTTGGGAACGGACCGTATTTAACTTCAAATATATCACGTTGCAACGTTCAAAAACTTATTTTTTATTTATACCTATGTACAAAATATGCACAGCGCTGTGTATATACATAGGTATATATAGGTACACGTATATAAACGCATCTACGAGCAAACGTACGTGACCGGTGAAAGTTTTGTAGGATTAATGTATACCCAGCCGTGTTCGCTGTGCGCGTTTAAAAATACATAGAAAAGTATATGAAGGCATTTACACGGTATACCTACCTGCGGGGGCAAGAGTGCATGGTGTTCTCGTACCGCCGCTGCACCGCCCCTTCGGAGTCGTGAGATATTTCCGATTCCGTGTAAATTCAAGGGTTGTCGAGGCCGCGCGTAAACCAAAAATTTTCCACAAGTTTCGAAGAGATTTTTCCACAGCCCTTATCGTATATATACCGTACTACGGTTCGCGCCCGCATTTAGAGGGTGGTGTATTTAAAATAGTGTCGTTCGTCGTCGCCTCCTTATAGGCAGAGTTAATTTCCCTATTAATAGAATAAGCGCGGGGGATATGAAGAGGGAAAAGAGAAAGAGGGCGTTTGAGGATCGGTGGAAAGTCTGGATATAGAAACGCGTACAGATAAACATACATGCGCGTAGGGCACGGTTACACATATACCTACGCGCGCGTCACATCCGTGTGCACTTCGCACCGAGCGATGCATTTACATGTACATGTATATCTGGCGAAATAAAATGTGGACAGCGTCTCAACGTCGCGGGGTTTCCCCGATGTCGAGCTTGAAGAAAATTTTCAACGAGGTTCTTTTCTCCTCATTTTTAATTCGCTCTGAACTTCGACCAACGAATTTTCACGGCCAACCTCGGCGGCCAAGAAACATAATTTTCACCTAGATACGGATTTTTCGGGCTTGGCGATTCGCCAGATAACAAAAACCGACACTATACTACTTTCATCGGGATGAAGATCGAGATGAAAGGCGCCCCCATGATTCGGCGATAGGGAATAGAAATAAATAAATAAATGATAATGATAATGATAGGAGAGAAAACGATTTCATATCAGATTTCATCTGTCTTATACTTTTGTCCCTACACTTTTTTGCGATACGTGCATTTCCGGTACAGCTGCATTCGGCGCATTCTAATCCATTACATTTATGATCAAAGACTGAGAACCCCTGAGGACTTGGTCGTCTAAATATAGACTCGGTAGTTTTATCTTTTCCTGGAGATATTTCAGGCGCCCATATAGTTTGCTTGTCCGTTCGTTGCATGAGCATTGTTTAGAAGAAACTGCATAGCCGGAGGCCGGCCCTTACACATATATATGACACGTATACATATGTATATTCCCTACGACGGTGGATCCTTCAACGCCGCTCCTCAAATTATAACGGAAGCAAAAAAACAATCACGAGGTTTCTATTCTTACATGCAAATGTGGATATTTTCGTTTCCTTTAATAGTTTTAGTTTGCCTCTTTTCACTTTTTATTTTAATCAGCGGCTGCCAACACTCCTTAAAACCGACCCGCCGCAAATTCAGATTAATTATTTGGCAAAAATAAGAAGGGAAAAACCTGAAAAGGCAAACAAGACGGAAGTGGTGAGCTCAGAAGGAATCACATTATTTTTCACAATCTTCATTTCCTGCACTAAATGATACGAGGCGACTTTTACTCCGTTGAGTGTAGTGCGAACGGATCGACGTGAGTACATTTCTTTTACGACGGACGCCCTTTGCCTATAGGGTTATCGAAAAAATTGGAGGCAACGGGAGAGGATTTTTCTTTTTTATCTGGATACCAAAGGTCAAGGGGTCAGATTATCACACGTGTAGATGGTGATTCTAGTACAAGAACATTTTCATAAATATACGCGTTATACACGAGAATAATAATCGAAGAGAAAATGAAGTCGCATACTTCGAACATTTTTTATATACATATATATTTTTTAGGGCTGTCAAAAGTATAGATATGTCGCAGCTGCTGATGGAGGAAAGAAAGAAAAAAAGGACGAAAGATCGTGTAAGATATTTTTCAGTTTTTCGATTATACGTATAATAATATAGGTACCAAGACCTCCAACAGCTGCAGCTTGCAGTCGATGTGCTTTGTAAATTCGCGCGCACATGCCTTAGATGTGTTTATACGTGTATACATATGTATACCGAATATACGTTATACCTATAGATATAATATGATGGGACCTTTTCAAGGTTCAAAAATATCGGATTACCTTCAGCTACGTACAATTTTTACAGATATTTAATTTTAAGAACCGGATGGGGCGAGTCCAAAAGGAACGTTAAAAAAAATTAAAAAATATTCTTAATGATCGGGTCTAGATTTAATGAAATTATTCAACGTTACGCGACAAAAGACAAAATTGGGAAACAGGAGACGCGCTCGATCGGCGCGGGTCGATTAATTTTCCGGCGATCAATTTTTTTCTATTCTCCATTCTTTTGTCTGCCGTTTTTTTTTTTTTTGCCGCTGTTACACGGCAGCCACCCGGAAGACAAAGATGTAAGAAATAAAAACAGATTTTTTATACACGTATACAAAGCTAATTAGACGATGAAATCCGACGCCGGGACACCGATCCTTCGTATTATACACTAAAACGCATCCTTCCGAGAGAATCAAATTTCATCTGCAGCGTGCACTTTGCATCGGTACACGTTTAGCTATTAAAAATAAAAGAAAAGGAGATAAAGGTAGAAGAAAAAACCCATTTTATGGGTATAAATTTCATGTTCATAAGGATATCGTACACCTCGTACGTGAAATTTGTTCGGTAAACGATTCATTCGGTTAATTAATGAAAGGGTGATAAAAAATGTATATTGTATTTTATCATATCACGTACTTTTATCAACAACAAAATTCCGCGGAACTTCCGGTTTCATACGCTTCCTCTAAAATCTGCCTGTGAAATAGACTCTCGCGGAATTACTCTCCTATAGTTTCTTTCTGGATTCTTGCAATGTTTTTTTTTTTTCCCTCTTTTCGCCCTTCCCTCTTTCCTTCATTCTTCCTAATCCTCGCAACGTTCTTCTGCAGAATTTGACACGAGCGCGATTTTCTAAAGAGTCACCGTTAAATATAACTATTGCGCGAAAGAGAGAAGTAATATTACTTTGGGTTACCGCCTATCGTATTGCGGCTGCTACTTCGGTGCACAAGTTATGGCCAATTACGGTTATAGCTTCAAGCACTGCAGCTCGTGTTTGGACACAGCGATATATATACATGTACTTTTTCTTTCTTAACTTATAAATAGGATAGAAAAAAAAGAACAGAAAAAAGAAAAAAAGAGTAAAAAAAGAGAGAAATGGTAAAAAATCTATTCGTGAATCGGATTAGTAACGATAATTCCCTCGACCGTGGATAGACTGCACGTGACTCATTCCCTCGACTCTGGGTACTCTGCGCGCTCGCACAACGTTTTCTATCGCATATATATATATATATATATATACATACGTATCGAGGAAGCGAAATTATATTACACGCGTAAAATGTATAAAGCATATGTAAAGATATTTTTTCACCCATACATATAGTCGAACAGAATTTATACGCTCCGATGAAACACACGTGTCTGTATTAATACCACGTGATTATAGTATTATACATATACACACTAGAATATTACGTTCGCGCGTACACGATCCACGTTTTATTTACAATCTACACAGAGACTCTATCGAGACGCGAACGGATTGAATCGATAAAACCGGAATTTGATTAAAAAGAACAAGAATTTAATTAAACCGTATGAAAAAATGTGCAATCGCGTCGATATTTATAATATTTTATAATTGGCTTACTACTATACGATTCTCACGTTACTGTTATTCATGAAATTTTTTCGCCAACATCTGCCCCGGAATAATCATTGCGATGATGCGAAATTTTTCGCGGAAACGTCGATGAAAAATCTACCAGATACGCGTCGTGTGTTACACATACTTATACAGCACACAACGTGTGGTAGTTTTTTTATTTTAATTTTTTTTTCTCGTTTTTATTTCAATATTTTAATTTTTTATTTCGCTCCTCAAAGAAGTGTGATGACCAAGGGAGCATGTATGATTCACACGCGCCAGACTCTTCTGTCATTAAAATTGTTGATTCTCGCGATGATATCATCACGGTATAGGTACTATATGGACGTACCGAGTCTCTGAAGGACCGACGTTCAACCTCGACAAATATTTTGAACACATTTGTAATAAGCACTGCTATGAGAGAGAAGAGAAAAAAAAGTCGTACGTAACTTATTAGGCGAGAAAGTGGCTTTATAAATTCACATGGGAATTTTTTGTTTTACATTCACACAGCGTGTATAATGATGGTATAGTATAGTCGATAGACTGTTTTCTTTTCATAATTATTTAGACGAAAACCGCGAGTGTCCACACAATTGTCAATGATATACAGCGAATAAACACGCGATGATCATTCGCACACACTTTGACTAATTAGCGGGCATTATACCTACTCGTTAACCGAGTTAATGCCGTGGTATTAAACCCTTGTATGGGTATGCATACACGCTCGATACAGAAGTATACTCTAGGCGGTTAGGTGTGCCTGCCATAGTTTGCGAATGAGGAGATTGCGATCTCCTCTAAACACCGGAGTACCGCGCGTACGCCACATTTTTTCATTTGGGATCACCGTCGCTCCGATTATATTTTCGTCGAAAAACTTTCGAGACGATAATGAAATTCGGCTCGTCTTTCATTCTGATTATACCTGTGCACACAAAGTGTCCTCCCGAATTTTGAACATCGGGTTCGCTTTATCCAATCATCGCCGTGACTCCACCGGAGTGGGGATTGTTTTCATGCAAACATAAATGTTTACCTCGTACACGTACTACGAGTAAGAGATTTTTTTCGACACGTGCCCCGCGCGCTGGACCACGTGGACTTTTGACAGTTCGTTCGTTTTGTTTTTGTTTTTTTTTTTAATTTTTGAAAAACGAGAATGGAATTTCGCAGATGTCTCGAGTGCGATCTCTTCTCCTTCGGGCTAAATGTCGGCATTAATACACCGTTTGAAATAGTAAGATTCCGTCATTTTTTTCTTCTCCTCTCTCTCTCTCTCGCCCTCTCCGCTTCTCATAGCCCGAAGAGCGATTCAACACGGCTTCTAGACCTTTCGAACAATACGTACTTATCATAATTTAGCATTCCTGCAGGTCGTTGCAGCAGCGCGTGGGTCGCACGTTCCGAAGAGCTGTATGTCGACCGGCGGTCGCCGGTCTTATTACCGTCGAACTAACACACACGATATGCGACAACGAACTGCTCCGCGTTGTACTATACGGTGAGCAGGTAGGTATGTCGCGGTACGTAAACGTATATCGTGCATTACCTAAGCGTGCGTTTTCTCGACCGTGTGCGTCAGCGAAATCGCACAATCGTACTGTGAATTAAACACAACACGCGGAGTTATTACGTGCGTGTCGCGCCACCGTGGATGCTTAAAATACCCGAGTACACACCGCGGTGTTGATCTTATATTCTCAGGGTAAGAGCGTATCGAGAGATGAACGCGTAAAAAGGTGATTGTAAAGTTTATGAAACAAAGAGACGATTTTTATCGAAAACCTCGCGTGCTGCGGTGAGACGATTTATCACCTAGCGTACTCCTCAACTGCACGCATCCGCGTCATGGTCACGACGCGGTGTACACGGTGGGAAGAGGGAGGAGTAGAGAAGATGGAAATGTAAGAAAGGGACTTTCCTTTTTCACTACCCCGCATATACGAAGTTTCGTTAAATTATTTTCTCGCACCGCACAAAGCACCAACGAATTTCACGATTAGGGGTAGCTACTCAATTATCAATCATTCCGAGACCCCGTATAGCTCTGGCAACTCTAATCAAGAAAGTCACGCGATGTACGCGAACGAATATAACGTGTAAAATATTCCTCGTTTATTCGCTCGTGCTCGTTGTTTCTCCTTTTCTTTTTCTTTCTTTTTTTTTCTTTTTGTTTTGGTTTGTTTTGTTTTGTTTTTTTTTTTTCTTCTTTCTCATTCAAGACGAGACAGACTGACAGACTGCAGTCGTCGGGCGTAATAATACCCTTTGAGAACGAGCGAAACAGTAACTACATTCATGATATATTAAATCCATTGAGTTATTGCTTAAATTGGACGGGCCATGGGGAACATAGGATGCGGGGGATTGCTGGGGACGGAGAGAAAATAAGATATCGGAGAGACGGGAAGAGAGAGACTGCAGATACCGTCTGTGTCGTCGTTCTATGAGAATGAAAAAGAAGACTAAAAAAAAGAAAAAAAAAGGGTGAAACGAGAATAAGAATATAAGACTGGTTGATAACGAGAACGAGCGAAGCTAAGCCAAAGCCGAAGGCTACGACTACAGCTGAGTTGACGGGCCTAGGGGCGAAAATAAGAAGATGGAAAAGGATGGAAGCCATCAGCCATCAGGGGTCTCAGAATGTGAATGGCTCTCTTTGTTTTTCATATCTTGGAACCGATTGCTCCTACGATATACACACGCGCGCATTACAGCTGTACAAATGGAGTGAGATTATCGGAACGGACTTACGACGCCGATATTATTAGCGAGGAATTACAACAACAACAACAACAACCGAAATATCAGGTCCTACCGAAACGAGCGTTTTATGCGGTGATAAAACTTTAGAAATTCTTTTTATTGCAGGACTCTCGTTATGATCCTTCTCTCCCCCTTCGCGCGCACGGTGTTGGCGGTACCGCCCAAAAACGATCATTTCTCAACGCCTACATTTACGCTGTTTTTTTCACGTCCTGGAGAAAAACTCGTCCGATAACTCTCAGACCTCCTAGACATCCGATGAATTAAGGGCGGGTGAAACGAGAACCTAGAGAAAATTCATATGCAGCTGCAATGATATCGTATAGGCGAGAAACACCCACGCAGGAAGTACGATCTCGAGGATCTTCTCGTACGTGTTGACCGGAACGCAGGGAGCGAGGCAAAGGGCGTCTTCTCGATGACGAGGAATAAAAATAGGAGGTGATCCCTCCGATAGGAACCGGTGGACACTTACCAGGACTTTGGTGAAACGTCTTTCGAGCTCCGCAGCGTCCGGCATCGGCAATCTAGGTGTTGTACTTCGGACGCTACCAGCTCGGTTGTGAGGTCCGCCTAGAGTCCCCATGTTAGATTGACAATAATTATGGTGGCTATTAGTCGTACTGTTCACTCTTTTATGGTGAGAATTAACCACACCGACGACAGACTCCGTATCCCTACGGCTTTGCACGATTCCCATTGTTTGTTTACCACACAATGTAATATAGACCGATAGACGACACGCCGCACGAAATTTCACAATTTTATATTATTTGTTTGATTTATTTTTTGTTTTGTTATTTTCATCCGACTACCGCGCGAGATAAACGTCAGCGGGGAATAGATGTCATTTGCCTCCGAGGAGACTCGTAATTATACCCTATTTTTCACCTTATTCTCATTCCACGTACAGATTTATTTTTTTCCATCACCAACACCATGCAGCAGTACCAGCAGCATCTAACTTTGTTAGCCAGACCGCGCAGAAGCGTGCAACAGGTACCGGAGACGACGAACTAACACCATCCATTGCTGACGACGAAACCGACCTCACGGAGAAACTTAAACTCGCACTATACACAACACACCACGGCTCGACGAACGACTCGGTACTCTTAACACTAACAGCTTCACCGCTGATCTGAATGCCTGCCGGCAAAGCCAGTTTCTAAATACAGCGCGCCGAGCGGCGCCCCCTGCAAACTCAACGGAAGAGCATCCGTTCGTGATTTTACTCTCGACATCTGTGGGAAGGGATGAAAAGTTCCATTGTTGTGCGAATTGTTGAATGAAAATCGGCGTCGCATCGAGACGCGATGACCGCCATAGAGCGTCTACATTTGACAGTAATAAATAAATAAATGTCAGTAAATAAATAAACAAACAGTGGTCGAGAGAAGGGAAGATCTTCAGGTATGCCGAAGAGTCCGTTGAGTGCCCCAGGCGGGAGTAACGGGCGTAATAATTACGATTGGAATTCACGTGATCGTCGTCGTGGTTATAATGGATCGGGAGGAGGTTATAGTAACATTCAAAATGATAATTATGAATCGTGCACACCGAAGAAGAATGAACAGTCTCCCCGTATGAATGACGACGGCTTTATACCTCTGGGATACAGTAGCCCTGTTAATCACCATCAGAGGCACAGTGGAAATTGGAGAGGATCGGGAAATGGACATAGACGTCGTGGGAGTCCTATGGGGGCTGGTTACAATAACTATGGAAATAATTCCTATCACGATACTCCGAATTCTAGATTCAACAATTCCAATTCTCCAAAACACTTTCATAAACAACATTACGGACAGCGCAGGGTGAATAGAGTTTGTTGATCGGTATAATATCTAAGGACTTTGATTGCCAATACCTATAACTTTGTTTTTTATTTTCAGCCCCATCAAAAGGATGCGCACAGACATGTGGATATATCGAATTATGTGAACGCTGCCGCATTTTTAGAGGATCCATGGGTAGGGTTGATAAAAAAGCTAGAGGGTTCTCAGACTCCACAATTTGTGCAACCCACGGAGGCTGCGAACAGCGAGGAACCGTCACAACCTTTGTCGCAGCTTGAGATCGCTAAGAGTGTTGAAATTTCGAATTCGAATGCAAGTGGAAGTTCATGTGGAAGTATTCTCATAGGAGATCTTACCGTTAAATCGAACAGTCCAACTAACCTGGAGTCCGATAGCCCGGATAATTTACAGACACCTGTAATCGAGGCATCACAATCGGCGACAAGTTAGTGAAGCTAGAGGTTTTTCTTGGCCTCGTCAAAATGTACATACGTAATTAATGTTGTAAATATTTTCGAGGAACCGAGGAACTCTTCAGGGTTTTTTTATACTTTTTGAAAGGGCTTCTTTTCATTAGTATATGTTTACTACTGACCACAGAAAATTAATACTCGCGGCTATACTTTCACCCCCTTGGAAACATCTATTGTTATACCATATCAAATATCTTGTATACTACCATCGGTATGGATCGCGAAAATATTTTCACCCAATATATTTCAAATTATCCATGGCTGTGAAAATAGCAAAAGATTATATCCGGACTAACTAACGCGCAATTTTTAAACTCTTCGTTATTCAAATATCAGTTACCGACTGCACATGGAAGTCATAAGTACGACGAAGTTATAAGCTTTTACTTGGATCCAATGAATCGTTTGAACTACTTTTAAGATGGGCATGCTTTAATTCAGCATTAGACCGCAATAACTCGATACGTCACATATAATTTCTGACTAGATATATATCTATTTTCATGTGACTCAAGTTGAGCCAAGTGCAATTTAAGTTAAAGCTGATAATTTACATACTATAATTACTCAGCCACCCAACCGAGTCTGTAATATTACTCGATATCTACGTAGAGGGTAATTCTACCATCTCCCATCAATTGTGTCGAATCACCGCACCCATAGTTGATGACATTTGTACAGAAGTTCATCCGTCTACACGTAATATAAATTTAAGTGGATCTCTATAGCATCAGATCTTAACGATTCTGATCTGCAATCACTGTACGGTCAATTATGAAACAAAACTTATAATTTGATTCTAGAATTTTTGTTAATCAATTTCTGTCTCGCCTGTTAATTGTAAATTAACAACTGAGTGGTACGAAAAATTCTGACGATTATTACCAAGCAGAAATGATGGCAGTAGATTAAAAATAACAGATAAATTAAATTATCACTTACAATTGGATGTTTTAATATTTTAATGAGTGCGTAAGTACATGCAATTTCTCTATTAAATAATCATATATATTCGAATATTTTTTCAAATATTTAGAATACATTCAACATGACGCAGTTCGTGTATATAGTATATACATATATATTGGTTTTATATTCACTTTTATCATACAAAAGAAAATTTACAGTAATTATTTACTACGAATTATTGTTATTATTAATATCATGTACCATGGTGAATTCAGTTTTTACACAGCGTACCGATTGCCAATGATACATTGTTGTTATATCAATATCAATAATTATTATCTAAATTAATTATTTTCCAAAATATAGGTATACTCGCGTTCATTACTCTGGTTTAATTTCAGATTGAACGCAAGTATTAGCGATCTCACAGTAGTTTACACGTGAAAGACGACAGAGTTGTTTTTTTGTTTGCTCATAAATACACGTATTTTCCTTGCTTCGCCTAATTCGTCTTGGTGATAATTTTTTTTCTTTTTTTTTGGACCCGTTAATTCATATCCACTTTTGTAGAGAAACTCCACCGTTTACGATGAATCCAAATTTTCGTCAGACTTTTTCAAAAGCCAGTTGGAAATACGATAAATTGACGAGAAAAATGAGGATAAAGAAAATCGAAGAAAAAAGAAAAAGAATGAATTTATAATAAATTATATAAAAACAAATACGATGAGTACAAATATTGTAATAACGATAAAATGTTTACGGAGGTAGTCTGAAAGACGATGGTTAATTATAGATACGTGTTTAAGCATCATGTAACAAATAAATAACGATTTTACACTAACTTTGTTATTTAAATCTTGAAAAACAATGTTCATCCAAACCTGTACATGTACTTATTTACCAATTGAACTGATCGTGACCGCGGTGATCAGATAGATTACCAGATAATCATCGTACGTATATCATGCGACTCGGTGTCGGAAACAAATTTTCATCGATATCGAACACATGTCTATTTCAACATGGTCCATCGATTCGATCGCTGAGTTCGTAGGTTCGTATACGATGATGAAACAAATTATGATAACGAACAAAAAAAGCAGTAACATTCTTGGCGATCATTCTTATCGCTCGTATCCTTCATTCGTTCAACCACCTAATGAATAAATGTTCGGATGATGAATTCGAGGGTCGATGCTTTTATTTCGATTTTTAGTTCAGTTGGATTCGTTTTTAACGTTATACAACCCGTACGCAACAACATTCTATAACGATCAGTTGATACGGAAATTCAATTATAAGGTATTTCGCGAAGGTACAAGATACAAGGTATATTTTTTCGTTTCTTTTTTTTTTTTTTTAATACAGCTAACTCAGTCCGTATGACGATTATGTATGCGTCAAGATCAATTGTATAAACGATAATGCGACGCGCGTAACCGCAAAGGAAGTTCAATGAAATTATTGTACAGAAAAAACCCTAGTTCGCAGATCTCTGACATCATTTATACGGTAATAATGACGATGATGTAAGCGATGATCCTTGACTGTTTTATTAAATTTCTATACATTATAATTTTCATTATTCATATATCAATTTTTATACGAAATAAACCGACAGATCTTATAAGCTATAGGTATATCTGCTCTACATATTAATATCGTTAAAAATTGACCACGTATTTTATATTATCATACAATAATTATTATCTATGTAGGTATATTATATTTCTTGGACCCGAATGATGACAATTATAGGTATATTTTTAACGATCTATACACGCGAATTTTACATGGCGATAGTGAAATAGTTTAATAAGAGATATGCGCGGCTTGATTAAATTCTATATCCGTGTCATCATCATTATTGTTAATAACTATCGTTATCGTACACCCCTTCCTCCTAATACCGCGTGTAAATATATATTTCTTCGTTATTACCGACATGCTCGGAAAATAAATGATGTATAGCGTGTAGTCGATATAGGTATAATATAATACAAATATAAATTCGGAGCAGAGTAGGATGAAACCTCAAATAGAGAAAATTTTCGTCTACGATTATAAGGCTATCGAATTAGGATGATTTTAGCAATAGATACAACGTACAAAGCTGTTCGTCCTACGCTATTCTATTGATTTTACTAAAGACCTTGCGACGACTACCCTTTACCTGACGCCGAATCATCGAGTAACTATGAAAATGTCGTCTAGCTCCAAAAGCTGGATGTTATGACGGTTCCGGCGAAGGCACGTCCCTATCAAACTAGAATAGCGCGAAAGTATTTCTGTTTTAGGTAAAAAATCGTTGATTTCGAATTTTCCCCACGGTTTTACACATTCTCGCCGCACATGTGTATCACCCCTTCAAAAAAGTATCCGAGCAGGGAATATTTTTCGCTTTGAAAAATACGGAGGATGAAAATCATAATCGAAATATGCGATAGTCGAGTGCTTCGCGGCCGGTAAAAAGTCATGATATTATACATGTTTACATAAAATATACATATAATAATACATTTACCGGTACGCGTCTACGACAGGTTCAAAGGGGGACTCCGCATCGAGCGGGTGAGGTTGAATAATTGATTGACTCTCGAAGGAATCGATGAAACTTGTTCAGCTGGCACAGCTGGGCCGCGGTCGACTCCATTCCTAACTCATTGATGTACATACAATGCCATTAGCTATAAATTGCATATAATATCACCGACAAATATACAATCACACATTATGTCAAGTTGTCAGAGTCAGACGTTCCGCGCATGGTTATATCGAGATCGTCAGGGTTCAATTCACCCTGCGCCCCCGTTTTCCTAGTCCTCCTCAAATAGTTATAATAAATTAACAATCGAGCGTGTGAAGACCAAACCTGACCTGCTGTACACGTGTAATATATGTAATATACATATAATAATACTTATATGTATTGTATATACAATATGTAGCATTTAGGTGTGTAGGTGTGTACTATACATAGATCAGGTGCTTAGGCACGCCGAGAGCGAGGTGTACGTCACTTAATAAAGTAGGGAATAATAATTGGTTGCTGACGAGGATATTATATGGTATATGATATTATATATATACATATGTACATACAATACACACATATTTATAGGTACTTCAAGGTGAAAGGCTTAAGATTTAGGGCAAGAGTTATTGATTCGAATTGAACTTTTTAAAGTACCTCCTCGTTTCAATCGTTATAAATTGAATGCGGTGATCGGACTACCGTCTTTTTAATTCATAAATTGGTATGTATACATGTACTTTTCAATATATCTGATCTATACAATACCTACTTCAGGCGTGTGGTATAATTTTGCAAAATATCTATTTTCAATGATCAAAGATTCTATGAGATGCTGAGGATTTAACTTTGAACTACTTGAACCTAAACCCTTCTTTGTTTCTTCTTTTCTTAGTTATTTTGTCTAATGATATATAAGTAAGACGATCTCATGACTAGAAAATTATGCAAGATATAACGATATGACGATTATAATATTATAATTCTTTGTTTAATATCCTTATCAACAAACTTTTGGTACCATTATTACCATATTCATATGTCTTATTAGAGATAACGACAGGACATTGACTTTCAGTTTATGATTATTATTAACTTTTCGCGTTTTTGCACGGATGTTATTAAAACTTTTGTATTCAGAATCAACTCCAGATACTTTCATAACTTTCAGTGACTCGATAATTATTTCATCTCCAATTAAAATGTTAATACCTAATTCAAATTTTCAATTCAAGTAGATATTTATGGAAATATCGGAAGATTCGGTGCAGTATAACCATGGTTATAAATGTATCGCACTACAAATTATAGCCGTAAATAATTTATACAGGTTCATGTTTTATTAATTAGTCGGTACACATGTAATATTGATACTCGTTGGATGGTGTACCTATTATAGGTGTATATGTATAATATATGTATATCTACATTGTATGTATAATATTTTTTCAATCAGAAATATGTCAATTTTTTTTTCCCAATCCTTCAATGTTATTTACACAATAATTTTCTGCCGCAGCGAGGTAAAATTGTCATTTTTATTTCACTCCTTGTAAAATTAATATACCCGTTACATATGGTACAGGTATACATGTATGATAATTATAAATGATTATTCCTATTTTTTATCGGTGTAAATAATTATTCGCCTCAATTATCAATTGATATTATAAGATTTTATTTATAAGGATCACGAATTTTAATCCGGCATATTTATATTCTTTGGTCTCATCGTTTAAAGCTATAAGGTTGTTACAATTTCCATAATATAGATTATGAATAAATGTGTGTCATATGGATCTTTGTAAATATAGGTAAACATTCAAATTTGTATGTTACACATGGTATGTATATTCGTATTTGTGAGGGTAATTTTATAGGAATTCATCGCCAAACTTCAAATGAAATCAATATCATTGCGTGTTTATATGTGGGAAAGCAATTTTTGGTTTCAAACGAAATCAACTTTTTTTTGTAGCAAAGAAAATAGTGAATTCAAATAATTAATTGTGAAAATTATTAAGTTTTTCTAGGCAGTGTACCTGACGATGAACAATTAACTGCGTGTATGTATGTACCTCAACCTGGAGGTGAAGTTTGTTTTCATTTCCTCCGTTGTTTTTGCATCGAAATAACTCCGCAAATCGTTGTAAACTATGTCAGTGATATTGTTGTTATAACGCATGTGCTACAAGCGGACATTTTGTCTTCTCGTCTTTTGTTTTTTCGTTTTACTTTTTCAATTATTTGATCCGATCAATGCATAAGATTGTACAGAGAAAAAAAATTACTCATCGAGGTTACCAGTGTTAACGTTTTCTGCTTCAAAAATTATATATACATAGGTATGTACATGCTGCATTGTTCAATCGATCCGTAAATTTCTTTTGCAAACCTCAACTTCATGCAGAACACACGTATAACATATATAATGGATATTGCTGATTACATCTTTGTTAAAAGTACAAATATAATTTTCTACAAATCTATATTTTGACGCCGATGATTATAAACGCGAATATTGTTGGAGCATACGTACGTACGTACGTAACGTTTTAAACATTTTGTATGTATACCAGCTGCTCCACTGTTCATATTTTTTTTGCGTTTTTCACGTTTCGCTTTTTTCTATTTTCGCACATTTGTCCATATGCGTATGACCGTGTGTATCTACTTATGTATATACATGTAGGTATACACATATAGTATCTATCTGCAATCGTGCATACGTTAACACGGGGCCATTAACGAATTAGTTACAGAACTTTGGGTGGTTGGAAACCGTCGGGCAGTCGCCGTAAATGTATAATTAGTTATACAAAGCACATCGCGCAAATTGAGGAACATCAGGTTTTATACAATACATTAAAAGCAATTTAGAGGGGGGTAAAAAAAAAAAAAAAATACCGTATACGCAGAAACAAAACGAGGTTGAAAAAAATGTGTTATCTCTCGTTATTACTCATTTTTATATATTTACATGCGTTATTTTTTTTTTAATTTTATTCATTCATTTATTCTTCAATTCTTATAACGATACAAAAAGTGGTGTCATGTGGTGTGATTCAGTTTACTTTTGATTTTTTATAATTCTATTATTATTTTAATTATATTTTCACTTGACAATCCACGGATCCATCAGGGAGGAAGAGGGAAAGATTTTTTTGTTAAAGGGGATTTTCTTGATATGGTTTTAAAAATATCATTATTATTACAATCATTTTTCAATTTTCATTAGTTTAGGGAGGGGTTTTGGTCCCGCTTAAACTCTGCAGGTGTTCAAATTTACGGAAATAGTTTTTTCATTACTTTTTTTTTTCTCAATCTTTGTTTGTTCTCTTTAGAATCTATTATATCCCGAGTAGACGGGATGTAATATACTTTTTATGAGAATTTAGGTATTCATAGCAATTATGAATTAGGAGAAAACTTCATGCAATTTATATCTCAATATAAATAAATTTTATACGCGTTATATAGTAACTCGATAAATTACTTCACTTGTTCTTTCTTATTGTTTACTTTATAATATTCATTGATCGATTAATTTATTCGTTAATTTTTCTTCAAATTCTTTATCAATTAACACACGAATATCACGAAGTGTTCGAAGATTAAAATTGTCTGGCGCGCGATCCGCACAATGGTAAAATGTCAGCTAATCGTAACCGCACCGCGACGATTATGGAGCCATTTGCAGAATTTGCCGATGAAATATATGGAGACGACGGCGATGACCGCGGAGTATAATCTGACGCGGCGTAGGTACGGCCGTCAAACGAGGAGTTCTTCGATGACCTCCTCGGCAAGCAAATTCTACAAGTACTCGTCAACGCGGTCCATTTCGTCGGGGGGGCTTGGCTCGGAAATACTCAAAATTGGCAGACCGAAATGCTGCGGCGTTTGGTCAAGGCTTGTCTCAGGCGTACGACGAGCGTAATCGCAACTCCTCGCGTGGTGATCGACGTGGTGCAAATGATGTCCTGGAGGATGATTGTGATGCCGGTGAGAACGGCCGAAATCCGGATCGCAGGAACGACGATAAAATCTACACACAGAAATGGACGTTCGATTTTTTTTGCTTTTCCAACAAAACTCTGCAGAGGGGATAACTGACGAATCATTTTCCACGAATGTTAATTGATCCGGCGAAAAATTATCATCAAATTTTGGATTAATTTGGACGAAGCAAAAAAAAAACATGTAAAAACAACGAACGTAAAGCAAAACAAATTTCGAAGCTTGTTGTATTCGCGTGAGCCTCCAGCGTGGGATTTTTTGAAATTGCTTGGAGCTTTTTTGTCCTTTGGGGTAACGGAACGTTTCTCTGGGGGCAGATATTATAATGAATTATAATTGCTGCTGTGATTAGTTCATTGCTATCGAATAATAATTAATGATAATTCAGGCTGTATCACCTTTCGTCCATTGAGGCTGGCTGCCGAACCGGACATCTAACATATTCGTGACTTCCGCCCACACGCCAACCGCCCCCAAAACGTCGAGCCACAAGAGACGTTGCGGTGGTTGCGGTTCCAGAATCCCTAAAATAATTACCGAGTCTGAATGATCGCCGAAGCGTTCAACTTTGTTCACATTATTTTTACTTTCACTCCCCCCCCCCCCCCCCCCCCCCCCCCGACCCCCAGTGATCGAGTGATTCCGTCCAACTGTTCAACCCTTTAATTATCCAAAACTGTAATTAAACTCCCGTCGATATATCCCTACCCGCATTCCTTCGGGGATCGTCGATTACAAATTGGACAAGTATTCGCGTTATATGTATAAGTGCGCCTAGCATGATGTTCGATCGTTTTTTTGTACAGGGTGAGTTATTTTAAAGAAAAACAAGCCTTAATTATGAAATATTTCAATGATAATGTATCAATTTTTATATACCGATCCATGCTAACTTGCCGAAAGCTGGTATATTTCTTTCTGCTAATATATTTCTTTTTTTTATCCTGTTTGTCTTGAAGTCGGTTACGTGGTTTTGGGTGAAAAGATAAACTGTGGGTATGTAAGGTTTTCATCTGAAACAGTCGATATGACATTGATATCTCCTCGGCACTTCCCACGATTGCACCCTCATTTTTTCCAGTTCAACTTCGTTGTTTCTAACGTGTTTCCTCAAATGCTCGATTCATACGGTTCGCGAGATATCAGATTTCAACACTTTATAAATTCACCCTTTACACACATCAAATGTTCACCGAAAGTTAGCCACCCTGACCCCCCCCCCCCCCCCGAGAGCTTTGAATTATTTAAAAACATCACGTCGCGGGTTGACGTTGAACTTCACTATAAAAAGAACCCGTCCGATAAATTATTCATGACTCTTTTCTACTTTGTTGTTTCTTTTTTTCTCCCAATCCTTTTTTCATGTAGTTAAAGGGTTCGGCAAAAGTGTATCCCCCCAAATTGGGTGAATTTAAATAAATCGACGAAATAAACTAAAGGAGAACGCCGTTTTTTTATCCCTCCTAATGAAACTTTTCAGCATTTTGACCTGCAAGCTGCAAGCTCGAACCTCTAGGCGAGCTTTCAGCGTTCTTTCAAATCGAAGGCATAGCGTCGATTCTTCTCGATCGAAGTGAAAAAAAAAAAAAAAAATATTTCCATGCAACCTGTTCGGTATATTTTCAAACCTGAAAGTTTGTTGGTGATAAGGAGATTCTTGTACGGCGATGTCGGATTCCCTGGGGACATTTTCCTGGTTAATCTGTGCGTAAAAGTTAACTTCATCGTCCCTGGTTCTTCGTTGATCCCTGGAGTCACGCTCGTGGTCTCTCGAATTCGCAGAGTTCTTTAGGAAAGTTTCACGGTCGTCGTGGCGGTCGTCTTCCGCAAGATCGTCGCCGATGTTGCGAAGTTCCCTTCGGTCATGTTGACCACTGCTTGAGGTCGCCAATGGCAAATTATCTGCACTGCGAACTTTGCGACAAAGCCTCGAAGTCGAACCGTGACGTCGTACGAATTCCTGGACGAAAATTGACGGAAAATTGAAGACGAACTAACAATAAGACCTTATACGTTAATCTTTTTTGAAAAAAAAAAAAACAAAACACTGTCACCGCGTTTCAAAGAGAGATAATTTTTGTAATTTTTGGTTTTTTCGGTTTTCCCCACACATCGCTCAACGGTATACCGTCAATACTATGAGTATATACCTATGGGTACAATTGAACGGAAATCGATCGATTCTGCGTACTCGATATAGCTGGGCACAGAAGTTCCAACCGGGTTCCATTTTGAGACTCAATTATTTACAGATCAGAGTCGGGGATCATTCATATTTATTAACTTAGCCCGGTAATTTCAGACGGCGTCGTCGTCGTCGTCGTCGTCGTCTTGTTGATGGTTGTGACTCGACTTCTCGTCTACGTACAAGGTACGGCGAACTGCAAAGTACGTTAAACTACCCTACAGTGCTTTCGAATCACCTTGGAATTTTTAACATTTTATTCAATCATTTTCTACCGAACGCTGTTACCGGTTGAAATCCTCTCAACCAAACGGTTAAATTTACAACTATATATTTATGAAAAAACCAAGGAAATAAAAATATATCAAATAGAGAAGAAACTATTGCCCTTTACTCCACATCTAGCTCTATCGCAAGTGAATAATTTCAAACTATTTTTTTCTATGGGTTTCCAAAAACCAAAGTAACAAAACAAAAATAATAAAAAACGACCAAATCTATTTCACCTGGGACAGAAATCCGGCGACGTCTATCGCGCTGTTAACCCGAGGTCTCGTAGGTCTGGGCCACCCCAAACCACCCCCGCTGTCCAGGGAATCGACGTGATGGTTCGACCAGTGCAGATGCTGTAGAAAGAGAGAATATGCTAAATTTTTATCACCGTCACAGAACGAACAAAAAATAATAAGTGAAAAGTAAAAACCAACATACGCGGCTCACGCGGTGCAAAAATAAAATCATATAATCCAAAGAAAACTCGATACATGTAGGTACAGTAGACGAAAATAAACCATTTCATGAGACGGAAAATTACCTCTCACGACTGCATCACAATCGATTCGATCGTATATTGATCTTTGAATTCATTTTTGTTTTCACAAATTTTGTTATTCATTTATTTTTTTTTTTAGCCATAATAGTTCATCTCCCTCGGGGCTTACGATGACCATCGACGCCAAAAATATAATGTATACCTCGTTGTAATATCTGTCCTTGCCCGAGGCGATTCGACATTTTTTTGGTTTTTTTTTTTTTTTTTTTTTTCTCTTACTTTTAATATTCATTATATTCGAAACGTTATTAATTTATCGATCGTTGATGCGTATCCATAGGTATACCGTAAATGAAAAAGAAAATTAAAGAACAGAACGTTGGAAAACGGGAAGAGAATAAAAAAAAAGATATAGAAAAAATCAAACAGACACCGTGCTGTATTGCGAAATACCGCAGCCCTCGGTAATATACACGATATGTTCATACATTAGAAATTCGTGATAACAACAGCTATTATGTGAAACTATTATACATACGTATGTGGAAAACACAAAAGTTGGATTTGCGCAGGTATAGATATACACGTCAATGTATGAAATTTAAATGTAATAATTTTCCTCAGCATATAGAGACGTTGGAGAATGGTCTATTAAACGGAAAAGTTGTATTTACTACGCTCCGTGTGTATACATGTAATATGTATAATAGCATCCGAGTTGATACACGTGGCTCACACATCGATCGGTGCGGGATACACGAATAACGCGAAATAGGCATGTCATCATATTGCGACAATTTGTAATTTGAATTTTTTCCCCAACGAAATTACGAGGAATAAAGAAAATACTGATATTTTCACGGTCTGTCTGTCTGTCTGTGTGTGTCCCGCGTAGTTAAACTAATCGTGATATGAAAACCTGCAAAAGAAAGAAGAAAAAAAAAAATGAATAACGAATCAATAATTGAATAAATATTCGAGCATCACGTGTGCGTACGAAAAAGCGTGATTATATGTACAGCTGCGCTCACTTTGAAAAATTTCGTGATCATTGCAATAAGTACATGAAAACTCTTCTTTTATTTTGCGTTCATATTTTTGCCGGTTTTATGTGCAACGTGATAGAAATTCAAACGTACATATTGTTGTAACATCAATCGATTGGCATAGTATACACATTTTGAACAACAGATAAATTATATGAAAAAAAAAAAAAAAAAAAAAAACATCACGGACGAAGAAATGAAGAATCAAGAGTGCTGTACATTTTAGCGGCTCAGTTTCCAAATTCTTACCCCTCTTCGATTTCACGGAAAAACAAAGGTATCATTGCGTGCACCAAGTTTATTCGCCGCTTCTTTCTTTTTTTGCGATTTCTTTAATCAAAGGATGTATACGAACGAAAGCAATAATAATCAGTGTTCGGTATTTCCGATAATACGTCTGGAATAAAACAAAATCCAATATATTTTCCGGGCGTCCTCGTAAGTATTTTTTAACTTTTACATCAGCGTCGGTTATTTCTGTCTTTCTTTTTTTTTTTCCTTCTCTCTCTTTCGTCAAAAAACATTCACTTGAATTAAAACCGCTCGAAACTTTTGAATTTTTTTTTTTTTTTATCGGACAAAATCGAAGCTGTGTACGTGGAAAAATCAGTACAAAATCGAACGGGGGTTGATAATCAGAATAACGTAATGATGAATAGACGAAATACGACAGCTGCATCGAATTGCTCCGGTGCTGTGCTCCCGCATGTGCAACCGACGTGAAAATTATTGATTAATTTGAAAAACTTTTACGCGTCTAGACGTAACGATCGGAGAAAATATACCGGTCCAAATATTTTTCACTTTTCTCTTCACGGGAAATTCAAACCGTGAATACATTAGACATCTTTTTTTTTTCATTTCCGAAAGATAATTAAGTTGAAAGATTAAAGTATAAGACGCGGAGCTGGAGGAATGAAGAATGGAACCGGGTGGGAGACGAGGGCAAATAACTCGAAAATTGTCGACATTGCGGAATGTATAATTATACAAAATTTTCTTTTTATTTTTTTTCCCTTTTTCTTTTCCGAAACGAGTGAATGTCGACGACGGACACACGATATCGCAGTGTTCGGGAACACCTAGTACACACAGGTATACATATGCCGCGTGCGTGTCGAAGATGCTGTCGATAGAGAAAAAGAGGAGATAGAATTTATGCTGCGAAAAACGCATTATTACGTATAACGCGTGACATGAGTGAGCGAATGTACAATAGATTCGGGGCGAATCGTATGCGATGAGGATAGTAAGAGCGATAACAACGACGATGAGGATGGCGACAGTAACAACAGTGGTAAAGGAGAGCACATGTCGAACGAAAGGTAAAAGTAGAAACAAAAAAAAATAAAGTGAGACACCGAATACAGCTGCATTTATAAATTGTGAAATACTCAATACTCCGTTTAAGAATACTGAATATACCGGTTGTCACGCGATGTCTGCCCTGTGGAGTAGAGCGAATTGACATCCGCAATCGCGGGGATCCCTCGCGCGTCTCGGATAATGGAAGCACTGCTCCAGGACGCAGCAGCCCCCGCCGCCGCACTGAATCGACACACACCACCCACAATTCATTTTAATCGTCACCTTTTCTTCCAGTTCCTTTTTTCTATTACTTCTTCTTTCATACATTCGAAAACATTCTCACGCTCTCTCGCTCTCTCTGTTTCTCTCCTTGACTTCGTTAGCATCGATGTACAGTCAACGTTGTACATATCATATGATCGATGTGGATGAATTTGAAAGAATCAAGTTCGATAATTGTTGCCTCTCGAGGCATACGAGATAATTGTTCATAATTCATCGACATACTCATATTAAAAACGTTTTACACAGTGCGCTGTTTTTCCTTTCTCCCATTTTGTTTTTTTTTCAGGGGCAAGGGGGAGAGGTGAATTTTATAGACGTGATCATTGATAAAGACGTGAAACGTAGGTATAATAATATCTGGACAATTCAGTGCTGTTCACTTATTTAAACTAAATATATATTTTGCAGTAAATCCACACATCACTACGATAACGAAAGCTATTGATATTCATGTATATAATGCAGAGTGGCTGATTTTAAAATTAAAGGAGTTCGATTATACTCGAAAACGATTTATGTATCGCCCTGTTGGAAAATGTTTCAGGCCAAAGCGAAATCGGGTTTCGAAAATGAACGTCAAATTCAGAAATCGGTTTACAACAAGATGGCGTCACTTTATTTGGCAACGCGGTTGATCGCCTTCTTTTTTTCAACTGAATGAAATCCGTTTCTTTGTTACAGATTTACATCACAGCTGGTTCCGATAAGCGAAACGAAAGATAAAAGTCTCAGTTGGTTCAAAGTTGCACAAGCTAACTTCAAGCTCGGTGACCTCAACTGGAACACGTTGAAACGGACATGGCTTGGCAATCGCCATTTTTTTCTTTGTTCGATGTGTACTGAAACCAGCTGTACGATTTTATCATTCGATAGAAAAGCCAAATCCAATTGGAAATAGAGACTGCGATTTTAATTTCTCCAAAATGGCGTCATCTGGTCTCGACCGATTCCACAACTCGTTGCCACAACTCGTTGCTATTCTCGTCTGAATAATTTCTTCTGTTTTTTCTGTTTTTGATTTTTATACGACGAATCGTTTTCTCGATTATCAGTCGAACCCTTCATTTAAAATAGGGAGACCCTGTACATTTATAGGTATACTGTTCGTATAAATGACACGTAATACAGAGCTGCTGTAAATATATATGTATAATATATTTATAGATCAAAATATATGCATACATATATATTCTAAATCACGGTGGATACGTTAATTTTGTATGATGTAATATAATGTAGGTATATGGTATATAGGCAAACACAAAGCGACAATATCGTATATATAACTGCATATACGTATAATATTTACCGACTGCATCTGTCAAATTCAAAACTCCTCTCATCCACGAAAACCCGGACGATCTCTCTAAAATGAAATTAAAGAAAATCGATTTAACTTTGAATCGAAATGTGATTTTTTTCTTTCTTTTTTTGTTTTTCATATAAAAACTGCTTCGCTAATCAATTGTCTTCTCTCTTCAATCAATGACAGTAATAACAATGATGACAATAGTGATAATAACTAAGATCACACACAATTTCTGATAATTATCGATTCGTTCGAACTTCAACAAATTTTTCATCCGCATATTCAATCGAATACCTGTACAGATGAATAAATAACATTATTTTCTCATGTATCTCATTATTTTCAATAAAAAATTTGTGCAGTGCAGCACATTCCTCCATTTATACAATAGATAAATGAACTGAAAAAATAACTAAATAAATATATATATTTATCATCTCCAGCAAACACACATTTTCATCTAACAAAAGCAAAGGCGGGAATGAGACTTTGTTTCGTTTGATAGACGTCGTTACAGAAATATTTATAATCTATAAAACATTTTTTATCTTCTTGTAATTTATATTCTCTGAATATTACAGATAACTCTGTATTACCTGTCATCCACTATGAACATACATACACGTATTGCTAGGGGATAAAATCAATTCCGATTACTTTTTTCGATTCGGTTTTTTCAAATTCACTTTTCCCATTATCGAAGAGCCAAAAAATTTGTTACTATATTCACATACGTTGTACGTAAATATGTAATCCACATTCTAATTCCAACATGTACGGCATTTTCTCTTTCACTCTCTCTACCTCTCTCTCTCTCTCTGCAGTATCATTGCTGGGGTGATGGTCAATTATGCGATTCTCGTTTGGGCATAGTTACATAATTTGGTGGACGTTTTTTTTTTTTTTTGTTTTCAATCAATTAAACTAAGGAACGCTGCAATTTTTGATTGAAAAAACGGAGGCGAAACAAATTGAAAAAAAAAAAGAGGAAAAAAAATGATAAGAAAAAAAAGAAAAGTTCACGACTGATACCTGGGAGCAGGCGTGCTGCGTCGAGTGTTGATTGCAACTAGTGGTAGCAGCGGCGCAAACTCCCGTTCCAGGTACTTTCAGCTGTTCCTTGTAATCGGGCTGGTAGGGAAGAAGCATACGAATTTTTCCCCAACGATTAAAAAACAGGGCGATCGCTCCCGCCCAGACAACCAACACCAGCACTACGATACCGACTTCAACGCCGCGAATCTGGAACAGGAATTTTCCGAGTTGTATAACTATGCGACATAATCAAGCCAACGGCTATGATATGCCGACAATTAAGCTCAGAATTTTCCAAGCTGTAACGCGAGCGTACGAAATTCCTAGATTTTTTACGTTTCTCCGGAGAATTTCTCTAGGGGTGAACAAGGTCGACCCGAAATCTCCTTTCCAGAAGCTCAGAACATTCGTCCGTAAAATCAACACGCTCGTGCGACGCGTCGCCAAATTTACTTCTTCCTTCGTGATTTTTTTCATTCTCTTTCCAAACTCATCAAGTACGCCGCGGAGTTTCACCCTTTCCGATACTCAGCTGTTACACACTGACCTGAATATAGGGCTGCGGTTGTTGGGCAGAAGGTGGAGGCGGAGGGGTCGGACCTCCGGTGACCGCACCTGCTGCGTCCTGCTGCGGGGATGTTCGCGGCGGTTCTGTGAAATAATCAGAAACAAAAAGCAGAATAAAGAGAAAGAGAAATGAGGAAAAAAGAGGCGAAAAGATTGCGGTCACCGAGAAGTTCGATTTTCACGGCAGAGCCGAAGACGCGTAGAACCTTTGGCAATAATTCATCCAGACATAATCTGATCGTCGAACGGATCGACGAACACATCGGAGGGACGGGAATCGAGTTAATTGGATATAATTCAGCTCACCTAAAGTTCGGAAGACGATCGGACGACTGCGCAATTTTTTTCCGGCCCTTACGGCCGTAACAACCAGCTGATATTGCGTGTCAGCTGTAAGACCACTCAGAGTTACCGCTTCGCTGTTCCCAGCAACAACCGCCACCACCCTGTAACTAACCACTTTGACATTATGATGCCATCTTTGCTGATTAATTTATAGGAAGTTCGAGCACTTGGTATACATGTACGTACGTACGTATACTACACGTCGTACGGTATGTAGTAACATATACGGCGTATGCAAACTTGCAATCTGCACTTTCGACTCAAGTGATTATTAACTTGTCGTCTAAACTCTACGTACTCTCGATCGTCTGGGGATAGATTCTTGCGGTTTGATCCCCGGCAGCATCGTAAGAAATTTTTTTTGTACATTTAAGTTCAATTGTTGATTGAATTTTGTCGAGCGAAAAAATGAAAAAAGAAATACAACATCAAATTTACGAACCGCGAGGACTCGAACGCTCCCTGAATAATTTTTTGGATCTGGTCGAAATCTTGATTTTGATAAAAAAAAGAAAAAATTAATTGATGGATTAAAAAAAAAAAAATTCAATTTTCTCATCGACATCGTGGAATCAGCAGGTAGCGGGGCTGAGCCATTCGCCAAATATATCCCGAGATTTTTTCAGCAAAAAAAGGAAAAAATAACGAATCTGACAATTTATTACGGACGTTACTTGAGCGGGAAGGATCAAACCGAATGATCGACCTGACGGATTGGAATAACGTCGTCAGAATCTATGCATGCCTAGGAAGTTCATTTTTTTATTCTTTTCTTACAATCTACAGGGCGTGAAAAGTATTCTATTAATGATGATGGAGATGAAGCACTCGTACTTCCTGGAACTCTATGATATTATATGACCGTGAGATCGATCAATTGCATATAAAGCGTATAAAGTGCATAACAAAAAAACAAACGAACAAATAAAACAGATTCAACTGTGATTATTTCATTACACTAATTTCAGAAAAAAAATTGTTCTTACGTAAGAACGATACACATGTAATATGTATCCGATCACCGAATTCTAATTTCTATCGCGATCTGCTGGTGAAAATTAATAACTCTTGGTGATAATCGAATACTCTCTACAAGGAAATAATCGTGTATCTAATCAAACCTACGTATACCTAATCGTGTGAAGTGAAGCATTGTTGGTCAGGCCGCACACCATAATACCACCTATAGAAGTATATTAAACGAATGGTGAGAAAATTCATGTTATGTACGCGAGTGTTACGTAAACTTTATTATAGGTAACAAGATATTTTTCCCTCGATATAAATAGAACGAATCAAGTTGAAGAGAAATTGATTTTCAGAGAAATTTTATAAAAATTTCCATCTCGCGAGCAGCTAATCACGTTACATCGACGTTGTTGAAATAAAGTGTCGTTTCACAATTAGAAAATAAATTAGCAAAAAATAAAAACAAACACGGCCGGTGATTGAATTTCGAAATACGAAAGAAGAAATGTACGTTTAAAACTGAACAAAAATTTACCATAATTTTGGGTTATAAATTTATAAGCTATAAGAACTATACTGCGAAGGAAATGGAGATTTTTTATTAATTGGTCTACCTAGCAAAAAGTAAATGGCGGGGTGAAGTCGAGGGAAGTAGAACGTAACAAGCGAGCCATCAACATTCACGCTGATTTGAAATAAAAAAAAAAGGCCATGAATTTTGATACGTCTTGATACCGTTGTGATATTTAATTCAAAAAAGCTCTATAAAAATAAAAACACATTATGCCTAATAAAACGTGCTTTTTTCTTGCTTTTTTTTTTCTCTTTCGTTTATTTTTTTTTTTTCTCTCATTTTGCAAGCGGACTAAAAAATGCATGGGGTTTTAGTGATGGATGACATTGTTTTTAATAATTTGTACCTGTCCAGGCTATCGGTGGGGCCCCATCGATGCAAGAAAAATCATGCGTCAGTTATTATTTTTGACTCATTTGATTATTCACTTGTTTATAATGTAAAAAAAAAAAAAAAGGGAAAAAGAATCGAGTAAAAACACATCTATCGTGACATTCACTCCATACGATCTCGTCGTGATACACCAGAGTCATATCGGAGAAACGTGTGAAATATTAGCGCGAGCGGTTAAAATCATTGTAAAGGTCGATGGGCGAAGTTACAGCGGCAAAAGTCGGTCAAAGGTGAGAAAGGAAAATATCAAAGTATCGAACAGCAGGTTCTACCCACTTCTGCAATCAGATTCGGAGACATCGAGGACCTATAAATTCCTGCGCGAACAGAATCCCGAAATATCGATCGCGAACCGAGAATACAACGCAAAAGTTTCTCCGCTGCCGTATATAACGTCTGGTAGCGGATAAAATTTCGTTGTTCGGAAGGAGAAATTAAAAAAGTAAAAGAGAAAAAAAAAAAAAACATAGAGCTCTTCGTCGCGCACATTCGGAGCACCTGAATGCGAGAAGTCCGGTGTCTGCGCGTAACCGTTCGCAAGTACCTACTCGGCTGCACGTCGTAAAATCGCGCCGGTGGTTGAGGAAAATAGAAAATTAATTTTTTACCTCAAGTAATAAAGTACCGGAATTTTCGATTAGGGGTTACAAAAATCACCGCTGTAAAAGTACTCGTGTTTTGTCTGAAATAAATTTCTCGAAGAGAGGAGCATGTGCGAGATTTGATTTTTCCAAGATGGCTTCTGGTATAATTTGACGGACGTTAGTTGAACGGTACTTCGAACGAAGGGTTACATTCGTCCGATTCATTAATCGTCGATCAATCGTCGCTAATTGATTCGAACAGTCTGTTGAGGTTTCGTTTTATTCTACTTTTTCCTTCCGCTAAAAACTTGAACCACTCTTTTTTGATCATCCAATTAAGAGGGGTCTAATTATAACGTGAGGCGTAAGTGGAACCAAAATACGTCACGTTTCACCGATCTAAAATGAAATGAAATTTTCGACTCCCGAAGTTCTTCGAGTACCGGCCTTCCTCTTTTATACAGTATAATAATATAATAACGATATAACGATCTTAGAATTCATTTTATCGCAGGACATTTTCACAAGGTCGTATAATTATGCCGCCTGCCACCACCACGAAATTATTACCAACGATAATTGTATGTTCAAGTTTTTTTTTTTTCTCTTTTTTCACAGATTCAAACCAAGACTAAAAAAAAAAAGAAAAGAAAAAGACAACGAAGAACGAAATATTCTCGCGATATTTACAGCCCCCTCCCGAGAAAAAAGAAAATTTTTTTATAGGTCGTCCAGAGGTGTTTGAAATTTTCATTTAATCCTCACAAATCTTGGTATTTGAGTTACGTTCCATTTTTATTTCACGCACAGAAAATCTGAGAAAGCGTGAGGCGGCGAAACTTTGGCCAGAATGATTAATGATTAGACAAACTTTCTACGAATTTGGGGACGATATCTAAAGAAACACAAAAAAAACTTTTAACTTGCACCTTGAACGACCCCCAAATATTTTTTGCCAACGATTGAAACTTTAATTGCGAGAAATTTTTTTTTTTTTTTTTTAATTCCCTACGTTTCTCGGGGGTTGAAAATTGAAACCAATACCTGTTATACTTGTGAAAAATTAGCACCCTAACGTCACGTAAAATAGAAAAACAGAATAAAATAAATAAATAATTTCGGATCTTGAATTTTTTTAGACGGATTGTTAGGGACGCACCTGGCATCGGTTGGTTTATAGGTAACGTCGTATTTTTCAATTTGATCAACTTGACTGGTGCTCCAGGAGACGCGGACTGAAGTTGGATTGACAAACATCACCGTTATATTCTCTGGAACTCCTGGTATCCCGGGCATCGAACCTTCGAACAAACAAGGATAAGCTGAACGCACACATATATCGATCAGCGACAGAAAATTCCATTTCGATTATCGCAAATGAATTTTCTCTCTGAGTTTCGATTATCTATTGGCTCCTACGTTCTGTATTAACTAATTATTCATCTACTTCATTTCTTCTCTCTCACATCGTTTTCATTCCTCATCCTCTGAGAACTCACCGACGAGGCTAGCTCCTTGCAAAATTAGTATGGTGGCCCAAAGGACCATGCCTCCAGGGTGGCGGGCCAGGACTGGACCGCGCCTCCTTGGAGCTCCACTTTATTTGGTACTTCCGGTCAGCCGAAGTACCCCACCTTCGACCCCTTTGACCTCCACCGTTTCACCCGGACATTCAACTCGTGCATCGATGGACCCAGCCGTATTCCATCCTCTCCTCCTATCGTTCACCCTCTCCCGTCAACTAACCGCAGCCCCGTACGATTCGTTAAAAAATAAACTAACAAAACGAAAAAAAAGTAACGAAAAATGAAAAATAACGAAGAGCCTACAGTATCTGCAACAAAAAAGACATTTCCAAAGTTTCAGATTCGCATTTAAATCGTATCGCATCATCTCATGTACCGAGATATATTTTTCCAGTAAACCGTGAGGATTATGAGTTTATCGGATGGGTGTACGTAGAGACGTAGCATTACGTTACATCGTACGGAAGGTGGTGGTGGTAAGGAAGGGCGGCGGGGAACGCGTTACGGCCTTCGGCCGAAGGCGAGTGGTGGTGTAACGCTACGTAACCGTGTAGGGGTTCCTAATGCGCGGGGGCAGCTCTTCTGTGTGTTGCTTCTGCTTTAGCGTCCAGTCGGTGACATATGTGTACGTACGTACGTACGGGGTGGAGGGTACGAGGTGCATGGCATGGCATGGCACGGCACAAGAACCAACCTCAACTCACGGACAATCGATACCAGAGTGTGTAATTTGCCAAGGAGAATGGTGACACCGGACCGAACGTTGCGCTAGGTGCCTACCTACGTGTATCGGGCGTACGTACTTCTATACGTACGTGGAAGAACGGGTATACATAATCTGACGTCCATACATCACCTACTTTCGTATCTATATTATGCCTACACGTACGTAGGTACGTACGTACGTAACGTATGTACATGCCATGTACACACGGGTGTATAAATCCATTATTGGCCTACACGCGCTGTTTACAGAGGATTGCGCCTTTGGCGATAGCGCCCGCTTCGCGTTGTTCCGTGCAAAGTACTCGAACTTTGGTGGTTCGTTCGTGGCGGCAGTGATCGAAAACGGCAACGAGTCGGGGCGATATCGCCTCGGTCAAGGTGTACTCGCCTAGGATCACCGACCAAACGAAACGGTTCGAAAATACGGGAAGAAGAATCGCCGCGACGTGTTTCAATTTCGCGGTTATTCGCGTTGTCCGGAGAGACAAAGGGGGGTCCGAGAACCCGAGAGAAACGCGATAGAGTTCTCTCTTTTTTCCGTCCTCGGTTCGGATGGCTCAATTTTTTCCTCCACCGAAAGGACGTTCGAGGTATTTATTATTCTAACAGAGCTGTCCGTTCTTGAAAGCTTTGTTTCCGGTTTGGATGGAGAGCGAAATTGATCGGCGGCACCTAGCTTCCAAGGGGTTGATGGTAAAAAGTCGATAAATAGATTTCTTCGCGATAAAATGGCCCGTCAATCCCACGCGGTGATACCTCCGGGTGATTTTAAAATTCAGAACCTTTTTCGAGGTATTTTCATGCACGCATCGACGTTGAAACGACAAAAACGAAAAAAAAGGGGAAGGGAAAAACCTCCGCGATCACAATTCACTTCCCTGTACAGTTGAGGAGTTCTCGAATTCTTCTCGATATTAACCAAACCCTTTTTCCACTCGACCGTTCATCCGTACTGTCTGTAAATAAAATATGCTTTCGCATCTCCGTACTTTCGGTGGTTTATTTTACGTCCACGTCGATGATAACAACGCAAAAGCCACATGTGTTGGGGCGTCTCCGGGAACTCCATGAGGTTTCCATGATAGGCGCCTGCGGCGAAGAAACAAACACCCTGAAATAATAAACTTCGCGGAGTAGCGGGGAATGATTTGTGATACCCGGACGGCTCGGGTCGGCCACAATCGTTAATAACTTAAATCCGCAAACGTTATTCTACACGACACGATGTTATGTGTTATTCGGTGTGCGTTTTTTTTAATTTTGCTTTTACACGACGGAGAGAGGATCCGCAGTTTTTGAATCCGATCCGGTTCGACGTTAATTGACACGATACTGCAACGTGACTTGCGGTGTTACGCGTACGTACGTACGTTCACGTACAGTTATACACGGGTATACGCGGGTAAGCAGGTAGATGTACAATTTTGCAACTTCGTGCAATGTTCAAAACGGACAGGTTGAATTAGAACGATTACTTCCGTTGCAACTCACGCGATCGTGTGTCATGCGGAGTAAGGTTGTTCATATTGTGATGAATATTACGTTCTACTCTGTGTCATTTCCATGCAATTACATTTAAACGAACTCTCGACGATGACGATGACGATGACGATGACGATGACGATGACGATGACTAACGTGACGTCGATCATCGTAGCGCGAGGGTTCGGATGTGGCCCAGGGTACCGCGGGACTCGTCGATATCGAACGATCGATAAGAATCCCTGCTGCAATCCGTGAATCATTATTTCTCTTTCTTCGGACGAGCTTTTAAAAATGATTACTTCTGAAGCACGCTCCTCGGCTTCAACGTTTCACGTTTCAAGTCGTACATCGTCAGAGAACAACCGCCGGCCTTTCAAACTCACTTATACTCTCCCATATATTTTTGAAATACAAAAGCTCTCGCTAAAGCTTCGAGTTTCTCGTCGGCGAAATGTACTCCGTATCTTCCCTTTTTCTTCGCATTAAACGACCCGCGAATGATACGAAACGCAAAATATTTCTCTACTCCTTCGCGATGCAGCCCAGTTGAAGATGAATAATAACACGAGAACCTACTTTTCCTCTTCGGTAGAAGAAAAAAAAAAACAAAAAAGGGTGAGAAGGAATTGAAATTTCGGACTCGTTTCCGAATTCCTTTGGCTAACGATGTTGTAATCTATTTCTTGGTACGCGAGGGCAGTATAACTTCCACCGATTGTTAACACGATATAGTCGTCGTCCGACCTCAATCCGGGCTTAAGTATCGAACGCGACCTCCGCCGTCGATGCTTCCTCTCGTGACATTGACGTCGCCGAGTTTTTTCAACCGAAGAAGGGAAGCTTCAACGACGACATGTAGATACACACCCCGTACGGTTACGGTGTAGCGTCTAAGCGTACGTAAGTGAAGTGCCTCTAAATTTATTACGCAATAAATCCAAGTTATGAAACCTTTAACCCCGTGCATTAGTTAAGAGAAAACTTCACCTCCGAAGCCAATTTAAACCGACTCCAAAGCTGATCCTAATCGCTGGCTTACGACGAAGCGAAGGAATTATAATCGCTTCGTCGCGACCTTAAAAATAGGGGAGAGGGAGCGAAATTTGTTTGTTTTTTTTTTTTTTTTTAAGAAAATCACAAATCCATATTATATACTTGTGTCGTACGATGTGCGAAGGTTCGGTTATCGTTGTTTCGTTTCCTTTGTGAAACTGAGGAGGGAATTTGAAAAAAAAAAAAAAAAAAAAGAATGAAGAAAAAAATCTGGGGTGGGACGTGTAGTACGATCGCCTCCGGCGAGCGTGTTATAAATTTTCTCTTTCCCTCGGGGAACTGGAAAAGTCAGTGTAGACGTAACGTATAAAGTCTTACGGGGATGTTGGAAACTGCGTTTCGGTGCATCATTCTCTCATGGGATGTACACAGAGGTTCTATATATAGATAGCTGTATCCCGGGAACGAACGTCCTAGCCTAGACCAGGTTGGTAGGGGTCGGCTGAATCGATTTGCATAATCCAATGGACGGATAAGCGTTTCTGTTTTCTAGTAGACATCGCTTGAATTTTCGATAGTTCTTTCACCGGACGCCGATCAGAGATAATAAAAGCTCGGATTTTAAACACGCTTCACATCTATTCTGCGACACACACGACCCGCCGATGTTTTAGAATTCCGAACGGAAGGCGTTCGTTTGTCACGGGAGAAAAAGAGCCTTCGTCCCGCGGGCGCCAGTGGTCCTTTACGCTTCAAAGTCGTATTTACTCGGGTGTCTAAACTGCGCGTCGAGGGAGCAAAAAGCTCCGGGCTGCCGGCTGCTGTTGCCTGCCGGCGGTTTCATCGCTAAATTACGTCTTCGCGTATCCCGTAGCGTCAACGATCCTGAGGTGAACGTCCCGTACTTTCTCGATCGTAAAATCGAATGACCCCATCTATAAAAAAAAACGTCCGATTCTCCGGAACCAACGCTGCCAAGGATTTCCATTCTAGCGTCTCCGGTTGGATTTTAATCCTCGTGCGAATTTTGGACTATTTTTTACAATATTTCTCTCATCGCGCGGGTTCTCAGGATCCCTGTGTCGAAAGGACGAGTCAATCGGGGCGGTCGAGGAGTTAAAAAAATTCGCGCGAACCAGTTTCGGTCGAGGATGTTACTTTCCTCGTAGAGTTGTCGCGCTCTGCAGTTGTTCATCGGTCGATTTTCAACAACTCGGCAGCCCCCTGGCTATGAAAATGAAGCATTGCATAACGAGTTGTCGTCGTATCCTAGGAGATAACACGTGTAAAACCACTTCGCATCCGGATATAGATGCGACAGTTATAATACTTGTATAATACACCACGTGCGAATCTCACCACCGCGAGCCGACAACCTGCAACCCGCACACGTTTTATCGTAAAGATTCTGCGCGTTATCACCTACATTCGATAAATAATTGCAATTGTCGGTTGCACATTGACAGAGTTAGAGAAAAAAAAAAAAAAGAAAAAAGAAAAAAAAAAAGAGTGAAAAAACCTTGGAACGATCGAACGCAAAGAATCGTTGGGTGGAAGAGGAATGGAACGGGGAAGAAAAACGTTTCGTTTCATTCGCCACCGCGTATCACATTTATCTATGGTAATACGGGGTACCCACTCGACGACTTGGAATTTTTATTGACGAGAAAATTGCTTATTCAAGTTCTTAAGTGGAATATAAATGTCCGAAATAAGTGGGTCTTCGATTATGGGAGAAAAAGATGTAGCTACACAACCGCCGGAGCATTACACAATACCACTGCAGGGGTGCAATTTTTTTTTTTTTTTCCTCTTTCTTTCTTTCTCCCTTTCCTGCGGATCTAAAATACTGTGTTATCTACTTTGGATGTATATTGGACAGGTATTAGATACATCGTCAATATGTTAATACAGAAAATGGACGTCGCTAAAGGGTTCGTACACATGAGTCTATATTTTACATCAATGACCGTGTATGTATGTACGTACACTAGTGCGATAGTTGTTGATTCTAGCACGCGATTCGTACGAGTCGATATGCCCGTAGAGCTCGCTTGAGCGACCATAATTCAGCCGTTCGAAAAGAGATTACAAAAAAGAAAGAAAAAAAAAAAAGAAGAGCGAAAAAAATTCATTAATACGTGATGCAAATGGCGCAGCTAATAACGCACGGAAAATACCCTATATCTACTACGTGCGTCGCTTCGACGAATATTAATCGTAGTCATGGACGAAAAAATACCGGGACAAAAAGAGGAAGAGGAAAGCCAAAAAAAGAAATGAGAAAAAAATAACGGAAGATAAGTTATAGAATGCCGATGTGAATCGATTCTGGAAGAATAGATTATTTAGAAAGCAATGATTTATCTTTTAATTGTTCGCCTGGACTGTGGAGGAAGCAATGAAATGATCGAGTACAAGGGTTCCGGGGATCTCCACGTATTGATCGTAGACTATACTAGGGAGGCACTGTTGAGGAGCTAGGCACCCCGCCGGAATTTCGGGGAGTGGTAATTCGGGAACCGGAAATTGAGCCAGTTTGTTTGAGGAGCGAAAGAGTGTTGGTGGCATACGAACGGGACAGAGAATCTGACTGATGATTCGCGATGTAGGTAGTTGTCGAAGATCGCTCGGCTTATAGATACATAAAGGTAACGGTGTATATATACAGGTACGCCGAAAGCTCCGGAAATGAGAATATAAACGATAAAGCGTTTACAACCCTCTTACGTTGAATTGAAATTGTGACAGGAAATTGAATTGCACATAATTCGTGATCGAAAGATGGTGAAATAAAAAGAGAAATCGGGACTCGAAGAATTCGACAAACGAACGAAGAATAATGACAAAAAATAAAGACATTTATCACACGGTAAAGAAGAGTGAAATTTCACGCGTGAAATTTTGAATAATTTTTCTTTCGAGAACGATAAATCTCTAAGTCCCTAAGTTTCTAGGTGCACTATAGTTATTATACCTATACAATTCGCAGGGGAATTGTTTCGATTCATTTTATATCTCCGCAGCCATTTTGAATGCGATAAACTTTCTCCATCCTCAGGGGTTTCTAATTGTCAGAACTGAACGGTCCTATTTATAGATATCAATTTCGTTTTTTTAATTCCTTCATTTTTGTTTCAAGATCCTGATGTGGACGACATCGAGATCGTTCCGCGTTTCGGTTATTTGAAAGACGAATAAAAATAAACAATTAACATTATTGCAACTCGAGTGCACGCGCATCGCGGGATCTCCTTGTACCATCGTCCGGTAAAGACACATGCACCAATGGGATGTTGTACAATAAAAAGTCGAAAAAAGTCAGAAGTAAAAAAAAAAAAAAAAAAAACCACGTCATATATTACGATATAATAGCACACTCGTGGGAAATCAATGACCCGATATTCGATCCACAGGAAGCCGAAAAAAGACCGGACAACTTCGGCTGGTATAATATCTGAATATAATATACGACTTCCGAATATCGCGAGAAAAGGATCAACTGAACGCAAAACAAAAACCTAAAAGAAAATTAACTATTTACGATCCGGCAAAGGATTTTGCTCAGCAAAATTTTACCGTACAGTATTAAGCTTTCGGCTTTTGCAGCTTGCTTTGCCGCGAAGTTTATAGCGCACGTCATGGTTAATCTTTTGGCTTAATTATAAGCACGTTAAATTAATATCGAAAGTTTACTCTGAGATTGAGGAGCATGTTTGGGACGAAGATTAAGTGTTGTTCGTTTTAACCCTTGCGCTTCTGAGGCAATTCTCGTTTTCTAGCAATAATATATAGGGTGAACTATAGGACGATTCAATTGTGCTTTCGAAATTATTTCGACTGCAGATGTACCGCGAATTAATTATCCATTTTATTCCAAACGTACGTACGTACGTGAAACCAAACGCGAACCGTACAGCGTATTCGAATCGGAGAAACGTGAGTTGTTTTTTCATTTATTTCTACAAATTCGATAACTAGAGGAAATTGAAAATTAATCAGTCGCAAAGCTAGGCAGAATTTGCTCAATTCATACACGTATTATACAGCCGGTGGGTGTAATTAGTACCTGGCACAAGTTCGGCAATTAACACTCGAGGAAACTTCGACCAATTAACCAACTTCTATAGAGTATTCCGAGGATATTATTACAATTCAACAATCAAATCATCCTCCATAAATTCCACCTTACAACAAGTCTGAAGGACCAATGTAACATCACAGACAGCGTAAACTTAATTCTAAAACTCTAGTTGAAACACTGTAATGAACAATTTCATCAATTGTTATCAAAAACGCTTTATTCGGAAGAAAAAAATAAACAAACGAACGAATGGAGAGAGAAGATAATGTGCGGAAAGAACGATGGTTAGTTTGTTTCGGGGGATTTAAAGGGATGAGAAAAAAATAAAAAACGGAAAAAAAAGCACACGATCCGGTGGAAAAATTGTAAAACTGATAGCGGGGTAACTGCGAACGATTAGGAGTGTGAAAACTGGGATGGAAAAAGTTCTTTTGGAGGGGTTTATTATAGTTGTATGTATCGGAAAGGAGTCCGAGCCGATGGGTATTACCGTAAAGTTTACCTCGGAGCTTTTGCTGCAAACGCTGCTAGTAGGTACTTTCGTTGTGGGTTCCGTTAGCCAACAAAAGACTGCAATACTGTGTCTTTGTTTATTCAGCGAACTACAATAACCGCACGACCCTCGTCGAACAAACTGGTAATTTCAATATTACACACATGTAACTTACACACATCCCCATGGCGCGCTCGCAATATTCAACAATGGAAAACCTGCAGGGCTGCGTACACCATAAAATTATTATAACTAAACAAAAGATCGTGTGCGATTTGCAAGTATGGGAGTTTACCGTTAAATTTTCATAAATTTCGCCTCGGTGAAAAAGGAGAACAAAAAAAATTATACCGCGCACGCGGTTATATGCATTTAATTAAGCTGAATAGCTCTGTGCAGGGAGTATGAAAATTTCCTCTTTTTTTTTTTTTTCTCAATACATATTCTCTTTTCATCTCTGTTACGTCGAACACGAAATTTTATGTTTGTCGGTATTAAAAAAGAATTCTATTTCGCTTAAAATTGGACGTGTTCTTTGTTCGAAGTGCAGACATCTACGTGGAATGTTTCCCTTCACTTTAATTTTTCCCCTCCATTTTATTCGTTCTTTATTTAATTTTTCTTCATTTTTTTTTTGTTGCGAAATTGGTGTTTGGCCGCGACGCTGTAGTGGCGCGTTTATTTCCTCCTTTCAGAATCCCGCGGGGTTGGAAACGGCGGTACGGGGTGGGTCTCCTGGGTTGGCAAAGTTATATTTGCGATTTCAAATTTAAAAAAACCGACGACCTTCTTCCTCCTTTCCCGGGGCTCCGATCCCTCAAAAGGTGGCGAGGACCTTCTGCCTCCGAATATATTAAAAGTTGATGTAGCGCGTCCGCAGGCGAGCGAGTATTGTGAAGGAAAATAAACGAATAATATTAATTATAGAAACGAAAAAAAAAATTTTACGGAAAAGTTAGCGATACCAATTAAAAACTAATGCTGGATTATCTTCCCGAGGAACTACGGAATCGTCGGGGAACATATTCATGAGCTGTACACGCACAGAAGTGAATCAAGGGAAGTGAGTTGAACAATTTTTTTTTCCTCACCCGAGTTCGGTCCTTTTTTTTTTTTTTTTAATAAATTCTTGAGAGAGGTTGCACTACGAATTTGAATATTTCTTACTTTACTTTTTTCGCTACCCCTGCGTTCGGTAGGTACATACAACTTGAATATTTAGGAGAAACTTGAGAGTACCTATAACTTTGTAAATTTGAATTTCATCTCCGGGTCGAGAATCTTCCCGGCAACCGGAAACGTTTGCTTATCCCGATAGTTACGTTCATATTTGAATTTTCCATGCGCATCGGCATTCGGTGAATTTTGCTTATTCGCTTTTACTCTTTCGTAATTTTTTCTTTTTCTTTTTTTTTCTGTTTTTTGTTTTTCTATCTTTTTTTGGTTTTGCGCAGCTACCGAGTTGAGACCTCGCGGGGAATATAACTTTATCATATCCCGGCGCCTCCGCAGGTACACGAGATGAACAGAAAGAATATAATGAAATTGCAGAATGAAAAAACAACCCCTTGAAATAAAAATATATCGCGCCCCATGCGAGCTCACCTCTAGTCTCCTCCCCTTCCCGCTCCCGTAACCGTGGAAGTGTTTTTTCTCTCGTTGATTTTTTCTTTTTGATTTTTTTTTTTTTTTTTTTTTTTTTTTTTAATACGATTCCTATTCCGCTACGAATCCCCGAGGATTTTTAGCTTGTATGGTAAGATCCTCAGACGTGATATACGGCGAGTATTATCAAAAATGATAAACGAAGAAACAATTATTTTATGAAACGCGTGAGTGTTTTTTTTTCCAGCTATTTCAGACGTAACCTTTGTACGTAGAAAATATACTATCCCCGATCCAATAATTTATTACATCGCGACAGGTAGGTATGTGAGTCGAATCGAATTTGGGGTCGGGTAAAACTTGTTACTCGGACTTTATATTTGATCAACGTGAGTTTTTGACGCGTTTTATCGCGGCCAACAAATTTCGCGGACGAGTCCCCGCAGCTACATGTATATGTATACGTACACTTGTACATAAGCATACCTATATGTATTACATCTGTACAACATACACATGTCTATATGCATGTTACCTGACGCAAGCTTCTATCTTGGTTAAAACGAAGTTAAGGGCATAGGTATATATCCATAGACATGCAGTAGGATCGAGGGAGATGAAGATAAAAGCAAGAAAAAAAAGGGCGGAAAATAGAAGCAAACGAAAGCAAAAAAGTCGCGAAGAAAGATAATGAAGGAGAAGGGAAGTGGAAAAAATGAAATTGAAAAGCTCGTTCATCATTATCTGCGGTGGAATTTTTCAATCGAAGAGTTTTCTGAAATTTTATAACTACGGCGACTCGCGGATTTTCTTATTACCGTGGAATCGCATTTGAAAGTAATGCGAATCTATCGCTTTGTACAATAGTGACGTACAATTTTCTTTGCCAGCGGAGCGAAAGCGGGATTTTCGCTCCGCTTTCGGAAGGAAAAATGAATCGTTGCTCGCGTACGCTACAACATAGGACAGAAGTGCGTTTTTCATCGTCTGGCAGACGAATAATTGGGGATAAAATCATCTCGAAATGAAAAAAACTACAACAGCCACGCACATTAAAATGTAATTCTTAGTTCCGACCTAATTTTCATGACGAATTCGGTGCATTAAAGCGATTTAGCTGCAGCCAGTTAATTCTACTCTTTCGCTGTCGGTCTAATCCGCGCGAGTCGCGCAGCGGAATCTCAAGTCTCAAGCGAGTTCTCAAGCCTCTTAGCGTTGATTAATTTTACACTGTCGTATTATATACGGGGAACCCGACTGACGCGTGCTTCATAATGATAACCATAATTCACACACACGCACACACGCGCGCGACAAAATTAGGAAACGAAATAAAATAATCTTGCATCCGACAACGTCGTGTGTTTTTTCATTTTTTTTTATTTTCCATTGTTCTTTCTAAACCTAAAAATCGGATCGAAGAACGTAGCCAGCGTCAATTCGATTAGAGGCTAATTTATCGACAGTGATTCGATTCGACCTTGATTAAATGAAGCCATCGAAACGACGTACCCGACGTTCGTTATGACGAATAAAATGCCGCATAGAACCGTGAAATTGTCGTCGACGAAATAGCCGATCCGAATGTTTACCCGCGATAATTAAAATTTCAGAGCTTAAATTTGGAACGAACGACTCTCATTACAGTCGTCGGTCGCACCTATACATATATATATACACGTGGACGTAAATTACAGACGTGCGGACGACAAAAGAAAATTTTAATTCCAACGACGATGCATAAATAAATCGCACGATTCGACGCGACAAAGTAAATCCGAATATGTATATATACACTTTGGTAAAATATGCAATTCGGTTTCAGAACAATGCGGGTATAACGACGATAATCGGATTGTCGTCAATTTGCGTATTCGGTTATAATCGTGCAGAAATCAATCAATGCAGTTTTATACGAACGCTATCTAAATTGTGACGCGATGACGTTCGAGTGTATCTCTAGCCCGTCCAACGATTCCATTGGCTCAATTTTATACGATCGTTGGAATATTAATTTCACACTACGCCTGTACGGACGTAGGCGTTAAATTGATAAAAAAAATTTACAAAATTTGATCCGAATTCCGCGCACCAACAGCACTGCATCAGAACCGAATGCCTTTTTTCTATATTCACCTTTCCTTTACTTTCGCGATGGCCACAAGTGCTAATTACAAGCAATCGTTAATAATGTATATCGAGCGAAACTATTTTTAACCCTTTCACGCGATTCGCGATATACGTCGTGTGTCGTACGTACATACGTAGGCACAGGTGTGTCGTACATGTGTGTGTGTTTCGGGTACCTAATGGCTTAGGTTACAATTCGGGCAAAAATGTACGCGCTATATCGTATCGTATGTATGCGTGAATATTAATATTCTTCAAAATTTAACGAATGACGTAAAGCTTGGCGGATGTTAGTTTGACTCGTGGTCGATGTTCGCTATCGATTTTCCCGATTATTATATATGGCTAAAAACCGGGTTCCGTCAAGGCACCACCACCACCAGCTGTGTTACATGTGTATAATGTAAATACCTATACACTTACTTACATACTTACGTACTACGTTCGCGAATTCCGCCGTTTGATATTTTTCTCATTTTAGCCGCGTTTCATGCGACATGCGACAAAATCCGAAAGTATGTAACACAAAGCGCCAGATTGGACGTACGTATACATTGTATGTATACGCGAACGTAAACACGCCAACTGGAAAACAATTTTCGCCCCCACCGCCCTTCAGATCTGATAACGTCGAATATAACGTGACTTAATTCTTCATTTTTCTATTCGTAATCTTATTCCATGTACCCCCTTGCCCACCCCTGTATTCCTATGTGCAGCTTTATATCATACACATTCAACCCGGTATCGCGATCTATACTGTAACACGTTATGTCGTACAAGGAAAGACTGCTCACTAATTGCTACCTACATAATTTTACCCTTTATTTATATCGTGTACTATACGTATACATGTATATGTACGCGACTATACAGACCTACCGATCGTGAATTACTGCGGCCTAACGTATATTTTACTTCCGCTGCAGACGTTTCGCAATTTTCAAACTCTACAGACTTCTACAATTAAACGAAGAAAGAGAAAAAGGAAAAAAAAAAAAAAAAACAAAGAAAAACGGATGTATAAAATGTATATATAGAAGCAAACCCTCGGAGTGGGTCGAAATTCTATGTTCTCTCCCTGCTCGGAATTTCGTATTTTATTTCATACTGGATTTAATTAATTTCGGAATAATTTCACGTCTATACCAATTTGTACGTCTCAATTGTTTTTTTTTTTTTTTTTTTTTTTGAAACAAAGTTTCGTTGATAATTCCGTTCTCCTTTTTTTCGCTGTTTTCTTTACGTTTTTTTTTTCTTTTCATCATCTTCTTTTACAGCATAAGGTGTTCGAGGGGGGGGTGAATTTTAGCTTTCCGCCGAAGAATCGCGTTTTATCTCCTCGCGTGTATACTCGTACGGGTTCGGTGTCTCGAGTATTGGGGTAGGTATAAGGGGTTGCGGGTCGCACGGAATCCCAACGGATGGTATAGGGGATGAAGAAATAGAGTACATACATATGTATGTAGAAAGGTACATAGAGTGTGCACACATATGTAATCAAGTTTCTCAGGCTTATCTTCTTCGTCAGATTATGATACACGAATATGTGGAACTCCACGCCCTACGCAGCTGCGGTGATTCGAGTAGAGGTACAAAAATTGTATGGCTCGAGATCAGCGAAAGAGAAGGAAGAGAAAAAAATAAAATAAAATAAATAAAATTGCAGGCGACGTCTCATTGAGGCCTTCAAATATTCAGGCTTCAACGTTTTATTTTTGGATGCCCGGAATTGGAGGTATTTGCTTATTTCTTTTTTCCCCCGAAGGAAAATTCAACCCTTTTCAAAGTTAGCGAAAAGAAAGTCTGCGACCATATTAATTCGTTTTGAAAGCGTTTTTTTGTTTTTTTTTTTTATTCTCACGCAGGTATCCGTGGTATGAAATCTCGTTGAGAACAAAAATTTGAAACACATCAAAAACACACTTTTCCGAATCCGTCCAATTTAATTAAACAAATATAAGGTTAATTTAATTTCAAAAAAACTTTGTTTTTTTTTTTTTTTTTGCGAAACAATTTCCAGGGATTACGATTACAGCTTGCGTGATGATGAAAGAGCAGGTTGTTGAGAAAAAAAAGGAGAGAAACAGAAGAGAAAAGAATGAAAAAATAACTTGTTTTGAGTTGTCGACGATGTCAGAGAGGTGTGTTGTTCACCTATGTGTATACACACACGCACACGGTGGACGCGAACGAAGGGGGAAGGGAGGGCATCTCTGGAGGCCAATTAGTTGTATTGATTCAGCGCTGACCCACCGGCTATACTGACCCAATCCCTTCCTCCCTCCTAATACAATCGCCAACCCTTGCAAGAGTTTTTCCCCTCCCCCAGTTTTCCTTCTCTTTTTTTTTTTCAGTCAACTTTTTCTCTTCCTCTGCACTCCCAGCTCCCTGTATGATGTTAGGCAGGTTACACGACGTCACGTACGAAACTTTTCCCCAAGTTAGTCGACAAAACGAAAGCGAAATTCTACGAGGATCACGATCGAAGATAGGCACCTAATTTTACACGTGCATTAACTTTTTTTTACAAGCAGATAAGCATTAGTTTAAACATTTGTACGTCACGTCGTTCTGTCGATTCTTACGATTAGTTTTATCCATTTTCTGGGGTGTTGACGAACGGTTGTGTGCGGAATTACGTATCGTACTTGAGGTATACATAGGTTCGGTGAGGTTTTGAGAAAAGAGGGTTGAAAGTTCTTCGTGTATAACCTCGTTTATTCATCCCGCGTCGATACACGCAAAACTAACTAACTGACTAACTAACCAACCCTTTTGTTTTATTACGGTTTATTCCGGGGATCGGTTTTTCTCTATACACGTACAGCTATCCCACATTCACCTATATTTACCCCAGGAAGAAACGTCGGCGTGTTTAAGCAACGATATATTCGTACGTTAAATAAATAAATGAACCGGAATGCGTACACAAGAAACCGGTATGGCGTAACGATGTATCTATCTACGTCGGTATGTATGTGCCCTACACAAAAAAAAAAAATATAGGGCATGACGTTGGGAAGCGAAGAGATTTCGATTATTCGATTATCCGATTCCAGGTACAGATATAGCTGCCAATTTGATTTCCGATTTCCATTCCAACTTCGATTTATATTACCATTGCTGTCTACGTACCGCGTACCCTCTCTATAAATATAATATGTATGATGCCTTTTTTTTTTACGATACGCAAGAAGGGAAAGGAAAAATCAAATAATATTATGTATAAAAACTTTTCGGATGTGGTCATATTATACCTGAATCGATTCAGATCATTACAAATATTGCACATACAAGAGGACAGATATATTATATACCTACACTACCGAAAGGTGAAAGTGAAACGGACATTTTCGTTTCATTTTTCATTGGATCTGGTTCTCACCGTGGGTGTTTCAAAAAATAAAATTGAAAGAAGGAAATAAGACGTGATCAAAATTAAAAAAAAAAAAAAAATAAGAGAAACTGATACCCTCGAGAGTTTTGATAAAATTTATCACTTTGAAAAATTCTCGGTAATTTCAAAACCAAAATCAATCAATCAATCAGACGAATGACGCGAATCAGAATGTACAAACAATTTAAATTCAAATGATAAATAAATGCCCCGTTTCCCGGTTCTGGGTAATTCAGGTTGACCTAAAAAACCGTGCAGCAGATTGTACGAAGGATATTTCAAATATGAATATAATCGCAGTATCGAGTGATTTATTCGGCATCGAGTGGATGTTACGTACAAATCTTCAAAAAGTCCTTTGACATACGCCTCCGAAATTTCCACATGGGTGACGCCAATTTTTTTCTCGCAGAAGAGCTTCTCTTTTTTGCCCCTATTTTTTTCAAATATCTTTACTTTTTCGCGAGTCGACTTACGGAGAGAAAATAAAATTCGATATAAATTTGACGTTATACATAATACACCGACGATAATCCGAAAAGCGATCATTCTTAGCCCATAATTCTTTTCTGGTATAAAATAAATTTTCGCGGACTTTCTACAAACGGATGTATTTTTTGCGCACGGATTTTCCGTCTGATGGGTAAGAAAATCTCAGTAAAATCCATTAAAAAAAACGTCCTTTTTAAATACATGTCATTACACGCACGTGCAGATTATCGAATCCCTTGATTAAAAAAAATAACATTATAGAGTGGATGAGAGAAGAAAAAAATAAAGAAAATAATGCAAAATGTGCATTATCCGTTTCGCTATGAAAAGCGAAGCAACGGGGCGTCAAAAATTAACCGACTCTCCCGGTGCAGCGAGGGTAAATATTTTAAATAGATACGCGTAAAATTTCCCTGAAAATATCTTGCAACGAGGTTAAAAATGCTAAAACTCGTTGATAGACGGATGAGCCGTACGACCCGTCAAAAGTCGCGATAATTTGCACGATTTTATCTGGACCGGAGCCAATCCGTTCCGTGCAGATCTGCATCAGCGTCGTCGCGGAAAAATTCGTTCGTCAAAATTTTTCGACGGGCTCTTCTGTTTTTTTTTTTTTTTTGCCTCTCCAAACTGACTTCCGATTTGTCAGATGTGAAAAAGCTCCGTATTCGTGTAGATGGAAAAAAAAACTCTCACCGTTATATTCGTTAGGTGCGGCTCTTGTGACGTTCAGCTTTTATTCCCAAGAGTTTCATCAACCAGATGGTTCAGCTACATGACGCCGCAAAAGCTCGTTACTCCAAATTGTATTCTCGTACACATCACGCTTACAACGTACGTAGGTGTAGGTAGTAGTAGTAGGTGTACCTATGTAAACGGTATATTTTCATCATTTATTTACTTATTTATTCATTTTATAGCTCTATGGTCAATCCTAACGTGCGCCCGCGCGGTAAAAATATCATAAATGTTGAATGATAGCGCTGAAAATCGTGCGGGGGAAAATAAAATTATTGTCTCTTTTTCTTTCTTCTATGCGATATACATACGTATGTGCAGCGCGGACGGAATTTATGATTCACCTATGCACATACAATTTACGTACACAACTATTTGCTGATCACGTATGCTAACGGCCAAGTGTATCGTGTACTGTATACGGTAAACATGTATATAATATACTGTATACGTACTACGTGCGAACTCGGATAAGAAAAAACGAAAAAAAAAAAAATGCAAAACGAAATTACAATGATTAAAGGGAAAAAGTAATGTGGCTTCGTAAATCCAGATGATATTATATCTGAATAGAAAAATTTATCACGGAGAGACTTTTTACGATAAGTTTTAATATCACGCGATATGCGAATATATCGGGCTTTCTCACCGCGGACCTGATAATTTTCATAAATTAGAATAATTGCGATAAAGTTGGTGTAATTTTTTCAGAGACCGGAATAGATTTTCATTCTCTTTCCCCACTTTGTTCGTTCGGATGTTGAACGATCCTATTTGAAAACCTTGTCCAGAATCCGAAAGGGAATTCTTCGTTATTTTCCCTCTCGAAACACCTGTTCATATACACACAGGTATGCGCGGTATGTACGTACGTAAGCGTACAGACATGAATTCGTATTGTTCTCTGATTTTTCTTTTTTTTTTGCTTTCCCTTTTTCCCGAAACCAATGTACAACAAAGCCCCGAAAAAAAGAGGGTGAAAAATCGTTAGAGGGATATAATTTCGTCGGATTTAAAAAGCGTCCTAATAAAATTTCGTCTGACCATCGCCTGACCGAATCTACTCGTACACCGCAGTGTTTTTCTTTCATTTTCTTTTTCTTTCTTTCTTTTTTTTTTTTTTTATTTTTTTTTATTGCTCTCTTTTCTACCCGTACAATTACATAAAGATTTACAACCATCGTTGCAAATTATAGAGCTTTCACTGCCTGTAAAAATCGACAAAGCGACGATAGAATGGAATTGTTTCGTCTCTATTTTCTATTTTCTATTTCTGTTTTGTATAGTACGACGTGACATGCAATACCTCCCGTCCGAGTCGGAGCCGTGAGAGGAGAGGGGAAATCTTTATTCTAGTCTAGCAGAGATTGGTTTTGCACCTCTTGTAGACGAGGAAGAAAATAACCAGATGAACGTACGTACATCACACTGTCATCAAAAGTCACTCTCTTGTTCGGCCGAACGATCCGGAGAATCTTTGAGCCCGCACAAGTGCGGGAAAAATCTATTTTAGACTCGCGACAGCATCGCGCGTGAGTAGGATGCACAGTGTACAGCGAAAGCTCTAGATACCGAACGCTGATGTGAATTATTTATACAGAAATACCGTCGCCTTAAAAAGCATTAATTTTTTCGTTATTTCTGTCTTTTCGAAAAGGAGGATCGATTATCTTCGGGCGTACGATTAATTTCAGTAGTACGATAAATGTTATCGAATTTATCACAATCGAAGAATACAACTCCGAACGAATCGGATTGACGAAGAAAAAACGATCTACTTTCCTTTGACGTTTACAATATTTTTTTCACGGAACAATGTTAATAAACTTTTATCATTCATCGTTTTTTTCACATCCGTTGCCGCGACGCGGATCCAGAAATATTGACGTTTCCTTCATTTTTCCAAACGTCTCTGAACGAATTTGTCTCTCTCGGCGAATCGGATCACTCGGTTGTCGTTAGTCAAGCGAAAGTTTCGGCGAAATTCGGAGTGAGAAAAAAATAAATCTCCGAAACGTTGTACTTCTTTCCACTTTATCTCGAGTTTTAAATATACACACCTAATGTAGACACATCCCCGATATTTACTCGCCCTGTCGAGATCATTGAGCCGCACCGGCGACGTTAGAAACCTAAAAATCATTCCGCCCCGTACATTTTCATTTATTTTCTCGTCTCGTGCTTGCGATATTTCGGCTTCAGCGACGCGAATCTCGTTCGGAATCGCGCGACTCGTTTCTCCGGCCGATGTCGCCGTGGCTTAAAAAAAACGAAAAAAAAAACGAACAAAAACGAACAAAAATTTCGCGACTCTTCGACGTTTTCTCTCTTCTTTTCTACTATCGTTCGCTCCGCGTACGCTTTCGGTGGGAAAAAAAATGGAATAGAAATTTATCCGATACGGTGTACAGTTGGATGTTACGTCTTCGACAATGGGTTACATGGACAGCTCGGTTGATCGCTGCATATAACATCGTGTGTTCGATAATAAAAAAAAAAAAAAAAAAAAAATTGCCAACCGTATAGGGTTGCCGGCTTTTCACAGCGCCGCTATAACCTGGTAATATGTGCATAGTTGATAACTAAAATCGATTCTGGTACGGTCTATCCTTGACGCACAACGTGACCGTTACATGAATTTCAATAGCGACAAATCTCATCGTAATCCGCGATGCAGTTCGCGCGCCGATCGAAACTCACTCTGTGAACAAATATTGGGGTAACGATATGAAAAGGAAACAAGGATCGAACGGATACGCGTAGTTGGTACCCAACCAAAGATTAACGTACGACTTTTTGAAATAGAATTAAACCAGCTGCGGGAAAATGAAAGAAAAACTCGAAGAGAAGCGAAATGAATTTGACGATAAGCGTATCTGGAAACAATCACTTTTTTAGGCGATTGTCAAATTTCGAAGTGGGCTTTACATCCCGTGGTGAAATTTCGAATAGTCACTTATCAAGACGACGACGACCCTGAAAAACCTCCTTGCAGGATTCATCGAGCGTTCGCCATGTGATCCGTGGGGTAGGCCGCAAACGGGGAACATTTTCCGCTCGCCCAATAAGTGAAAACCGACCACGAAATTCGTGCGTAAATTCGTGCGCAACGACACGATTACCCGCGAGTCCGTTGGAGTGCTCGTTGTAGAATTCTTATATTTGTAAAACCGTTTGTCCGGACGTCGGTGTACGACGACTGTCACGAACGATGTGGAATTACTGGCGCGGGCGAGTAATCGTGCCAGGGGCGGGCGATATTCGTCTCCGTAAATGAAATTCGACATGGCCAAGTGCAGTGACCTGGTTCAATGCAGTGTTGCGTGTCAAAGTGCCCCTGTATACGTGCGGGCTAATGCGGTGTACACGAATGTTATATCTCTCGTCGCTCGATTACGCGCATTATTTTATGAATGAAATAATTTCAGAGAGACCATTGCGCGAATTGGGTAACCGGGATGCGCTCGCGCGTCGGATCGCTGGAAAATTCGTAGCGGGTGAATCGGACTGAAGGAAGAAATTCTTTTCAGTTCTTTTTTTGCCATTCGGACGATGTTGATGCAACGCGATCGTCGCGTATTAATTTTCAGGAGCGCTGCACTCGCGTATCAGGTGAGTATGGATTTATTTTATTCATGGACACGTTATACGTACGTGGAGCACGTAAGCTCTTGGTTGTTTTATTGGTATACGAACAACGCGATACCGAACAACTTTGGGACAGAAAAACCTCGGAAAATTGATTAAATAAGCATACGACACGCACTTACAAAGCCATAGCCGTCGAAAAAGTTGAAGATTTCGGATATATACAGTATGTATCGCGATACCATCTGAACTTTGCCATTTCCTTTCCTTTTTTTTTTTCACAATTATTCGGTGATCAACGCCTTTGAATCCGACACCGGCGAGTATCGCGTTATCGCGAAATTAATCAGCCGTGAAAGGTGATCGCACATGGGCGACAGGAGAAAAAAAATAAATAAATAAAAGAAGAGAAAGAGAAATAAAAAAAGTCAATTTTGTCCGCGGAACTGGAAGGTGATCGTGATTTCTTTGAGATGTTTTATTTCCTTGTTCTATTTCTTTATTCAATTATTTTATATTGGCTTCCATTTTCAGGTGAATTCTTTCATCGGGTTTTAACAATGATCCAAAGGGAAAGAAGATATCTTTTTTTTTATCATTAATTTATTTTTCTTTCTCCTCTCCTGGTATTTCAGCTAATGGATTTTTACCATACTATATGAATTCAAGTATGTATACATAGGTACGTGTGTATCTATATAACTCGTTTATATCTCTGTGTCTAGTCAATAAAACGACCTTGCCAACTCTACAAAACGAGCTTAATAACGCAAACTAAAGTCTCGTGGGACTCGTAATGGGATTAATATCGCTCTTTGTAGCCTCTGTTATATGTACGAAATGTATATATATATATATAAATATAAGTATATATAAATATGTACATGCACATAGGTTCTTCTTTCTTTTTTTTTTGTTTGCCCTTTTCAAAGCCGCAAATTATTTTATTATTTATTAAACTTCGGGGGTCGCCATACGCCGCGGCACGATCACCACCGACAACAAGGTGGAGGAAAGGACGAAGGAGATGATCGCGTGAAAGAAAAAAACAAAAAAAAGAGAGAAAGGAAAAGACTGTGTGACCCACTCCGGAAATATCACAGATTTCTCGACTCCTTTTTGGCTATTTCCATGGCGTATATCCAGGTACGGTGGGAACAGCTGAGTGTCGCGTTAGGGGTTGAAAATAATTGAGAGGACTGCGACCTTGTCTTGCGAGGATTATTCCATGAATCTCGATGAAACCGTAATTTAAGTCGGCGCAGGTTCGAGGAGGCTGAGTGGGGGGGGGGAGGAGCTGGAGTGCGATTCATCTCAATAGATACAAGTTAAACGAGAACCTTCGCGTTATTATCCAGGTGAAAAGCCTCGGTAATACGTATCTTTTTTTTTATTTTACAGGATATAAATCGGGGGTTGGTGAAATAGCTTGATAAATTTTACACTTCCTCCACCGTTACTAGAACAGATCTCTCGATCGATGGATGCGTCGGATGCATAAAAGAATGGAGATTTGATTAGATTTTTTACGATTCATCCGGGTGGATAATGCGGTTGACCTTTCGTGTAGTCGAAATTTACCCTTCGCATTACATCGAGAGTTTATCTCCTGAATTACCAACCTTTTTTCCTTAATCTCTTCAATTAATCTCCGGTATACACTTACAACGCAGCTTCCGCTTCGAGTTTTTTAAAAGGATTACAAAAAAAAAAACAGGAATTCAAAAGATATAAAAATCTGCTTTTCCTCACCTCGATATTATCACCCTCTCCGTCGTTTGTCAGTACTCTTCGGTCACATGAAAAATCACTTGTAACGCCACTGACATTCATTTTATTCATCTCACACGAAATGATCATCGTACCACTGTTATCGAACGATTATTGACGATAAAACAACATCGTGGATGTATTTCGTAAAATTTTTCTCTTCGTTGTTTTTAAAATATCATTATCAATCGAAAATTACACGTAATTATACACAACACCGAAACTTTTCAAATTTTCAGATATTTTCATCATCATATCTTTCATCACATAATTATACTTATCCTATTCAAGAATTTTGAAAATATGTGAAAAAAACATTTTTACATCTCGTCACCCTTTGACGATATAGTAACGATATCGATGATGATGATGATGATGATGATAGAATCGTCCTTGATTCCCGCACAACGTTTTTCAATATTTTCTATACCTATATTGCATGAATAATCTATGTTGTCGAGGTCAGAATACCGGAATGGAAAATCCAAAAAAAAATCCAAAAAAAAAAACCAAAAACAAAATGGTGATTCAAAAAAATATATTCAGCACTAGTTATCCGCTTTTTTTTTTAAATTTTAATCAATTTGCTTATAATTTTTTTAATCCCTTTGGAGTTATTTTTTCTTCTTACAAACCTATTCTCGCGTATTTGAACGAGTACGAATTGATTGGCGGGTGCGCGAACACTGAATGCGGGAAGAGTGATTTTCCGTGGAGAACCGTATCACTCCGAAACAGAAAGGTCTTTCACTATCTCGACGATAAGACCGACGTACGGCGCCACCTGCTAGCTGGCGTCGCGACGCCGACGCTCTTTATCGTCTTCTTTCTCTCTCTCTCTTTTACACCGCTCCTCATTGTTTATAACATTGTTCCTAATGCAGATGCTGCCGATTGCAGCGGAACAATGGAAAATTTCAAACAGACAATTTAACGGTGCACCAAATCGCGGAATTCCCCGAAAATGAATTCCAAAATACATCCCCATCATAAATACGGAAGTTTGCAGTTTTACATATAAATTGCTTTTACCACTTTTCATTTTCAACCCCGGGAAAAATGATCGTTTCAGGCGTCCGTATTTACCGAATTGGTGCATTAGAATGTGAAATTAAAATTAATGTTGTTTCAAAGTTCGTTTTCGTTACCCCGATCGTATCTGCGGGGAAAGGAGCCTCGTTTGAAATTTTTCCTGAATAAATATACGACCCATTCTTCAATTTTTTTCTTCATTCGAACCGCGATCCGTGGGAGGAAAATAATCATGCTCGATACCATGATAAATGAATAGAAAATGGAAAGTAAATTTTCTCACCCCATATTTCGGAGGGATGCAAAAAAAAAAAAAAAAAAACGAAGAGAGAAGAGTAACGTGATCACCCAAATGTGAGAACCCGAATTTTTATAAGTTTGCAAAAAATGGACAACGAGAAAAACCTCACTCCACATTAACGAGCTCTTAAATCCACCGAATCGTGCTCTTCGTGTTAATTATATTTCCCTTTGTCACTCTACATGCGTATTATACATACTTACGGCGTACACAGAAGAAAGATGAAGAGATGGAAAGATGAAAAGATGAAAGCAGCTCGCGGTAAGCGCACATCACATAATTATACATACCGCATACGCGTATAATGTATAGATACACGTCATGTACACGTACACGTTGAATTATTGTACGTTTCCCTTGAATCTGTACAATGATAAAATTCATAAGGATAACGGAGGAAACAGGAGAGGGAATCGTATCGCGTGCAGGTTATTATACTCGGTTGTTGTTCACTACGGAAAATGAGGATGAGGAACCCTACGATATACACGACGAACATTACAACTTCGTGTGTTAAGTATGAGGACAGCTTAACCTGGAACATCGCGATTCCCGTTCTATACTTCTACGCTCTTGTAATCCTCACCGATCCTCTCCGCGGGTTCACCGAATAACATGCCGCGTACTAGTTACACTCACGTTATTATCCTTACTATCCATAGTTGAAACTTGCGATAACGAAATTGTACAACAACTGACATTTTTTTTTCTTTTTTCGTTCTTCCGCCTTCTCTAAAATCGAATATTTTGAGTCAGATTATCAACGGCATCACGATTCACATCCGGTACTTCGGATATCTTAGGGCCAACAAATATTAGAGAGCGTTTTCAATATTAATTCACCCTTATTCAACGTTCGCGGAATACGTAATCGTTTTCTTTGCAAAGTATGTATATACCTATATATACGTGATACCAGTTTTTCGAATATGTAAATACAGCTCCTTGATTTCAACAGTGAAATTGAAATTTTTCGAAGTATAAATATCTACAAATAAACTCAGAAGACATCTGGAATTTTATATTCCTAAAAATGCGTCACCGTTCTAAGTAATCTATTTCATAACCGTTGAACCGGTGCTGGAATTTCGGCCCCGTACAAGCCGAATATCCCGTGAATAGGATACAGAATGCGTTCAATAAAGTTATCGAATTTTGTCGATCCCGCTGAAATATGCGGGTAAATTTTTTGAGCGTAAGAAAAAATCTGACAATCTTTTATGCGCGGGTACACCTGTGCCTCGAAAAGAGAGAAAAAAAAAAAAAGTTAAACTTTAGAACCCGGACGGATACAAAATTAGATACCAACCCTCTTCAGGGTTGAAGCGATCGTGCGAGTTAATCTTAAAAGAAAGAAGATAAAAAAAAAGAAGAATTTTCCCCGGCAGTTAATACACAGCTACAGTCGACCTTTATATACTTTTATTAGATTTCATTCCTCCAACAAAATTACGCAAGGGTCTCTATCCAGCGACCTGCATCCTTTGCGAAAATTCCTTATCCCTGTACATACTTTACGCACAAGTACATCGCTCGATGCTTTTAGAGAATTTATGAAAAAAAATTTTCATCCCACGTCTTCTGTTACCACAGAAACTACACGTACGGCGAATATAACGAAGGAGAAGAAAAGAAAGAAAGTGAGAAGGAAACAAAAATTTTTCAGAAGCTAATAACGATATTGACGATGTTCGGTTTTTTCCTTTCTTCGTACACATTATTTCTAGATTTTTGGGCTGTGAGAATTTTCGTTTTCGAATATATCATCGATATTACGTCATAATGAGATAAGAGGTTCCGTAGGCGCAATCAGAATTTTACGATCGTTTCACGAAGTTGCAGAGTCGATAGTAAAAGTGGTGGAGCGTCACCTACTTCTGATCGCATATGAACGAAAATCTACAACCGATCGACATGAATATCTCGTGCTTCGCTCGCGCTGCGATTTCGTTGATTTTTCTCACGTCTATCGCCAAAGGTACGTTCGATTTTTCAACATTTTTTTTCACGTTACTCCCGACCAACCGTCCCCAAAATTGCGCGTCGCAAGAATAAGGTACATATAATTCCTCGACGTGGGGGAAAAAAAAAGAGGAAAATGGCCGGTCCCACTACCCGGAGTAACTGCGTACCGTCTTTATTGCCGTAGGGATTTACGAAGGGGGTCTTATAAGTTGGCGGAGCTTTTACCTGTTCATTCATTTACTTTCGTTTCTTCTCTCGCGGTGGCACCTCGCTGACCTCCGTACGGGGTAAAATGGAGCGTGAAGATTGGGCAATTGGAAGAGACTCCCGTTCTTGCAATACTGTTATTGGGGTGGGCCGAGAAAAAAAAAAATATTCGTTTTTTTCGGGGCCACCCTAATGGACGTAATCCGCGCATGACTTTGAAAAGCGACATATTTTCCTCTCTTCGGATCCGAAGAAATAACGTCGGAATATAACTATACGGACGTTACGCGCGGACGCGACGCGCGTTCACGCGTTATTTCTGTAGATAAGAGAACGCAAGCAAACCAAACCCGTACAACATGTGCGACGTACGTACGTACTCACGTACGTACGTATAATACGTATTTAAGCTTATCCAATTAGTGTCAAGTACCAATTTGTAGTTAATAGTGTATAAGACCGTTTGAGCGCGAAATAATCCAGACAATGCTCAGAATTTTGATGGAGTTTTTATTTTTTCCTTTTCACGTATTTTTTTTTTTTTTTATTACTATTACTCCCGTTTTATTCAGGGCACGCCGAGGGGCCGCGGTATTTCGTGAAAAATGAAATTGGTGATCGAATTATGTTTATCGTATATATATTATATATATATTCTTTTTTTTATTTTCGTAATTTTTCGATGCCATCGCGCACGTTGAGTTGATTTATCGATACGGCGCATATCATTTATTCTGCGGTGTTACGGATAAATATTGCATAGCGGTAATATTTTCTCTATCCGTACAGCCGGTCCGATAAAATTGGACAGCGATGGTGGTGTCAATTGGGGAATTCGAACGGCTGGGGAAATTACCGACTCACCATTCGTCGTAAGTGAAGTTTATTACACTTTTTCAAAATATACCACACACATCCACGTATAACGGTCTTTTTTCTTTTTTCGAAAATTAAAAATCCATCTCTCTGGATCGTTCATTTACCTATATTTATTTTTTTGATTCCATTCTAGGCTCAAATTCGACTTGCTGCGAACGGAAGTCTGATCTGTAGCGGTGCGATTTTTAATCATCTTTACATTCTAACCACAGCGAGCTGCATCGAAGGGTTTGTAAATCATATCTATTTGAATTTTTACAAATTTTTTTTTTTTTTTTCAAATGTCTTGTATATTGTACCAAATTAGCGTTATCAACCGATGAGCTTCTCGCGTCCGGAGAACATCGATCATTGTGCATAGACACACGATTTATTCCTCCTTGTTTTCTCAGTTTTCGATTCAACCTTTCATAAGATTTTTTACGTCGCGGCAAATTTCCTCGGGGATCAATTCGGCTTTCAAAAATGAAACGCGTGGCATGAATGCACCGGTGGTTCGGTATCTCAATTTCGTTGTTCGATAACCATATCAGCTGTGCGGAAAATAGAGTCGTAACAAAAACGAGGAAAGGCAAAAACCAGAGAATGAGGAAGAAAATTTTGCTCGAACTTCTTTCTTGTTTAATTATCGTTCTTACCGACCGACGAGATTCAGCCATTTGTTTCGGACGTTTAGGTTGTATTCTATATAAGAATTATTTTTGGCTTATCGCCTTTTTACCACAGATTTAATCTCTCACTCGCTCCACATTCGGAATAGCGACGTGCCCACCTGCTATAGTAATTTTTTTTTTCAATTTTTTTCCACGTTTTTTTCCTACGTGAATCAGATCTAACAATAAGTCCAGCCACGAGAACTATTATACAAGGTGTAGCATTACGAATCACCGATTGATCTGTAGACTACAAATACTAGTGATTTATAATATCGCACAGATAATACGCGATCAAAATTCAATTACGTTAATCGTCCGCGAACATGTAATAACGATAATCAAACGAACGGCGATAACGTGAATTTAAAAAAAAAGTTGAAAACACATTTAAGATACGCTCCCGATGAACTGTTCGTTGTCGTTGGATTGACGGAATTGAATGATGGGACTTCCTATTTCCTCGACGAAATCAAACCACACGAGGGATACAGTAAAAACGGAATCAGTCGTTCGAACGACATCGCCATGCTCAAGGTAATGAAAAAAATCTTCCGTCAAAATTGCGCTTACCTTCTGTAATTTACACGAACGGTAGCTTCGGTTTTATGAAGTACACACTCGTACAGAAACCATAAGGATATAACGTTAACCCCTTGAGGAAATCATTTCGAATCGATATGAGCGTGCATCCTGCGATCCTGCAGGAGAAGTGGGTACGACACACGTACGTTACACCTGATGCGGTGTGATATTGTGTACGAAATTTCAATTCGCTAATCGAACCAATCGAACAAATTTGCATGGAGAATTTAATTCATCGAACTGTTGGACGCAGAGGTGAAATGATAGCGTACTCGATTTGATTTTCAGCTCGCACGGTACCTCAAATACAACGAGGAGGTTCGACCGATTCGAGTTCCCGAAACATGGGAGTCGGGATTAGAAATCGCGGAAGGATCGACGGCCATCGTCAACGCGTGGGTACGTCCGACGCTGATTGTCTCTTCCCTTTTGTTTCTACTTGACGAAAAATTTCGAGCGCGCAATTTTGAAATATCGAATTTTAGACGGCGTACAAAGTGCTGAGAAAATTTCTGCAGACGGTTTCCAGTATCGCGTATTGCAGAATGTCCTATTCGGCGCTCGATCTCCCAATCAGCGAATTTCTCTTATGCGCGACCACCCCACCGAAGGAGAACGACGAGCATGTGAGTATTTCTCTCGATTTTTGTTTTCTCTCCTTTTCAGCCTTTCTCGCGCTGAGGTTCAAGCTGAACTTGTTATTTTTCAGGGTAACTCCGGTTCCGCTTTGGTTCAAGATTCGAAACTCATTGGACTCATGTCGTGGTTTGTCGACGGACATCCTGACGTCTACACCCGCGTTTCATTGTTCGCCAAATGGATCGATGAACACAATTTGGAATAAATTGCGGTACGACGAGCGCCGTTATCCCGCACAATTTTCACCGGAACTCCTTTATTCTGTTCAGTGTTTTCTTCTTTTTTCATTTTTAGCATTAAAAATTTCCTTACGTACAAATATACGTTTATATACATGAAAGTACAATTCCATTGTGAAAAATAAATTGTTGCAGAATTTATGAAATATATTCGTCTACGAACATCGGGTCAAATACGTACCTACTGAAATACGAGAAAAAAGAAAAAAAAAAAAAAACTCAACGCTACGCCTGGAGACCCTAGCCGCGGCCGAATATCAGATCATAGATTACTTGTCTCACGTGTACTTTCCCCATTGCTTCTCGTATCTCATTTTCAATTATCGGTTCAGCGACCATTTTGATTTCTTCCGTACGTTCGTTAATCGCCCAAACAGCGATTCTCTCGGCCAGCCAATTGAACGGACCCAATCCCGCCACCTTCGCGTCCTGCGCACCGCTGTAGGGGAAAAATATCCGTGAAAATTGGGAGCGATTAGAAGGCTTCTCTTTTGCTTATTTCAATCACTGTGCGGTCCGAAAGTTCGATCGTGAGAGAGGAGAATAAAGATCGCCCCAGTTTTCGGCGGCCCTGTGGGGCCTGCGACTGCAGGTATTATTTTTTTCAGCTCTTCAGTTATTAGTAACGCAAAAGGAAACCCTCTAGCGAAGCTGTTGTGAGACAAAAGGGTAGCGATTTTGAAACTTTGACGGTAAAAATATAGCGACGCTTTTGTCGCATGCAGATATATGATCCGACTCTGTTTTCCGGAACTATAGCTGCTGTTCTAGATGCAGAGTCGGCCGGACGAGCGGAAGAATTGAAAGAAAGAAAAAAGGAATGACGACGTCGTGACTATATTCAAATAGTACGTACCTTAGGTCTGTTATATCGAAGCTGACTAGGGTCATCGACTGGTTCATAACGTTGATTGCTAACGCTAATTCAACCGCGTTGTTACTTATTCTCCCGGACAAGCTGCCGTGCGGTCCGACGCCGCCCAATTCGAGAGCGACGTCTTTCCAGTCGACCTGCGTTTGGAGAGAAATTGACGATAATAAAAAATGAACGTATGGGACGAAGAGGAGCTGACGGGAAAGTTCTCACCCTTAATTCGGTTAATCCCAACTTTCCAAAAATTATCAAATTCCCGGAGTTAAAATTCAAACTGACGTCTCCCAGTCGGACGAAGGTCGCCAAGTTTCCGAGTGAACCGTTATTCGCGATAATTCGTCCCTGAATTACGATAGAAGCTCCCGCTAGCGTGTAGATAAAGGGCATGTCGATGTCCGGAATTTGAATTTCGTTCAAGTTGTTATTATCCACTTGTTTGTTCATGTCTTCGATGATACCGTCCAGCACGTTGTTCTGAAAATCATCTAACTGCGATCTGCGAATGTTTCAAAGAATCTCATTTCCCGATCGCCGTTATCGTTTTCGTTTGTCGTAATCCGTCAGACTCACCTTTCTGTAAGAACGCTCGATTTCGAGGAGCCGAAAACTTCCAGCATCGAAATTTTGTCCAAAGCAGCGTCTAATCTCCTCTTCAGGATCGAAGTCGTCAATTTTCTCACCTCAGATTTCATCCGTTTTTCTACACAATACCGACGATCACAAAAAAATGATTCACATCGGACGCGTATCGAACTCACCGGAATAATCTGGGAGGCGTACAGCAAAGTCCTCCGACGTTTGGTCTCCAATGATTATCTCGAATTTCGCGTCCCCTTCGTTGTATTGGACGAAGTAATTGGTAGAAACAAAATTCTCGTCGTTTTTTATCCCGAAGCCAACGAGCCCGAAGCCTCTGACATTTTTAAGGGTGTATCTGACGGGGTCGAATAGAGAAGTTTAGAGCAGCGAACGAGTTTTAAAAAAAAAAAAAACCCACTTTTCATAGGGTGGCTCAGAGAATTGGGCAATATATCAACGTCACCTGACACCTTCGACGGTAGTGGGAACGTCTTCTCCTGTTTTTTCTACGCCATTGATTAGAATTTCACCGGTGAACACGAGCTCTCCGATGTCGACTCCGATACTGGTTGAAAAATATTTCAGAGTCGCGTCCAAAAATGTGATTCTTATTTCAGGTTCGTTGACCAGTTTGAGGTCCTTCAGGATACTGGAATTTCACGTCGATCGGTACAAGGAGAACTTTTTTCAATTCGGATCGAAATAAATGTCGACGGTGTCACCGGATAAGTATTGAAAACTAACTCACGTTAAATTCTCGTCCTTGACTGCCAAGATGTCCTGGAGACGGCGATTTTCCGGGCTTCTGAAATACGTGTTAAAATCTCTTCCATTCTGGAACGCCTGCGAGAAATTTTTATTTCATAAAAACAATTTTGTTTTTTACTATCACGAGACACCGACACTCTGCACTTTTTCAATTACCCGTAATAACTTCTGCCCAAAAATATAATCGGTGATCCCGATGGGCACGGATGACGCTGCGGGTGGAAAATTGTCAAATTTCACTGAAAAAGACGCAGTGTGAGTAGAAATATTTAACTGTGAGTGCGATGAATGTCGTTGGGATTGAAATTTTTGCTCGTTTTTTTGTACCGTTATTCGCTCCCACAGTGGTCAAGACGACCGTTAATAGGTAACTGAACACGAGCCACATTCTGGCTGATCACTAACTTTCTGAGATTCGATTAACATTATTTATATCGAATGGTACGAGTAAAAGGCCATCGGAAATCAGTCCTACTCGTAGACTTTATTACCACCGGCATGCGGCACCTATACCAAAATCGTTACGGCACACGCGATAACGATACTCCGTTGTATTTATCCCAAATAATTACTCCGTCAGTTTGTGTTTTGCAGATGTTCGGGTTATATGCCCATAAAATTACCTGCAGTCACGATTGGAAAAAAAGAGTCGATTTCGAACTGTGCGCATCGCAGACAGCACGATGCGATCAACCCTATTGATTGATCGATCTTCTCCCGTCTTCGTTTTTGGTTCTTCTTTATTTTGATTTTACTTTTTTAATTTCCATTAAACGTGTTCTTTTGTCAAACTTGTAATCTCAGTACACCGATGAGTTTCATTCGTGAAGATAGATGTGAGTCGAATAATCGTTCGTTACTTTTCTCAAAATCCAATCATTTTGTCAATTTGAACAATCTTTTAGTTGCATATATCTCAAGCGGAAATAGCGCCTGTTTGAAAATTAGTCTGTAAAAATTTTTAGTCGTCGTGTCCCTTTGGCGCAGAGGATAGCGCGTTGGACTTCTAATCCAAAGGTCGCGGGTTCGATCCCCGCAAGGGATGAGAGTCATATTTTTAAAAACCTTGGTTTTTTTTTTTGTTACGTTTTTCCATCTAATAGGATCGTCGTTCGTTCATTTCCGAACAACGAGACGCTCCCTTATTCCTACCTCCTCTAGAATCCATTTAATTAACTCTCGAAACTGTGCAAAAACATTTCCAAGAAGTAATTAGCTGCGGGTACCTCCGAGAAAAACCATAACGTTGAATTAAAATTGTTTGAAACAAAAACCGAGCTTACTTCTCATTCAAGTTTTAGATCATAATTCATATTTCTGCAACTCGTGGGTACTCGTGCACCCCTCTTTTATGATTGTAATTACAATTCGAAACGCATTCTCCTCGCTTCGCTTTTATACTTGTACCAACATCGCGTTGTTACTCTACTTTTCATTCACGAACAGTCTATCGATCTATTTATCCAAACGATCGAGTTATCGCCGATTCATCGACCGATTCGCGTTTCTGAAAGAGCAAAAATTCGAACACCATATGGTCTATTCGGAAACCAATTTTTCCTCCCTTTCAAGCCTCCATCGCAAAAAAGAATTCCATCGCCTCAGTCAAAATCTCTCATTCTGTCACACAACGCGCAACCTATTTTTCGAGTTTTTTTTACCGTTAATTTCTTCCATATCTGTACTTTTTCCAACGTTTAAGACGTGGGCAGCGAGTCGTGGAATATATCTTCAAGAGAAAAAGAAAACTGGGCTGTTATTCGGCGTAGCGATCGATCGGATCGGAGTCAAGAATCGAATGAGAGATACAACAAAGTCGGAGCATGATATTGTAAAATACATCGGTTAGGTTCAGAGACCCGTGCGGCGAGCGTGCAGCTTCGAAGGCAATGAATTATCACGGAACTCCCGGTCCCCCGTCAGGACTCCCTGCTTCGCCGGTTCGGCGGTGGGTCCCAAACTTGGGCCTCAAGAATTCGCCCTTCACCTTTCAAGGGCTTGCGGCATCGCTGCCACTCTTCTTTCTCCTCGAACTCCCTGCTTACCGGCACACGCACGAGATAAAGACAGATGTCGTCTGTACGTTAAAACACAGAGAAGAAGATCGTAGAAGCTCTATATCCCGTGGTGCGTTACAGACCTATATCATAACTATGCCCACACGAAAGAGAAAGAACTAGTAGACGAAGAAAATAAAGGAGAACCAGATCCAGTATGGAACGAAAGAGATCGATCTGTGCCCACCGCATTCGGTCAGGGCGTTATTAACCCACGCTATGATATCCCTTTTAATTTTCATGAGAGACAGGAGCCCAGTTTCGTGGAATTTCGGCGCTTCTGAATAAGAAAATAAAAGGGATCCACGAATAGTCGTCACTAGTTAACGAACGTTCAATTTCTGTACTGTATAGATCCTGCATAAATAAAAGGTTTAAATTTTTCGTACAGGTTACCAAATTATACGGACGTTGATAAGGTTTTTTTTTCTAATCCAAGGATGAGGAATTCTAACCGACAAATGCGGACGAATTACGAATAAAAATGTGAAATCTGTAGCAAAATATTTAAGCATATATAGATGAATTTAACAGATGTGTCGAATCGCGCGACGAGCTTCGTATTTGATGATATTCTCAAAAAAAAAAAAAAAATTGAAGAAAAAATAAGAGAAAAGTGAGAAATCGAAGCAGCCAGCAGGGGATGATTATATGTATTTTCGGTTCACGCTTCGACGCGACGCTTCGTCGAGGTTTTTCGTTGTACGTGAAAGGTGCGCGCGTGAAATACGTATAGCGAAGTCGATTGTTCCGTGTTCGAGGGTTCGACTATCACCCCTGTTTTTGTTACCTCATTTTTTATTTGCCCCGAAACTACCGAGCCGATCGCAAGTACACCGTTCGAGTGACAAGGGCTAAAAGTGGCACCCGCCATAAAACCCCGAGGGGTGCAGCCCGACGCGTGACGAATTATAGAACTGAAAATACATATATACATATACATATATACAATTTTCAAGAGTCAAAGTTCAGACCGGCAGAGGCAGCTGACGAATGACATTAAATCGGTGAGGAAAAAAGAAAGGAGAAAAAACTGGTTTAGAACGCGTCGGCGATGTACGTACGTCCTCTATGCGCTTTTACTCTATTTGTTTTGTTTTTTTTTTAAACTCTGTTTTTTGTATTTCCCTTAATGCGATTTTTTCGCGACGTCGGAAATTCGATGCGCCGAGAGAATCGATGTAATGAAGACAAATATTACAATGTTCGGAAATCATTTTTTTTTTTTTTTTGTTTCTTATTATTTTTTCCATTCTTGCTCTCGTGTCTCAGGTTATCGAACTCGAGCCGTAATGTAAGGCTTGTAGTATATAATTATACGCACATATACGATACCCTACATCGTAATATCATTGTGAGACTCGTATCCATACGAGTATACAAGAATACGTATACATATACATACATATATACGAGCATCGAATTACGATAATCCGAGTCGTCCACGGTTTATCTTATTGTTAGTTTTTGTCTTTTTTCTCCACTTTTCCATCACGATATATTTATCTTGTTAGTTATTACGTTTTATTTTACGCGCGTATATGCGCCGTTGGTTTTTCATCTCATTTTCTCTGCTCCATTACGCGACTGTCGAGTCGAATCTTATCTCTGTTAAATATAGATACTTACTTGTCGCGAGATATCGTAACGGATAGTTCACGAATTAATGAATTTCTTCGATTAATATTTCCATCACGCTCGCCACTAGGTTATATACCATTTATGAGCGATCGACCATTCTCCGTGAAATTTATCCAGCTCGTTAAGAACTCGCCGCTTGCTTCGGATAACGATGAAAACTTTGAAGGATTTCGATCGGATTCTAATCAAGCGAAGTGCGCGGGTGTTCGCTCGCCGCTACTTTTTGCCATAGCGCGGGTTTGCACGCCGTCGCTGCCGGCGTCGATTCCGCGCCTCATTCCAGCTGAGAAGGAGGGTTGTAAAATAAGCGAGTATCGATTGTAAATCAAACGCTTGTAAACAGCTTATTAATTTTCGAATTCCAAACAATTAAAAGCGTCGTACGTAAATCAATGTTATTGCGGTATAAGCGTAACCGGCGTTGCGCACATACGTTACGACCTGCGGATACCGCGATGAGCGAAGGATAAAACAAAAACAAAAACAAAAACAAAACGAAAACGACGATAAACTTGCGCACGGAAAAACCGGTAGTCCGCGATTCAGAGATTACGGGTTGATGATGAATCGCACCCCAGACTACGTGGGGGACCGATTTCCGCACAATCCCTTCCAAACGATCTACACCACCCTCGTTTTATCGGACGTTTTGGGTCCTCCGGTCACCCGCCTCGCGGTGACCCCGAACGTTTGGATTTTTCGTTCGGACTCTTTTTGCTACCGGCGCAGCTCTCCTCCACTCTGCCGATCTCGATGGTTTCCAGGTCGCTCGTCGAGTGTGGGACGTGTTAGCTCGTTGCCTTACCTGCAGGTAGCTCGGTGAAAAACCCCTCTTCCCATTGGCGGGATTTTGTTAAAGGATTCCCCCTACTGACTTGAGTCAGGGAATGGAGGGCCGGTTAGTACGATCTGATCCGTGGCCGAGTAAACATTCGCCCTCCGTTTTACAAAGCGTATTGTTTTCGTGTCCCGCGAAACAAATCTGAACTCTCGTTACGCGTGCCATCGGTACACACGGGATAAAATAGTTCTCGGATCTCGCGAACTGGGCACAAGACGTCGCATTCCACGTGTCGCCGGTCGGGCTCAATTTTTTTTCTTTTTTTTTTTTTTTTTTTTTGAATTTATCCTCTATTTTCGATCCTATAGTGAAAAAAACGAGAATATTCAGTGACAAGGGATTATAACGCGCCGACTCGTTCCGATTCAGTATATAAAAAAGGTAAGAATTAAAAACCGACGACGAAATGATTTTTTTGACTATACGCGAGAGTCGAAGGTTTTTGAAGATTTCGAACAACCGACTACGCGCTTTTCGCGCGTCAACCGACCGCGCGTTCGAATTTAGCGGACTTTTGCGCCCGACGCCGATCTCACCCTGTAGATTCTGATTTTTTTTTCTTTTTTTTTTTATCCCCTCTCTGTTTCAGGGTGAGGTCCGATGAAAAGTGAAGTCGAATTTATCGTATAACCGGTTCGAAGCGCCCCGTGCGAAGTATAAAATATAAGAAGATATACGCACGTGCGTTGGTTTCGGATGACGGACTTGCGCGGCACTAGGAAAATCGGTGGCGACGATCGCATCGCGAAGTTCGGAAGACGACTCGATTTCGCGGGGGATTCTCTCAACGAGGATCGCGACGACCTACGAAAGTTGGAGGCCGCACTCCGCGACGCTTACGTGACCAAGGAACTTCGAGCACAAATTTGCGAGGCGGAAGCCGCGCGAGTCGCTGCCCGGGCTCGGGAACAATTGAGATGCGACATGCTGCAATTGGCCGTTGAGGAGGCAACTAATCACGCGGAGGAGAATTCGAGGAGGGCGAAAAACGAGAGGATAAAATACGGAGTGGAACTCATGGAGGTTGTGAGCGGCAAGGAGAAGGATAAACTTCGGGAAATCGAGTCGGAGAGAAAGGAGCGAGAAATTTTGGAGGAGGTTTCGAAAGTGATGGAGGAGAACGAGGAGAGACGAAGGATCCTCGCTAAGAGGGAACTGGCGGAACGGCAGCTGAGGGAACTCGCGATATTCAGAGAGGTGAAAGAGATACGCAGGCGGGAGGAGGAGGATATATTGGAAGAGGAGAGACGACGGGAAATCGAATATCTGGAGGAAATCGACAGGAGGACCGAGGAACTGAGGAAGAAAAAAATCGAGCAGAAACGCACGAGAGATACGGTGGTCGATATGGTAGCCAAAAGTCTGATCGAAGCGCGGGAAAAAAAGCTCGAGTTTGAAGCGATAATAGAGGACCTGGTGGCGGAGGAAAAAATGTTCGAAGAAGAAATGAAATTGAGGGAAGAGGAGAATCGACGGAGAATAGCGAGGGAGGAAACGGCGGCGGCGAACGAACGGCACGCGCTCGTCGTCGAGGAGAGAAAACTTAGGCACGCTATCGAAGAAGAAGAATTCGCCATTGCGGTGATGCGGAAAGTCCTCGTGGACGCGAGGATCGAGAGGCTCACGCGGGAGGCCAGAAAACGAAAGCAAATCGAATATCGGAAAGCCTTGGAGCGGATTATACAAGATAGGAGAAACCAGAGGAACGAGGAGATGCACAGACTCGAGGAATCTCTTCTTCTCGAACAAGCGCGAGATTCGGAGCTGAGGAAACGTGTCAAGGAAATGCGGGAGCGGCTGCTTCTCCGGCACGCCGGTAACGTCGCGGAATTCATAGCCAGCGGCGTTCTCAGCGCCGAAGAACGCGCTCTAGTTGCTAATCTCGTTACGAAACGTGGAAAATCTTCTGATACGAAACAGTCGTAACGAAAAAAAATCTTTACGACCTTCTCCACTATCTTCGACGGGAAGTACACACCCTCCGATTATCCGAACCTAAGCAGCGCCGGTCAACGTTCCGGAGTTGCGATAGCAGTATATTTTCATTTTAATTACATTCCTAGAAACGAGTTACGACCGTCGATTGCAGCGGCTCGGTAATTATTAATCTTCGTTTTACGGAAGGAAGAAGCGGCTGGGCCGCACTAAAAAATTCCTCCGGACGCCGCGGCGGGAAAATCTAAGAGAGCTTTAAAAAATGAATCAACAACGAGGAATCGGAAGATCGTTCGACGATAGCCGAGAGGAGCGGTAATGGGCCCTGTACGTGAAACGGACCACCTTCGCCCCGATGAAAAATCGTTCGTCGGAATTACGTAACTCGGTTACATCTCCGTAGCCGGTCTCTCGCCACGTTTCGGATGCATCGCGTCCTGTACCGATCTACTTTACGCCGCACACGCCGAAGCTGCGGAAGCGGCGGCGACCCGAGCGATCATCGCCACCGTCGCCTACGTTCTTTGGCGTTGCAATATTTACAAGAGAATATAGCTGCGTACCGCACTAAATTTGCATAATGACAAATCGAGCCGTGAATAAAGTGCTTGAGTTTCTAATTAATCGCTGTGTTTGTTCATTCGTTATACGGGTTTTTTTTTTCGTCGATCGCTACGTTACGTTCCCGCTCCCGAGCCAAATATGGCGATGTCATTAAGTTCCTCTTCGTCGAAAGCGTGCAGTTCAGAAGCGCGAAATTATGTATAATAGGCAGTCCGGGGACGAGACTCCCCGGCCACCGTTTCCCTTTTTTTCACCATTCCTTTCGTCATTTTTCATCGTTTTCAATGTCGTCTCGTGCAGCCCAAGAAGAAGATAAGGGGAAGGGGGGGGAGGCGAGGGTAACGCGCCGATAGACGTTACGATTCCCTGCGCAAGTTGCACCTGTCGACAGGTGGGAACCTACGTCAAAGTTTCAACGGCCATAGATCCAACTTTTTAAAATACCCCCGAGATAGCGAATCGCTTCGAGCGGGACTTAAATATAATAATCGGCGCATCGGGTGGTGTGTCAGCTGTTTTACGAACGTTATTTCCTTTCGTCGGTCTATTTATCATCATCGGTAAACGAGAGTGAAATCAGACTTCGCGACTACACGTAGTGCGAAATCCCGGCGAGATGTTTGACCTCACCGAACGGTTATTACATTAACTGTAAATCGCTAATGGTTTTAATAACCTAGAGAATCTTGACCCCGGCGGTTAACTGATTAACATTCGCGTGCCCATTATATACCCATCCTACTCAACGGAGATCAGAACTAACGTCGGGAGCTAATGGACCAAAATCGCTGATAGGGATAAATTCCTGCGCTCCGGCACCGCCGTATTCACAATTCGAATATAATTACAATTCGATTGGGTCGAGAACCGCGAGGTGTCTCGAATCGCTTTGAAATATCACGGCGTGATGTCGTAAAGTTGTTTGTCAAACGTGAAACGCGGTCGTTTCGGAGATAAGAAATTAAGGGGATATCTATGTATAAACGTGATCGCGGCACGGTCGCCTTTAACGGTCTTATCGCTATTCGGGGTCGCGGACAAATATTAAACGCTCTTTATCGTCACAACGACGTTGACGACCGTTGCGAATGGAAGCAACGCGAAATAATTACCAAACCGTTACAGATGTAAGTAGGTAGCGAATTCGAGTCAATCGTTCGCCTCCGCCCATCTTGGATACTTCGTTGCAACGAGGTGTCGTACAGTCCCGACGTTTTTCACCAAACTATTCCACCTCGTGCGCCCTCGCCCTCGTCCGCGATCCACTTCGGCACCGTACGCCGCGGACGTTTAATTACCGGAAATGCGATCGTTTTATCGCCACCCTACGAACTCGCTCGGACGCAACGCGTGTCCAACACACCCATAACAACGCCATTCCCCGTGGCTACCGGTTCGACGCTTTAACGGACCGCAGCCAATTATTCGTATAAACGCGTCAACTGACGGCCTGATCAGCCTCGTAACGCGTATATGTGTACAGAAAAATTATTGCTCCGCGACTCTCGATCGTGTTGCAACTAATTCCGCAACTGTTCCACCTTTCGAATGAAAAAAAAAAAAGGGTAAACGTAAAATCATTTACAATTTACTAACAAGGATCGCGTAACCAACTTAATAACTTCCTTATCAGGCCCCCATTAATTACCCGTAATATCGTCGTATGTCGATGCGATCGAGAGGATAAGTGATTTTTTAATTGGAGAACCAGGTGACGATCGGACGAGCCATTAATCCGAGGAGACGACCGAGTACATCGTCTGATTTTTCACCATATCGGCCTAGTTTCAACTGCGACGTCGTTAATTAGCCAACATTGTCATTTTTAGTTGCCGCGGTACCAAATTATCGCGCGATACCGCGCGAGATGAGAAGCTCGCGTGGCGGCTACGTGGGTGCGGAATACTTATCTCCTTTTCTTTTTTTTTTTTCTTTTATTATTATTATCACACGCTCAGGTTCTTCTCGACGATAAAATGAAACAAAAGTTGGTGTTGTAAAAAAGTACAGTACCTAACGAGCCAAATAGAGAAAAAACGAAGTAACGAAATAGATGAATAACACAGAAATATACATACGCGTACGCCACCCGACTTTCCGAACTAGTGTTCGTGGCCGGGCGGATCGAATCGGATGTGGTTTTTTATCGCGACGACGACTGCATGAAGAGGCGAAATTCATTGTTGGAATGCAACGCGTATCGAGTTAATGATATCACGCTCATCGACGCGATATATACTTTTTCGGCGCTATTTTATCGAGCTCGCTTTTGTTCGCGGTTACAATGAATAACTCTTTTCTGTCGTCGTTCGAGGCACGCGAGAGTCGGGTGTATATCGTTGAAATTTTATTCGTTCTTCGGTCGATCAATGTTTTTTTTTTTTTTTTCTTTTTTTTTTTCGGCAGTCCTTGAAACATTGACGCGAAATTCGGGTCCTTGTCGGTGGCACTGCACCGGGGATCGTTGGCGATCTCCTCGTATCTACGAGATCCTCGTCACTCGTAACCGAACCCCGTTCTCGGGCTCGAGAAATCTCAAGGCTCTGGGGTCGATCTTTACGCGAGCCTGCGACTCGTCGCGGAGGGAGAATTCGAAATTTTCAATGCTCTTGAAGATCGCCAGTTTCACCATCTGCTCCGCCAATCGCTGGGCTAAAAACGTAGACCGTCGTTGTTATCAACGTTTCGCGATAATAATTGCAATCGATACACGTGATCCACGTTTGCCTCACCTATGCACAGTCGGGGTCCACCCCCGAACGGGAGATAAGTGAAAGCCTGCCGTTGACTTTTCGCTTCCTCGGTAAACCTTTCCGGAATGAACTTCTCCGGTTCGGGAAAATAATCCGGATCGTTATGAATCCCGTAAATCGGAACGATCGCGTGGGTTCCCGATGGCAACACGATGTCCGTTCTGGGAATTTCGTAAGGCTTCTCGGACACACGGACGAGAATCGGGAACGGGGGATATTTCCGAAGTGTCTCTGGAGATGCGATATTACTTGTGAAATTTCGCCGACCGTCGTCTACCTGAATAATTCTAACCTTGAACCACCATGTCCAGGTAGGTCATGTTCTTCAGGGCGTCCCAAGAAATTTCTTCCCCATTCGCCGAAGCTTTAGCTCCCTCGATTTCGTCCCGCAGACGCTTTTGAACGTTTTTGTTTACGGCCAGTTCGTGGAGACAGTAACCGATCGTCGTTGAACTGGTCTCGAAGCCACCGCTGAAAAATAAGAAGGCTTGTGCGGCCAGAAGTTCGTCGGTGTATTCTGAAAGAACGTAGCGAGGATATTGAATATTTTGAGGTGGATAAATCTCGCGGAACGGAGGTGAACCGGACGTACCCAAATCGTCGTCGTTGTTCTTCGACGGCTGATCGGTGTTCCTCAGATTTCTGAGGAGGTCCATGAAGTCGTGTTTTTGTATATTATTTTTCTCGCGGTGTTCGAAGGTTTCCTTCGTGATTCCTACGAAGAAGTCGGTTATCTCTCGCGAGGTTATCGCGATTTTCAGCAGTTTGAAGAGACCGGGAAAAAACAGTTGCAACGTTCTGATCAATTTGTTTCTCAGCGTTAGTTCGAAAATTTTTCTCCCCATTTTCCTGAACTCCGCGTCCTCGTCGTTCAACGAGTTCATCTTAATACCGAAACCGCAAGAACCTATTACGTCGGTGGTAAATTTCGCACCCATATCTCTGGCTTCTACGTTCCCATCGGCACCGGCGACGACGCTTTCTAAATAATTTTTCAAGTCGTTACCGCACTCCAGAAGAAGGTAATGCATGTTTCGCAATTTCGCCGTACTGAATGTCGGCGACATTTTCGTTCTTATCGACTTCCATTTTTTGCCGGTAAAATTGACCATATGCGCCGATAACGGATCAACGTCCTCGTTGAAGCTTATCCCACGGCCTGGCCACGTTCCGAAATTCTTTATCAACACGTCGCGGAGTAACTCCGGATCGCAGACGAGCAGGGAAGGCGCTGACAGATTCCATATCCCTCCGAATCTTTGGCTTTTCAATTTTCTGTACAGATCCGCGTATACCTCGCCCGCTGACCTTTTACCCTTGGCGAACTCCGCTATGCTTCCGTACGGCCAATGCGGTTTCACGAACGGGACCTTCAGTCTCTCCCAAAACAAGAACTGATTGCGGAGGTACCAATAAACGAGGGTCGCTATACCCGCCAAAAGCGCACAAAAATAATACCACATCGTCACGTCAAATGTTAGAAGCTTGTAGACACTGCACACCTTACAGTCTGAGCAATTGAGCGGTTCAATGTCCACTGACTGCGACCTCGTTCGTCGGCCACTTTTTAAAAGATGGAAGAGGGGCGATCTCTTCCTCTGTCTCTTCGTATTTCGAACTTATCTTGTAGCGCGTATCGCGGATTCCATCTCGCCTGCCCCGGTTCATTTTATCTGTAACCGCGACGATAACCGATGCATTGTGCTAAAATTAGTGGAGAGAAGATTTTCGGCTCGACCGAACGTTCGCTGTGAGAGTCGACGGTGAAGCGAAGAAAGCGTTATCGTATCGAAAAGATAACAAAAACAAAAAAACGAACAACTGTCATCGCTGGCATTCGAAAGACTAATTGATGGAAGCGTATTCTATCCGTCGCATCGCTAAAATACGAATTTCGTAATCTTATCTCCAGACCTGAAGTCGAGAAAAATTATCCAAGTGTAAAATCGAAAATAACGCACATCGCAAATAAACAAACATTCCTGAAAGATCGTCAAACTTTTCTTTTTTTCTCTCCAACCGTTCGCGTTCATTTCTTATCTAACCGATGTTATTCTCGTTCGTCGGCGAACATTTTTACAAATTTTACGCTCACTCAAGGCCCGGATTACGTCCGCCTCCATATGTCATGTCGTCCCGGGACCCGCTTCGAATTTATAATTCCGGTTCGCTGCGATCGACTGCCAATTTTTTTTCATCGCGTATAATACCGCATACATCGTAACCAGCGCGGTGCCTTCCTACCGTTTTCGTTGATTTTTCTTCGTTCGTTCGATTATTATTATCATCGTTATTAATATGATTGTTATTCGAGGGCTGGGGGAAGGGTAAAGCGGAGTACAAAGAACGTTGATACACCGCACGGCTTAGCAGATTGTACCGTAGCTTATATCGTGCCGAAAGGGTTCTACCCCTCCAATGATCATTCATTTGCTCTCCATTCTTCGCCCTGACACGCAGAAGTCCCGCCCGTTCAGTTTATATACATATACCTATACAGGCTCGGGGATCAGAGTCACCGTGAAATTATAGCGACAACAATGCGACCGGATCCGGTGACATTAAACGGGGATAAATCAAATCGGTGTAAACTGTGCACGGGGTAGTGGAAATGTGCAGAAATTTAGAGCGATGCGGATCGATTATAATATTCGAATACCATGGCGAGGAAAATTGACATTTTGATGTTCGAATCATTACATAGGTATGTACGTACGTACGTACGCGCGTGTGCTTCTTTGTTTGTTTTGTTTTATAACTTTGCCATATGTTCCATTCGTGAGTTTTTTATTCGAACGTACGAACGGTTTCGATCGCCACTCTTCGCAGGGGTGAAATCCATGTGTGCGTACGTGAACCATATTGAATGGAGGAAATGAGATTCGCCCTTCACAAAGCCGCACATGTGGTTCCCGTTTCCGGTCAGTTTCAACATCGCGGAAGAACGGTGGAAATTTTATTAAAACAAACGCGGAGATTTTTTGCACCCGTACGTGGCGGGGCGCGGGGAATAAATAAATTTTTATTTTCTTCGTTCTCTGGGTACCACATCGTACGATGTTACACGGGTGCGTAGAATTATGAAAAATAATAATGATGATCCGTATACCCAGAGGGAATTCGAGTTTGCTCAGAGATTATTATTGATGTTTGAAAAAAAAAAAATAAATGAAAGAAGAGAATAGAAATGCGAACCGCATTTATATATAAGACATCTGTGCCGTTACGGGCGAAGGGTCGCTTCCCCGCAGCCTTCATAGGATAATAATTTATTTTCTCTTTCTATGCAGAAGTGGAGATCCGGTTCTACGTATTGATCGATAGCACGGAAGGGTTTAGAAAACCGGGAAACTGGGCTGATGAGAAGGGCGGGAACGTACAATGCGATATTAAATACGCGTAAGTCAATGCAAGGGCTAAACTTAGGGGAGCGATAATGTCCGGGAAAATTTGTGATCTCCAATCGTCGGAATCTCACTACTCTGGACAGCGAACCAAAAGAAAAATGGCCACTGTTGACTGTAGATTATTTTTCGTAAAATTTGCGGCCGGTTTGAGCCAGATTCCATTTTTGGAAAAACCGAACCGAGTTCAGACGTTCAGATTTATGGTAGTAAAAAAAACTTTCAAGTCGTTGATAAGCTGAAAAAGGGCAAGCCCCGTCTGTTGCGCAGCAAATCTCATTCCGTTAGAAAGAAAAAAGGAGAGGGAAAAATCCCTAGCTATTCGCTAAAATCTTCCAAATCTTGTTGAGAAATGGATTACTTGTGCGAAACTCGGGTCCTTCTCGGAAGGGGATGAGAGTCAAGGGCACTCGTTCGGTATTCGCTTGATCGTGAAACCTTTCCGAATCGAATTTTTCCGGATCTGGGCAAAATTCAAAATCGTTGCGAATGGTGTGGATCGGAATAACGCAACCTACATAAACTTCGGGAGTTTTATCCGAGTGCAGGGGATTTCGTAAGGTTTCGCAGATGTCCTTGAAATGACCCTGAAAACCCATGTTCAAGTACTTTACATCGTCATTTTTTTTTTCCGACGACGGTTTTAAATATTTTTATCGACGGCGAGCTCACACTGGTCTCAAAATCAGCGCCAAAAGCTTTTTGTAATCCCTTTAAGAGGTCCGTGAAGCCGCGTGTCTGCACATTGTGCTTATCTCGGTAGTCAAAATTTTCTTGAGCGAGGATATCAAAAGAGTCAGTGACATCCTGTTTGGTCCCGGGATAAGTAAAGTCGGATTGTCCAGGTCCGCAGGACCAAGGTTGAAATATCTTTTCCCCCATCTTTCTGGATAGCGATTCTTCATCACCGTTAGAGTTTATTTGAATCCCAAAGATTCGGGCGAGGCGATAACGTCGCTCGAATACTCGCCAGTCGTACCCCTCATTCCGACCGAGTCTAAATACTCTTCAAACTTCGTTCCAAACTCCGAAAATAAATGATACATCTGCTTCAACTTTCCCGACGTAGAAGTTGGCGCCGATTTGGTCCCAACAATCTTCCATTCCTTTTCATCCAGTTGTCAGTGGCTAACAAGTAAGCGAGAAGCGGATCGACCTCGAAGTTCACGGTCACCCCTACGATTGACCAGGTCGTAAAGTCCTTGACAAAAATGTCTGGCAACAAAGAGGGATCGACGATACTTAAATTCGTGGAGATAAAATAGCCGGCGAATCGCTGGCGCTTAAATCTCTCGTATATCGTTCAACCGTTTCGTTGGCCATCGATATTTCTCCTCCTCGAAAGTCGTCGAAGCTTCCAAAACACCGATGGGGTTGAAAAAAAAACAACGACTTTTCTTTCATTCCAAGACGAAAACTGACGATGAATATATCGATGAATCGCTGTCGATGACCAAACCAGAAGACAAGGTGACCGTTTGCGAAAAGGACTCACGACTCCAAGGGTGCAAAATAATGCCCCGGGTGAGGATCGAACTCACGACCTTAAGATTATGAGACTTACGCGCTGCCTACTGCGCTACCGAGGCCGTTGGCGAAAATGAATTTTAGCTTGTAACCCAAGAGCTTTTTCAAGCACACGTATTCCTGCGATTCACTAATTATCGCGTACAGTCTACTCGCGCGCGCATCTGGGGTCGAATGTTAAAAATTAAGAAATTCCCAATCGCAACGGTACTTTGGGCGTAAAAATTGAAAAATCTTCGATCGGATTCAAGCGATTTTGAGGTCTTCTACGAATGAACTCGGAATTTTGTGTACGAAGTCTCGAGCGAGTGAAGAAATAATTGTTCCCCGTATATTTCACCGTTGTTTTTCTCCGTTCGTTTAATTTTTCTATTCCGCGGAAGCCATGAACGTAAATTTCTAAGAGTATCCGATATCCTCGAAGGAATTCAAAAAATTCCTTCACATTAATACGCGCACCTTTGACACGGTGGGCTTTGGGGGATTACTGTTATTATCGCGGGTAATAAATTTTCCTAACGCGCGACTCGAAAAGCGTCTTTATTACGCGGTCATCGGGACGGCTCTTTATACAATAATTCTCTATGCTAATGCGCGAGATGAAATCATATTCCGGCTATACGACGTCCGATAATCTCTACGTTATTCAGATTCACCCGAAATTATCGTCGGGTCATTCGATAGTTTCAAATATTTTCCGAATAATAATACAGAGTGACGTATTTCGTAAAAGGTATTAACTACGATCGTCCGCGGCATCGCATACCCGGTACCCACACGAAAAATGACGGTGGTAAACGCCGTGGCGTGTTTATAATTCCGTATATCCCGGGGGCAGAAGCCGCAGAAATGTTGTGGAAGAGAAAGAGCTCTGTGGGAACGGACTCTAAGTCTCATCGTGATCTCAATTTTATACCGCGTCGCGACCCTCGGGCGCCAAAAATTCCCTTTCGTATTTCGTCCGCATGCGCTGCGGACGATATCAAAATACAATTATACTAATCCCGTAGGCTCCCATCGTCATCGTATCGGTCAATCTCTGCACATTCCAAGTGCGAGTATCGCCCCGAAAACTATCCTCGTCCGAAAACTACCGCTTTCCATTCGACGCGAATGAAATTTTCCTATACGAGAAAATATAAATAATTTAACACACTCGGATATTGCATGGCGGGGATATTTATAACCAGCGGACTTCATAACGAACGGAGGTGTTGCCGCAGCGGCGTATCACGTACTATCTACGTGGACTTGTAAAATGTAACCAGTTCTTCTTCGTCTTCTTCTTCTTCTTATTCTTCTTCCCTATATGGCACTGCGGTTAAACGCACCGCCTTCAGCTAGGCGTGACGTGTTAATTAATCGCACCAGGATCGAGGGGTGTAATTATTATAAATATTAACCGATGAAAATGACGTTCCACCGACGCGTCGTAGCTGTGTAGGCGCGGTGCGATACCCCCCCCCCCCCCCCCCCCAACGTTACAACCTTCACGGTTCGTTTCTCGGACGTGAAAATTTTTTTCCTCCTCCGTTCGCCCTTTCGCCCGAAACGACAAACCTGTACCGCGTAGTTCCTGCCGGCCTCCCCCCCTCGTGCCCCCCCCCTCTCCCCCCGGAAACAGGGGCGACCCGAAATTCCAGAAACGTCCGACACGAAGTTCTCGCTTTCCTCGATATAATCGGCTCGGTCGCGATCGTCGGCAACCCCCGATGAGAGTGGGTCGTTAAACTCGGTGAATATTTTATAAAAACCAGCAACGGGTTCTTCGATTAATTTCATACGATATGCGCTTATGACGAATGTCGTGGGGTGTTTATTACCGTTCTTTAGGGGTTCGAATTGCTCGATAAATTGCTTATAAAACCTAAGGCAAGTAACCGTTGAAAACGATCCTGGATTCGCAGCGGTCTAGCTCGTATAAATTCTGTCCGGGGCTCGTATAATCTGACGACGGCATATACGGTGGTATCTTTCCACTACATACATTTATGTATATTAAATACACGTAGGTACGTACGTACGTACGTTTATATGGCCTAGGTATACCGTATGTACTGTTTCAACACCACCCACGGTCGTCACGGTTCTATACCGTCGGCTATCGTAAGGATCGCGTGACAGAACATCGGTTGGTAGACCTACGATACCGCGTATACGTACGTACGTACGTACGATACGATACCGTGGATACATGCGTACACGTACGTGTTAGATGGATATTGGTACATACGTGTGTATATACCGGTATACCGATGTAATATACACGACCGGTCATTGCGAAGATCGCAACCCCGGCAACGCCTCGTTCCTCGACCGATCTTTCCTGCCGTGTACCGCGCCGCGGAAAGATCACTGCTGGATAAATTCTCCTATAGCGAGAAGCTCGAAAATCGATGGGCTGAGAGATATCGATTTTTTTATTCTCATTTTTCTCTTCAACGCGACGCTCGCTGAAACCGTGTCGACCGATTTTTTACGGCGATTCCGATTTCGGTCGACGATTCCGATCCAATTTCTTCTTTCTTTAATTTCACTTTTATCTCTCATCTCGGTGAAAAGAAAAAAAAAAAAAAAAAAAACGCCCCACCACCTGACTGACAGCTGCTCCGTTCCGTCGCTCGTCACGGTTTTTAGGGCACGGTTATTGCCCCCTTTTGAACTTGGCGTTGACCCCCCGCTTTAGCTGTATATACGTATGTGTGGAAGTTATAAACGCACGCACTGTTGCTCGCGACCGTCACGCACGTCGTTTTTGGAAAAACCAATTCTCATTTCTTCGGTTTTCTTAAATTAAGAAAAAAAAAAAGAAATTTGTGCGGTTCTCTAACCCACGTGGATGAAAAAAAAAATCTCTCCGTTTCTCCAAATCCAGATCACGGTGTATAGAAATTGTATGAAATTTGTCTTTTCATCCTTATCGTTGGTTCCCGGTAGACGTTTTAGAAATATATTTTTTTCCCAGATTCGACAAATTTCTCCTTATCTTAACGCACCGCGTTCAATTTTCAACGTAGTCTCTTCGTTCCGTGTTATGCAGAATGCGGATAACGGTGTGCGTGTCCGCGCGACGACTTACTATACTTATTGTATATACGCATATTATATATGTTTAATACTTGTACTTTGGAGAACACAGAAACCTTGTATATTGTGACAGGGGCTTATTGTTGGCATGCGTCTATGTCATAGAATACATACCTATGCAGATATACCTTATGGCATCTCCCATGACGCAGCTTTTCACGTCGCCGCACGCTATCCGTGTGTTTCTTAAGCTTTGAATATATTTCAACGAGAAATATATCCATATCGTACGTTTTAATCGTTGCGTTAGTTCAACGATATCTGTACTTCGATCGACGCCTGTCATCCTCTTTTCCGTTTCACCATTTTTCTACCTACATTTTACAACGTGTACGTGAAATAATACGGTGTCGGAAAAGTTGAAGAGAGGAGGAAATTTCCGAGGACGAAAATCCGCTCCAAACTCCGCTCTACTTTGATCTTAATAAACCCGAACGTGCGAGGTGTGTGCGTATGTGTGTGTGTTAAGGCTGTGTACAATATTTTGTAAACGCGCACAATGTTTGCGTACAACGTCGGCATTTTCGGAGCTTTTTCGGCGCCCCTCAACTCCGTATAAACGGAAAAAAAAAGGGGGAAAGAAAAGTAAGATGGAGGAAGGAAAAAAAATTGCTAAAATGATTCTGTGTTTGAAATATTCACTCTCTCCGGAAAGTGCGAACGTAACTCATCTCAAGCGTATTCTTCTCCGTTTCTCTTTTCTTTTTTGCTTTTTCTTTTTCCCGTCTGCAGTGCAGAAGACGTGCAGAAAATGTGTACAAACGAGAACAATTTCGACGAAAAAAGTGGGATCTGCTCGCGGTACAGATATGCAAAACTTACGTGGAATTGAGAAGAAAGAAATTGAGAGTGGATGAATAAAGAGAAGGAGAGAAAAAATTAATAAAATTAACATCATCGAACCGCTATATTACTTTCACGCGTGCATAATTTATGCAAATTATTTGCAATCGAGTGTAGTATATCGTAGTATATCGTAATCATCCGCTTATAGATATACAATAACTACATACGAGTTGGGTTTGTCTGCCGCGCAACTCTCGATGGTTACTTATTAGCAATGGTACTGTACATCCTGTGTATGTTAAAGTATAAAATTGCGGAACGAATCGAAGTAAAGATATTTAACGCGTGGGCCGCACGACCGCGATACACACCGCAGCGCCGATTATTCGTATTGTACACCGATGCGTATGGCGCCTCGATATTTCTCTTTCGTGAATCTAAAAATAATACACGCGGATGAACGGAAATCGAATCTCACCTCGCGAGAAGATGTCGAAAAAATATAAAATTTTGACTATACGAATACGTGCGCAAGATTCACCGATTCTCGATTGACTCGCCGTTTTTTTTTTTCGTTCGCCAAAATTGTGAATTTCAAAGAAAAAAAAAAATCGAAGAGATTATCACGCGATTCGCGAACGATGTTTTACAACCATCTACGTAATTCAAGATCGAGATCCGTTAAAAATTTAGCCCGCGCACGACCTGCAGCCTTTCTTCATTCGCTCATTTCATTCAACGCCCGCGCTCCTTTTAACGAGAGCACATAATTAATAAACGTTATGATATCGGTATAATTATGCAGTTAACGGTACAACGATTTTATATGGAAGGCAATCAGCTCTGCCCCGGTTTTGACCTTTTGGAACACCTATGGTGTCGTTGAGATGGAGAGCAACTAGATAAGATTTATACTACGTATAAGCATTTTGTGTGTCTGTGTGCGTGTGTCTATATGGTAGGGATATAAAATGATATCGCAGTATAGCGTGGGTGCGTTTCCCAGGCATATCCTCTTGGCTCATATTATTGTCGGCAACAAATTGTTGCGCATGCAATTAGCCATTTTATATGTACATATATATATATATACCTAGCTCGTACTTCTCTACCGTACCTTCTATATATGTATACACATAAGGTGTGCATTTATATAATCGAGTCCTGTCTGAAGCTTGTTTTAAAACAGCTATAAGGGATATAATTATTAATCTCTATATATGCACCGAGTTTAACTCAATAATATAAGATACTGTAATTCTATAGAATTAAAGTACGTACACCGCGGAACACGTCACTTGCTAGATAATACCATACGTCATCCACTTTTCAACGTGATAGGAAGCGGAGTTTAAGTTATATGCAATAAATATGTGCAGTCAAATGTATAATCATGTACCCGTACGCCGCCTCTATCTCCGTAATACGAATCGATTTGATTTTATTTTGATGATTATTTTCTTTTCTCTTCTTCTTCTTTCAGGAAGGTCCTTTATCATTTCCGATGACATTCGCCGGCCCGATGACCCTCCTGGACTGCGATTCGCGGACCAGGACGCTCGTCAATTCGACGTGATGATATCGTCTTCAAATCGGTGTTGCGCGGCTGAATCGACGGCTAAAGAAAATCACCGTACTTTTAACCGGAATGGGAAGACGCTCAGGTCGGAATCAAATTTTACTATATACCTACCCACGAAGTCGAAAGGAGTACAGGGATAGAAGAAAAGTCGAGAAGTTCACGTGCCCGATTTTGTTCCAGGCGTTTGTTCCAGGGGATCAAAGAAAAGCGTTCTTTTATACACAACCGACTGCGGTGACGATAAAGAAGATTTGGACATAAAGTTACAACAGCGTTCGATATCTCTTGTGAGTATAAAATTGTAGAAAAACAATAAAAAAAGAAAACCAAAATTTCGCCACTTTATAAACGAACACAATCGAAAAGAATAGGAGAGAACTGTATCGTCCTTGGATTTTTTTTTTATAAGTTTTCATAAATTTCGAAACGATCAAAAACGTGTGTGTCAAATATATACTAAAAAATTTCAGAGATGGAGGAAAAAGAACGAAATAAATAAATGGATAAAAATCGAAAGGTTCTCACCAACCCAGATATTCTTATATCTTCCGCCTGTAGTGTACGGCGAAATTTCGATGGACAGTATAATCCGAAGACGGTCTAGCATGTTTTCTTTTTTTTCTCCTTTTTACTTTCCTTCCATCTCGTACAGTGCAGATATTACGGTTCGTACGTTTTGATATGGGTGGGTCGGTCGCGCATATTAGATGCACGTCAGTCGTCGCCGTGTATTGGAAATAAGAGAGGGTTGTATGTATGTAAATACATAGTACTAGGTATATGTCAAGTTCGATAAGAAGAACTCCGTATAAAATTCGACATAATGTAACAGGGCTCTTGTATACGCGGGGTTTCCGAACGCTCTACCAGCGATATCGCCCAGAAAATAAGTGCAATGATGGCGATGCACCTTATCCATCGAAGTCGGACGTCCCACATATTACGTAACATCGATGCGGTCAACTGCGATCCATGCACCATGTGGTTACATCGCGCACACTGTCCCGCGTGCAAGCAATATTTTACGATCAAATCAAAGTTCCTGCAAATCCATAGAAAAAAAGAAGCAGACCAGATTCCGTGTATAATTTCGAAGACGAGAGCTCCGATTTTCAAAATTCTATCGATCAAATCGAATGAAAAATCGTGTGGTCATTTTCAGATCTTTTCGCCTGTAGTCTTGAAAAACGGACGAAAGTCTCGGCGATGAGATCAACTCGCACGTGCTATTCACTCGTACTTTACATTCTTCGTTGTAAGTATACAGAGCTATGCACGCAGATGATCTTGAATAGCATTAAAATAGTGCGGGGTTCAATTTACCCGAGACCTAGACGGGTTCGTGAATAATACAGGTCTTATCTCTTCACTTCTCCTTTACCCTCGGAGCACTAAAGTCTTTAGGATCTACTGACCACTTACCTGAAAATATAGAACCAAGATTGTTTGAGACTACGTCGTTTCCACTTTTTCTTATTCTTATTCTTCTTCTTCTTCTTCTTCCCTCAATTTTTATTTCCGTCTTTCATTCCGATCATTATCTTCCATATATTATCCGGTTTTCTGCATTATTTTCGATCCACTCTCAGCTCATCGTTCAGCCTCCAGAGAGAGAATAGGGATTACACCGACTCTGCAGGCTGTAATCGAAACGACGAAACAAAAAAAAAAAAAGGACGATATAATTAAAGAATGTAAGAATGTCTGGTGCAGGTATTCTTGAATTCACGATTAGCGACAACGCCGTATTGTATAATACTCGCTGTGAGAATGTGCACCGGCTCGTAAAAGAATTTGGAAAGAAGAGCGGACGGTCGAGAGCAATTCGCTCCCTAGCGCGTTGCGCGTTCCGCGGATAATTGCCGCGTGCGTTCGCTCTTATTGTTAGTTATCGTCCGCTCGATAAAAATACCAACGATCTTTTCGAATATCGAAACGGAATCGGCGACGACGTCCTTCCGAAACGAGCGCGTTCGCGGTCGACCGCAGCGAGACGTTTTTAATCGGATTCGTACAGGATGATCGCCTCAATTTTTCCAACGCTATGAGACGACGAAAAAATGAAGGCTTCACAAAGGAGAGGAAAAATAGGATTTGCGATCGAGATAAAAAATTAGTCGCACGTCTGCAGGAGCGACCTGCTCCAACGACTGACTACTACTTACGCACACCTCGATTCGAGTCTTTTCAAGTAAATTTATCACCGGTCCGCAGCCGCGACGCGATCGTTTTGTGTATTTGCGTAATTCGATTCCAAAGGAGAGTTTTTGAAAGGGCGATAGCCGTACGTATCGCCGTTTGCAGCGATTTTATCCTCCGGTATTGAGCTGCTCCTGTCGGTGGCGAGGAATTTAAGTCGACGATAAGTTTGACGGGAGTCTCGAAAGCTTCGTTTGCGTTGAACTTTTAAACGGCGGGATCTCTCACTAGATATAATATTTATATACGTACATAAATATGTATGATACAAAAGCTTCTGCGCAGCTTTTACTTATACCGTTATAATTATTCAACTGAAGAGTTGCGAGGCAATTATAAACGGATAATATGCATATCTACAGACCGCTGCTTAGGTGCCGGCGTGAATGACGAGGTCAAGAAACTGTTGGGAAGATATTTGCATTTGAAAATTTTTCGAAAATTTACTTCGATAAGAGTAAAAACACCCCACATCGCATCGGTTTCCTTCTCTCCTTTTTTTAACAGTTTCGAAATTATTCCGCGTTATCGCAAAAAAACGTGAAGAAAATAAGCGAAGAACATCAGCGATATATACTTTTTGCAAGAAGCGCGGTAACTGGACCGAGAGACGCTAACACCGTACACCGTACGCTCATATATGAATAACTCTTCGCATAGTTTGCGCGAAACCGTTCGTACCGTTAGGTAATTCGAAGATAATTACGGGGCAGTTTTCATTGTAGTAAAACTAAGGTATACACACCGACTCGGTATTATCGCAAATTGAACCGTAAATCAGAAGCTATTTCACCAGAAATATCCTCGTTAGAATTTTCATCGTGTACGTGAGCCCGCGACGTCGTTTCTCTTCGTCGTTATACGGCGATTGATGTTCGGGGGACATTCGACGAATTTTCCGTCGTTGTAAACGGCGGCGCGGCGTTTGTGAAACACCGCCGGGAGTTGATAAAAATCCCCTAGGCTGTACTACGGGAGAGACGACGAGAGAGAGAGAGAGAGAGAGAGAGAGAGAGAGAGAGATAGACGATAACATTTTCTAAAAATATTTCCCTCATATAAAATACAGACGCGATACGTACGTACGTACGTACGTACGTCTGGTGCAGAGGTCTGAAGAATTATTCTACCCACGCTACGCAATCGCAACACGACGGTACACCTTTCGACCCTGCGGCGATGCAGTCGAGAAATGTTTTGCGCCCGTTCCCCGTTCCCCGTGTTTCCCGTATCCCCTGCCCCCGTTTATCCCCGAAGAGGGGTGTGACCCACGCCATATTTTGTTTACCTTTCCGAGCTACGCTCTTCCGGTTCTCGCGGAATCCGGTGATATCTAGCTGGGTATTACCCCTTTGCGAATAAATGCGTCTTCATTTCGCGTGTAACGTATATATCACGTATCGGTCTACATTCTTCTCCTACACCGGGCCGGGCGGTGGGTATTCTTTGTTCATCGTCGTGTGGTGCCGCAGCGATTTCACGTACACGCGTTACGTATACGATAAGTACGTGGTGCGTATATGTATACATAGTTATAATACCAGCTGCTTCGTGTATTAAATAAAATACATCCTCTCTTCCTGCGGTAACTGCGGGAGGAGCAGAGCGGCGCGGACCGTAGCCGGGTATCACGTTGCGAATTTATACCGATCGGTGTGCGAGGGTATCTTAAATTCTCCGCACTTTGTTGTAGTAGATTTTTTTTTTGTTTTCTCTTCCGAGCGTCTTGTTTAATTTTTTTTCACACTATTCTCGTATACAGGTACGCGATCCCGCTCTTCTCATTCTCTCTCTACATACAGGATGCCATTTTTTAAACGTATCAGGTGGTACGCGTTTCACTTGCGGAGATTTTTTTAGCTATCGATGGCGTGTTAATTATACACACGTTACACCTCGTCCGATACGGCGGAGACAAACCGGCGAAGGGCGGAAGTATTCTTGTTCGTCGTCTTCCTCCGCTTCGCGCGGTCTCCGTTACGAGGGATCTTTCGGTGTTTTTTTTTTTTTTTTTTTTTCCTTCAGTTATTTATTTTCTTACTCGCGGCGGCGGCAGGACCGGTAATTACTTCTTCGAGAGAGCTGCAAAGCAGCGACCCGCCGCCTCCTCCCGAAGCCCACGTCGTCAGCTGGTCGCGTTCCACGTACGCGCCCGAAGAAGATCGGCGAATTGATACGGGTTTGCAAAAACCGTAGAGAATGCCGCACGTACCCCACACCCGTATTTCTCGTTCCGTTGCTCACCTGCATCCGTCCGTCTCGTAACGTCAAGTGTAACCACCTCGTGTACCGCACCGAGATTCCCTCGAAACACGCGTCGTACGTAATACACGAGCAGCGCGATAACGGGAACGCCGTTACATTCGAAAACGAAATGGAAGTTAAAAAAATATCGAGAGAGAAGAAAAGGAGGAAAAAAAAAAGACAAGGGAGCAATTACAAGAGGTGCAAAATAGTAACCTCGTGTACGAAGTAGCGCGACCGATTTGTAATCGTCGCGATTACGCGGAGCCGCGAGAGACGGAATATCGGCGGCACCGTTGGTGATTTCGGTAAATGAGATATAAACGAATAACCGGCGAGCTACACGACTTTTCCGTGGGCAATTATACGATCGGCACGCAAAGACAGATATTATGGATGGTTAATTTATTTACGCGGCAACGGGAGTAGAGTAAATATATGCATGTAACGTATAATGAGGACTTACTCCTAACAAGTGCAAAAGTCCGTGAAATAAATAAGCTGAAACTGAAGTACGTTGATGAGATCGCGTGCTTGCGGGGAATCGAAATTACTTTTGCGGAGGTTAGATATAGCGTGGAATAAAAATTGAATAAAATGAAACAAAACCGAATTCAGAAAACGTATAAAAAGATTTCGCTCTGGATTTTATTCGAAGAAACCAGCTGAAGTTATATGTATATACAGTTGCGGAAGTTGCTCGCAAACTTCGCACAAATTGTATACATATATACGTATACATATATACGCGATATGCATAAATTAAACCGCCACGCGAACTTCCAAAAACTTGACGAGGATGAAACTGCTGACAATAAGTAGGAAAAAAATCACTTCCGAAAGAAAAAAGACTACGAGAATAAAGCGAGTCGGAAGAGACCTTGAGGAGTACGAGGTGTCGTCGTCGTGACCGGTTAATCGAAATCGTGGCGCGTTGCGCCGCGGCTTAACCTTCCGCCGGTTATATTGGCGAATATAAATCCGTGTACGGGGCGGGAAATAAAACCACCCACGCAGTCCCGGATCCGTAGGTACGTCTCTCCCGTGTACCTGCATTTTCAAACCGATTTCGTGCCCGGAGTCAGAGATATAGGATTACGCAGGGAGCGTCGAGTTCTTATATCGTATAAATCTATATACACCCAAACTTTGTATTTTCTATTGCGATAAACGCGGAGCGTAATTATCAGCGTATCATCGGCGTTTCGATTGAATTTAATGGAAAAAAATCAATTTATCACACAGTTGTACGTTCGATTTTTTTTCCAGACTGCTTTGAACACCGGAATTTCGGGCAACACTCAGCAGCAACAGCAGTTCCTCGAGCCGAGAATGGCGCAGTTGGAGACTCTGGAGGCCAAGGTAAGAGCCGAAAAACTTCGAAAACATTTTAACGATACACCGGCGATCTCCGGGTTTTTGAAATTCAAAACAGGTGTACACGATTCGCGAACAACCTTCGGTCCCGATCCCCGACTCCCTTGCGGTAATACGGAAGTAGTTGAAAATTACTTGTACGTATACATATATCTCGTAACGTTTGAACGGGTTCGCATCCCCGGGGCGAGAGAAACCGATAACGGCAAAAATCTTGTTACATCCGCGGCGTCTCAAGACGTCCGACAAACATTCACGTTTCGCTTTATTGCGATCGAGAGAAAACAACCAGCTGCGATTCACCGAACGATGATTCATTGTCGGGTGGCAAAAAAAAAAAGTATTTCCAAGACACCCGCCGCTACGGGTTTTGAAAGCGAATTCGAAACGAACGGAATCGTCATCTCCTTCAAAAGTTTTTCTGCACCGGCGGTTGCGCCCTTGTTTATTTATTTATTATTTTATTTAATTTTCTTGTACCCGCGACGCAGAAGCCCGAGGCGATGCTCGGCGGTTATCGGGGGCCTCGACGTATTCGGCCTCTGGCTACACACGGGCTGTCCGACCAGTGATTTATATGCAGATGCGTGGACCAAAACGCCGATCTTTTGGGCCCGACTCGGGGCTCGCTCGAGACCCATTAAAACCGCCCCACGCCCGAAATCGGGTCCCTCCAATGGCGCAGCAATTGATTTTTCGTTAAATTTCGTGCTCTTATTTTGCTCGTTTGTCGTCAGTTCCTTTTCTTTTCTTTGTTTTTTGTTTTTCTTTCTTTTTTCTCTCCTTCATCTCGAACGGGACGTAATTAAAATCTTTCGTCGGTTCGGTAATCGTCGCGTCTCTCTTCGGTGCCTCGAAGGATGAAGAGATCGGCGATTCGACGGTTTTTCGTTAGCGCGGTATATCAATTTCAACGACAACGCGTCAGGAACACCCTATTTCTTACTTTTTTCGGTGAGCAGCAGCCCGTACCCGCTTACACTTCTCTCGATCGTTGATCCAACGAAGCGGTCGTTCGAACGCTCCGAGTTTGCTTTAGAAAATTGAAGAGGTCCTGGGGAATCGGGTAAGAAGTTGACTCCGAGTTGGGTTATTGTACGCCCTTGGTGCACTCCTCGGAACGTAGACAGATCTGCCCCGGGAGATTGTAAGTCCGCGGTAGAAGTCACTGACCTTTCCTGTCTGGACGGTGGTGCCAACCTGGCCCTTTTCAGTCTCAACATCCGCCAGTTCTGCCCTCCGAGCTTTCCAGGACCCGCCGAATGAAAAATCATTTTTCATTCGGTAGGGAAAGCCGGAAAACGCGTTCACCGGACGTGGAGATACCAAATTTTTTCGTCTTCGTTTTTTTTTTTTTCAAACATTCCCTAGCCACGCGGACGTAAGATGCAGACGATCGAAGAATTTCAGACATTTTGGAAGCCTCGGCCTCCAGCCTCGGGGCTCTGAGTGAAGAATGCGCTAATCGTTGGGCAGATGCCGCGGTCTTCGATCTTGCAACAAAAATTTGAAAGAAATAGTTATTTTTCGGGTGGCATGGGAATTTCATTCGTCCCCGTAGACGTTGGAGAAAACTGAGTATTTCGTTCCGATAAAACTATGAAGTTTTATCTCAAACTCACGAAGATATCCTTACCACCTGCGATCCCTCGGGATGAATATAATATGTATATCAGGCTTTATCTCAGATTTTACATTTATACATATTTTTGTAATTATACTTCAACGAATCGAAATTGTCGAGGGGGTTGAATTTCTCATACCTCTGAGTTATTCAAATTATTCAAACGACCGCGATCTTTGGGCCGGGTTAATTGGCCGACGTACGACGGATGAAGGGATGATTGGATATCGAGTATGAAAAAATTTTTGGTAGCTAACTTGAAGAGGTATTCTTTTTTCATGATTCTAAAAATATACCTATCGCTCCGACTTCGCTCTGACAATTTTAATGAATTACACATCGTCTGAGTTTCTATTAAAAATAATTAACCTGATTCAAGATTAAATTAAAAGAATTGACCGGTACTTTATATTATTATACCGTAGCTGTATAACCGCGCGTAATTGTAGCGGTTTTATTAATCTGTTCGCCGGTGTTGAATAAGAAAAAAAAAAAAAACGAACCCAACGAAATAAAAAATACCAGTAATTAATGGGCACGTAAAAATCTTCGTGGTATTTTTTTTATTTAATTGTTAGAAGTTTTTTTTCTCTTCTTACTGCGTTGAACAATTTTTGCCGGATCTATTGTATCAACTAAACGTTGTTTTCGCGGTAAAATAAATAAACTATAACGCAAATGAGAGTGACTCTTAACAAAGTACAAATTTAACGGAGATGAGAGTAAACGAAAAAAAAAAAATCAAGAAACTAATTTGTTTGAATATAATTAGGTATAGTTTATATATTTCGTGAGAATTGTGTTATAAGAACGAAAAAAGAATTCTAACGTCTACACGTCTGATTCGGATTCCGGACTGATTGTCGGTTTAATTGTTTCGTTTTTAGTTTAGTCAAACAATGGCGGTAGTGCAGTTTCAATTTCTCAGCAGATAGAAACGTGCGCTTAAAGATTTATTCAGACATTAAATTACATCGAATGTATACCGGTGTGTACAATTCGTGTGTATTGAGATTCTACGCACGTGCGTTTATCGCGTGGCAACGTAACTCTGGGTATAGGTACCGTAGGTACGTACATACGAGACTGTATGTGTATACATAAAACCAGAAACTCACGGAGTGTAACGAAATAAAATCACACCGATTCCAATCTCTGTTCCTCCAGACTACTCCGGAATTATTTATATACCCGCGTATAATACAATAATTATCTCGAATCGTATTTTTTTTTCCCCTCCTTTTTTTATCTTATTTCGTTTCGTCCCTCCAGTTTCTTCTCTCACGATACGGTTCGTTTTTTTTTTTTTCTTTACTTTTTTCCATTTAGGTGCGGAAATTAGGATCAAACAATTTTAAACCGAATTATATCGTCCCGAGGCCGCTCAGCTGTTGCGACGGTTTGTCAAAAGTGTGTTGATAATAATAAAAAATGAAGACAAGCAACGCATTTACTCACGCGAGATTCCATTTTTTTTTTTTTTTTTATTTCTCTACCTCTTTTCTGGCTTGAGAAATTTAATTTTTTCCAGCACCGCCAATACGGCGATACTTTCGTAATTTTCTTCCGCGTCGCGTAGTCGCGCCGCGTCGTCGACTGCATAAGATGCGCATCTTTTGCCAGGGATCAGGACGACTGCCTTGACCCCATCCGACGGAGAAGCGGGCCGTAAATCTCCGTTGATTATCCATCTCTGAGACAGAATATCCCGCAACCCTGCCAAAGGAATCTACGGGATGTAAAAACTTGAGGATATTATCTAACGAGAATATTTTAAGCACAAAAGTAAAATGTTCGCACCGCTGTCGCTACTGCCGCTGATGAGATTGCGTCGAGTTGCACTCGCAGGATGTTTATGAGAAAATGAAAAAAAAAACGGAACGAAAAAAAAATTATTTGAGGAAATCAAAGTTTGATTAAAGTTTCCAAATAATATTAAAGGACTTTGCCAGAGATCACTAATTCCCTAACCCTTCGTTGTTACGTCGTAATCCTCTATACCTATAGGTACGTATCATAATAACACCCGCGCACTGTCTGAGAACTTCAGGGATTGAAGAATACCGAAGTAGGGAGTGCTAGTTTCCCATGACTCTCTAAACCCCCGAGCGCGCACTAAAAGCTGCGTTTTTACTTGACAGCGGCAAATAATGAGCTGGCATCGGCAGAAGCTACTAATTAATCCATCGGTCTTTGCGCACTCAATAGTCCCATCTATAGGTGGTACGAATGTTCTCGACGTTCGCGTATAATTTCCGTCTTGGAGAGTCAAAATTCAAAGCTACCACATCTGAAAGTTATAGGGTCTGTTCGGAGGTCTTAAGACCGTTCAAACCCTCTTCTTACACGGTACGAGCGGTTAGAAATTTGGGTCGGGTTCAGGTCAAAGAAGCCGCCCAGTTCAAGCCTGCAGGACTACAATACCTTCTATATCGCGTCACTCGCATCTGTATAGACGTATACGGTGTCGAATAAGGGTCATATTTGATATTACGGCGAACACGTTGCGTCGTAATCGACGTAAATCAAATTCTACTTACATAATAGAATATCAAATTTATTACCAAAGATCCTCACGCTGCACCTCCGTAATGTTTACGATGCGTGTGTGTGTGATGCCCCTTCCGATCAGCGAATCAGGTTCTCTTCTGGATAATTTATTATTAATTTGTTTTGTACAAGGCGCGTATATACAATATGTACCAAAGGGATATTCCACACATCGCAACGTATTTCCAATTTTCGTATTTTTTTTTTATTTTTTTTTTTCGATTCGGATAAATACGACTGGACGGACCGGATGTCCTCAAAAAATGACTGGTCGTTGCACGGGACGTGGTTGAATTATTACGCAACAGGACTCTGAACGCATCCCACGGGGCATAGCGCGTATAACCCATAACTCAAGTCCGAACGAATTTGTCCATAAACTCTGTACATGTATATAAACATCCACGGAGAGCTGGGCTTATATTTTCATCATAAATCTTCACCGGGATGTTCCGACTGATCTCCTAGTTTAAGCCATTTTATTCCGAATTTCTTTCGTCGGCGTTTGATTTTTTTTTTCCTCTTTTTTTTTATTTTTCGTTATCATTCTCACGTGTACTTTTCCTTACCGCTTTATTCTTACACGTACGTACGTCTGTCCCCTAAAAGGTATGAGACTCCAGGCTACGGTTTTCTCAAGGGTCAAATTCAGACGCCATCTTTCACTCGTGCAGAGCAGAGAATGCGAGAGTCTACTGATATCGCGTTTTAACATCGTAAGATGTAGTGGAATATTACTGACAAAAATGATCTTTCGCTGGCGAATTTCGAGCGAAAACTAGTATAACGGGAAATATTTTAACCCCCGTTCATGTCCTGCCCGTGTAAGAGGTTCTTTGAACTTTTAAACTCGATAAGAAATAACGAGGTGAAGAAAAAAAAAAGATGAGTAAAAAATGGAAAAGAGAAAAGAACCTTAGCGTGAATTGCGGAGATCAAAGCGATGAAAATTTTTAACCGTTTAAAAATGAGACGAGCGAAGTTTATATTCATCGACGGAATGGTCATTGTGTTAAAAGATATATTCGAACATATTGATAATTTACACGGTACCTACTCGTTAATTCATTTAGGCTCTCCGGAGTTTCTTAATCTGCATAAACATCCCCTCGGGACCGGCAATTAGATCAGATTCCTCCCGCGCCGTAGTAAACTCTCTGGATACGTATTATCATACGTCTTGACATAAATTTTCATCACAATTATGTAGATTATTTATCATGGATATTTGTTAGATATTACTAGGCGGGTACCATACGCTTTAATATGCCTTGAGTACTCTCTGGGTACGTATCAGTTATATAATGATACGAACGAAATATTGCCGCAGGCTTGAAACTCACAAACTCGACGCAGTCCTTCGCTTTGTACTTCAGCGGGCGAGAGTGTATATTACGAAGTTAATGTATTTAATTAGCGTACACCGACGGAATTTTCCTGCTCAGGATTAAATAAATTCGTGTAAAATCCGAATTTATTCTACTTTGCGAGAATTCTCGTTCTTACCGGGCGTATTTGAAACTATGTGGAAACCGGGTTAACGAATGACACGATATATTTTTTTTTTTTTTGCTCACATTCCAGATGGCCAGTATCGAGGTGTCCCTGTCGACGACACCTCGGCGTAAAAAAGGCGGCAGTATAACAGGAGTGACGTCTTCTCCGGCTGGACATCGGGCTCGAGATGTTGGAAAGGAATTGGACGCCCTACGAATCGCCCTTCGTGACAAAGAAAATATAATACAAAAGTAACGGATATTTTACAATTAGCCTGAATGCACTCGCGTGACCGATACGGTGAAATGAATCATTGATACGTTTCGTATCGTTCTTGCAGCGTATAAATAAAGATAAATATTTATCAACTTTGTTGCAGTCTCAAGGGACAACTGTGCAATACCCTCAGCAATCGTTTATCCTTACGTAATGGTCCATCCTTGACCGAATCGGACCGCAAAGCAGCCGAAGATCGTCTTCAGCGGCTACGTCGTGATGCCGATAACAAGCGGCTGGCTATAAAAAATCTTAAGCTGGCTCTGGAACGACTGGATATTACAGAGTAAGAATTCAAATTTGTCGTTTGATATAAAATTCGAAAAAATAGAAAAAAAAAATCATTCCAGTTGGTAATTCAGCTGAGTAAACTACTCATCTACTGGATCTATAAATAGTTTTGCGTTAAAATGTTCAAAAACTGTCACTTCGACCACAACATCACATCCCATATGGTCTAGTGGCTAGGATACCTGGCTTTCACCCAGGAGGCTCGGGTTCGATTCCCGGTATGGGAAATATTTCTGCTAAATTTTTTTATCCGAGTTTGGGACGTGTGGTATATGTGTTGACGTAATCTCTGGATCACAGCATCACATCCCATATGGTCTAGTGGCTAGGATACCTGGCTTTCACCCAGGAGGCTCGGGTTCGATTCCCGGTATGGGAAATATTTTGGCAAATCTTATAACCCAGCGTTAGATTTGTGACGAATCTGAATGACGTGATCAAGCGGCAGAAAGTGGGGAGATATTTTTTTAATTTTACAATCTTACCTAATCTCTTAGCAATATAGACGTCCGGATACAACAGGCCGAGCTTGAATACAGATTAGGGAGGGAAGAACTGGAGCTTTTGACTCTTAGAGAAGAGAGTCGAGCCCTTCAGGCGGCCCTTGAACTCGCCGACACGCAAGAGAAGCAAAAGAACCACACGATATTCAGGTGAGACCCACGGCACAATGCAACTCTTTCCGGGAATTAAGGTCGACCCGTTTACCTGCGGATGTTTGAAACCTTTTATCTTTATTTTTCTTGTTTTATATTTCAGTTGTATTTCCGGGTCTACGCAGGTGACGGTCCACGCTCTGGAGGTCAGCGCCGATCCGAAGAGCCCGAGATTTGGTGCCGGGCCGAAGGACGACGCACCCGGACTTTACGTCGATTGGGCTGTTGAAGAATCGGGACTTTGCAAGGGCGATAGGTTGGCAGTTTCTTTGAATTCTTCTGTTCTGAGCAGGCTTTGTTTGAATTTTCGAATAGTCTAAATACAATGAAAATTCCCATTTTCTCTTGTTTCCTTGACTGTAACGCTCGAACCCTTCGTTTGTTACTCCCGGGTCCTTTCTTACCTAAGGAAATTACTCAGGTAATCCGTGTGGGCATAAGTCACGGATTTTATCAACGCTAAGAAGTAAGAACAATGAACAATCTTTGCTCCCGAGTTCCCAGGGTCCAGGGAGTCGGTGTACCGTAGCGTTACTGGAAGCCACCGGAAGTCCGCCATGTGCTCCCACTAATTGCCCTATCATGCCAACCGTTCGCACGACCTCGTCCCCAACTTTACGTACAACAGTACCTTGTACTTATGTTATTACTCTGAAGAAAAACTTTAAATTACCCCGCAGTTGTTGAAAATATTTCTGCTCCAGAAAAAAAATCTTGACCGGCCATTGTTTTACCCGAAAAACTCCACACTTCGGCTACGAATATTGTATCACAAATATTGGCTGAAAATTCACAAACATATAGGTATACCTAAGCTCACCTTGAATTTAGGGCAGAACAGATGCATGAATTTTCTCATACGAGTATTTCCTCAGACATTACCCCGGAGTTAACGATCCCCGTTTCCTGTCCATGTGCGGTGAACAGTCACAGCGATATTCCGTGGTTTTTTCACCTTGCTTATTTCTTCTTCTCATTTATTTTTACTCTTTTTTTATCGTCCAGAATTCTAGAGGTGAATGGCAAACTGGTCGTGGGTGCCGGAAGAAGTGATCTAGCCAGGTTGCTGGCTGTGGCACCGGATGCGGCGCAGATCGTAGTCCTTCGAAAAGGAGAATCCCTCGCTGCCCTTCGCACCCTTAGATCTGACAATCTTCGACTCACCCACAGAATCGGATACCTCGAGGAACAGGTCAGAGACCTTCTTACACCTTCGCGACCTCCGGTACCCGCTGAACCCCCACCGAGTCGACAGGAGCACGTCCAGGTCGGGGTGAAAGACCATTTCAGTTTAATTATATTCGCGAAGCGAATATCGTTTTTATACGATTGTTTCTTTTTCCGCGTAGGTTTTTCAAAAAGGACCGCAAGTCACTGCGCTGGTGGCCAATCTACCCGGTTTGGGAGTTAAAAGTCCTTCGGAACTCCGACAAAGCTTGCCGACGGTGAGGACGAAACATGGTGATCATCCTCGGCGAACGAGCGAGTCTCGTAATTCCAAAGAAATGGATTTTGCGTCGGATGGAAATCACGGACATCATAAAAACAAAACTAGGCAGAGACCTCAGGGGTATCAGCTTGCGAGGTCAACAGCCAGCTTGGATTGTAAACAATCGTCGAATTCTCAAGTTCAGCGGAGATTGCCGCGCGCCGAATCTGCTATGGAACAAATACACAAGAGTCGCAGGAACGCGCCGTCTTTACAGTCTTTAGAGTTCGATTCAGAGCCCACGTACTATCGTCTTCAGGTAAGCGTTCGTGAAAATATCCGTCCGTAAATATTTCGCTTTACTTATTCAAGTTTTTTACTGTTCGTTTCAGGATTCCCAGTCGAGAACATCTGAGCAGTCGGACGCTTCTATGATGTATTCATCTCACGAGGCAAGAACGCGCCCTACACCCCCGAAAAAACCTCTCCGACTTTCGCTCCATAGAGCAGCCAGTCTCCAATCGGTAGAAAGCGCACCTCCAACTCCGCAGCATGAACCCAGTCGGAAACCAGTCAAGAGAAATTATCGTGGTGATCCTCCGCATTCCTTGGAAAGAGAATCACATTCTGAACGTAATGATCAGATACCTGTTCAACCCAGCCAAATGACCAATCAGCCACCGCAGCCACCACCTAGAACTCCGTCGCGGGCGGAATCATGTCAAAGTGCTCTGCGGTGGCCTTCCCCACGACCTAGACCCCAGCTGGCATCTGTTCCAATGGAGAAGTGGTGTTAATTAAAGTCGAAAAATCAGTGGAACAATAGATCACCTGCGAAGGCCTCAAATCTTGGGCTAAAAAGATGGGAATACGTAATTTTAGGTTTACATTAATAGTGGCAATGCAAAGGAACGTTCGCTAAATGTCCATAATCTGTACAAAATGCATTGATGCATAAAATGTAATTGTTTAATTCAGAAGTCGTAACTAATAGTTTTTCAGGAACGATTTTGTCAATAATGCCGGATTGATTCTACCGTACTATAGTTAAGAGTTTAATTTTGTAGCACGTGACAGAGAAAATTTTAGATTATATTTTATTCTAGATGTGAGTAACGAGTAGAAATTGGATGCTAGATATTATCTAGTGTATGTACTTATATTTTTTCTTTGTGACTTCATACTATTAGCGTAATAAAAAAACATGATATTATAGAATTATCGGAAACGTAAAGGTGATAATTAATGATGGAATGAGGAGATTGCATAAAAAATACTTTATTAGGTGACGATGAGATTGCTCTTATAGAATACAAATGGAGATCATTGTTGACGAGATATTCGACACATCCGTGCCAAGAGACTCTGCATCTGGAGTAAACTGTTCAACCCATTTACGATGCCTAAATGCGTCAAGCCAATTTCCTGGAATAATTCATATTTTCAGCCAAGTAATTGAGAACTAAAAATTTGAGGATGAGATTTTCTGCAAACAACTAACCTTGATGAATTCCAGCTTCTTTCTTTCGTTGATTTCAAGGTTTTTACAAACTCTGAATACGTTGCCAATTATATCCTCGGCTGAATATCCCATCTTCCATAAGTGCGACATTACCTATGGATTGAAGAAGATATTTGTGACAAAAAATTCTTCAAGAAACTCGGTCCCACAGAGTGAGATAATAAAGGAAAATTACTTCAAAGGATTTCTCGATGTTTCCTCGCGAGCATTGTTCCAGCATATCTTTAACAAGAAGAGGATGTGGTTCATCACACACTTTGAAAACGTTTTCTCCGTTCACGTGACCGAATCCATTGTGAGTAGACTGAAGATTGTTTAGTGCTTGTCGCATATCACCTTGAGCTGTGAATATTATTGCTTCTAATCCATCATCTGTATATGAGACCTCGAAAAAAAGAAGACTAAATATGCAAAGACTGTGAACTGAAATATCCTCTATATATCCTCCATACGTAATTCCAGAAATTCTCTTACATTTTCTTTTTGGCAGACTTCGATTACTTTAGCCAGGATTTGAGCATCAGATAACTTCCCATACCTCAGCATTGCACATCTTGATTGTATGGGTTCAATGATTTTTTCGCTGTTATTGCAGGCTAATGCAAATCTGGTTGTGCTACTGTATATTTCCATTGTTCTACGAAGGGCTTGTTGAGCACCATCCGTCATACTATCAGCTTCATCGAGAATGATTATTTTGTGCCTTGATTTCGGAAGGGTAACCTAGGTATGACAAAGAAAAACTAGAGTTATAATCTGCAATCCAAATTGAATGTGTTGCATCACACAATTACCTTTTGCTGTGCAAACATTTTGATCTTGTTTCTGACAACTTCGATTCCTCTGTCATTCGATGCATTGAGCTCGAGTACAGCATCTTTGAACGATGGGCCAAGAAGAACTCGGGCTAAACAAAGGATCGTCGTAGTCTTTCCCACCCCGGGTGGCCCAGCAATTATTATATTTGGTGCGTTTCCATTTTTAGCAAATATAGCAAGTCGTGCAACGGTATCCTCATTACCCACTATATCAGAAAATACTTGGGGCCGGTATTTTTCAACCCTACATCAAAATTGTTTGAAATGACGACCCGTGGGTTTTGTATACTCCAAGAAAATATAACTAACACTAAAACACTAACCCTATTTTCTTTTACGAACTTACCATGGCAAATGCGAATTTTTCCGACTTGATTTACTTTGTTGAACAACTCCGCTAGTCGATGGTTCAGCTTCAATTTCCATCGGTTCATCAGTCTCGTCTTCACCAGCCATAATGAATTAAAATAATATGAACCTTTAATAACGTAGCATAATACCTACTAGCAAATCCGTTTCTACGCGTTGCTGTCACCGTAGCTTTGAGGTTAGCCACGAGCCGGTTACACTTGCTCAGCTGGCGCGGCGCGGGAAATTAAATAACGCGGGAAAATTCTGTCAAAGGGGGCGCCAACTGATTTGCCGCTTGCAGATCGATTGCAGATGGAAAAAAATTCATTTTTTATTCAATGTTCTTGACCATCCTTGACGTTTATTTCATTTGATTATCTAACCCTGAATTTGTAAATTTTATTAACCGTCAATGAATTAAAATCGTTAGCGATCTAATTTTGACCAGATTCAAATATACTTAACATGTGATGCGCGTAAATCTGGAAACCAATTTCAAAATGTTCAGGGTATTATTATGTGGAGATCGTCGAAGAAATTAATGGTTGATTGTTTTAATTTTATCTTGAGATGCGGAGGGCATAACCTCGGCGTTGATGATTTAGAAGATATTCCAGAGTACGATCTTCACGACGTTCCTGGTAATTCATTAAGGTTTTACCCAAAACGAACGTCTCCGCTGAACTTTTGTTCAGCCAAAAAAATAACGGTTGACAAAAGTTGGTGATAATTCATTCGAAATTCATTTTTCAACCTCTTCGTAGTTCATTTCCAAGCGCACACCTTCGGCGCGTCGATTGTACCTAGACAGGATGATATGCATCATAGGCCGGACGCTCCGGGTTTCAGGCGTCGATCTCCACCTGAAATAGTGACGAAAGTTCGGTTGGCTCTCGAAGAAATGGGCGAAGAAAAACTCCCACCGAAAGCACGCGGTGACCACTACATCTTCGAATGTTCGGCTATTCAAGCAACATCTCGAGAAAATACTTGAACTCGCATCATATATTTATATTTGGGACCTGTGATCATTTTTCAATTACCTTGAAAAATTCGAATTTTAATGGCTCCTGCATCAACGTTGTGTGAAACGTTCTCAAAGTTCAATCTGTACATGTTGACAATGTTTTCAGATAAATAAATCGTCGAATATTACAATTTATTTTCTTAAATTCATACAACGGTTTGAATTGAAAAGAAAAAACATTGCAATACAAATTCAGTTTATCGATTCAGTTCCACTTATTGTTGATCCAAATTCACATTCGTATATGTATATTCTTTTCATATCCTACAAAAATCCGATTACACCGCAAGCTACACGTTCCCCTGCGGATCCAGTTTTCAAACTGTCTTCATTTCCTCCACGTCCAAAGTCATCCGGTTTAGCATGAACAACGAGAGCTCTTCCTATGGCACCGCGAACCCCGATCAGAGTCAAATAATGGTCCATTCCGTCGATATTTGCCACTCCATCCGGACCTACTTCAATATTTCCCAGATCGCCAACGTGTCTCAGGGGATCAGTTGGCGCTCCATGATTGACCTGAAAAAATTGACGCAAATTTTCTTTCTATTCTCAATACCTGAAAATCATTCAACTAGGCGTAATTTAGATACTAAGAATTCGTTTTACCATGTAGGGGTTGAAATGAGGCCCTGCAGAGGCGCAGCCCTTTCTCAAATCCCCTTTTTCATGAACGTGGAGACCGTGGAGTCCGGGAGTCAATCCCAGAATTTTTCCGGAGATTCTAACACCTTCGGGACGCTGTTCCAACATCAGTTCCCCATGGGGTCCAGAGGTCGGGGTACCGTCAGGTGAGAGAGATTTGACCTCCACCACGGCCTTCAAACCTACGGCCTGAAAAACGGAAAATGACTTTCAAAACTCCGGATGACAAAATATTTATGAAAGAGGGTCTTTTTGATAAAAAAAAAAAAAAATATACATCTGCTAAGTGTGGGGTTCGAACCCACGCTCCCTGACGGGAACCAGAGCTTAAATCTGGCGCCTTAGACCGCTCGGCCAACCTAGCTGTTGAAGAGCATTTACGTGAGTTTGTATATAACACGCATCTAAATTAGAATCGAAGAATTAAAATCGCAATTAATTCATCAAATTACGCATGTATATTCGAGGGATCGCGGAAGAACGAATTTCGATGATTTCATCGGCAATATAATCGTGGGAAACGTAATCCTGAGAGTATTTTAAAAAAGTGGCGTCGTCTCGCGAAGGTCTCGAGTAGTAACTTTGCCGCAAGTAGAAAGGCGGGGGTTAATACAAATTCACTAAATCATTGAACTCGTTGTTTACGGGGTTTACGGCTGCATATTTATTGACCGTGATAATGTTCGATCATCGTGTCGTAGTCATGACTCTATATTCTTCTACAATTTTTTTTATGTTTCTTCGTTTTTTTAGTAGCGATTGGTCACGAAGATGAGGAATTCAAAAACAATTATTATCCAAAGTTAAATTCGAAACTCGCAGATCGACGCATCGGGTGACGTAGCTCCGTCCGAAGTCGAAAAACAATTTTTTGGCATAATTATGTTACAGACATCGGTAAGCCATGATCCTTGCGCTGGAAGCATACACACAAGGTCTGATTATTTATTCAGGCTACAAATCGCTGTTTCAATTCCTGTTCGATTCGATCATTTCCCACCGTCTATACCTGTAGCGTGTTTAATTTTATATCATAAACCGATGGAAATATCACGTTTCAAAAAAAATAATTGATACTTTTGCCACGGCCCATTGTCCGTTGCGCAACTCGTTTTATATTATACATGATATTTGACATACAACGACGAAAAATGTCTGTTTCATCTGGATGATGGAAAACGACGGCAAACTTTATATATATTCAACCAACCCCTCTTCCAATTCTTGTCCCAGCATCGCAGGAACGACATACCTATATACATATAAATCGATCAAACGTATGTAAAAAGTACTCACGAAAAGGTAGGGTTCCATGTAAACCTCGTACAGGTCGCTCCTGTACCCCGGAAATCCAGGAAGACTTCTGATAAAAAGAGTCCTGTCGTTCATCTCGACCATCATTCGGTCGTAGGGGTTGGCGGATGTCAGTTTCGGCATAACGCACGTCACGAAGGTGAACAAAACCACATAATTTACGGAGAACCACATTTTTTGCGTACAATTGTGTTGTTGTTATATATATTATTCGAAATTGTTCGTCAGCGAATCACCGCACCCGCACCAGATGTGATGATATTCGATAAACGCACGGTCAATCAACGGATATCGGTTATATCATCCGACGTTCAACTCCAAAGAACGAGCTACTTGTGTGTCCCTACGAAAAGACGCGGTACGTTTAAATAGTTAGAGGATCTCGAAGACCTTGGTGTGATCACTGATGAGCAACTCGCTTCGTCTCTTATATAGCGGTAGCGTACGTGTACTATGTAAGTTTTGTCTTTGCAAATCACCACGTGCACCAGCGCGTACGAGTACAACAAATTTGTAGACGGTAAGATGCGATACGGTCGTCGTCGTGTTTTTCACCACCCAGAAACGCCGACGGATCACCGATTTTTCTGTACCTCTTCCAACGGTTGATTATATCGTTCGCTCTACGAAACTCGAGATCGGATTGTCACACCGCAAGCATTTGATCTCACGTATACCCCATCAGGTGTCCAGATATAACGCTCGGTTGTTTTTTTTTTTTTTTCTTTGTAATTCGCTCGTATAAGTTTCCCTGGTGCAAGATACCTTTTTCTAGGGATAGATTTATCTGCCTCGAGCATAAGAGAAGTGAAAGCTCTACGCGAACGTATAATAAGTTGGCTCTTGGCGTTCGCCCCGAGGCTCTAACACAGTTTGTTCTTTACCACCTATTCTTTTTTTTTTTTTTTTCTTTTGTCATGCAATAATCTCCGGGCGGTACGAATCGCATCGCAATTTCAACGACTTTGCTGCACTTCTTTGCCCGCTTAAGTACAGATGAGAATGATAATAATTTGTCGATTTTAAAAACGTCCTCCGTAACTTATTGTTGTTCCTTCAAATGTTTGAGCGGACAACTCCGCTGTAGCGTGATCGCCTCGCATCGCGAGGTCGCATTTCTTCTTCTCTGATGCACATTTATCTGTCCATGTATAACGTCGAGTCGTGTATAGGTGTGGGTACCGCATACCCATACCCATGTCCACGTACATACGTATATACATAAAATATTCTCGACCTTCCGCGTGGATTTGCACCTGCAATTATATACCTGAACGGTGACACGGCTGACAATGTACTATGTAATACGCACATAATTAACGTATTGATTCATAATGACGAGTATATAACTTATTATTTATTGATAATTTTCTCGATAATTATTTTTCCATTATTCATTAATTAGCGACCGTTATTACAGGACATTGCCGCTGGTTCGAATAAAAGAAAAGAATCGAAGGACGTGGATGTTGATCAGCTGCAGTTCTTCCTCATCTCCAGGTGGTTGCATGTTGTTCGAAATTTCTAAATCCGTACGTGTGTATCACGATGGAATAAAAAGCAAAAGTATATAGAAATAATAATAACGGTGATAACACTTACTCGGACGGGCTCGATCGTCTACTTTGATGTGAATTTTTGTTTCATTTTTTTTTTGTTTCATTTTCTTTATGCGCAACGCACGATGATTACATGCGAACGTGTATCAGGATATTATGGTGCCTGATGCCTTCGCACAAAGAACTTTACTCGCTTTCAAGGCTGGTCGTAACGACCTCCAGGCCACATTTGGGGTCAAATGATGATACGGGTGCTTTCTTACTTCTTTTATTCAAAGAGAAGAAAAGAAATATCAACCGAATGGCGTTACGCGAATTTGATTTTCACGCGCGATGTCGTTATCCGTTTTTCTTTTTTCTTTTTTATAAAGAAAGAGTATCCTCATCGCGCGCAGTCGTTGATTCAGAATAAATAGGAATAAAAGATAGTTCGTTGAAGCGAATCTTTTTTTTTTCTCTTCTCTTCTTCTTTTTATTTTTATTTTTTGCGTATCAAACGACAATGAAATATAATTGAATAATTACCCACGTGATATGATGAGGTTTCCGCACCGGTGCGGGAGATTAATATAATTCAAATACTTCCTCAATCATCGACATCCAGTATACGTATACCGACCAACGATATTTTTACTATTAGTCTATCGTGGGTAAAAATCTCGTTGGAAGGACTACAAGGCAAATAGAATGGAGAAACGAACTTTTTCGAGCTTGCGAATTTGCGAAATGCAGGATCAATCAACCCCAAATAATCCGAATCTTGGTTCGAATTAAACGCTTACCAACATTCGATCTAATCTAACGATCCGATTGTTACAAAAAAAAAAGAATCAAAGAAATGAAGAAAAAAAAAAAAGGAAAACCTGACCCGGTGCGAGTTTTGAATTATTCGTACCACGTTTAATTGGTGCGTGTCAATATTTCATACAATTGTCTTTTACAGTCACTATAAACGCGACGCGAGTCGTTCCGTATATACTTAAGTGCAGCTTCACCTTCTCAGGATTCTTGATTACCTTGATTATCGTGTACACTTATACGAATAAGCAGATCAAGGATCGAATAAGATACGTTAACGGACGTTCCACCATGCGGTCAAGTTTATTTGAATATATTACATACTGCGGGAGCACAGCTATTTTAGCGGTCATTTCATATCGAATCGAATTTCTAAGTTATGCGCGATCGATGATTGATCGTCGGGAGTATACAGGGACGCGTTGTAGTGATATAATGAAAATTGAAAAGAGATAAAGAAACACGTGAATAAAAAAAAAAAAACAAATAACATTGATAATTACACGTGATAACGTTGATGTTATAATGTTACATCTATTAACGAAGCAAACTATATTTACCACTTGCGTATAATTGATAGAATCAATATGATTACGACATACAATAGCGAGGTAGAACATTGTTAATTTTATAATTAGTCAACCCAGTAAATTCGAGGTAAATTGTTATATCACAGTTTATACTTATGTACGTGCGAGAGCACATGACTTTAAGGAAGATATCTTCATACGAGTAACCTATACCACATGTGTATATGTATGTAGATACATATATCATGTAACGACTAATTGTATGCTCTAAAAACAGGAACAAAGTGGAAGGTCGGGTCAATTACGTACCTATACGAAATCTATAATACAGCAATTACGTAATTTTCTGAAAATGATCCACACGAGCATTTTATTTCTGAAATATACGATGTAATCGGTGAGTATTTCCAAAATTATTATTTTTTTTTTTGGTACGACACCGGCAAATATCGCGTAATCATACCAAGGAAATTTTAGGAATCCTTGATCCTGGAAAAAGATCCTGGAAAAAAATCGAGGCCATTGACGAACTTTCGTTCATTTTTTTGGTTTGTCATGTGGTTTTCATTCACAAGTGAATATAACGGGTATGGATTTATGGGATAAATTTGTGTCGAAGAATCTTCGGAAACTACGAGTGAAAAATCGATCTTATGGACCGAAGGTTTGTTTTTCAGTGTACGATTGAACGAGAGCGTGAATTCAAGGGCTTCGCGGAGGACACGTGTACCTATAATTTTCGTGCGTCGACGGTACCGGCAAGTGAAAGGGAGGAGGGTACAACGCGAAGAAGAAGGTGGGGCGACAACTGTCATGTTACTCCCAGAGTTATTCGAAGAGAATATCGCCAGCGGATTCGTTTCGAAACATTCAGTAGTGTTCCGTATCTTACGTCAGCTACTTACTTCACTTATCTCGCACGTTGTACGAACGTACGCGAGTTACGTGCGATATTTTTTCCATTCCATCGTTCGATCCGATCGCAATTAAAACCGTGTGTTCTCTCGGATTCAATTGTGCAGCCGCGACGGTCCCGGCAGCTGTGATTTTTCCAACTCGATCTTCATTCTCATCGGTAAGTTATTTCAATTGAGATATAGAAGATTAAAATTAAATTTTTATTATCGTGTTATTTTACATCGAACGACGAAAACAATTTCATCACGGTTACAATCATTATCGCCGAATCAATCGGCTACCTACGTGCACCAACTCTCCCGCGGGAATTGAAAATCCTGATGAGGTTCTTCACCCGAGCGAGATTTTGCTATTGACCTTGAATTTCTCAGTCACGCATCACACGCACATATAGATAATAATTATTTTCGCTCCGGCTACGCGCCCGCGGTACTTTTAATAAGGTAACGTCAAAACAACGTCAATGAATAGATGGTCGCCTTGATTTAAATAAATGAATTACACGCACGATGCGTATACTTATACCTATACGCTACGTACACTGCGTATAATGGCTATCGTGTTATATTTACGCAGTGACTAATATTTCGTTAGTGTACAGCAATATAGGCGTGTACACGTACGACGTTTCATTTATCATGTATAATTGTTCGTGGTTTGATTCTGCGTGTTGCTTATCTCCGGTTCTTGACACAAACGTTAAATGACTCGACAAATTATGCGCACACAAATGCAAAATGCATCGTTCGAATAGCGCGAGGAGTGTCGTACATACATTACAATGAAACATGTTGAATTATTTCAATTTGTCAAAATGATCGGTGACCTTTTCGCCATGTAAAAGTTCGTGAGATTCGGAGATCGTTAAAAAAATGCTCGAAAAAAAAAGCTCAAAGATATACTCTCTTCGCAATTCTCATATATCGTATATATAGCAATCATTCGGTGTGAAACGCTCAATACATGTAATACGTACGAACATCGTCAATAATGCAAAAGAGACACGTGTCTCTCATCGTTAGAACTATTGCAGAAGTGGCGGCAATTTCTACTTACTTACTTTTTCTTCATGTTCAATATACGTACGTACGTACGTTACACATCTACGATGTTACCTTTTCCCAGCTATTTCTCGTTTCGTTCTTTACTTGTCACGTAACACGTATTATGCTTGCGGGGGGTCAATAGATGCCATAAAGTCGTATATCGCCGTATGAGTGGGATTAGCTGGTATATAACATAATAACAATCGTTATTGATTTCCGGTGACGTTGGTGGGCAGCCTGCATTGATATGTATTATTACAGATATACGGGGTGTTAATAATAAAACAATTCGACCAAACTCAAGGGGGTGTGACGAAGTGCACTCGAACAAGTAATTCGAGTCGAACGACCCGTGTCCGTGGACGTCGCTTAAAGACGCTACGGGGCATCGAAGGTCGCAGGTAAAGAGCGTCGTCAACGCCTGGGCATGGGCATTGGCAGTCCGATGCGCGTCTCCTACTTGAAAGCCGTCCTTCGCTCACAATTCAGAAGACAGAGACTTTGAGTTGTGGTTCATTCGTTTTGCGTACTGGTTATGTATGCATCCATTTTTCGAATTTCAATTATTGCAGCAAATCAACGTAATTGCCGGGGTTGCTCATCTCGCGATCAGATTACTTGTTTTATAAGTGCACTTTGTCACCCCCTTGATTTTGGCGGAATTATTCATCAACGTCCGGCATGTCGCAATAAAATAGATTTGACAAAGATGAAAAAGTAATAGACAAAATGAAAAACTCCCACGTTCCCAAATCATTGCGTATGTCACATACAATTCGATATGGGAGAACAGAAAGCTCCTCGTATGTACGTACGATGGTCACGTGTTTCAAAACAGAAGCTGTCAGTTGCGGAAGAAGCCTACTTCATTTTATTAGTGTAATTCGTGAAACTGAAACCTTATACATTCATTAAAGATTCATAATCGTGTTCGTAATAACAAATACAGGTACATACGTACACGTGTATACGTGTGTATTATACCTGTTCCCCGCGCACGTGTTCATCTAATTCTATGTATTATATGTGTTTGTATTATTGTATATTTACTATACCATAGACATGTTGAACAAGATATATTGTTCGCTATATCTATGGTATATCTATAGTTATACGGAGACTGAGATCAGGATTTAGATTCTGAGAAACTATACGTATATTCAGGTGTTCGTTTACCTCGTGTTTTTCCTTTTCGTATCAACAATTAATTAATTTATTTTTCCTCATAATTTTTGTAGAACTTTATCCTCCTCTTCGCACTGTTTATTTCGCACGTGCGTACGTATAGGTATAGACGTGACACGGATTACGGAGACAGGGGGAGGAGGGAGAAGAAAAAAAGAAATTCGAAAGAAAAAAAATTGGAATAATTTGAGTTGCTGCGCTAAAAGATCAGGTTTTCAGGTGCTGAAATTGCTCAGAATATAACCAGGTAGAGGGGGAGAGGAGATGGGGGAAAAGTGGGGATGAAACAGTGCTGGTCCATAACAGGCACTGATATATAGGGAGAACTGCCTCCGCAGCATCCAGCAGTCAGTAAAATCGCGACGTTCGTTTGGTGCATCAGAAAATTCTACGTTCCTCTTGAAATTCCGTTGATTTTCCGCTTCAGGTATATCAAAGGCCGATAGTCTTAGAAATTTTTTAATCAAACACCCCGTAAGTATACCTGGTGTATGCAAGTATGTAGCATGTACACGTGCATATCCATACATGACGTTCGACTTTCGCGAATTTCTTATTCATCGTATTAACATTGTTATCATTATCGTGACACGTTCAGCAAAACGTAGATATCAATGTTCACTTGTTATACCTATACTTCACGCCGACGGAAATATATGTACGTACGGTATACCCTGTTTACGAATTCAGGGCGAACGACGCTAGCGGCATTCGAAACGGCCGCGTACGTCGGGATATGCAGTTCGTTTTAATATTACCCGTAATAGTTTTCTTTAAGGTCATTTATGGGACGGACATTGCTATATCTTCAAATGCGCAGTTATTACTCGGGGTCGTAATGGATTGTTATTTATTATGCCATTTATTCATCGCTGAGGCGTCAAATATCAACGCCGTACGGATATTAAATTTGATTGCACACGGGAATTTTTTCATCACTTTTGCTAGTACATATCCAGCTATGCATTTAAAATTATCCATTTGAAGATGGAAAAATAATATTTTGATTATCGACTCTATAATTTACAATCATAGTATATTTATAAGCTACTTCGATCAATGATATCCTTCGATTTCTCGTCTTCAATTTTCGGCTACCAGTCGGAACAATTTCGCCTCTTCCAGCAGTCGGTATATTTTCTGTAATTCCACCCCTAACAAAAATCCTGATAAGCTAGGGGTCACGCAGGTTCTTATCGACGAAATTTTCTTTCTCTTTCTAAATGAATTAGCGTCAATTACGTGACTAGGTAATGAGCGTGAAATTAACTTTGCATTGGAATTACAACTATTGACTGTCTAAACCGTGAAAAAAAAAATGAAAAAAAAAATGAGAACGAACGATACCGAAAATCAGCTATGAAAATCGGTTTCGATTTCGGTATAAATGTTTGCCTCAAAGAAAAAAAAAGAAGAAATTAATGACAGACCGATTAACAATTTATCGCACACGCTGCACGTATAATATCTATAAATCACAAATAATAGCTCATGAACGACGATATGGGCGGTTGGTTAACGTAAGTGGAAAAAGTATTCGGGTCGGTTTGATATTGTAATAAATCAAGGTGTTTCGAGAACGTTGACGAATTTTCAGATTCGTTGTCCACGATGTTAACGAAAGCGAACACAGTCAGAAGTAGCTATTCTCGGTTTGCTTAAATTTTATTTCATTTTTACCGAAGAGATGGTTGCATGACATGTACGACTACTAAATTAGTATATATACATAATAACGATACGGTGTTGAGATAAAAATATGTAAGGACAAACGTATAGAGCATTTGAGACCGAACGTCGTGCACAACAAAGATAATTATGATCATTATGAGGAGTAAACCGGCTGCACGCGGCACCACGATTTGACTTTTGACTATTAACGCCAAGATCTTTGCACGGACGATGTAACTTAAATACCTAATCTTCCAATTTCTAGAATCAGTTTCGATTCTACTTCTACACCGATTTCGACCTCCATCAGTCCTCCGGTAGTAACGGAAACCAGGTATCCATGTTGGGGTTGCACGCGTATAGTCAGCGAAGCATTGTTTTCCCGTATTTAATTTCTCACCAAATGTATAATTTGGCAACTCAGATCTGAATCTACGTGTTTATTCGATCGACATAACTTTTATACACCGAACTGTTGGGTGAAAACAAAAAACAATCCGATCACATCGTTCATGTTTCGAAATTAATAACAGGACAAAACTGATTCATTTATTATTCTCGTCTTTCGATTATGACGTTCCATTTTTATCTCATCCTAGGTAAACGACATCGCCAATGGCGTTCAAAGAAATCGTTGCGTTTTTGGCCCTGGGAGTCGTGGCCACGGTTTCGGTGAGTATGAAAAGTTATTTCGTTTTTTTCTCTTCTTCACTCCTCGCTCGTTCCATCGAAGAAACATTTATGAAAAAAAAAAAAAAAAAAAGAACGATTGATATAATTTCGCGGTGATCTTTTTCTCCTCGTTTTCCTTCTTTTTTTGTCACGTCGCATCGATAATCGAATACAATTCGAGTGGGACTAATTTTAACGATAATCTTCGAAGGTGAACGTGTTTGTCGTACTGTCGCGTTTGCGAGTGTGTTACAACGTGATTTCAATGCTCGAGGGGATCTTTGTTCTTTTTTGTTCATCAAAGGAGGACCGGTAGAACCAGTTAACAACGACGTCATAACATATGATACAACTTCGTATACTTCACTTTCACTCAATCATACTCCGTTCGAAACAAGATTATCTCTCCGACTTGTATAATTGCGTGTCCAACGTATAATCATACTTCCATCCAATTTTTTTCTTTTTCTCTAATTTTTATGTTTTTTTTTTTTTCTTTTTTTTCTAATACCGATAAAGTGCCAAGACTGCGTCGCCACGGTTCAGCTGAACCCGCATAACGCTGACAAATACAATGTGACCGGGTCGATAAGATTCACTCAGAGTTACGAAGGTGGACCAGTGCTCGTGAGTGGAAACGTTTACGGCCTCACACCAGGTGACCATGGCTTCCATATTCACGCCACCGGGGATCTAAGCGACGGATGTACTTCCGCACTCGGACATTTCAATCCCCATAACGTGAGTTTGATAAAAAAAACTTATTTCCCTACTTGCGTTACTTCGGATGTTCGATTGTCGGGTACTTATGTAGATCGGAAACTCGATACACGGTCATACGTGTTTTTCGAGTTCGCCTTAACGAAGGTGATTACAAGTGGATGATGAATGAGATTTGAAATCGTTATCGGGGTTCTCGAATTCGTTTTTGAACGAGGATAATTTGATTTTCAGCACAGTCACGGCGCCCCGGAGGACGACCAGAGACACGTCGGTGATCTCGGCAACATCGAAGCTTCGAGTCAGGGGATCGCGTCGGTTAATTTCAGCGATCACATAATATCCCTTAGCGGTGTGAACGGCATCGTCGGACGCAGTGTCGTAGTTCACTCCGCTGTGGATGACCTTGGAAGGGGAGGTCACAAGCTTTCTTCCACCACCGGAAACGCGGGAGATCGTGTCGCCTGCGGAGTCATCGGAATACTGTAGGTCACGCACGTTATCGTATCTAGAATTATTATCAATGCCATTATGAAAGTTATCATTATTATTAATATTATTGTTATAACCAGCGTTATTGTAATGGATTACGCCGGCAGCAGTTGTGGTACATTTAGGCAAACTGGAATTGGTATTCTCACCGTACTCGCGCGATATAATCACTCGTTAAAATCGCAATTTCATATCAGCTAGTATAATACAATACATTCGACCTAAATTCAGGCCAAATAGAATCGATCTGGTCATTTTTAACGTATCCACGAAGTTTTTCCTCAATTTGAATTTTATACGACCAATGCGGCGTTCTGTATTAATTTTTTCGTCCGTTTTTCTTTTCTTTTTTTGTTCCATTTGTTTGTTCCCATTATTTATTTTGTTGGCTAATGTATTTTGTTCAAATTCAGGCTATATTTTATAATTTATATGGAAGCGTACCTGACATATCTATACATGCACACAGGTATGTGCGCGACATTCGGGCAATTTGATTATTCACGCAGGAAGTCACGAAAAAAAAAAAAAGTTTTTTTTTTTTACTTTCCAACGTGACGCCGACGAGATTCGATCTATATTGATCGTGAAAGTGGGGTCTGGTGAACTTTGGAAAAAGGAAAAACATAGATTCATTTTTTATTCATTCTTTATTTTTTTTCCATTTAAAATCAGAAACTACCGACCGATAGTTTTTCGATTATCGATTGATTTTTTTTGATGAATTGATCAGGGTTGAAGTTCCATTTCAAGGTAAGCATCGTTTATTCTCATGATTACATATGATATCTATTCTTTTTCATGTGCAAAAGAAGAGAAATTAAAAATTAAAGAAAAGAAAGAAAGAAAAAAGAAAAAAAGAAAGATTTTTCACTACCCGCGGAATTACTACCGCGGATTAAAATTGCGTGACTTTTATACTCAATCGTTCATTTGATTACGATTATAATACAGATATACAGGCGAATAGGTATACATGGGTGGGCGTATAGTTATGTACACATCTGCAAGTATCGCGTGCGGTTTCGCGGTTGGCCGATATTTAATGGCACTTAATTTTATGATATGTAGATCACGTGGTTTTTGCTGTCAAGTGCATCTATTACCATCGCACGTTATATCATACATTGAAAATCAATCGTTGAATGATTCGTGGTTTTATTTTTTATTTTTTTTTTTTTTCAAATCATTCATGCATAGCAGAAATAGATTGAGCAAAAAATTACCCTGCTCTACTCGTGTTGCAATCTGTGCTGTATATATGTATGTTGTTTTTTGTCATCGCATACGTTTTTCAGGAAATGCTGAATAACGCATATGGTGGTTTACCATGCTGGAAATGGATGATGGATCGAATGCAGATCGCAAACGGGAAAAAAACAATCAGGGATGAATTTTCTAGATCGAGATTGGTTTTTTTATACATATTTTTTTTTTTTCAATTATTTCCCCTGTCGGGTCCGATTACTTCACGCACAATTTATGATGGTTCTCGCCGTTTTCTTATCCTTCTTTTAGTTTTAGTTGTACTTTTGTTTTTATCGAGTCAGCATTTTTATACCTAGAAACATTTTTATATTACATAGCCTTTATCATTTTTTATGTATATACATGTGTTGTTTCTGTTCTCGGAATTGTTTTTGATTTTCTCTGTTAATTCCTCGTTTGTATTTGCTTCATTGCATTTGTCTATTCCCTTTTGATTCCTGTACGTTGCGAAGCAGAGAAGCAAAAAACTGAAATAGAAAAAAAAAAACGGACTAACTGTGTTCGTATATACTTGTATAAAATATTAATAAACCCGCTGAATGCACCATTTCCACACACACTATGTATACATATACTGTACATACCTATGTATAATTATGTAATCGTTTGCACAAAGTACAGTAATAATTCGTGCGATAATTAATTCTGTATTATGTAAATTTGATTATTTTATTTTTGCGGAATTATATCTTTAACTACAGTGAAAAAAAATGAAAAAAAAAAAGAAAAGTTCGATTTCATCGGCAATGTTCATTGGTACAGCGTACGATTTATTTTATACACGGCTGGTTGACAGAGGAGAAAAAAAAGGGAAAAGATGCAGACAGCTTATATAATAATAACGTATATCGTCGGAGAACGGTTGTCAGCATTAATCGAGTCTTGTATTTATTGATTTTGTTTGGCTTTTTTACAAAATTTTTCCATTCCACAAATTACGCACGCATGTAGTATGCATGTGTTATCCATACTTTGAAACTGTATAGAATCAATCACGTTTTTTAGAATTAGAATACCTACGTCTATACAGCCGTTGTAAAATCAATAAAATGAACCCGCGTGTTGTTCATTGCCGCAAGTTCACACGAACGAGTACATAGGTATGCTGTGCAAAGGTATACAACCACAGGTATAACCGATACACGAAAATTGTCCCCGTGAACCAGGTCGCATTGTACGCAAGCTAGTTATTTGCTTCGCTGTTTCAAATCCTCCAATTTCAGTGGCGATTTTTTTTAACATTTTCGATCGAAGCGCAGGGTCGAATAAATTTGAATACAAAGGACCGTAAGTTCTACATTCTCTTATCGGAACGATTTTCAGACAATGCAGATCAGGAACTGCCTCTCGAAAATTACTCTCAAATCGCAAATATTCGTTGATGTTGAAAGAGAAAATAAAAAACGAAAAAAAAAACTCAAAAAAACTATGAATACAAATAAAATCCTTTCAGACCAGAACCAATGTATACTATTCCTACGTACAATCGATAGCGTGATGAGAGTTAAAAATATCTCTTCTGCACCCCTGAAATATCGGGCGGCAAATATTCCTCTTATTCTCTCTCGCCGAGGGATTAAAATTGATTATACCGTCCGCAGCTCAAACAAATTAATGTCGTACGATTGAGGCCACGAAAACGTCGAAAAAAAAAAAAAATAAAGAAAAAGTCAACAGCGCTCTATCCGTACAGCGATACGTCGTTAAAAGTACCGATCAATTTTTGAGATCGCCGCACGGATATTGTTTGGCTAAAGAGAAGTCGATAAATCTTGCGGTAGTTAATACCTCTGTCTCACCGAGTATATTGACCCTATCCGATGTCCATTAACTCACCCCGGACCGTTAGGGTTGTTGAATAGGATTGTCTGTCGTATCGCTACCCGCGCAGGCTGCCACGTGACGAAATATGTGTAACCCAGTTCCACGGGCATGGTATACGCCAAGTCCGTGTGTTGTCTATCATATATTCATGTACACGCTGATCGATATTTCCCCTATGTTCCCAGGTCACCGGAGGCTAGATGTCTTTCAAATTCTGGAAACTCTCTATTTTGGTCTACCTCAACGCTCCTCACGTCTCTTGGAATATCGGCCATTTTCAACGTTAAACTTTACATCTAGGACTCGTAAACTTACAATTTATAAATACTTATTACTAATTTGCAGCATAAGTGAATGCTAACGAATTATTATTAACATCGATTACAATCATTTTATTTATTTATTTTAAATTCTTAACAGTATTTCTTTTCATTCAGCATCATACGTATATCATGATAAGCTTATTATGCTAGTCGATTTTTACAATGCTATGACGATTATATTGTTTTACTTTATCATTTTCATTTGATTGAAAAAAATTTCTCGATCGCGCGAAAGCCACGAGAATATTGTACAATGGCTGTCATTTCTATGTGAACATCGGAACGCATTCACGTATCAGAAAACTGACTGAAGAAAATAGCAAAGAAAAACAATCAATCGAACAATAATAAACTATCGCCTATCGATTGTCGCGTTTGGTTGCTGAAAATATAAATGCATTTTTCTTTCGAAGCTACGATGATCGATTCAGTATTCATATTCCAATAAGAGACAAATATTATGTGTAGATTATACAGCCGTGTATCGTTCCGAATATTGAAATTTAGAATGACGGAGATAAACTAGAAAGAAAAACAGATGTGTTGAGACTATTATATTTTTAATACACCTACATATCTACGTTTGATGTATGACACGAATTATATATTTATATATATATATATCTATTTTAACCAGCACCGTGTTTGTAGTGATATGTGTACCTATTATTTAAGTGCATACCTTTGTGTGTAATGTTCACTGCAAATGATATTCAAATATACTTATGAACAATTTTATTCCGCTGATAATTGTAGCCATTAATTACGCACGTGTAAATATTCAGAGCATTCGCGAGACTATTTATTCTGAACTATGATAATTGTAGATTGTTTCAAAGAATCGCAGCGGCTACGGTAGAAAATCTGTGAGAAAAAAAAAATATATGCAAAAAACGCAACATAAAATTTTCCATTATTTATAAAAATGGAAATTTGAACAAACGAGTATTTTACACCGCACGGAGTACACGTGTACGTGTGGGGCGAATGAATAGCACTTTAATTTTGGGAAAAAGTAAAAAAAGATCGCCGCCCTTTCAACCTATATTCCAACCCCCGAATATAACGACGCAGGAAAAGGTCAATCATTCACGCAACGAAGGCGGCAAGCTGCCTGTGTATAAGACGTAACGTATAACATGTATGTATATAAAAACGTGCGTTATATGTATGTATTGTACGCGATGTGCGAATGTGAGCCTTCGGCAATAGTGCAAAGAAAAAGCCGAATGAAAGTTGAACGACCCAGATGACCCAGTTAGTACTATCAGCAAATTACGTTCACATATACATATATACCTATCTATATACTATACGCATATGCATGACGCATCCAGATAAGTAATATCTAAGTCTAATAACTAATTCCCTTCAGATGTTTCTTTTCGAGCTGACAAATCTGATGTGCTCGAATTATCCAAATTTCTCGAAATGCTGATAATTTGGGAAACACTTGAATAAAACAGTTGGCCCTCGGCGCGACACTCACATCTGTACGTGGTATTTTCCAAAGGGTCAAAGATTCAAGATAAATACCCAATTGTTTAAAGGATAATCAATTATTAGCAAATCAGAGTATTTTGCAGGGCGAGTCTAGGGGAATCGGAGAATCAAGTGATATTTTTTTATGGCCGGGCATATTTCTTGATTTTTGTGTTGTTTTCATTATTTTTTCTTGTTTTTTCATTTTTCGCCCATACGCTACGTTCGCGAAATTAACGACTTTACTTGCCCGCGACCCTTTGCAATAGCGTGCACGATCGGGTTTAAAGATATGCAAATACAGTTTTCACTGGGAACGACCGGTGAACTTTGACCCCGATGGTCTGTCGGAGGTACTTTGAACGTACTAAACGTTGGTACCTTTCTTCCAAGTTGAACGTAATTGCCACGTAGAAAAAAAAAATTTCCACAATTCCTCACTAAAAGTCGGTGTAACGAAACAAGGGTTTTTATATTCCGAAAAAATCTTCGCCATGGATTATTTCAATTTTTCAAAACGGAATCCCCTTTCGATTTTTGCGTTCCCCGATTAGCGTTTCGTTTCGAAACGGAACTGGATGGAAAAAAAAATTCTTCACAGAGTTGCGGTAACCGTTACGCCGCGTCGTAAAATCGACTTGTGAATTTATCGGGCGGCTTCGTTGAATTTTGCGTCGCACCGTCTGCCCTTGAAAAGGACGCGTCGCGTGAACTACCCTCATCCTCATTCTCATCCCGATATAGTTACGCCTTGTCTGCTTCCCCATAAAATGATCTTGCACCGTTTCGTATAAAAAACGCTCACGTAACGATCGATTATGCGTATAGTGGTCGTAATCATTCAAGAATATTATCAAGAGAATGAGTATAATTGTTTTTTTTTTTCAAATATATATAAAAATTTCCAAATTTGGGGGGCGGGGGGTGAAAGGATTTTTGGTCTCACACCTGCGGCTTGCTTTTTTCGATTTCGTAATATACCTCTGTGGAACACCCTGTGCGGATCGTTTTGGACACGCAATCCTGCGGATTAAAGTGCGAAGAGAATTAGACGAATAGATATGCCCCAGTTTACGCGGTTTATTCAGAGTTCACTCGTTTATATTCCTAAAATAAACCTTCCAACGCCCGTGATTGCACAGTGTCTCCACCGATGATTCCCAATTTATTATGGGAAAATCCGTTTGGTTATCGTTTTTATTTTTCATTTACCTTCGACTATATTTATGTCATCGGGCGCTGCAATAGTCCCAAAAATTTCCAAAAAATCTTGAAGGATTTGAAGAAGGAATAAAGAAATTATTCGTCACCTGGATTTTACCGGTGGTTATTTTTGTTGGAATTACATCGATCGATAGTAAAATGGCGCATATAACAGTGTTTCTGAGGACAATTTTTCAATTCTTTGTTTTTTTTTGCAAGAAGAGAATCCTTTTTCATTTTTTCTTTTTTTTGTTTTTCGTATTCGCGATGTGCGGAAATTCGACGAATTCTACGATTCTCGATATTTTCTACAATCGGTGTGGTGAGACACGCGCGAAATTATTAGTATAAAGTACACATGCGAGAGTCTCGTTTCTGAAGTGTGTATTATGTTCTCACCCCTACGGTGTAGAATGTTAACCCGATATAACGTTGTCCGTAGCAACGATTTCGAACACAAAACTAAACGAAAGCCTCGTTTCAAGCGATCCGGTGACCAATGAGGGTTGGAAATCGCGCGCGCCTTCTCCCCTTTCAACCAATAGAAACTCCTTTCCACTCAACTCTCGTAGCTTTGTGGGATCAAAAGCTTCGTTGGTTCTTTTTTTTTTTTTTTTTTCTTTTATTTAGCTTCTCGTTTTTCTTCTTCGTTCCTTTTTTCCACTCCAGCACCTACGAGGAATATTTCGTATCAACCCCAACGCGGCGCGCATTACTCCAAGAACCGCTTTGTCGGAGGCAACCAACTCGCGCCGCGCTCTCTTCTTACACATCTCGTTATACCCGTGTCAAATATACGTCGCTAATTAAATTTCAACACACAGTTTTCAATTAGGTGAACCTAAATATTTATCAATACCTCGTATCGTAAAAGTGCGATTTTTTAAAGTTTCCGGAAAAAAATTAATAATAATCATATACGAAGGAGAAACGGATTTAAAAAGTAGAATACGGTCTGATAATTAAAACAATGGAGTCCTGTGGGATGAACGTTATAAAATATATTTTATTTTTCTTCAATCTCATTTTTGCCGTAAGTAAAATTGCATGGTATAACGATTATACAACGTCGATCGGCGCTTCTTATTTTGATGTACATAGAAAGTCGTTTTTTTTTTTTTTTCTTTGTTCACAATCAATTGATGACCGCAGATATCCGGGATCGGAATCATAGCCGCTGGTGCCCTGGTTCTTTCGGACGTAGGGGATTTCAACCACTTTTTGGAGAGTAGAATAATCGCGCCACCGGTTGTCCTGATATTCGCAGGTTGCATTGTTTTCTTCATCGCGTTCCTCGGATGCTACGGAGCTATCAAAGAAAATTACACGATGCTGATTGTGGTGAGCACAAACTACGTATCTCGCTGTGTACACATACATATGTACAGTATAATTATGCGCTGTAGCAGGTAGAAGGAATGTATAATTATTCAATTATTTTTGTTTTCTCCCCAAACAATTTCATCGATTCAATTTTACTTGCGCCCAGTTTGCCGGTGCTCTGGTAATAATATTCACCATAGAATTAGCCGTGGGAATTACGGCTGCCGTTTTCAAGACCGATTTTAGCAACGGGATGAAAGGAACTCTGAAATCGACTATGATGAATTATACCGAGGCCGATAAGGTGGCTTGGGATAACGTTCAGAGGAAGGTTAGTAACGAAATTTTTTTAGAAATTTTCAAATAACGGAAAAACGGAGCGATCGTTAATTGATCTGATGTCTCGCGATGCAGTTGGAATGTTGCGGGGTCGACGGTCCCGAAGATTGGGAAACGGCGAAGGTGATCGAAAGCGGAACCCTGCCGACGTCTTGTTGCGAAATGACCGATACCAATTCGAAGTGCATAATGAACGGCGGCATAAAAGTTCACACCAAGGGTTGTTACGAAGAGTTGGAAATGCGCGTACGAAACGGAGCTACGATATTGATCGGTGTTGGAATAGGAATCGCATTTGTCGAGGTAAAGAAATTTTCACTAAATTCTCACGTGTGTAACTATTTTATTTGTATCGAATTTCAGTGATATTTTTCTACATTCATTGACGTTTTCTTTTCTGATTTTTCCGTACAGATCGCGGGGGTCGTTTTAGCTTGCTGTTTAGCGAGTGCGATAAAACGGGAGGGTGACAAGTGAATTAGTAATCATCGATCCGATCGATGATTATTCGATTCGAGAGAGGAACGTTGAGATAAATAAAACGAAGAACAAGAACGACTCATTATTATAATCGATCACCCGGTGAAGCGGCGTTAACGCCAGATATTCGTTCAACCGGTCCGTGCAAGCATGCAGCATCAGTTCGAATTATTTATTGTCTTTAGTTTTCGAACGACATTTGAGAGAATGACGAAAATTTTCATTTCTGGATACACGATATACCGCAGACTACATAAATGATTTTTTGCCCACCTTGAGAATCGAGACAGATAACGAGGTACGTACGATTAACGACACCGATGGCAATTGGATAATTAAAAAGAGAAAGAAACAGTCAAAAATTAATATTATATATATTTATAAAAATATTATTCATAGATTATAAATGTGTAGAAATTTGAAGAAAAACGTCAAATTTATATAGGGTATAAATATTCGTACAGTAATAATCATTATAATATATTATCATTCTACGATCATAGTTATGTACTCTATATACATTTAATAACGTATTAATAATTCATCGGGTTTATCAAATATCAATAAAAGTACAATAGCCGTAGTGAGTAATTAGTAGTTAGTATAGGATCATAGGTATACGTGTCTACAGATATATATTGTAACAACGTAATTATTTACACGTCCACCAATTTATTTATACATATACACACATCCACACATGTATCTATGCGATTTTTATTTTCATTTAACTTGAGAGTATCTCATATCTATACATATTTACAATTCAATATCTGATAGAGAATTCTGAAGTATAAAATCATCGAACAAATAGGTATTAATCTAGACGTACAGACTAAGCGATTCGCGCGACTCTCTGCGAAATCAACAGCTAATTATCTATAATTAGTATACACCGTGACTCGTACAAACACAATTTACTTACAATACGTACCAATTTTGTACATTAAATAAAATAGACAAATGACTAATTACGACGTGGATAATAAATAAGAAAAATAATTATCTTAATTATTATAACAACAATAAAAATAAAACTCTGAACCTCTCATCATCCCAAAAATGCGTGAATCATAATCCTTTGTATTGACATTAATCATTATCTCTACTATAATTCCGATAACGGATGTGTAATCATATTATTATTTTCGCGGAACTTCTTCATTCGTTTTTATATGTGCCGATAATAATCCGAGACCCGTCTCGAGTTGTTATTTGACTATTTATTTATTTCCCCCCTCTCGTGCATTCCCGAGTGGGGTTTCGGTATAGGTAGATGCTTCTCCGTGGATCGTTGAACATTTGCTATATCTATTATCATTGATTTTTCGTTTCTTATTCACCGGTCCGCGAGCTAGACATGACGCGATAGTCGAACGTTGTATTTATTTATTTATTTCTTTTAATTTTTTTACTCTCGTTCGTCTAGTGTATATGCATAATCTACGACTGCGGTACCGAGTGACTCAGACCTATAATCTAAACGATGAGACATTTATCACCACGGATCAGAATTTCGACGAACCTCACGGCAGCTTTAGACGCGTACGGAATTCAGTCTGCGAAACACGTACCTGTACGTAACTGCTCTATTCCTATTTCTCGGTACGACACGATCACGAACTTTCGCGTGATATGCAAACGATGAAAAAAATAAATAACTCGGTAATAAAATTGAGGGAAACGAAAAAGACGGCCGTTAGAGCGAATTCGTTGTCGTATGTACGAGTGCGTAAGACTTAAGAGAATTCACTTGTAAGCTTAATTCGGTACGTCAGTTATTTTTTTTTTTTTCAAAAAGATCGAGTATCATTTTTTCTTCCCTTATCTGTCTTGCACTCGGAACGGATGAATCACCGTATCGATAACTCGTGGAAGACGTCGCGTATTTAGTTTTCGATTTTGGCTGCTGTGACCGATCTCTTTAATATCCACTGTAATATTTCTCGTTATCGAAAAGCGGCGATGTTTTGCCGACCGCAGAGGAAGTGGACGGCTTGATGATCCCCTTCAGTCGAGTTTGGTTTGCGTACGAGCCGATCGAACTGTTTCCTGCGAATTGATTTCTGGCCGGAGATTCTTGAACGTTCGAATTCCGTCTGAGCTGAGGTTTCGGTATTCCTATGGGATTGTACATCCTCATTTTGTCGTCGAATCTGCTATTGAGAATGTTGATACTCCTCTCCGCTGCCAATGGATTGTGCATTGTAACGGTTGATCTGACGCTTGGTCCAGTTTGCGGAGATAAATCACTTCCGCTTTCGGATGGCGAATTTCTACTTCTACGACGATAGGCACCCCGGGCCAGGTAAAAAGTGATCGCCATCGCGACTATCTGTACGAACGAATTATGGTAATTGCATTGATTTTCTTCGGATCATTATCGATCGCTTTCGACGATTTATCTTACCTCCAGAGCGGCGAGGACTCCCAGGATGATCAGAAGATACCTCATCAAGAATTCTACGAGCTCTTGGAGGGTTTTGTAACAGCCGACCAGGCTGAGATTTTCGGCGTCCAAGATCCCACAGACGTTGTCGGAATTGCAACATGATCCAGGCAGGTATCCCAGCGTTGAATTCCAATCGGTCGGATCATCAAATCCGCAGCACTTTAGCTGTTGTAAAAAATAAATTGGACGTCACTGAATAATGTACCTTTGGACCCGGAAACTCCCAGTTTATTGCTTTGGGAAATAAAATTGAAAGTAATATAATTTCTAGTAAAGTAATAATTTGAGCCTAGTGGTTTTGGTATAATGAATATAAAATGTGACGAAAAATTATAGTTCGTAGATCCGATTGAATATCAAAAAAGTTGGATAATTCATTGCAGACGTATACATAGGTATACGCATGTACTCACCGTTGATTGAAGGTGATCGACGTTGGAGCTGTAATTCGCATAATTCCCGAGATGCTCTCTCAGGGTTCTCGAGAGATCTTCGTCCGCAGAACTCAATGTTGCTAGAACGATTGCTCCCATCGTTAACTCGAACATAAATAATCCGAAAAGTAGCACACCGAACTGAAAGTGAGTATAAAATTTAATGTCCACGTATTCGAATAAATGGGAATTTTTATGAACACCTTTCGGTTTTACCGTTGGTTTATTGCACTCGAATATATTTTATTAATTTCTCACCGTTATGATTCCTTGGTATAGATTCAGCGAAGATGTTACCACGCCGAGACTTCCGAGAGATATCAAAGCAATAGATCCCACAACCAGGACCAGAACCGGCCTGTCTATGTAATAATCCAGGTAAGGCTTGAAATTGCTAAGCTCGAACCTCACTGTGATCGTTATTAGAAAAATCCCAACGCCATAAAACTGCGAAGAAAGGTAAATTGACAAATGAATATGATCAATAATTAGAAAATAATAATACAAAAGTGACGAAAACTTTCGTTCAAAGTATCGGAATTATTTGAAAGATTTTTCGAAAATTCAAGATCAATCAGTTTTGAGATTCTGTAATCACAAACGTGTGATGAAACAAATATGTCACAATCTTTTCTCTTGCGACATTACTCCGATGATGTATTACGAAACTTTAGCTCGGACGCATATCGTCAGTTATCGAATCGGTTGAAAAAATGAAAAATAAAATGATTTAACGAACGACTCACTATTAAAACACCGCTGAAAAAAATGTGGACATATTTGAGGGGTTGAAACCGAATGAGTTGTTCAATTTCTTGTGCATTTTTCCTCCTCTCTTCGTTTGCGCTCGTCATGATGACCGTGATCTCGACGGTTTATTACGGTGGTTTTTTTTGATGAAATCACTTGTTTTTCTAATTAATAATAACACTCGCACGGTGGGGTTTTAACTTATGAACGTCTCACGTTGGAACACCAACGATTCTCCACCACTTTCCATACTGTCGCAAAAATTTTACGAAAGAACTAAGCAACTTGTTGGCGTACGTCGCAATCATTCGTTTCCTGTATAGGTACACCGCTATCTTTGGCGATATCTAGATCAGATTAAAAGCTGATATCATTGGCTAGTCGAAAATACAATTCGATGTTATAAACAAACATTTCTTCAAACCAAGATTCGATTATCAGTGCGGGCGACCTGAGCCGATTTGCATCGAAAGCATTGTTAACAAATTTTTAAGGTGAAAATGTGAAAAAAGACCGAACAATAGCTTCGTATCAATTAGTTACAAGAATACGAGATAATTGGCAAAGCTTACGGAAATGATCGCGTGGCTCTTCAATTATATGGTAATCGAACTTGGTGTGATTTTAATCACAATTAGTTGGGAACAAGTGTACCTAAAGTGTGCATCGAGAGCGGATGACTAGGACGTTGTATGGTAAATAAGATTATCCTTATCTTTGAAAGTTTTGGAGCAAATTGATTGTATAGAAATTGATTAAAATAACAAGCTTTTTTTTTTTTAATAGATGATTCAGTGGGTGTCGCGATACTATAATTTGACGATAACTATATCATTCATATTACATATTACGCATACTACAACAATTTACATATCATATAGGTATGTCAATTATATTGATTGCCGTATTACTTGACAAATCCGATTTTGACTCGTATTTTGATTTTGGACTCGTATGTTTGTGATGTGAGCAATCATTTCCAATAAATCACGAATGAAGTCGTCAGAATGAATTGTTCAGACATGAACATGATTCTCATAAAACATAAAATAACGTGATTTGTTGACGATAAGTGTGTGATTCCGGAAACTTGATTCGTCAGCAGAATCGGGAGGTATTTTTCATTTCTTGAGGGGGGTGAATTTCGATCGTGAATTCGAATTCTTGAGCCTGAAATACCTCAGAAAAGAAAAATCGAAAAGTCAGTTTAGGAAGAGAAATCATTTGTCATCTTAATGAATTGAGCAGCCGTTACCTCCCGATTTATAGTGACTTCAATAATAAACATCGAGCATAAGATTTCTTCGAGATATCTCAATTTTTTGACATTTCACCGTTATAAATTGACGATAACTATCTTACATGTGTAGTTAGCGGAATCAATTTGTTGAGCCTATCCGCATGGTCATCACGATAACTCGATCAATTTCATAGATAAATTCATTCAGCTAGCAGATTCTGATTCCTGGTCCCAAAATGCACCGGAGATACTTCTAAGACCCTATAAAACGATTGTTAAATTTTAGCGCAAGTTTTGAAAAAAATCAGAGGCTATAGCTTCAGCGTTTCTGAGGGCAAAATACTAAAAATATCAATTACGGGACGCTTTTGTTATATATTTCGATGTAGGAAACGTTTAATCAGGCATGCTCATCGAGCCAGAGCCAAAACTTTACGAGATTTTTCATTTTTTCAGTACTCTTCACAAAATCAGCAATCGCACAGAACTACCGGAGAGAACCAGTGCCAAAACAATGACTGAGGAGCATCTCCTTACCTTCAACACGAACGGCATTTACTCCTGGTAGTTTTCGATTCGCAGATTGAGACATACATAGCAAACAATAGCAAATAATTGATAACGTATGAATAGATAATAATGCCTTCATGTCTTGCATTTATTAGAATTACTAGTGTAATGTTGCGATGTTGAGATGGATATACCTCTTCTGAATAACATTAAGGAGTTTTTCATATAGTATTAGATATTCGATTACATTAATTGGCGAATGTATCCTACCAGCATAACTAATCAATAAAAAAACAGCTACCTCCAGATTAATTACATGACTCCCGTTGATTCCTTACATGAATAATTCATTGCCATTCTTTGTAAATAACACGTAACTAAATCTAGCCCTGACTCCAAACACTTCCTCATGTTCTCCTGATACCTATATAAATTTTTGGCCAAAATATCGGTTCCATTGTCAGGGGTGGAATACACATGCATTAAATACACATGATTGCATATGCTAAGTTCTGCGAGCAACTAACTAGCTAGAGTCTTGATCTTATAGCAAAAGAGTAGGATTGAATATACAGGATTGAAGGCATGCACACGATGAGGCACATAGGATCTCGGACCACCTCCTCGGGTTTCATGTTCTCCTGATACAAATACCTACTTTTGGGTAAACTTTGCATTTTTAGGGCCGGTATTCTCGAGTTCTGCGTTATCACTCTCGGTTTGAGTGACAGCATGATTGAATGATTAAAGACACAGGCATGCATATACTGAGTCCTGCAAGGGAGTTGCATCAGTTGCTTTCTCTATCATATTAGGATTGAATGCAAAGGATTGAAGGCATGCATACGATGAGGCACCAGGTCTCGGAATACCTCCTCGGTTTTCCTGATCTCCTGATACCCAGAAAATTTTTTGGCCTAAATTCTAAACTCTAAATCAGGGACCGCTTTTTTAGAGCGCAAAATCATTCTTTTCTTTTTGTATCGAAGAATTTTTGAATAAATGAATACACACGCAGGCATATGGTTTGTCCTGCAAGGGCTCAGTTGCTTTCTCTATCCTACTAGGATTAAATAGACAGGATTGAAGGCATGCATGCACATGATGAGGCACCAGGTCTCGGACCACCTCCTCGGGTTTCATGTTCTCCTGATACAAATACCTACTTTTGGGCAAACTTTCAATTTTCAGAGCCGGTATTCTAGAGCTCTACCTCATCGCTTCCGGTGTCTATATAAGCTTGATATTAAATGCTAGCATGCATATGCTCAGTCCTACAAGCAACTATCTAGCTAGTGTCTTGATCTTTTAGCAAAAGAGTTGGATTGAATGTAAAGGATTGAAAGTATGCACACGATGAGGCACCAGGTCTCGGAATACCTCCTCGGGTTTCATGTTCTCCTGATACCGAAAATAATTTTTATCTCAAATTCAGAACATGAAAGACAATGAGGTGTTCGCATTCGAAGCTTGGTGTCATGATGTGTAGCCTATGTAGGATATCAGAAGGTGATGTGTTCGGAGGGTGTAATCAATGTCAATTGACGAACCAATATGAGTTACCTTTTTTTTATTGCTAAATTACTTTCATATAATACATACATATCAATTTTTGTATAATACGATCGTTAATATATCATCTAGCAGATGTTTACTTTTTGTATGAAAATATTCTTCTTCTTAGTTTGGTTATCACTATACATATAACTTATTCTTACGGTATCAATTACCTACTATATACGTATACTAATCAACTTTTGAATTAAAAACTATCAGATGTAAATAGCTGAAAACACTTCGCGTCGAAGGAAAGTAGCCGTTAATCAGTGTTAATTCTGGCGCTGATTCTCTTCGGCGAATCGATATTAATACATGCTGACGTCAGACATCCTGAAGGTCCTGTTGATAGTGCGTTCATTACCATTTAGGAAAACTCCTGAAATCGCATGAACGAACGTGAGCTACATTTGTTAACTGATATATGAAACATGAATATAATTACCAGAACTATTAAGATGGTCATGCAATGTGCGAGGTATAATCATTTAGCAGCTTCGAAATATCCAATAATCAGCCCTTCAGTCAACTTCTACAAATGATCCGATAATTTTTATGATTGCTGAAATCAAGTTGTCTCGATGAAATCTGATCCTAGCCTATTATAGTCAGCGGATACCTGTTTTGCAGGTGAGGATACCAATGGAAACGATTGTTTGAACAATCAAAGAAATATTCAATTATTTGCCTTAGGAATCGAAACTGGAATTCGCCAGCATGTCTGTACTCTGATATATTTTCAGCTCAGGAATCTGAATTCGTAAATTAAATTGATCTACTCTCCGAAATGATTAAATTCTTATCTCATTGTTGAAAAACAAAAAAAAAATCCCGTTCGAGGAGTTATTTCAGTTGTCAATGGATCAGCGAGATTTTCTGATGATGTCGTTTAGGGTGTCGTATAAAATGAATTTTTTCCTATTTTCCATGAAATTACTTTATTTCTCTATATATACATACATTCTTCAGATTAATCAAAATACAGTGTATCAATATGGAAACTAGTGGATTTGGTATTAATGTTGTTCTTAAAGTGAAGCAACGATCGATATACTATCATTTTGTTACGGTAGAAAATTTTTAGCGAAATTGTTTCAGTTCAACAATTCAGTTTAGGCACTCAACCGCATCCTTAAAGCGGTATCGGATCCGAAGTTAAATGTAATATACGTCAAAGCCCGCATGTGTTTCCGTTAAAATAGTCTCAAAATATCAGATTATCAAATATTAGATAATTTTATTATATAAAAATCACGGACAACTTATAAAATTACACAAGATAGAATAATATGTTTAGATATTCATTCATGTATATCCTCGTAAATGTGGATCGATTTCGATCAATCGTTCAAACGTAAAATCATTGATTCAAGTTTCAATAATTCTCAGCGGTCAAGGTGTGTAATGGACGATCAATTACGAATAATGGCAGATTAATACCAACGTAATTATTAAACGGTATTTGAGTTCTTTTTACACACCATCCCACACGATAATTACTCTTGTTTTTCTTTCAAAATTATCTAAAACATAAATATTTGATTTCTTTTTTCTTCTGTTTGTATAAATATCACAGTTATAAAACTGATACCACTATAAAATTTATTTTTTTTCTTCTCGTTTTTCTTTATTCATTCATTTATTTTATTTTTATTATATCCGTTTTTAGAGTATCTGTATATGTATAATAATATATAATATATTCAATAATCACTACATTTATGATAATTGAATTTAAATAAATTCATTGCTATCAACATTTCATTTGTTCACAGTATACGATGACTAAAATATTATAACCAACGAAGATATTATTTTATCACGCTTTGATCAGGACGAAAAGATATTTTCTTTCGATCCTCAAATGTCGTTGAATGGTGCCTTTCTTTACCATCGTTGGCGTATATTTAAAATTACAATTTACACGTTTGGGCACTTCAATAATTTACGAAAAAAGTACCAAATATATATTATAAAACCGCAGTAATAAATTTATACAATTTTCACTTTAGTATACATATGCTAAGTAGGTATAGGTATGTATACCGTGGGTTATGTATATTTTATCATCTGCACCGACTGTGATCTTGTGAAAAAGAAAAATGCTTTGGTAAAATCAAATAAAAGTATAAAAACATAATCGTACATACCTAACGACATTAAAAAAGCTAGGTATAATTATGTAAAAACTATCTGCATAATTATAAGATGAGATGACTGTATTTTTTTTTGTTTCTTTTTATTCTTTGTTTTAATATGTATATTCCACTTGTTCAAATATGTTCAAATATCTCTCCATTAGTTATCGCACCTCGCAGATGATGACGCATAGTTTCGTTGACGCACACAAACGAAACTGTCAATCACTAATTGATATAAAAATATATATAAATTAATTAAAATCGTGTTAAATTAAATAACATGTAAAATGTGTAAAAATTAACTGTAGTAATTTAGCTTGAGAATGATTCGCAACTATTACAGTCTGATAGTACAGTGTGCGTCAGGGGTAGATCGAACTATGAACTAAATAAACTAGGCAATACACAAGATGTCCCTATGAGAACAGAAAATAAAATCACGATACAAATTATATTTCTATGTACGATAAATATTTAGGGTAATAAATTGTGTACAATGTTCAATTGATTACGAGTATTGCTATTTTGTTATGTTTATATCAGACATTCCTCTAAGTAATGTAAGTTTACATGATAAGTATAAAGTTATATATTTCTTCAGTATTTTTTTCATTCAGTGTTTTTTGCTTTTTTTCCAACGTTTTCAACGTTCAGGTTTCACCCAAGCAAAATTGATTTCCTTTATTTCGTTGGTAATTCGATATACGTTTCACGTTATCTTCATATTATTTAGTAATCAGCTCTACTTCACAACAGATCGAAATTCAAAGAAGGAGAAATACTTTACAAGAAAAAAAAAAATGCAAACTAAAAACTCAGTGATTTTTGGAATATTAATTACGCATATTGAAAGAATTGTTTCGTGTGCGCATATTTTTTTGTCGGCAGCACGTACCTAGTTTCATGTATAAATAGTTAAAAAAAAAAAAACGAAATAAAAATTGCTAAAAGACTTTTAAGTAATCACTTCAGTCGCTTTGTAGTAATTTTGTTTTAGAATTCCTATACTTCGTATAAAGGTTCGAAATCAATTCGAAACTGTCCCTATACAGGATGTACGTATTTTTCAATCATACGTAAGTATATATCTGCGATAATAAATGTACATACAATGCTCGCTTTATGGGCTGATAATATGTACTACCGTAGATATTCGTGAATTATTCTACGATAATTTTACAAGCAATGCAGTTAATAAAAATAGATTGTAAATTACGGCTGGTAGTGGTGAACCACTTGCTGCTGTACCGGAAACAATCATCGCTCTTTTGGGATTATTGCCGTACTCTTCGTCTAGGTCAGTTTCCGGTATTTTCGGACAGCCCATCCAAACAGGTGCAGATAACCGCTGTTTTTCATGAGCCACTCGCATACGAAGATCGTCAAACTCCCAGAATCCCTTGCCTTTGAAGAAATACGTTTTATCTGAAAAAACGTTTGATGAAATATTCATTAAATTTTTCAGATGAATTTTAGAACAAAAAAATAAATTACGAGTTTCAATCAACGAATCAAGTTGATTTTTTTTTAATATTTTTTTTTATGGTAAACAGAAACAAATTATCAATCGTAATATCATGGTAATATACTCACGATCTTTATATTGAAAGACCGAATCTATGTTATATCCGACTCCTGCGAACATCGACATATCCCTCGGATAATCCCATTCAACGTGATTCTCCTCCTCATCGAATCTGAATTGTAAAATAATGATGATTATTATAAAATAACTAATTATATTCTCATATTTTCCATCAACAAAAACTTTTATAAAATAATCCGTAACGCAGTTACAAACTGATAATTATTTCTATACATCGTCGAGGGAAATCAGAATTGAAATCTCGTGAATTTACCTTGGCAATGAGCCAGATGAACCAATATGTGGTTTAGTTTTCAACCGCTTTTCTACAATATAGTGTACCGCTGCAGCAGATTTTCGTCAATATTTTAACTCCGAATTTCACGATAAAATCTATTTTCAATGCGTACGGCGGCAGCGGTTTATTGTTATCTTTTTTTACATTAACTTTTTCCCGCGGTCCATTCCTATCATTCCTAATTTGGCAATTACATAGATCAGCGAAGCCGAGTTGTATTTTTAAACGCCGTGGTATATTTTTGCTAAATAAATATTTCATTTACTGAAGTACACGGATATCGTACGCATTCACGTGCTCGTCGTTCGACCGGATATACATACATATAAAGTATAACTTGTCCTCGAATATGATGAGAAGGGAAAATCGAGAATAATTGAAAAATCGTTTTTACCTCCAGTACATCGTACCGCTGAAGAAGTAGGTCCTCGAATTATGTCCCCAAATCATTGCCCCGTCTATCTTATCGAGTGATTCCGGAAGACCGAGATCCGTCAAGGGTCTGGGAAATCCATACTCTATTTTAGCGCCGTTGAAAACGTAATACTTTCTACCGATGAAAAATACCATCTTGGTATCGAGTCTTTCGTAAACTGCGTCGACGTGATCGATGTCCACTGGCAATGGGAATAATCTCGTTATTTCCGCCGGGTAACCATCGTAGACCTCTCCGTCGGCCCGAATTCTCCAACAATACTGCGTGGGACAATTAATAAATCGGCTAAGCGGACGGTCGAAATTAAATATCGTATCAACGAACTTCGTTTCACAAAGTAAATTCTAGTAATATTACTTCAAGAGACTTATGCTCAATAAATTACACGAAAATCGACTCACCCGTCCTTTGAAAACGTAGATTTCGGACCTGAACATAGTAATGGCGTCGTAGCTGGTGTCGCAAGTGTTCGGTACTTTCGGTGCAGGCGTTGTCGGCCTCGGTCTGCTTCTCGGTGGTTGCGTAGGTCTCCGTCTGTCCGTGGTGTAGCCGTAGTCCGGTCTACGTGGACGATATTCCGGATGGTCCCTCGGATTTTCCGGGTAATGATTCGGGTGGGTCGGTCTCGGTCTCCAAGGTCTGTAGGTCGTCGTTGTCGTAGTGGTGGTGGTGGTCCATGGGCGAGTCGGAGGAGGTCTTTGAGGACGTTCGGGATACGCGGGCCTCTCGTGATGACGACCGCCGTCCAACGGCCCCCAAAGTTTCCCTTGCGGCGCGCCTTAAACGGAAATAACAAAAAGGAAAACCTGATTAAATTTTCATTCGGATTAAAAAAGAGAATATATATATTAGTCTGGGCCACTCGTTGAAATAATGGTTGGAAAGATTTAATCATTTTAGGCACCTGCAAACTCTATCTATATATGTTGTAGAAAAACTACAGCTACCGAATCCGTTATACCTTCCTTTCAACCGTTCGCGTTTTCTGATAAGATTCATCACCGCGTACCCCCGCAGCTGCATGCAAATTTATTTATACATATGTATGTATGCACATAGGTATTTTTGTACATAGGTATACACAGGGTTTATTCATTTGTACCGCCGTTATGGCGTAGAGCGTGATTTTCATTTCTGTCAACGCCGTGTTCAAGATAAATATACATATATATACATATAGGTAAATGCAAAATCCTGCAGGTGGGTGTTTCATCGAGCACATACGCGAGGACTCTGCACTCGCAAAGATCTTGATTTCGTATAATTTTGCTCGGAAGGTAGACTAATCTTTTTTTTTTTTTTGTTTCAATTTTGCTTATTACACGTTCGCATATTAGCGCAAAGTTTGATGTATTAAATTGAGTTTGAGTTTTTTCATCTTAGCGGTATTAAATTATTCCAATTCACTTATCCAAGATACCTTCTCTGTTTCTGATCTAAAAAGCCCGCTTTCATACGTCAACACCTATACATCACGTAAACATTTATTATCTTAATGCAAGCAGTTATTAGATGGTGAAAGCTTTTATACAGATGACAAGTAGCTTTACTTCTGAACAAGCGGGACTCCCGCGGTCCAGCGAAATATCAAGCCGAGATATCCTCGCTATCGTTGTTATTATTATTGTTGTTATTCTTATTATTATTATCATCGTCGTACATATCGGCGACAAAAACATTTGAAAATATTTTATACGGACAACGTTCTTCTCTTTCATTTTCTCAATCGAACGCGAGGCGAGACAAATAAAGGAAGAAAGGAAACATTTCATCTCTCCTCATTTTTCCCTGTTTTTCACGGACGTTTTATATATATCCACGTATTCTTATGATTTTTGTCCTTATTATTCCCTCTCGTTATTTGGAAAAGAAGAAAAACGCAAAGATAGATAAATAAAGTGAGAGAAAACGAATTTGAAAAATGTTTCTTGTCCGTTTGTTATTTCTTCTGGAATATTTTTCCCTCTTTTCGCAAAAATCTTCGCATATGATCAAAGAACTTGATGAAAAACGTGTTTGCATAACGTGTACGCACGCACGTACGTACATATGTAGGATGATGAATATTCACACGTGCATTCGCGTACACATGTAACGTCGTTGGTACGGAGTAGAAAAAAATATTCGGTTTCTAATAAAAACACACGAATGCATGTAACCACGCGCATCTGTATAATATAATATAGATACGTACGTCAAACATACGCGAATGGAGAAATGACGGGGCAAAGCTGGGTTGCAAAAGTTCCGCGATTCGAGGTTGAAACTCTCCGCTGTATACGTGTGCCCCGGATATGTAAAATTTACACTTATGTATGCGTTACCTTCAATTAGTGAAGCTGCGTGCTACACGTGTAGATACGTACTCGTAACGTTATAAATATATTCAAACATACCTGCAACTATAGCGATGCATGTGTTTTTCCCAGTAAATCATGAATGCAGAAAATACAAACTGTGTCAACAATTTTATCAAAGAACTTTACTTCTAATTTTTTTCGTTCCTTTCATTACACGGATCTGTACATTATATTAATCGGATACATGTATTTCCATTTGCATACGAATATATACGTACGTCAAACGAGTTGAAAAAAATAAATAAATAAACAAAAAATAAAATAAGATGAAACTCACTCAATTAACATATTATCGACAAGAAAAGCTACTGGGTTAAGTGGTGGTACGTTTTCCCTATTGACGACGATATTGTACGGAAGTGAAAAAATTACGGCTGAATTATTATAATAGAAGTATATTTGTGCACATATGCGAATGTAGATTTCAACGTAATCGGTTCGAAATTTTGAAAATATCTTTTCGAAAGTTCATCACAACCTTCGTTCGAACGGGAAGTGTGCAGGATTTACATCTGCATAGGTAAGCGTACATATAAAACGTACGAATATATAGATAACGCACATATATTACGTGTGTGTATATATATATATGTATTCGACGATAAATTCCGCAACAGTGCAGTTCGCGAATAATTGTATGTATGTGCTCACGGTGAAATTTCATTAAAATCTCCTACCTAAAATTATTGCAGCCGAGGGGTGGAAGCCGGGATGGGATGTATCGTGAATTTTAATAATACTAATCGACTCTTGCATTGCTGCTGCATATTTCGCTCCGAAATATCCGCCACTCCGCCGGTGCTGTCGCGCCAGAAAATGATCATTAATTTATAACGCCCGACCGAACGGTAAACCAAATTAGCTCCATGGAAGATCGACGAGAATTTATTCATTATTCGTCAGGTACGAGTACAAGGTCTCAAAAATTATCATCGCATTGCCGGGGATTGAACTTCTTTTTTTTTTTTCTCAAAGAAAAATGGAAAACGAAATTTGCAATCACGTCAAAACGTGGAATTCGATCGAGTAAATACTCAGAAATATCGATATCACTTTGATTTTGATTTTTTTTTTTTTCTTTTAATCAAGTTTTTTTGATTTTGGTACGTGTATACAATATTAGACTTTGAGTCGTTATTGCCATTTAGAAGTCATACGAGTATAACTGGCGTCTTCGAAGTACCCATCATGCAATTTGCGAATCTTGTCTAGGACGTAACTTTGGAAATTCCCATCAAAGTTACCCTCAAACTTCCAAGTATATCGCGTTCGTTTTGCATCCGTATACGAGTGTGTGTGTACACCGCGGTACACACACGCGCAATAATTTACGTCCAATTTCTGCTCAAGACGCGTAACGATGCAGTTACGCCCGATGAAACAGCGTCGCTCTGTAATCCAAGTACATACAATAATACGTGCCCAACTGCATGTCCCACGAGGCTACGATGACGACGATAACAGTAATCGCTGCGGCGACGCGAACTCTCGGAAAACGGCCTATGCAACAAATCCCAGCGCGCAAATGAGCGCTAATAATTAATGGAACCCCGATGGACGTATTATTTATGCCGGGCGCACGGCGAACTTACGGTCGGTATGCAACGCACATCCGATTCTCCTGCATCATTAGGATTACGCCACGCGACGATCGAATACGTGCAGTATAGCCTACGTCGAATCGCTGTCGGAATTTCAAACGATTTCTCAAATCGATTGATTGTTTTTTTTTTGTTTTTTTTCTTTCTATCATCCGACGGAACCGCATACCCCAATACCATACAGGCGGGGGCTTTATTTGAGGGCTTGAAGTTGAGTTTCCGAAAATTGATAGATCCTTTCGGGGGAGGTCGAAGGTTGTACCATAAAAATAAGCAATTCGCATCGGTATCACGTAGCCCATGGTATAAGTAATTCAGAAGTGCAGAGGAAAACTCGGGGCTGAGAGACCTCGATAAGATTATACCGTATATTATACAAGTGTATGAATGTATGTATATATGTATATACATATATGGTTTGGACGTATAGCGTGAAAGCTCACGCGACCCAAAAGAAATGAAACGGCGGAAAGGAACGTTTTCCTTTCGTACTTGTTAGACCGAGGTGAGGAGCATCGGTGCGCGGACTCGAAGAGAGAGAGGAGAATAAAAAAGAACATGCGAAGGCACGTTGCACGTAAATCACGTCCCAACCCACCTATACTGCACTTGTTCGTCCGTGTCTACATTATGCATGTCCAAATATCGATTACTTTCTATCTGTCCACGAGATGGATAGAAAATTGAAGAAAATAAAATTCACGCCGCACTGGCTGCACCTGCAGCAGTCAATTCCTCGGTGACGTCTAGCTCGTACGTCTTACGGACCGGTTTAGAGTTAAAACAAAAAAAAAATTAAAAATTAAAAAGAAAAGAGTGCTCGCGATTTTAGATTTTCGCCTAATCGTCAAAAAGCTCGTTTGATGAAAAACCAAAGGAGAAAAAAGTCGTAGAATTCTCATTGCGGCGGGGTGAATTTTCGCGGGATTAGCGGAATAGGAGCATATTTTTGGGGAAAAGCTGCAGGAAGAAGGAGGGAAAGAGGCGTGTATTAGGTCGGATAAGGTATACCTACATTTATCCGCATACATACACTCACAAATTCGGATCTCGTTTGAATACAAATGAGAGAAGATTGCTAATTTTGAAACAGTTTAATTAAATCGCGTAACAATTAAGGTTAATCAAAAAAAATGCAAATGAATCCCTTCAATTCAGCCTCCTATATTTCCCAAAGACGGCGGCTGGGTATTCTACCAATTCAGCTCGTACCTTTTTCCCCGTTTATCGAGTTCGACCAAACCGTTTCTCTGCTGTGAACTACGGCGACGATGTCGAGGTGTTAGAATTTCGCCAAAGTTTAATCCACGTCGAGAAGATATAAAACTGTATTGCGGTAAAAAGATAAGAGAAGAAAAAAGAACGAGAGAACAAGATTGCGCTCGGTGAGAACTGAAAAACTGTACAAAGTACGTGACTAACTTTCAAAATAATCTTCACGCGCCACCGATGACGTGAGATGTACTTTTTTTTTCTCTGTCACGTCTAGTTTTCTCTCGTTGTTTTTTTTTTTTTGTTTTTTTTTTTCTTTAAATTTTATTTCGTTCGGTTATTTTCTAATCGCGGCGTATAAACTGATATTACGTGTTTTCTTATCTCGCGCACAGCTATCGCGTTTCAGCTGAATTTTAAATTTCTCACAGGTAAAACGCACCTTACATACAACGGTTACAATCACAATCCCGGTTTATAAGCTCCTTACTATTAAACCGAGAAACGTTGGGGGATCTCGATACACAGGATGCCGGTGATAGTGGCGGCTTTTGTTATTATACATGAAAGGTTGTTTTACCCAAAACGACAGAACTTTATCCACTTCAAGGGGCGCAGGTAGGTAGGTAGGTGGGTAGAAGGGAAGGTAGGACGTAGGGTAGGCGAGATTAACCCATAAAAACAAACGGAGCTTGTAAACAGAAATACAGGAAGAAGAACGCAAATAGCGCGCCGTAAAGCAACCGGATGCGAAATGACCCTACACGACTCTCGAGTATAGGTATATAGGTACCTGCAATCTACATGCCTATACCGACCTTTACATACCTTTTCATCTCCGCGAAATAATATAAATCCACAGAGAAAAACTTCTACTACTCGTCACGCTTTTCTACCAGCGAAATACATCGAGCGAATAAAAGAAACAAGAAAAAAACAAAAAAAAAAAAACTGCGTACGACGGACGAAGAAAAAAGGAAGGAAAAGAAAATTAAAAGGAAGAATCCTGGAAAAATTCAAAGTAGGTGAAAAAGAACGAAGGGACACGGAGAGAGAGAGAGAGAGAGAGAGAGAATAGAGAATAGAGAAAGAGAAATGAAAAATATCTAACGGGTGACAAAGATTTATACAATAGGCACCATGGTATACCGTGCGAACTTTGAAGCATAAATACTACAAGCTTGAGAAAAGTTTTCGAAAAATTTTACCGCTCCGCTCGTCCAGGTGGAATAATCTCTGAAGCTGAGTCAGTTTTGATAAGATGGAAGAAAAGAAGAGAAAAAAAAAAAAAAAAAAATAGAAGTGTGAGAAGAACGTGAGAGAAGAATGAAATAGAAGGAGTTGAAACAAAGGACATAAGAGAAAAGTAGAATATAAGACTGCGTGACTTTATGTATAGGTACGTACATATATACCTACGACGATAAGAAATATGAGATTCTCTTTCCTAGGCGAATTACTAAACTTTTCACAGCTAGAAATATATATATATATATCCGTATATATACGAAATATATATGTATACATTCTTCGCACGACTAAAATCTTCCTTGAAACCGTATCTATCGTACGGTTTTTAAAAACGGCGAAAAAGTCGCCGAGCCGCTGATCGTGAGGACGACGAATGACCCGTGTACAGCGTAAACGAGAAGATATTGCGAATTTCAAAAATTAGTACTGATCGTTCCAACGGTGGATAATATTACCGTTTTTCGTTCACAATTATTCACGCCGAGTTAAAATTTCGATGGATAGAGGTATTATGCAGCATATTCGACAACGGAGTGATTAACCATTTGTGTAAATTGTTTTCAATCCCTTTGATTTTTATTTTATTTCATTTTTTTCTCTTTATTTTTCATCATTCACCGCAATTCTTTTCAAAGTCGATTGTCGCGATGATACCACGGGGCTTTCGACGCTTCCGCTCTGCCGCCCACCCCAGTTTTTCATATATATATTTTATTTCCACGTACATACGGTACGTAGAGACTCGGTGTTCGACCGTCGAGTGAATATACACGCGTGTATGAATCCCACAGATTGACACGCGTATCTCTATCTCACGCTTTGAACGAAACTCCGATAACAAAAGCCAAATAATAAAACGAGCTCGGACGGATCATGCTAATGGAGAATCGGTATAGCCGTGTACGCGTACGCCCAGATGGAAACGTTTATGGAGTCATGAAACGAAAACCCTGTTTAGTCATCTGATTGCTAGTGAAAAATGTAACGATGAAAACTCGGTCGTTTGACGCCGATCTAAATAATTGCCGTACAGTCCGGCAAACCTAGTCGCTAATGAAAACGAACTATAAACGAACGAACACGCTGCTATTTGCCGTTCGAATCGACGACAAACCTAGACGAAGTTATCCGGACCCGACGCACCTGTACTCCGCGAATATCCGATTCCCAGTTTTCATTCGAATGTTAAAATGTACGTGAAACACGTACCGAAACTGATGAAATACCGTGAAAAAGCAAACGCTCGAATAGGGCTACAGAGGTCGATGGTAAACGGATTTTATGTATTGTACGGAAAGGACAACAATTTTACATCCGATTTTGAGTAATAATTTTCACATGAAAAATTCGTACCCGCAAATGAACCGCAATTACGTGGTTACCAAAATGGAATTTTACAGGTGAATGTTATCGCCGACGAACAGAAAATTTTCACGGCCAAATTTTGAGCGAGGCCAATTCGTTACCTCGTCGGTGACACTCGAAACGAAAATGAAAAAAAAAAAAAAAGTGAACTAAAAATCTAGCGATTTTATGTCCTTGTTCTTCAGCAAGAAAATGGGACGCGACTTTTTCCCTTCCTGCGTTTATAAAATAAACGAAGGGTTCGGTATATGAATGCGGGGGTGTATGGGTTGCGGGGTGTGACGTCAATCGGTAGTTGAATTCCTCGGAGATCGTAGCGAAAGATAACTTTCCGAGGAAAATCGATCGGAATGTTACTCGGTTATAATTCCGTAGGGACGACGAACGCGCCTTACGTATATGAACTCGGCTTGTGTCGCACGTATGAGACGACGAAACCAGTAGAAGCTCATAGAAGCGAAAAGAAAAATTACTGGCTCGAGGTGAAGAGAAACGCGAAATTAATAACGAAGGTTGTTCGGTCGGGAGGCTGCCGATCTGTTTCGTACATATCGAGAGTTTCTTTCAGATTTAAAATTCTCCTGAAAAGTTTTCGCAAGGATTCAGTGGTAAAACTTTGTTCGAAAAAGTATTCCGAAGGTTTGATCGATTGACTCGTGGCGTTGATAAAATTGATTAAATTATGTATCTCCGAGCGTAAAATTTCTTGAACTTTCCGTCGCAGGGGCGTTGGGAGAAATAAAATATGTGCATAGATATAAACCGTACACGTCATAAAACAGGAGTAGAAGAAGTATCTGCTCGACAACGAAAGGTATAAAAACACATACCTTGTCAAACAGCGTAACTACGACCATTAGGAAAAGTGGAAAACTTTTTCAAACACTCCAGTGTCCAGAACAAAGTTTTACCAGGGAAACAATTCCTCCGGTTCATACGTCACGTGTACATATATAGTTTTGTCGCTCGAATCATTTTCGGATAATTTTTTTTTCTCTCACCCGTTAAACGTCGCGTCAAACCATCGGGACTTTCCCGAGAAATTAATAACCCGAGGCAACGTCTCACGACCGATGTGCGCGGAAACCCCGTAGATTTCGCCGTGACGTACTCTGACTTCCGAAACGTCGCGTCCTCAATTACTCGAAAGTAGGTGGCATTTAAGCGAGGGGATATATTACGTTTACGTATGAATACGTGCGCGTGTCCATCTGTCTTTGTCCTAAAATTTTGTTGAGGTAAAGTAGAAGCCGGTTTTCATTCTAGCTGTGTTCAGGACGTTTGCCCGACCTAACGAAGATAAGGTACCAAAGGGGCTGCTCCGAAAGCGAACGGTCGCGTTTACGCTGAATTTCAGTTTCGCAATTCCATTGAAATTACGTGACGTAAATACGTCGTGAAACAAACACCCGTATACTGTATACAGTAAATTAAGTGCGGGGGGGGGGGAGGGGGGGGACATACATATGTATGGAGTATTTAAACCCTTGCAGGATTTAACCTTCGCGCGCGATTATCGCCGCTCAACGTTTGAGTTCCGCTAGCGTCGTACTCGCTTCCTCGGATTTACTCGCTACACTATCATCGCGGAGGAGTACGAATAAAGTGGAATAAAACGATTTATATACCGTTGAGTACATTACATAAAAGTAGATGAAACGTACACGCTATAACCGTAATTATAATCATCATCATAATCCGGGGGAATTGTTTCAGAAGCCCGGGACACGCGATACCGTTCGCAAACGAACTGGAGGATATATATATAAATTCGAGGAAAAATTTCTCTTTGCGAACGACAAGGAGATGCCCAAAGGTTGATGAAGGTGAAGTCGAGGTGGAGGAGACGGGTGGAAAAAAGTTACCGGGGTAAAAGCGAAGCTGCGAGCCCGGGCGTTGAAGTCCGGATTCATTCGCTCATCGCGGGGTTTCCTGCACCCTTGAGAATAGACGCGAATAATAAATGCGACGAGAGCGAGAACGGCTCTCCTTCCATTTCCTCTGTATAAAGTGTCGGCTTTTTGAAGCCTCTAATATCTCTTGACTACCGACACCGATCACTCAACGACCGACGTCCCCTCTGACCCGAAAAAACTCCCTTCTTTGCTTTATACTTTTCGTACGAACGCCCAACACTATTTTCACTCGAACGAATCGACTTTTGTTTCATTCGTTTGCGTACACCTATTTGTTCATCCACCTGCGGAATGTACGTACACTAATTTATATATATATCTGTGTAAGAAGCTGCGTTAATAATGCAAACAATAATTTTCATATACCGTCGTTTTATGTTTTACGTTATATTTTTTCTCATCTCATTTCACCGTCTGCCGCTGCAGGTGCACTGGAGGGATGGTACGAGGTTATTGCGGTTATTGCTGTGCGGGTAGCGCAGCGCGCATCTCTCGGAGCGAGAAAATATAACCGAGGTGAATCCTAACGGGATATGGGGGAATATAAGGTTGGAGCGAGTTGTACAAATACGGCACGCGAGACTCCGCGGTTGCGGGTAGAGTTCGCTGCAGAAATGTCCCGCGAAAGATACAGACGACGAACCCCGAGGCTTTAACATGAAAGTAATTTCTTTCGAGGACGTTCTCATGCATACACATTATCATCGCGTGGTACTTCCGCCGGAGTAACCGATTTTCTAGTCGGTTTACATTTTTTTTTTTTTTTCAGTCGCTTAATCAAATCCCACCACTATAGGTACGTACGTACTGTATAACGTTACCAGTTGTGTCAAGATCACAGGGGTCGACGTTGTTCAAACAAGATGGCCACCGACACCGAACCCCATGGCACCGGTGTTCGAATTGATCAAATAGTGTCACGAGTTTCAATCGCGCGCCACATTCGCGTACCGGGCGTTGTACAAACAGACACTTTCGGCTATTTACACCGGCGAACCGCGACGATGACCATTTCGCTACACGGCCATACACGACGTACACGCGTACGAGGACACCCTTGCGATGGAGGATACAGATTTTTCTGTAAACAATCGTTGCGAAAGTAACGGCGATCGCGACGACGATTTTCATCGCGCGCGTTCAATATTTCATTCGACAGGGAGAAACGCGATACCGATGTTATCGAAGAAGTCGAACCGAATAACGACACGCGAACGGTTAATTAGCAGCTCACTCAATTTCATGGCTGTCGTGTCTTACTCGGGAGAAATACGAGCTACCCCCCCGTACCACGACGTACGCGGTGCGATCGTACGCTCGACGAGGCACCGCTGGCGCCAGAAGCCAGTATTCAGAATCCAGAATCCAGGGGCCGAGAGAGCCCCCGAAACCCATGGAGCCCGAAGAGCGGAGACTAAAGCCGTTGAGCTACTCACCGTACATCTGTTGAATTCCGTTCCTGTCATCCTCTGGCAGTTCGTAGTTAGGGCTCAGACCTTGATACCAAGGATACATGAGCGCCCCCTTTTCCGCGCTGTGCGCGAGTCCCAAGGAATGACCGAATTCGTGGGCCGCCACGGCGAACAAACTGGTGCCTGAAACAGAAACGGGTGAAAAATGGAGGGTGGGCAATAATTTGGATACGATGTCTTCGAACGTGCGCGTCGCGCTCTCTTTTTTTTCGTCGATCCCAAGTAAAGAGGAAGAGGCCCGTACTCCCCTTTTAACACGCGAAGACGGTTTATGCGTGCAATCGATACGCAGGTGATATTATCCCGCTACCGGTGGGAAAGCCTTCCTCAACAGCTACAAAAGCAAATTTATGGATCGTTAAGCTGACGCGCAGCGGCTATACACTGCCTTATAATGGAAAGGGAACTGTAAATTAATCCGATTTTCCCACCCCGAGGACATCTTCCCTGCTTTATACCTTTGTCGTGCATGTACTCGGTGTCTGTAACGCGATCTTTGACTTTGAGCTTCTGTGATTTTTCCTACTGAAGTAGTACGTACGACCTACGGTACGCCTGTAAGGTCGATGTCGCGATATTTTCACCTATCACTACTCCAACTACTACGGGTAATGACGTGTGGAGTACGTAGATTATATTGAACGACGTTTCGAATCGGAAAACGCGAGGGTCGAACGTAGGAGCGTTTTATTTTTTCTACGCGAGTCGAATATCGATCGGCGGTTCGTCCTTGCCGTGGAAAATCCTAGAGGAGCGAAACACGATTCGCTCGTTTACATTTCGTACGGCCTACCGAATATATCGTGAAAAAAAGTCGAGGAAATGAAAAGCGACTCTGAGTTACCGCCGCATCACGTATACGAATATCGAGCCTATCGCGTAAATACACCTCTGTAAATATCTGTAAGCGAAGAAAAATCCGTTGAAGCGAAGGGCGGATATACCGTGGCTTTTGACAGGTGGAGGAGAAGATTGAATAGGTTTCCGCGATAAGACCGATGGAGTGTTCGCGAAACGTCAAAAATGAGAAGGGTCAATTAAACGGATGTCTGTCCGTTCGTCTGTCTGTCGTTCGTAGTACGTGTATCCGGAGTACCGCGGCGATCGAATGTCGGCGTTCAACCGAAACTTCGGTATTTTACCGAAATGGAAGAGAAAGCTCGAAGGGCTAACAGTTGGAAGAGACGTTAAATGTACTGGGATTAGAGGATTAGGTGAAACAAATATTTTCCGCTCATCGATCGGCGAAAAGTTAGCGGGTACGGTTCGCGGCAACGAACGGATGTTCAAGCCGAACGATTCTTTGATCCTTGGCGGTGGCGATGTCGATGCTCTACCTCGTACCTTATCATTTATTGTCTACGTACGTACGTACCTATACCGACGTACCGAGATCAAAAGCACTTCGTGATTCCCATCGTACATGGATTCGAGGCAATTCTATACATTTTCGTTGCGAACCACCTCGCCAAAAGACGCCAAGCGGATAAATGACGCGAAATAACGTATGCGGTGGTGTGAGATATATCGTGATGAAAACGGCTTGCAAACAAGAAGGGAATTATGCATAATATTCGTAATGCGCGCCGAGTCAGCCGAGACGACGACGACGACGACGACGACGACGACGACTACTCGGTATGTAAACATATTTTGTAGCCACGTGAAACCCGTATGTGCAGATAGACACCCTCGCCAACCGGGGTTTATACTCCTAGGATACGTTTACTAATTGCGTTTAAACTACCCATTTGCAATGCAAATTATACTGCAGAAATGCGGAAATCCACCCTGACTGTAAACTCGAACAAGAAACTCCGGTAGCCGCGAGATTATCGGCGCAGAATCGAGATGAATTCGGTGGGCCAGCGCGGAGGTCGAGGGTCATTTTTGAGGGTTAAGCAGTCGATTGATCAAAGGAGTGCTCGGGGCTGCCTCGAGTCCGCGACTCTCGAGTTATCTACCACACTCGCGCTCGCATACGTGTGTACACACACACACACACCCGTACACATTTACATGTCTTTTGACCGCGAAGTAGAACTACAAACCGGCCGAACGAAACCCGCGACTGCTCGTCCCTTCAAAAGAAACTAATCCACTGCACTCTTTTGATCCGGGTCAGGTCAACCGTCCGACGTGATTCTTTTCAGCCACGGCCATATTCCGAGCAAACTTGACGACGGTAAGAAGAAGAGAAAAACAAGAAAAAAAAAAACCGACGGACTTTTAACGCGCGCAACGGAACTTGGCTTCGGCAATACATGGTACGATACATAAATGTAAAGGGTAAATGAAACTACCCTGCATTTATACCCTACGGGAACGTCGCTGGATCCACGTATAAGGTTCGCCAGACGGAACATCTCCGAGACCTCGACTTAATCCCCGTTGTAACATCACCCTAGGATTCGAAACAACGTAGTGGCACGGATACGCCTCGTCCCCCCCGTGATCCCGAGCGTTACTTACACCCTTCCCATTTACACGGGGCTCCGGGTGAACATCGAAGATCATCTGTGTCCGAAGGTACGAGAATCGCCCACCGAAATGGTTCGAATAAAAGTTTATCGCGCCTAGCCGCGGGGACGTCTACGGTTGTCGCGGAACTGCATGTGGAAAAAATTGGGATGAGAATTTTGATTCTGAATAAAAGACCGACGCCGATCGGAGCGATCGGATACGGAAGCCGTTTTCCCCCCGCGCGACCGCCATCGGTGAGAAACTGACGGATCGATGACGCGTGATGCATTATTCATAAATAGAATTTGACGATAGCGAAGGCGTTGGTCGAATGTGGAACGATCGGCCGACGGCGAGGGTAGGAATTACCGCAGCCCAGATAGCGGTTGACGGTGAACTTCGTGTACCGGAACAAGGGTAGAAAACGAGGTGAGTCGGTGGGACGGGTAGACGACGGCGGGAATCGCGCCAGCGCCAATTGGCCTCGTTAATAATTCTCCATCGGAATTTCCCAACCCGACGGAAGACCCCGGGACCTCTAACGGTCATGAAAGCTTTCTCAACCCCGACACCGCCACGGCGTCGTTCTATTAGCATAGATATGACGACGACGACGACGACGACGATGCTTCCATACCTATGTTCGCTGCCTTTACCCGGACCTACCTACCTACCTACCTACCTACCCACCGACCGACCGACTGGCTGCCTATTACGCCAACGTATTACCGCAAGCTACGATGACGCCTAACGTTTATAATTAACGAAAATTTACGTCACGCCCGCGTTACGTTTACACTGTCTGAATCCAACATCACTTTCCATTATACCTACAACGTTGGTCGGATGTAGAATGTTCGCTTAATTCTTAACGAAGGAACGTTTGCCCAAGTGCGATGCACCGATGCGATGTCATCGAACGGTATAGCTACTCGGAATCACGGTTCCATAACAGCCACGAAGTATCGTCTAATCGTAAGATCGTCACCGCCACCGGATGCAGCGCAACTTGGGGTGCTTTGTACGAAAGTTAGCGTTCGACACTTCTCGCGTCAATTGTTCCACGTCGAGGGACGATGAATCGCCAGGGGTATACGAATGGGGGGACGCGAATAGCGAAGCGGGAGTAGAGAGGTATATCTGTTCGGCGTTCGCGTGGGAGGATGATGCGCGATACCCACCTAGAACGAAAGTGTTCAATAAGCGGAAGAACGGATGACGACGGCGTGGAGCGATATTCGTTGGCGGCATCGCGGTGCATCGGTAATTTTTACCGAATTTCGGCACACCGACGATACGTGGATGGCTACAGGTTGGTACCGAGCACGTACGGACAATCGTTACGGATTGTCTTCGGTTTTTCGAACGAAACGTACGTACGTGTTCTTTGTCACATGGTACACGTACACGGTGAAAGTTGATGAAAATTATGAATGGCAGCGCGTCGTAGAAACGGCGGCGATACACACACGAGTCACGTACAACTTCCTCTCTTTCCACCAGACTTTGTCAGCCACCGCCAGTCTTCCCTACCACCCGACGTCCTACACCCGGAGCGATTGTTACCCTGAAACTGCGGCAAGCTGCGCTAAACTTAATCTCGACTCGGTATTTACCACTATGAGCGCACTATTGTATTATAATAATGATGATTTCATATTTCACACCGTTTACCAATACCGCGTTACCAGAGTCAGGATGAACCGACCGGTAGAAGTGTAGAGTTTAAAAAGTTCCCCCCCCCCCCCCCCCCATTGTTTATCGTAAACAATGGCGGTGCACAAGTCGACCTCTGACGTTCTTTACTGATTCACTTTTTCTTTTTTTGTTTTTAGTAAATTTCTTTCAATTCTTTTCGTTTACATAGGTAATAAAGTTTGTCGTAATTATCTTGTTCTTCAACAGTGCGTTCATTAGGATGATTAAATACCCGCGATTTTTCACTTTTATCGGCTCTGCTTATTTTTGTTTTTCAAACTTTGGGCCGCGAGCGCGCGATCCACTGAAACGAAGGGATCGGTACTTCATCGAGGGAACCATCGTCGCGAACGTAACGGAGGAGTAGGGGTACGCCGTCTGTATGTTTCACAAAAGTTTGTTGGCCGGGTTTCAAAAGCTCCCGGTGGGAGTTAATTTAGAAATTACGTTACTCGAAGTACCCGAGGTATCTGTTTTCGTTACGTATACAACCTCCGATCGTCTGCTGTTTTACTGGTCCACCGAATATCTGAGGCCGCCTACCATTTTGAAGCTGGACACGTTATTTAATACCGCTGCCAGATGGTTCGGAGGGTTTAGAGGGAAATTTAAAAGCTCCGACCTCGCCCGTTCGTCAAGCGGAACTTCGACACTGCAGTGCGTGCGCAAAAGTGACGCGAGCTTTTTACGTGGTGAGAGAGAAAAAAAAAAATTGCGGGATATACAACCCGTTGTATGTGACCTGGATTTTGACGTCCAAACACTCGGCTGTTCGAGATTAGGAATTCGGGTGAATTCGAGTCGATCGTATGCCGCAATCACGGTAATTCCCATGCTACGCCCTTTAAAAATCACTCGCGATGAGTCACACGGCCAAAATAAACTCCGATTAAAATTCCGCAGCAATCGGAGACTATGTCTTGTTTTTAACAGCTCTCGATTATTCGTCCAATTTATTCGATCACCGATAGGGTCCCCGACCGAATTGTTTTTATCCCGAGTTCCAGCGGCAAACGAGGGCATCCAGAGACGTGAGAGCTCCTCCGACCTTCCCGAGACAAGTTTCGTACGGCAAAGGTCAATCGGTTGGCGGGACCGCCGTACGTGACCGTCTATCGGTCTGCTGAACACCATAATTACTCGTCCGCTAGATTCACGATTAGTCCAACGATGATAACGAGCTCAATTCTGTCGGATCGAGTCAATTTGCCGTCCACGGAACGAGTCAAATCCACGAGAGAAACGTATTGGACACCGCCGTCTCTTCGATCTCATTGTTAGTAGAATTTCGAAAGATTATCTTTCTCGCAATCCGGACGTATTTCTCAGACGCATATGTATATTTGGAATAAAGTTGCTAATAATAATGATAATACCACAGTTTACGATATTACGGTACGAGCATGCGATTTCAGGTGAGTTGAATAGCCGCCGGTGGTTGCGACGTGATTTCATTCAAATCCGAGCACCTTACGGCGGAGCTTTCATTACCGAGGGGAGACGGTAAGATGACTGTTCGATATTATTCCGGTTCGACTGACAAGCGTTCGTTTTCCATTTTACGTATGTAAGTACGGCGACACCCTACCAAACCTCTCATTGTCAGTCAGTCGCGGTCTGATCCTCGACAAATCCAGCTGACGTTCATATTGTCCTTTGACTTCGACGTCTGCGAAAAGGGAAAAAAGGCAGCGTACACAGGAGCCTCTTATATCCGCCTGCTCGCGACACGGGGTACACAGGTATTCATATTCAAGGGTAAAGTCGCGTTATCGATGGGGTTTATTTTTTCCCTTTCCTCGCCTTCACTACTTTTCACGCGATGGGCGACGAGAAACGCGCTCCGCAAGGATTTCGGAAGAAACGGACAAAAAAACAAAAAAAAAAAAACGGGGGGGTACCATACAATTTTCGTATTCGTATCTAGCTCCGCTGATCGTTCTATTATTGGTCCGAAATGGTCTAAGACTACAATTTCCGCCTCTCCCTTTACTTTTGACATTGCGCCAACTAGGTCAGCTCCTCCGTAGTAAAACCGGATGCGGGGGCGAAGCACCTATCTGGATTTTCAAGATTTATTACCAAAAACTAAACTCCGTCGAGGTACGTACGTACGTACATCCCCGTAAGCCCCCACGGTCATAACCTTACGCCGATACCTTGCTACCTGGAATAACGGACGACCGTCAACATTAAACATTCGGTATCTCGAATTCCCGCGACGTGCCGAGAAACAGGGTGAGAAGAACGTCGACGGGCGATTTTCGAGGTCGATAATCGATCGCGAACGATCTAAGGGAGAACTGAAACGAGACTGGATGTTTTCCGCGTCGGAAAGTAGAGAGGAAAAATGGTGTTTTTCAAGGTTACCCTTAATCGACCGCTTGTTACGTATACCTAGGCGACGACGTTTTATTAACTGCACCTGCTGCCGTAGAGACGAAGAGCTTTCGTTGGAAAAAGTTTAAAACTTTCAAACCCCTTCTCCCTTCGCCGCGCTCGCGGAATGAAACGGTTATTATTCCTATCCGCTTTTTCCGCTCTCTTCGTTTCAACTCTCTCTCCACATACCACCAGTTTCACAGTATGTTGGGTACACACCTTATACGCAGGTTTATCACGCGCCTCGCAACGCCCTAGGCATTTAGAGGGGCGTTTCTATTCAAACGGTTCACGCGTGATTACGCGAACTTTGCATCGCAAATTGTTCGGCGGAATGAATCTAACGTTTTCGAGGAACATCTGCGTTCGCAAAAAATTTGAAGAAAAAAAAAAAAAGACCACCACCGACGAGAAAAAAAAAACAAAAATTCGGACGATTCTCGCATATCAAATTAGATTCGAGCGTCGTTTGGTTGCGGTGAAAATATTTCACGCAAGGTTATAAAAAAAGGTGAGGTCACCGGAAGTCCGTCTTGCGTCTAGAAACAGTTGGACATCCAGTTTTATCTTTGTCTCCGGCAACGTAATAGGTAGCTTGAAAATTTATCGTTCCGCAACCCGAAAAGATATCCCCGAAACGCCCCAGGTGCAGGTAGAATTCCCGACCCCCGAGAACTTTCGCATACAGTAGCCATTTGAAATGAAATACACGTACGAACGTGATACGATACTCACGAGCCACCTCGAAAATAACCGTAAAGTGTAGGTACGCGTGTGCGTACACTTTATCTTAAAATCGTAAATCACGTATGTCGTTTCGCGTTGGAAAGATATGAAGAGAGAGAAAGAAAAATGAAAAAAAATAAAATAAAACGAAACATGATAAACGATGAAATTTCGAATTATTTCTGCTCTGCGAATAGAGTGAAAAACTTTCCTTATACTTTATTGCTTCGATATTATTATGCGTGAATTATTATTCCACGCTATCGAATGATCATCGTCCGAAACAACGTTAAACTTCACATACGCGTACGTACGTACGTACACACACACACGTATATCGTGAACACGTATATTCGAGTCGAGGGTGATTACGACCCCGCGCTGCGGTAAAAGTTTAATCAGACCGGAGGGATGAGAGAGGACGTTTGCGTAGCGTCGTAATGATCTGCGAAAATCAACCGTCCGTTTAACTTACCAACGATAATAACCAAATGTTTAGGGTACATCCCGGATAAAGAGTGCCGACCGGGCTGATGCGAGATCAAAATCAACAAGCGGTATAGCCGTACCTACGCCCACGCGTGTATGTGGGAACTTCGTACGTCATATCGAAAAATCAAAGAAAGTAGCCCTCTTCGATTTTTCCAGCAATTTTTTTTACGACAGCTCTTGGATGGATACACTTGTGTAGTTGGTTTTTCAAATTTTTGAAAACTCCAAACGTAGCCATGATCGAGTTTTTTGAAAAAATTCTCAAAAATACAAACATTTTTCCCTTACGAAAAAGAGTGAACAGATTTTTTTCAATGAGTAAAAGACCGACATGTTAGAAGAGAGAATGTTCGTCGCGTCCAAATAATTATAAATAAATCAAATAAATTGTAAAAAAAATGACAAAAGTGCTTTAAACCGAGAGATATCTTTGAAAAAAAAAAATCGGAGAGCGATTTTTTTGGTTTATGGTGATGGCGTGAAATTTCCCCGGATATCTAGAAGAACCTACCGTAAAGCGAAGCTACGAATGAAACGGCGTTTATTTTCTCATCCACGTTAAACGCATCTGCGAAAATTGCGAAAAAATATTCATCCGTCTCATTTTCGGAACGGGTTATGTATACATCTAATTCTCTGTAATAAAATGTTATATCCGGTAAGATAGTGGGGTAGGTATGTACCGGTCTGTATAGTTTATTTTAAGAAAATTGGATCTTAGTCTGCCGAACACGAACTGTTCCGATAGCTACTTGAAGAGGACTCGGTATATCCGTAGTTCGACGGCAGGGTGGTGTACTTTAAAGACTATAAAGATTATCCGAAGCCAGAGGGGCTTCTGAAATGATAGAGAGAGCGAGACAGAGGGAAGAAAGATGGTGCAGAGGCGAACAAAAAAGAGAAAAAAAAAAAAACGCGGCCAAAGAAGAAAGTTTATTTGATTCTGAAGAGTTGAATCTCCCGAGAATCATGCGAGAGAAGTGTAGATAATTCGAATGCCTCGTGACGAGCATTCAGCTCTGTTTGTTGCCCCTGGCTGCATGGTATACGAATACACTTTTTGTACGGTAAAAGGGGGGAGTATTTTTTCTAGAGTAAATGAGATTACGTGATGCATATGAATTTTGAACAAAATCTGATAAAAGAAAGAAGAAAAACTGGGTCAAGTGAATGCGAGTTACTGTGTTATTGAAGAAATGAGCAAATAAATCGCTTAATAAAGAGGCGGTTAACTATTGTTGGAGACTCCGAACGTAGTTGGCTTTTGCAGTATAATGCGGAAAACTCCGCGGTGGAATGAAAAAGAGAATAAAAAAAAAAAAAAAAACTCGAGGGAACGAAGTAAATCCAAGTAAACCCAATCAAACTCAGTCAGAAGTTAAGTTACAGAATTTACCGAGCCACAGGGTTAGTTTCAAGGGTTTACGATTAAATTCCAAACTTCAGAATTGCAACTTCGAACGCAAGTAACCTCAACAAGGTTAGAGGAATAGCCACGCCGCGATAGACGCTGGATTATAAGTAAATAGATTATACCGACGAGGACGAAAAAATTGACGACCAAACGAAAAATCGCGAAGATCCGCGTTCCGGAAAAACCGCAATCAGCGAGGTGAAACTGAAAAACGATTTCAGACGAAAATTCGCGTCCTTTGATACAGTTGAAAAAGAAAATTGTAATGCAAGGTAAGTCGTAACGGTCGGAATTGATTAGATCGAATTACTTTTTGGGTCCTCGAATTTCCCGGTGGTTTACCATAATTGTTTACCGTCGTTCTCCGATTTTACGTGGAAAGTCTCGCGCGCGCGAAAATGAGGAGCTGAAATATAATAGTATGAAATTCCGGAGGACGATCTAGCTCACCTTCACCGTTGGACGGCTCGTCTTCGAGGAGCCAAATTTCTTCTTCGTCGAAATGCGCATCTCCTCCGCGATCTCGTCCCGGAAAAAAAGCGTGCGCCAAGATCTGCCCCCTACCGTCGAAGGGGTACCCGTCTCCGTGATATCCTCTGAAATGAATCCGATGTTAAATAGATCATCCCTACATATGGATACGCGGGAAGAAGTTTTACATATTTCAATATTCCTGGAAGAAGATCAAATATTGTTTTTGCTAATTATTATAAAAAAAAAAAAGCCACGAAATTCAGTGTGCGAAAAGGTGAGGGCTGCGATGCAGCGTTCGCTTGTCGAGAATATCGTGGCGAGTTTCGAGAATGAGCGACGAGGATTTGGAAGCCCAGTTATATCCGTTCCGGAAGGAAACGATGCTAAGCTTCCTGCAGTCTCTCGTCATCTCCGCCACCGCGGTAACGCCTTTCCACCACCGCGTGAATTCAACCGTCAAATATCGAATTATTCGAAAATCGTTTCCTCCCGCCAATTTCAACCATCCGTTTCCGTCGACTCGTCGCCACGCATTTTTAGGGGTAGCTCGGGTAAATATAGTGACGGCGAATTCGTTCCACCTCCAACAATCACGTTTCCCAACTCTCCGATCAACTTAAGTATTTTCTAAGCCTTGGGTGTTATTTTATTTTTATTTATTTTTTTTTTCTTTTACTTCCTCCCGCAATTCGTTTCATTCATTTTATTTATTTATTCTCACCCCTCGCGGTTTGCCCCGTAACTTTTACCAACCCCCCCCCCCCCCCCCCCCCCCCCCCCCCCTCAACCCCCGTGGGGAAATGAGTTTATTTCGCAAGAATTTTACGCCTAAATCACGCGAACAAATATAAATATTCATTCGTACCCTCGAATATCATCGCATAACTAAACATTTTATTGCCAGTCCCGATGTGACGACTTCAACGTATCGTGCGAGGGGGGATAAAAATAAATAAATATACAAACTAGATATCGATAGACCGTAAAAATTAACGAACAAATGAAGATTGTTTTTGAAATTTTTCCTCGTACATCGGCGCGTGGCAAAGAAACAATGGTTGAACGATGAAAAAATTCAAGAGTTTATCGTGTGACCGAGTGAAGAATTTTTAAATTCAGATCAAGCGGGTCGAAAAGGTCGCCAACCGAGAAGAAAAGAAGAAAAAGAAGGAGGAATGTTTTCCGCGTACTCATTTTACCCGAAGCATTTTTCTTCTCTCTCTCTCTCTCTCTCTCTCTCTCTATATCTGATTGTAAGCGTTGCGGCCCCTTTTCCTTCCCGTTTTACTTTTCACTTTTTACTCTTTACCTTACTTCCCTTTCGTCTGTTTCGTTCCTTCTTTTTTTCAAGCCTCAAACATGCGTGGGAGCGAATTTCAAAGCATGCAAATAAAGTTCTTCCGTTTCTTCTCTCTCCTCATCCCTTTCCCCGGGTATACGTTTTATACGCGCGCATAGTCGCTGTTTAGCATCCCCCAGTGATTCGCGACGTTTTATAAGCCGTCGAATATATTTGCTCCTTTCGGGGTACGGAGAAATATGAGGCGTATGCAGGCCGCGTTGTGCGTTCGGAATTCTCCCCGGTACATATATAGGAGTTGAATTCTCGAAACGTCGAATAAGGTGGATAATAAAAAGAAAAAAAAAACTCGAGAAGAGGAATGAACGAAAGTAAGTTTCATCGATCCCCGATCCCGTAACAGACCTCGGAAAATTCCAGAAGGAGAAAATTGAGTTTGCTTACGGGATGCTCGACTCGATATCTTGATCAAGGTAGCAAAGTGGTCCTTCTTCGCCTCCCTATCTGCGCAGCTACTTTATGGGGGCTTACCTATGTAGACGTAATACACGTGTGCGCTTATATGTATATCGAACTAAAGTGTTGAGGCTTGAAAAGCGTCGATAACAACGAGAAGCCCGCGTTAGAAGCGATGCGGAAACGCGAACCAGAAGGTAAACTCATCTCCGAAGAGAAGAGAAGAAAAGGGGAGGTAGAGGAAGGGAGGGAGGGGGGGGGGGAAATCCCTCGACAGAGTTTATTACACGAGTTATCCCGTACATCATGGTTATTTACTCATGTAAGCTCCCATGACCTCTCGTGGCCTGGTCTACCCACTTCCGGGTATCCCCGTGTACCGTAGATACATATGTACGTGCATCTGTGATATATATTTATATGTATGTATCCGGGCGTACGTACATAGCGGCGGTTTATCCGTGAAACCGAATCGCAAGTTCGGCCGCAAGGAAAAGAGGAATTCTCGCTACGACTCTACGAATTCCGATGCGAGGGAAGAGTGTTCGATCTCAGGTAGAAATTATATGCGATAATTGATGTGCGATATCGCTTTCGGGAAAACTTCAAACGAGATTTTCGAAGCCAGCCGAACTATATTCTCACGGATGATCGCTTCGCCCTCTTAACGCGTGAATCGTATCACGACGAACTATCAAATTTCCCGAAACTTCGCACGTATCTATAGGAAAGCCTATGTACCGAATACGTGAACGTTGTGCATGTATACGCGCACACCCGCCCCCGTATACCTATGTGTAGATATATATGTATACGCGAGCTTTTGACAAAGCGACGTCTAATTCCGCGTGCAGCCAACGCGCGCGTTAGTTCTCTCAACAACTTTCGGACGAGTTTAGTGAAACGGAAGACGACGCGACGGAAGTGAGTTGCTAATTACTTGAAGGACGTTACTTTTCCAGTGGGGTATTTAACGTCCGCGCGCGCGCAGGTGTGTATGTAATTATACATAAACTATATACGCGAAGAGTGTTTTTTTTTTTTTTCTTCTCTCTTTTAAAAGCACACGAATAATGATAACCGTTAATAATGACGAGAGTAAAAAAATAATTGAATATATCCTCGGAATTCGCAACGATATACCGGGTAGAATTCGTGAGGTACGAAACGTAAATTTTTTTCCGGGTAGATATACGCTCCGCATTCTGCACGGCAAACTGATTCCTTTGTTTTTTCGCTCTCGTAGTATACATCGCGAAAAGCGGTGAAAAATATACCGGAATATAAAATTCGTATGGCATCACCGAAATTTCAACATTTCTGATTATTTCGGAAATCAAACCTTTTGATGTTTTCACTCTGGTGATTTTTTTTTTTGTTTTTGTTCACGCCATTCGGATTTCATTATTTATATTCATTTTCATTTTCAGTTTCAGTTTTTGTTTGTTCGACTTTTCTCTTCTCCCTTTTTCCGCGTATACCCTCTTCAGTCTCATCCCGGGTACATCTTTTATGGATTCATTTTTGCCGTTACGCACAGGGGCGTCTCGTCGTCTTCAACGAAATCTGACGTCTCGAAAACATAACGGTGCAGATGGAACGCCCGGTGCTGCGGTATGGTACGAGTAGATATCTCAGTTTTGCGGAAAAGAAAACGGAGGAACAGGAAAAAAAACAAAAAAACAAAAAAAACAAATGGTGAAAATCTTGATATTTCTTATCACTGGAACTCGGTATCCGAGAGTATACCGCAGGGACGAGAGATATTTCCGAACGAAATAAGAATCCAGATGAAACGGGGTGACAACACTGACAATCGTTTGACATGACAATTTTTACCCAAACATGAGAAAGAAAACGAACGATGTTCGGTACAAAATAAATATGTATGAAAAGCGGAAAATGTTTTTCTCAAGAAAAGAAGAGAGTCAGAAGAAGTTGAAGAAATGAAAAAATCAAAGAAATATTGAAGGACGTTATTTGTTGCATTAGAATTAGTTGACTTGAGATTGATTTCGATTCAATTCGAGCGATCGCGGTGGGATTCGTGAATTTCCATATATTCAGTTTTTCCTTGAATTCTGAAAAATATCAAGACGACCGACGGCGCGTATAACGTAACGTAACCAAAAATGAGGGTATTCCTCTTTCCGAACGACGTTGAGTCCGTCGTTCGGAAAGGAGATAAGAAAAGACAGTAACGGAAGAAGAGAAAAAAAAAAAAAAACTAGCGAAAAGGAAGAAGAGCGGACAGGTGAACCAGATCCTTTGGCATGCATCATTAAATATAACCGCTCGAACTCTCCTTGCTTGTACGCTCGAGCTAACACTGAAATTCAGAACTAAACTAGATTTCTGGCTTACCATTCGCGCCCTCCCCTATTTCCTATCTACTTTTTCCTTACCTCCCACCCTCCCCCCGGGGCAACCCTCACGTTCTCCGATTCCGCCCTTCACCTTACCCTTTTGCATTGGCACTCGCATTCGAATTCGCATTCACATTCCCATCGGAGGATGTTCGGATTTGAGTTCGATTTTACCCTTCATTTTGCTATAGAGTTATATCCACTTTCTGCTCCTTTCTTTTTTTTTTTTTTTTTTGCGTCTTTGTTCCTTTTCCTTTCGCTATCTTTCCCATTCCTCGGTCTCTTCTGTCACTAAATTTGTTCTCTTGCTGCCGAGTTTCTCATTTCCATTCCTATTTTCATATCCCCTTCCCGTACGGTTCCACCTTCCGTTTCGTCGAAAGTCACGCTGCGCGCACCTCGAGTGTTTCAACAACGTGTGCACCTTGTTACAACCTCACCCTACTATATTTACGACACTCTGAACAATTGTTCAAAAGAGGACGTACGAAAATATTAAATAAAAAAAAAAAAAATATATATACTCATGCATACGTATACCCATGTAAGTATAACATGAATTGCTTTTGTATTCATTTTTTCACTCTCGCAGCTAAAACGACAGAGGGAGAGAAAAAAAAAATAATTGAGTAAATATGTACGTAACTATTCTTAGTAATTATACATGAAAAAATCGTCTCTACTTTTTCAGTTTTTTTTTTTCCCGCCTTTTTTTATCACTTCCGTTAATATTCGGTGTGGTGATTAGATGAAAAAAAGTGAAAAAGTAACGATCACGTGTAACGAACTTATTACGTTGCGTGCATATTACATTACAACGTGATAAATAGCATAAGTTTGCAGCGCGATAAGCTGCGTGTAAACGATATAACAATTTCGCATGTTTCTTCGTCGCTTTTTTCGTATCGTTTTTTTTTTTTGTTTTACACTTTTTTCATCATTTTTTTCCAAGTATGAGTTACAAGGGTGTTTTAGTTATACCCATAATAGGTGTTAGCGTATATATGCTATTTCACATATGTAAGGACATTACATGAGGGTTGCAGGTACACGTATACGAGCACTAATGTACGTTAGGTCGAATCGGGTACAACCATTAGCAGTGGAAATCCGGTACTTAATTTTCTTCCTCTGTTTTCGGGGGGTTGATTAATGAATAATTGGTACATGAGACCGGCTGGTCATTAGCAGGAAACCGAACTTTCCGTAACACACGTATTCGCGGGAGGTGATATCAACGCGAAAGTGACCGTTCCCGCCGATTAATCAATTATTCCGTTTGCTTAACCCGGATACCTTATCTTTTTTTTTTTCTCTCTCAAATTCTCTCAACCTGAATTCGATTATATTCATTAACTCACGTTTATTTCTTTAATTATCTTAGCGAAGCTTCCAGCATCGCAATTTTTATCGTCGCATCGGATAGATTTTCTTATTTAATCTCTTCCCGGGAGCCCCCTCGGGATTTCTCAGTACCGCGGAGGGGGGGGGGGAGCGCGGTACCGACGGCACGCGATGTTCGTCCGACCAACTGCGGGTTACGTTTCGGACTTTTCGAACTTTTAATGAAAATCGTTGCGGAAAGTAAAAACTTGGATAAAGCTCTAGCAAATGACAGTGATTAATCTCGCCTCCCTCTCTCCCTCTTTTATAACGTACGGAGGAAATTCCTGATCCGTCGATATAAGCTTACCGAACATCGACGAAACTATTTCAATAGATTCGGAACGTCTTCGCCGTGAACCGACGATCATCTTGCGCGCGTCGCGCAGCGAAATTGACCTACCCTGGACGAGTGCGAAGTAAGAATAACGACGAAAGTTAAGAGAATCACTCTGGATTTCCGCCATCCTACAACGCCGTATAATTAATATTTCACACTGGACCGGATAAGCGGACGACGCAAACATAGGAGCGAAGGAGAAAAGGCGAACGAATAGAAAAAAAAGAGAAATTTTTTCAACGTCAAAGGAAAATGAACGAATAACGTAATACGTAAATGAAGATAAAGAACATTCCACGCGCGCGGTGCGTTTTAACAAATGAGATTTTCTCCGCACGATATGATAATCACCACTATTTGTCCGGAACGATGACGGGGGGGAAAAAAAATTGTAGTTTCTTTATCCGCGACGGTTTATAATTGCGGCAATGTTTTACCTACTTCCTCCCCTCGCGAAAGTGAATAAAAAATGGAACTCGGTAATCCTCAGGGACGAACAATCTCTGCGATTCTTGTACTTATACATATTTCAGACTCGAGAACCCACGAAGATGGTATTCGATAAAAATTCTCGTGTGACGTTAACGGGATCGAAAGAGAAACGCGTTTCTGACCACCACGCGAAAACGCATGAGAAATTCGCGGTCGAGCAATGCGCTTCTCGCGAGAGTCGAACGTTTATATTTTGTACCGATAAATGCTGGAAAATAAAGAGGCGAGAACGAGGTAGAGATAGCAGCGAGTTCCCCTATAGATTCCCGGTAGCGAAAATAGAAGAAGTAGAAAAAAAAAAAAAAAAAAGAAAAAAAATAGCGAATAGTAGAGGGTGTAAACCGCGTAGTCACGGATGCGGAGAATCGAATCAGAGACCGGCGGTTGGTTTCCTCATAAAATTCAAAGATACAGGTATATATACACGCGGGGGGGGGGGAGGGGGGGGGTGGATGGCGCGCGGTCTATGTACATTCGGAGATAGTAAAGTTATATTCCGTGGAATCGGGCAGCTGAGATCAACCGAGAGAATTGAAAATCGAGAAGGTTATGGCGGATGTTGTTGTATACGTTTATGGACTTACCGTTTAAAAGAAACCAAGATATCCGCGCTGTCGCTGTTAATCTCCTGGAAGGTGAGCTTCGAATTTCTCGCCCACAAATCTAAGGCACGACTCAAGGCAGCTCGAACTTGTCCGGTTGGTAGACCGCCGGGCTCCTGTGTTCTCAAACTGAAATCAAACCAAATAATGTCAGAGACGACCGGCTCACGAATGTACCCTCACAGAGATCAATGCTTGCACATACACCGGTACTCCTCTACACACATTCAATAGTGCCGTGAATTTCGCGTTATCACGCATTTCACGGTACGACAAAGTACTGTAGCTTCGAATCGGATATCAAAGTTTGTCAAACGACCGTCGATACGAAACATCAAAGTTCGACGTACGCCGAGCGAGTCAAACTTGCATCTTCCGTCGAATTGATTTCGTCGCAATTCCGGTGGCTCGTCTCGAAAATTACAGCTGATAGAAGAATGTCCCCTCATTGTGCGAAGTATTCGAGTCTTGACGTTGAAACGCCGATAACTCAATCGCCGCTCAGGTTAAGCAATGAGGGAGAGAATTTTCTCGTTTTGAAAGGGCAAGAAGAATTATCGACGAGGATGTGCAAAAAAAAAAAGAATGGAGGAAGCAATCGTTCCGTTTAGTCACCTCATTCTGGGGTAACTACCGAACGACGTCTGGAATGGTCGGTGGTGCGATAATAATATATCGGATGCAAATACGAGATTCCGGGATACGCAAACACCAACACTTTTAGAGGATTATCTAGACTCGCGTCGAAGTACGAGTCGGCGATGGAAACGAGCATCTGCCGCAGACTGATATGGGATATAATTCCCTTGAGGGAGTTACGGAACAATTCGCGAGATTTCCTACCTCCCTCACCCGACTCTTATTACAGACATCCACCGAACGGTGTAACCCACCGTTATTCTTAGGTCGCACGCTGATTTTAGGGATCAAGGATAACGATACGAAAAGGGACCACAGACGACTACCTTCGACAAACTTACGATTAGTTTCGAGAAATCAAAATTCACTTGTCGGTATCACTGATTTGACAAAACCTACCGTAACGCGCAAGAGAAAAGATCTAAAGGAGGTAAAATAAACGAGGAAAAAATATCCTCGCAATTAGGCAGAAAAAATATCTTGGCGGTGGTTTGAATTTCGCCAGTGTGTTAGAGAAACCCCACCACCTTGTGTAGGTGTACGTGTACGCGTAACCTGTGAACTGTACCACGCGACGGAAAATCCGTTTGTCGAGGAAGGGAAAAATAAATTGGCTCAATTTATAGGAAACGTCTGTACGTGGGGAGATGGTAAGACGGAGAAATTGGACCACCGTTACCGCAAATAATCATCAATCGATACTCCTCGTTGGCTGCCAAAGCGGCAGTCATATAGTAGTAAAATTAATCAGGCCAAACGGTACCCGCTGTGCCGCCATACGTATATGTATAAATCATAATACGTCATTGCCACGAATAATTTCGCGAGAAGTTCTCGTTATACCGAAGGTCATTTCTTCCCTCCCCCCCCCCATTCCCGTTGTTTGGATTTCTGTTTTTCCCGGAAACGGGGAATAGGAGGCGAGGGAGGGATGGAGAAATTTCGAAAGCCCACTCGAGGAAAAGACTCGTGCAATTTTTGGAGAAGCGAGGCGAGCGCGGGGGCAGCGACGAGATATAAAAAAGGTGAATCTTTTTCAGCTCTTATTTTATACACAGCGCAGGGTACAGACGGTACGGTGCGCTACTCGAGACACGCGCGCGTACCTGCGATGACTGGAAATCTCATCCATAAAACAGGACGGGCGCCAAGGGCACTCGACGTGTCCGTGCGCACCGCGTAAATCACACGACGAGTGCCGTCAAGCCGTACCGTACCGTAACCCCTCGAGCCGTGCCGCGCTACCACCCGCATTATTATCAACGCAACGCTATGAATATATCTCATTCTCAAACCACACGTCAAACCAACCAACCAACCCCCCTTCCCCCCTCCTCCTACTCCCCCCCAAACTACCCTCGCTCGCGTCTCTCGACCCCTGCGGACGACGTGCTCTCTTCCGCGCGGCACATCCTCATCCTTGTACCGATTTGTTTTATTATAACCTTTACGCGGCTGTTCATCCGCGTGACGAGAGTGAAATAAGAGCGTACGGGGGATGAAGAGGGGGGAGATAAAGGAAGAATATGACGACACGTAGCGTATATTAGTCGAAAAATATGTTCGCCGTTACAACGGCACTCGTGTCGGCGAGGAACGAACGAACGAACCCACCTCGTCCATTAGCCGTTGCCCATAGAAATCAGGCGCAGGTTGATCCGGTGTTTTAGCTCGAATTCGAATAAAGAGGAGCCCTTTGTCAAATTTTGACGTACACTCGTGCGCGCGTATCTATTATTAGCCGCTCGATGTCAACGACGAGGGTCGGTCCGTCAAAATTTCTACCCACACACCCGACCGTCACCTTTTCCCATCGACGTGTACCGTACGTACAACGAGCTTTATTGCGGCGACGACGCGTCACGACGAACGCAAACCACCGTATCCCTAGTTACTACAACCGAACCGAACACACACCGCCCTTCCTTCGGTTAATGACAAATAATTAATTTCAATGCTGTCGCACACCCATAGTCACCGGTGACACGGACGGCCGATTCCGGCGATCGGTGTCCCGCGGCTGACAAAACGCGGTCAGCTTTTATCCGCGAGCTTTTGATATTTGTTTCGCTTCCTAGTTTTCGGGGGGAGGGGGGGGGGGGGATTCGCGCTCCACGTTTCTCCCGAACGTCCACCACCCCTCGGGGTCACCACGTGAATATCCACGCATTTTACCTACCCATTGTACGTGTTGTATACTCTGGTAATAACTGATGTGAGTTAGTGTATAAGCTGAGAGGATTTGGATCGCGGTGTTTGTACCGGTTGATAAATTGGGGTCGAATGTACGTACATAGGTGTGTACGTACGATGCACTTGCACACGGGGTACGGTAAAATCCGTAGGGCGTGCGCGTTGTGAAAATCTTCATCTCCGCGTCCTCGCGAGAGTAGATGCGCACGTGTACGTGTGTACGTACGTACATAATATATTTGGCCCGCACGCGAATCGATGGATAACACGTGACGCTACTTGTTGCCATTACTCGAGTTCGTATATTCGAATGGACGTGTGCATCATCGGCATCGGTATAAATATTTATCAAATGCGGTTGCCGCGTCCGATGGCTTCTCCCTTCACGCGCGTTGTGCATCGGGTTACCGCCACCCCGCAGCGCGATATACCCGGTACGGGGAGCTTTTACATTTTTCTTTCCCTTCACGCGAGCGATCGTTACGGGTCTTTTCGACTCATGTGGAAAACGAAGGACATCGAGTTTCGACGTCAGATCGGAGAAAGAGAGGAGTGCAAACAACGCGCGATGGCGATTGACGTTACGGACCAGGAGATGTGGACTTTCCCTCTTCCATTAAACTTTCCGCCAAACATTCATCAATGAATAGGTACGTGTGTACACGAGGTCCGCGTATAACAATCACCCGTACGGGAATTCGGAGTCCCGCAGACAACCGACGACAGGGTCAAGTAGGTGCACGTGGCGATGTAACCGACCGTCAACGAGGCGGCATCGACTAATTGGTGTCATGTTCCAGCCGCCGATGAACATTATTTGCACGTGACAGCGACTCTGCTGAGGGGGGGGGTGGGGGGTGGGGGGTATACGACCCGGTTCACCGACGCAGCAGCAGACATCGAAGCGTGTCACCGCCAACACCGAGCGCCGCGATCACTTCGTACAATAAACTCCGGTGGTGTCGTCGCGCTCGTCGACCGAGCTTCCAGATGAAAACAAAAAAAAAAAGAAAAAATACAGACCGGATCACACGTAACCGTAGCCGCGCCGCGGCGAACGGTCTTCCTCGCTTCGAATCATCGGGGAACGGTGCGATTGAAAATGTATGCGAAATCGGAGAAGGTTGCGTCACCGTTTGCGTTTTCAAAAGGCGTCGGTGAAATGATTTTCCTCGGGTTCTGCGAGAATGAAACTCGCGAAAAAATTGAAAAGGAGAATTGACAAAAACTTTCGGAAGCGATGCGACCGATGAAACGTGGCCGATCGCGTACCCGCGTGTCCTCGTTAATCCACGCACGGGGTGAAATGATGCGTGCTCCCGAAGTACGGAGAGTTGAAAAATGCAGTTTAACACGCGATGTCTGGTTCACCCGTTCGCACCGGTTATACGTTATGCACCGCGTTCGGAGGGTTGCGATCAATATCTGCATGTTACTGCGTATGGATCAGCGAAACTGTGCAACACTATAGCCGAACGAAGCCACCGGCGAAAACATGCACATCGGTATAGAATTTCTGGTACTACTCGCTTTCGTGGTAACGTGGTGACTGTATCCCATGTTATAGACGTACGGCGATCGTTAAAATCGTTTCTATCTTCGACACATGGAATGCGCTAACGAAATTTTGATTGTTACAGACGCGGACGACGGAGTTAACCGTACGTTATAAAATCTCGAGATAATTAAGATTTAATTGTCGTTGCAATTGCAAGCCGTTACTCATAATTGTCGTACAAGTGTACACCAGGTCTGGAGTGCGAGAAGCTCTCGAATCTGCCGCAGCTCATTCGATTGTTTTCTCCGTAACTAATTTCTGTTCCCTCCACCGCTACACATATGCGGTGCATGCAACGAGTAACTTCGCGTAACGGCTGCAAACTCTATACGAGCTTACGCAGGTACCTCGATTTCAATGATATCCCGCGATGCCAACAAAATGGCGAATGTCGCAACGTTCTCGATTTTTTCTTTTTTCGTTTTTTTTTTTTTTTTTGTCGGTTTTTCCCTTTTTCGCTGACTGGGGGCTGTACAGCGCTGGATGGGCGGTTGGATTTTATGCCGCAAAATAGAAATCGGTCGCGACGGTATTTCGCAGCGGCAACGGCAGTGGTAACGTGACACGAACGGTAGTCAGGTACTATTCAGAATGCACTTCGGCGCCTTGTCCTCTCTACGATCTGCATACGAAATTCCGCATTCGGTAAGCCATGGTGTGTACGTATCACCTATATTAAAACGTACGTACATACTACGTAAATATATGGTGAGTTGGTACGTCTCGATGGTGTCATTTGGTGTGCCATTTTCGCGATCGCACCTCGAACGAGTTGCCAAATACGCGGTCGATTTGTAATTGAATCGAATGTGACACAAATGGCGATGAATTTATTCGTAAGTCATGCGTTAATTGTAGACCGTGGAAAGATTTGTATACATATCATAATTAACCTGCCGATGAGACCGACATCGTTGTTTGATTGTAGTACAAGTGAAATAAAAGGAGCAAATGAAAAAAGTAAAAAGTACCTCGACAAAAGCAGAGCAAAGAAACGGGGTAATAGAGGGTATAAAATTAATTGTCTAGCAAGAATGCTCCCGCATAACAACCACCTCATTATTGCTCCTATGCAGCTACTAGCCTTTGACTAATAGGGAAATAAAAGAGAAGGAGCTTTCTCGATGTCGTTAAAGCGCTCGAGTCTATTGATAACTGCGATAATTATAGCAGGCAAACATCTGTGGACCTCCGATTCATAAAGGATTTTATATTTCTCCTTATTCTGTTCTCGAGTAAAACCGCAAAACGATATTCACCCGAGGCCGCACCGGGTTCTTATTTATTTATTACGTACAATTAGGAGACGCGTGCGAGGGATGCGAACGGATATTTTTGTCGCGGCTAAATATTTCGATGCTACAAAATTCAGATAATTCCGATTTCGACTCGACGTGTACATGCGTAAAATAAAAGTACGAGCAAAAAAAAAATTGTCCCTTTCATCCTTCGTAAATTCAACTTTTGAAAACGGTCGATTCTCCGCTGCAATTTGAGCGGGCCTTTGTTCTTATTGCTTCGCTTTTTCGTTTCTTCCCTCTTGTTCATTGATTTGTAAAGACAAACGAGGATAAAGGCTAATAGCCGCTAGGGTATTCATATGGTATACAGGGTGAGTAGTTCGTCCGCACTCCGAGAAGGGGAGGCGCCTCATTCGGTTTTCTCACCCAGCAAATGCGAAAAATGAGGAGACGGAGAAAAGTCGACTCGAAAATACAGCGTGCCGAATGAACGTGAAAATCGAGTGGAGGTCAAGCGCGTATCCGCCAAATCGAGCTCATTCTCATCCCGGAGTTTTGAAAAAACTCACTCCGTACATACCTGTGAATCGAAGTAGCGACGTGAAATAAACGGATTAATAGATCGGACGGTGAAAATAAAATACAAAACATAGAAACGGATTGATTTTTAGAATCGCCGTAGGCACGGGCGTACGGGTATGTGCATCCCGTGTGATTATAGTTTGCACAAGTGCGACCGTTCGCACCGCGCGTTGTGTGCCCGCGTTATTTTGCATACGCGCGCGACGAAGAATATAATTACACGCGTATATTATTCACGCGGCTACCCGATGCATGCGATATAAATATACAATTTAAATTACAGGTGGAGTCGAATAATCATCAATCAAACGGACGAACGAAAACATGTCAAGCTTAATACGTAGGTATACACGTATACTTGTGTTGGTGTACAGTTAGTCGAAGGTAATTTCTTCGACGTCGTTGCAGATGGTGTAAATCATTATATGGGTCGATCGGAAGTGAGCATATATAATACCCAACGCGAGGACGCGAGGTTAACAATAAATTTTACAGGAATAGCTCTAGAATTAACGCAACCTGCAATGCGATGTGGCTGAAACAAGCCTGCACCCTTGAGGTAAAAACTGAAATGAATACAAGAATTTCGCTCGCTTGAGCGACTCAAAATTTTTTACAAACTGAAATCAGTAAGAAATACTGCGCATTCGTATAATGATCCTATTATGAGTTTGATCAATTTATAAAAAACAAAAATTTGAGCATTCATTTTTGATGAAAAAAAATACTAATATAAATTTTAATGTGCGATGTGAAAAATAACTCGGACACTACATCGATAACATCGGTGAAAAAATAAAAACATCTAATGGAAATAAAAAAAAAAATCGTTCGACGAGGATGGGATTCGAACCCACGCGTGCAGAGCACATTGGATTAGCAGTCCAACGCCTTAACCACTCGGCCACCTCGTCTTGTGAAAATCATCGAACAGAAGCCGATTGTCTGCCCAAGTTTGGTATTCGCATTCAACGAAATTCACCCTCGACTCGGTTATTGTTACGGTACGAGTTTACCCCTCGTTCTTGTTCAGTTTCTATATTTTTGAAGCCCCCGAAAATTTGGGCGAACGATATTTGTCTACGAACTTGATTTTTCTCAAATTTTATTAAATTTCCGAATCTGATCGACGTTTTACTGTTTTTGGATCGTTCTTTTTTATCCATAAAATTTTCTCGTTTGCACTTATTTTCTAGATTTTTTTTTTACGATGTTATTATTCTAATGGAATGTAAATCGATAATACTTGTGTCTTTTTTTTCAGACAAGTGAATTTCTTATCTACTTACTGATAAATAAGTAATAAATCATGTGCGAATATCTAGAGCATTGATATACTATGAAGGCGAATCATTTCCTAGCAATATACGGGTACATAGTTACCTAATTTCCATTCAGCATATACCATCTACGTACATACAAACACACTATACGTCGATCGTACACAGACAATATAGGATATATATGTAATACGAAAATCGATTTATGAATATTTTATACGATAACGATGCGCGCCGATAACGCTCGATTCAATTATTAATGTTAATAACCGGAGATACTCCATCGTCAATCGATGTTAATATCACCATCGAGCATTAATTATTGTTTTTATTTTTGTTGTTATTGTCACCATTTTTATCATCACCATTATTGCGATAATCACGACTTTACTTTATTTCCAATTTCCATGCATATTAAATATGAGAATAATGTTGAGTGCAGTGAATTATTTACAGTTAATTTTTCGAGTTCTATTATTTCAAACTGTAGGAACGAAATGACAATTTTATTTAGCGTTATTCCGTATCGAGAGCCTACGTAAAAAAATGTGTGTACAATAATTCAGGTGACGTTAGATTTCCATTAACTGTTTATATACCACTCCGAAAGCGTGGATAAATAATCAAATCCCACATAATCGGGTGAAGAAACATTCCGGTAATTATTTCAGCAGAAGGCCGTTATCTATTAATTAGCAATTAGGCGGGTGAATGAAAATTTAATAATGCTAGTTTTCTAAGTAATTTAATTATTCATTGAGAGAACCACCGTTCCCCTCATACCTCACCTGTACACCATATACCTGTACAGGCACAAGTTCAACTTTGGCAACGGGAAACCCCTAAAGTTAACCTCGTGGGAATGAAACCATCTTGGAAAAGGTACGGGTACGCGAGTGTATATTACCCGCACACCTGTGCGACTACTTGAAACAAGCTGATAAATTTTATAACATTATGCGAAATTCAAATTGTTTGACATTAGAAATTTCACGCCTTAATATTCGGTACACAATTATTCCTTCTCATCCAGTTCTCGATCTCTCTGATTTATTAGAATTATTATTGTTATTTTTTTTATTATTAACACACGTTTTTTTCGACGACGACAAAGAAGATTATTTAGAAATTGAACATAGTTATGGATTTTTTCAATGCGTTGAGGTAGCTGCTCGGGTAGCTGCTCGTAATTGAGGTGTAATGAATACCGATAAAACGAATCAATTAATTTTCCAATACAGAGGAGGATCGTAGATAAGGGAAGAAATGGGTACGTCTGTAAGTCGAACGGAGGTAGGTACAGATATACCCTACCCAGATGTAACCCAGACGAGTTTAAGCCCCGAGGCGTTTTATCTGTAAGAAACTCTTCGGGAGTTTCTGCAGATGCAGTATTACTATCGGCAGTAGTGCAGGATCAGAGCTCACATTTCCTTGAAGGATTAAATTGAAATTATTTCCCGCATCCTAGCTCCGCAAGAATTGAAGCAACCTTTTTCTCCATTTCCTTCCGCCTTTCTTTCCGTCTATACCTATATTCACCATTTTTTTCTTCCTTTTATTCTCGTTTTTAATTCTCCCTTCGACGAGCGGAATCATATCCGATAATACAGAGGAATATAAATCGTAGATTTTCTTATTATGCCGGGATTGAGATAAAAAAAAAATAGAAGAAAAAAAAAATCGAATAAATTTCATCTGATTTTACCGATACACTTGTTATCCCGAACAAGTAAACCTCTCGCTTATTTCATCCGCACTTATCGTGAATCGTAGTTATTGGTTCCTTTTTTTTTTTATTTTTTTATTTTTTCTATAAACAAAAAGAATTAATGCAGCAGTTGTGCACACGTACGAGAATATATCCCTCGGTACCACCGCGTCACGCGACGCCCGGGGGTCGGGGTTAATTTTTTTTTATTTTTATTATTTTTTTTTTTCTCTCCTCTCTTTTCTCGAGTGCAGAGCTGCTGACTGCAGAGGGTAACGCGAGAGGGATGGGACTGAGGAGTTTGCGAACAAACCAGGCGAGCTACCTACTTCTGACAAGGGCAAGGGCAGAGAGACAAAGACCTCAAAGAAACCTTCCCAAAGGTACCTCCGACGTGGCTCGAAACAATACTCACCTCCTATACCGGAGCTCTCTAGCCCCTGCGGTGAACTTCCGAAATTTAACCCCCGCGCGTACGTGCATGTACGTGGAAACACACCGTGCTTTCTGTACGCCAGATTCACGACGCATAATACCTACACCTGAAACCGGTTCCGAAAAAGGTAGAGAAAGAAGAAAAAAGGAAAGGAGAGTTTTCTCAAATTTTCAAATTTCATTCCATAAATTTTTTCGCGAAGAAAACAAAATGAGAACGCAGAGCGCAGCATCGCTATCATCTTCTGATGGTTACGGTGATAAAAACTCGAATTGTATTAAAATGTATAGGTGCAATAAATTTGAATATCACAGACGACCGTAGTGATACAGGGGTGTAATGCACATGGATGTAACGACTATACCACACTGTCCTTTATCTATAGACGTGAGCTTTTAGTGCCTTCTGCAGGATTACGGTTACTCTCAAAGGTCACGAGAATGACGCCACTTAAGCGTCGCGCCGCACGAAAAGCCCTCATCTTCCCTCTCTCACCTCCTCTCTTCCACGCTCACCCCTGCTTTCTCTGCGGTGTGGTTTTTTTTTTTTTTGTTTTGTTTCTCTTTTTTACTCGTATTTTCTTCACTTTTTTTTTTCCGCCTCATAATGTGCGAGCGACAAGCTACGTACTCTCCCTTTCGATACCCTTCCTTCCTCGCGTGTTCACGCTCGCTTCGATATGTGTATGAAATTTATGTACGTACAAACGATGACAATATTTCTCAAATTAAATAGCACATAGGTATGTGTACATGCATGTACATCGCTTACGTCACATAAAATTCATCCCGCGTAATTATAGGTAACGATGAAAAAAAATTCATCGCGTTGTAGCTGCAAAGAGAGGATAAAAGAGAAAAAAAAAAGAGAGAGAAAAAAAAATAGGAAAAATTCGATACGTAATACATAATTTTTTGCTTCCTGTACGAAAGCCAACCGCCACTCCGGCTGTGCGGAAAGTTACACACATATGGCCACTGAATAATTACATTACTTTGATAAATGTACAGATATACCATATACGTATGTATGTATAGGTAGCCAACGTGTGAGTTAGTTTTTCATCTTTTCGCTTCGATACAGAGGCACTTTTATAGCTCTACCGGTCAAAAAGTGGGGTAGGTCGCGGGGTTAATTAGCCGTGAATCATTTTCCTTTTTCTTTTTTTTCAAATTCTTTTTTATTCTCATGCGCCCGAAGAGCGGTAACTCGATAATTAGTTTTCCACCTGCAGCAGAATGAAATTATTTTTTCACTTTCCACGTAGGTGCCATCGAGAGTGTTATCTGCAGCGCTGGCGGGGGTAAATATATATGTGCAGCGTATACATACTAGCGTATGTATAAATGTGGACGGCCGGTCGAGATTAATAATTGAAACCCAATTAACCGACGTGATTAAACTGCGCGAAAGTACTCAACGCGATATTTCGTTTATGGAACTTTCAAATTTGACTTCGATTCCTGCCCTTTGTATTTTATTTTACTTTATTTTATTTTATTTTATTTCATTCTCACGTTTAGTCTTCTCGACGAGTTCGTGATGTAATTAGTAACCCCGGAGCGTTTTTACGTAAATATATACATATATATATACATAACTTTTAGCCAACGATTATTATTACGTACACATCATCGTGCAAAGACGAAATTGTATATATACCTATAAACGTGATGTAAAGTCGTTACGCAGTACCCGAGGAGCATATCGAGTCGCCCGGGACTCTAAAGACGGAAGGTAATTGAGTTAAACTTTTTAAGAAAGTTACTAGATGAGAAGAAGATCGCGGTGAAATGAACCAGATTGAAGAAAAACGCCGAGAGAAGATAACGAAGAAAGAACTAAAGAAGAAAGGAAGGAAGGAAGGAAGGAAGGAGAGGAGGCGTTTCCGGTGGTTATGGAAATTCTTTTTTTTTTTTCTCTCAGCTCCACCGCGTCTCCTTTATTTTATTCTTCAAGAGCCGCTGCGCGACGAAAGCTCGGCGCACAGTCGATTCGCATCGTAGAAGTATCACGAGTCGATTTATCGATCTTCAAATTCTCTGCTTTAATTCACCGATGTCTGCGCCTACCCACTTCGATACCCGACATCCCCGAGCGTTGTTCTTCCCGACTTTCATTTCCACATCACATTTTTACTCCCGAGAGATTTGAGGATTTGTTTTTCCATCATTTAACTCAGCGTTATTGTTACGGCGTACAGGCGACACCGTTAAATAAACGACAGAGTGAAATTAATTAATTACGTATACGCGTGATCAAAAATTCACAAGATATCTACATATACGCGTATTCGACGTTGATAAAAATAAAGGGAGGAAACGGTAGGCGTATATTTAGAAATTTTTTTCTCATTCCATCGGTATATTAATTTCCATTCCCGTGTCCCGATATTGTTACCGAAAAAAACTGCCTTTATTATATATATACATATACATATATATATACGTTTGATACTCCCACAGGGGGACAATAAAAGTACTTCTTTTTATTACGTTATATACCCCAAGGGATATATGAATCGCCATTACAAACGTGTATAAGATTAAATCAGAGTATAACGACAGAGGTCCCCTGGGATTACATTTTTATCCACGCGTATATAAGGCACCATAGTATACATGTATATGCGTACGCACGCATGACCGGGTTCGATGACATTTTTACTATAATATACATACAATACGAGTTTCGGTTATTTCACCCTACAATTGCCGATTCCGAAACTTTCTTCTCTACAGCGATCCGCGAATCCAGGACGAGAGACGAATAGCGCGGTCGATTAGAGGAGAGGCTCTGGGGGTTGATGGGAGCTGTGGATGAAACAAATGACAATAATTGACGAGTATATTGAAAGAAACGGTGGATTGACGGGTGGAGTAGATAAGAGAAATAAAAAAAAAAACCAAGGAAAAAGAAACGAGAGAGCGGGCGACGTGGGTAAAAAAAAAAAAAAAAACAAAAAGAGGAGTTCGAGTGAGCGACGCGGATCGGAATGCCAAATGGAGTCAAGTGGACGAGGCTCCAGTCAGGCGCGCGCTTTACTTCGTTGCCTTTTTTGCTTTTCATCTTATTTTATTTCCTTCTTTTTTCATCCTCGTCTCTATCACTCCCTTCGGTGCTCCCGTTTGATTTTCTTCTCTCTTGTTGCTCCGTTGTAAATACGTACTCGAGATCTCTGATCTTTGCGTCGATTCCTCTTGTTGCTCGCTCCGTACGCACCGCACCCTCCATCGTTACAACGACGATGTGGAAATTTTCACAAAGTTCATTGTTCCGCGTGGACGAAAAATGTCCGGTCGGTTCGACACGATCGCATCCATATCCGATCCTAAAAATGATAATCGACGCCGGCGACTCGGGGTGAATTAGGAAAAAGTGACTTTTTTTTACTTCGTTATTCGAAATCGGGTTGAAGAAAAAAAAAATAGGAAAATGAAATTGGGAGGAGAGAAAACGGCGTGTAACCCCTGGCAACGGTGAACCGTAACGGCCGCAGAAAATCCCTGTAACGTACGTAACAATTGATACAAACGCGATCCGCGAGAGTTGGAACAATCGGAGCGAGAGGGGGAGGGAGGGAAAAGTCAGGCTCAATGATACCGGTCGACGTTGTTGAGCTTGATACGCTTTATACGTTGTACACGTTAGGTAAACGTCGATTCGAAGCGACCGTACGCTTCATTTTTTTCCCTTCGAATCGAGTCCCGTGAACTGGTCGAATGAAAATATCTTCAACGAAAATTTACCGCGTGACCAAACATCTCGTTTTGAATATTCGTTCTTGCGAAAGTTTTTGGTGGAAAAAAGAAGCGCTTTTTTTAAAAGGGGACGGGGGCTTCACGGGATCGTTCGACGCGAAAGCGAACCGCGTTCGTTTCGGTTGTTTTGTGATTGCAAAATTTGATTGGTCGAAACGAAATTTAGTTTTCCGATTCCCTCGCGCGGTATACGGGAGCAATGACGAACGCGCGTACGTTACGGCGAACGTGTGGATCGGTCGTACCTTTCCAGCCTTTCGGTTCGATATTACCGTTCACATCGTTCCGGATACACGTGAAATATTTCAGCCGAAATCTGCATTGCTGAACCGCTCGTATAATTTGAAAACGTGGAATTAAACTCTCAATATCGACGGACGTTCTCCGATATTTATCAAAGGGAACAAACGAATCGCTATAACGCGATGCCACGAGTAACCGTACCGATATAATAATTCGGTTCCATTCGTCGCCTCTACGATCGGTTCGCCGAAAGCTTTTGGCGCGTTACCCTCAATCGCACGAAGCTCTTCTCGCTTCCGCACCGATCTTCGGCTCCGTCTTGATCTTAATTCGCGTATCTTATCGTCGCTCTTTGTCTCGGCGCCGGAGCGTCCCCAAAATACGTCGCCTGGCGCGTCATCGAGTCGATATATAAGCCAGTCGTCGATCAATCAGGATCTTGAAATCTCCGCGGGTCCGAAGGCGAAGGTCCGGCTCCACGATCGTCTCGCTCCGATCTCGCGTGGGCGAAGATAAGCGAGGTGACATCCGTTTACCTCACCCGAGTTTTGATCCCGGTAGATATCGTCGGATGTGGTGAACAACGCTGACCGTGACATAGCGACGTGACTATCTTCTCATGGGATTCCAATTGTACTTCGTCGATAATTTCATTTCAAAAATTTCGCTGTCATTAAACGACATCGTTCGCTCACTCAAAAAGGTTGTGATGACCTCATGGGCCTCTGCGAGGCAAACATCACACCCCGGTTGAGTGAGTGCACGTTGCCGCCATCGTTTTTTCTTCTTTGATTTCCGCTGACTCGGAACGACCAATTTTCCTAACTATATCGGTACACGTACTCACCCAGGGGTCTGTATACAAAGTCTGTCGTAACGATCTCTGTTCAAGAATTTCTCTTACCTGGAATCAGAAAAAAATGAAACACGTCAAGGTTAATCGGCTTTCAGATAATTTCATTCCGAATAGAAGAACAACGCAGAGTTCAGAGTTGGCGCTCCGCGACACGTAATACGCGAATCGTATGATACGGTCGAAGGATCGTCCGGCGCGTGTACGACGCCTCTGTGAGAGTGTAATTCCTCGATGAGCTCTATGCACGATGAAAAATAATAGTCAAAGAGAAAGAGGCAAGTAGGAGAATATGGCGAGGGAGGAGGGGTACGAAGGGTACGAGGGCGAGTTGGAAGAAAAGGACAAACAAAGGTTTTGTTCAAAGAAGCACGTTTCGCGTTGTCACGTCCGTGAGATATTTGATCGGAGAGAGAAGGGCGGCTGGAAGGCTACGACATATAAGCGTACATAAGCTTATATTGTGTATATCCAGTATATGGCTCCGTTGGTACAAAACTTGCCGTTCCGCGCACGAAAACTAAATGTGTGAAAACGAAGACGAGAAGAGCAAGAGAAAAAAAAAAAAAAAAATCGAGGGTGTCAGGAATGCGGAATGAAAGAAGGTCGTACCGAGCTACGGAGCTGACCTCGTAAGTGTGCTCGAAATTCATTTTACGTCTACACGTCGCGAGACTGTCGCTGCAGACGCGATACGAAAAAAATATGAAAGTCGAATCTTTTGCTCGGGAAACACAACGCGGATCGCCGAGAGAGTTCGCCGTGAAGATTAGGTACCGCTAATGATTTCAGCGCTGACAAACATCCTAAGGTCGACGGTCTCGGCGGCGTGGCGGCGTGGCGGGATCCGCGATAGCTCCTAGCGACGACAGAAAACGATGACGGTAATCCGAGCTGTTTCATCGCCGGAATGAAAGTTAGAACAGCAAAAGCCATGATATCCTCCTCGACCCAAAGTAGAGTGAAGTGAATTGAAGCGCAGCGAAGTGAATCGGAGTGAAGTGAGGCGAAGTACGAGGGATGAGGGAAGGTGGCACGAGGTGAGTCCGATTGTGTTTCCTTCGCTCGAAGCCTTATTACCATCCCCTGAAAGGAGTTACGTTTCAGACCTGGCCGCCATTGATATACCTATTCCTATATCTGCTGCGCATAAAATGTATACGTATGTATACGTATACACGGCCGTGTATCACGCTCACGTACACACGCGTATACCCAGTTACATATATACACAAGGCTGCTAATTTCCCGTCGTTAGCAGCATGCACAAATATATGTATCTACCTATCTACCGGCATATACATATACGTGTATACCTACCCGCGTACATATGTACCTGTATAGCGCGGAGTAGAACCCCGCGTGGTTGAATTAATCCAACGAATGCAGGTAATTACGTTTAATATGTACGTAACTCATCCGAATATAGGCTGCAAGGAACGTACAATATGTACGGCGAATTTCCTACCCCGTAACCTCTTACGGTACGTGTACGACCCCGAGACCTCGGCGCTCTTCGCGCGTAACCTTGGGGAAGAATAATCCAGAGGAACGAGCGAAATGGGAATATTTCCAAGAGTGTATGAATCGAGTAGAGCTCCCAGTCGAGTAAGAGATCCGATGTATTCGTTTCATTCTTCCTTTCTTTTCCGTTCTCCGCTTTTTCCACTCGTCCTTTGATCTGTCCGTAAAACGTATAATTGACGAGAACCTGCTTCGGGATAATGATAATTTTTTCTCTTACTCTCTTCGTTACGTTTCGTTCGGTGAGCTACTTTTTTTTTTTTCTTTCTTTCTTTCTTTTTTTAATCGTCCGACGAATAAATTAGGAAGACAATTAATTCAAATAATTCATGAGCTTTAAACTGACTCGTATAATCGCTCAATCCTAATTCTCACTACTTAACTTTGCATCAAAGTTACGGTACTCAGCATTTTCCTTTCCATCTCTATTTCTCTCTCTCTCTCTCTCTCTGTCTCTCTCTATCTGTAGATTGAGGGTGTCCCAAATCAACACTCTACACAATTGCTGTTTGCGTTATAATTATAACGAGAAATTCGTTATACCGTAAATTAAACCAACAGTCGTTTTTCATCGCTCGTTTTTTTGCCATTTATTTAGAAAGCGAATGGATCGAAGTTTTTCTCTTCTTTTTCTTACCCCTTCTTTCTTAATACTTATTTCAACGCAGCGAGAGATCGGATTTCGATCGCACGCGAGGCGTCGTGACGCCTGTACGTCAAATCGACAGAAACGTTTCTCGTCGCGCGGGACGTCGTTAAGATTATTTTCCGCCGAGTCAACGAGCGACGAAATACAGCGCGCAGAGCTATCGGTTACGGTGTGACGCACGAATATAAGAATTACACCCATACGTACGTACACGCGTACAGTAGATGTAACATAAAATAGAGCACACCCGATGCGGTACGCATAACTCCTTCGTTTATATCCCAACTGTTTTTCTTTCCCTCTATTTATTCATTCATTCGTTCATCGTCTTTTTATGTAAATTCCGCACGGCTACGCGGACAGATCCGTAGAGGTCGCCTACGCTATGGGAGCCCATAAAAATGTCCACCGCACCCCCGCTGCCCCCGTCATCCCTACATAATGCAATATCGGTGTCTGACCAAAGAAGCGGGTGTGTGCGTGTGTGTGTGTGTGTACAGATGCACCACTAATTCCTCACGGAGGTGCTGCATATCACCTCGTACTTCCGGAGAAGAAACCTTTCCACTGCGCGGCGGACGGACACCCTCGTTATACTCTTTCGGTGAAAATTTGACGAAACTCACGTGTCCGTCTGCGTAGACGGACACGTGTCATCGGATACTTTCGTTAAATTCACAGAAATCTCAATGGAAAAAAAAGAAAAATGTGAAAATTTCAATATTCGAATTGTTCGTTACGAAATTTGGAAAGATTCCCATTACCTGTGTACCCGCAAGTACGAGACCCTGAATAAATGAGTAGGTAAGTAAGTAAAGCTGCACCCACTCCCCCAAGGGGCTGCGGGATGATGATGTCGTCATCTTTTGTGAGGGAGATCGGATTGCGGGAAATTTTTCTAAGAGTAAAGTAAGTAAAGGGGGTGGTTCAGAAGTGAAGGGTTTCCCATCTCTTAACCGAGCCACCGGAAGAGGAAGACACCTTCTTCGGCACAATGGCTCTGGGGCTGCATAAAAACAAAAAAGAAAGAAGGAGAAGACAAAAAAAAAAAAAAAAACGAAGAAAAGTTGAAGTTGAAGTTCTGGGGAAACGAAATAATAAAAAAAAAAATAAAAAATAAAAAAAAAAAAAAAACACCCAACTCCTCGAGACTTTCATCTCGTATACTTCTTTGGGTGGAGAGTTGACGTTCAAGTTATTCGCAAAGACGAAGATCCTTGACTTTGTGTGTATACATCTTATATACTGTACGCAAAAGCGGGGAGGGAATAGCCCATGCATCATATATTTATACATACACACGCATCAGAGTTATTCGACGAACGTAAAGCTATACAAACCATATGCAAAAATGAAAAATTGAAAAAACAAAAATAAAGCAAACGTAAACCGTGAAAAAAATTAACCGACGAGACGGACCCGCGATGACTTACTTTTTCACCGTGCAAACGTCTCGTGTTGACTTAGGCAGGTGTATCAAACATAATGATAACAATAATTATTGTTATTTTACGATGACGTATAACCAACGGAAAAGTAACGATAAATATACCGTTTGTACATTGTTCTGCGTAACGAAGTTATGTTTGTTTTTTAATTCTTTCTTTTTTCGGAAATTTTTTCGTTTTTTTTTCATCCCTCCCCACCCGTCGGCATACCGTTGTGAAGATACAGAGCTTTCATATTTTCTCTGAAAATGGAATGCTGCAGTGTCAGCTGCTTGGGTAACGCGCTAATTGCTAATTAGCAACGAACTTCCTGCCGCTTTCGTTTCATATAAATCGATCGACTCGTTTCGTTTCGTTTTTTTGTTTTTTTGTTTTTTTTTCGTCCTTTTTCGTCACCTCCGACGATTCACCGCCATAGGTCACGACTCGCTTGATAAATAGAAAAGAGGATGAAAAAAGAGGGAGAAAAAAGAAATCAAATGAAACCTGAAAAAAGAAATAATCCACGTGTTCCAACGAAATGAAATGAGAGAAAAAAAGTACTTACTACATAGGTATATATATCAACAGGTACAACAATAACTGGTTTTTTTTTCATTTTTTTTTTTTTCGAGATGTGAAAAGCTCAAACCCTTCGTAACGTACGTGTATTAATATTATACGTTTTTCGCAAGAAATATGAGAAGGAATAATAAAATAAATCGGCTCGGGATAGGCTCGCCTCTGCCGATGGTAATGGTAGCGGTGGTGGTGGTGGTGGTGGTTCGATTTATCGATCAATTACACCCAATTGATTTCAATCGGGTGGCAAACAACCGGGCGATGTATTGCGTAATTTTTCAACAAATTGACCTCCGGTTTTCAATCGCCTTTTACACGTATCGTCGGTACGTTGTGCGTTACGTAAATATATGTATAATGCATATTCATCCTCTCCCCCGTTTTTTTCTCTCTCCTTTTTTTCTCCGGATCGCAACGGGAAGTGTCGTTATAGCTGGAAGCACGAACTCGATGGAGATAAAAAATTTCAAAACTCAACGAACCGTAAGTTGGCGCTCACAAGCGACGAGCTCCCTGTGTATATACCGGGCGACAGAACTACTAATACGATATACCGCACACCACTCGACATTGAGCTCAATTCCTGAAATTGAAGTGGAGAAACGGTCAAGTTTATCGTTTCTTCAAAACGCTCGTTGGAACCTTTCAACTACAGACTTCACCGCTACCGCGCAAAAAAATTCCCCTTTCTTCTCTTCGTCTTCCTCTTTTTCTCATTCCCTTCACCCTCTTCTTCGCGAATACAACCTCCGTATCGCGGTTATTTTCTCCCGAACCGATACCGTATTTCATGCTACTCATAATCATCCGCCTGTGAAACGAACGCGGATGAAAAATAAGTGGGGGAGAAAAAAAAAAATATACATATATATATAAACGTAGAACGAAATACTATATAGAATCGAATACATGGCGAAGGAAATTTACAACCGTTGCGCGCCCTGCGAGAGGATCGGTAGAAGGAAAAAACCGCGAAAAGGTAGACACGTGGGTACACCCCACATCGGACGCATTTTTTTCCTCAAATTTTCTGCCCTCGTTTTCGATCCCAGTGAACCAATTAATTGCAGGGCGAAGTCGCCTCGAGGTTTTACGACATTTCGTGCCAACGTTAATATACATAGTATACCAACTCCGTTCGAGCCCGCAGAGTGTGATGAAATTCATTCGATCGTTCCCCTTTTTTCTTTCAACTTTGTCGAGTTATTGTTCGATAATTGCGAGCGAGCCCCCGTTGTCGCGTCGACGTTTCGTTTCACGTGTACATAGATTCGGTCAAGTTCGGTACCGCAGCCAAATATTGTATTTGGCTGGACAAACTTATCGAAAGGGTAATTAAACGACTGTACGCGCGATGCATGTGGAAGTTGGATTAGATGCGCGGTTATTTACTCGGGAGACCTGAGAGCGACCTGTACATACTCTGTAGTATCATATACGTAGCGGGTGGCCGTGTGTGACGTGATCACCCTCGACGATCGTAAATCCAAAGTTTCATTAGTTGGAATTCTTCTTATGACGTCTTCGTCATCTTCGGACGTAAAACTGCAATAAAAAGATCCACCGTGATCCCGTTCTGCTTGATTCCCGGAATTAGAATTGACCATGAAATTTTATACGGAGGTTTTAGTGCGCCTGTTCAGAGTCGCCGTACGTTGTCACGATAATGACATCGAATGAAGGATTTTAGCGAAAATTTCAATCTCGCATGCCGCATGAAACGCGTCTTCGTTATTCGCGATTCTTTTTCGGTCCGCACGCCGGTATAGTTGAGAAAATGAAAATTCTCCGTCATGCGAAGTTCGTTACGGGAATATCTTCATCGAATAGTTTCATAGCGAAATCGCGTGATACGGCTGCAGAGCGTAAGATTTACAGTCTCTTCTTTTACGGTAAGAAAATTCCATTTTGATTGAAAGAATAAAATTCTCGCATTCGGAAGCCGGCGGCCTTATACGGGTATATAAAGATGGTATAATTACGTCTCTCGTTCGCTGTTTGCTTCGTGTAAAATTAAAAATTTTACAGTCGATTGGTGGGAAAAATAAAACGTATATCGTGTTCCAGATGAATTTGTTGCAAGGGAACGTCGAGTGCTCCTTTTCGACTCTGAAGTGTGTTTCTCGTTTCAATAATAACAATATATTAAAAGAACTGAGAACGAACGAAAGAAAAATAACGCTGACTGCTGACATCATTCGATACTACGTCATCGTCGAAGCTGAGACGAGATTCTCAAGAACGAAGACGTTTGATACATTTTTTACCACACATCTGGTACGTATATATTCGAGCTTGATAGAGCGAAATCCCGAGTGATATCGAAGGATCGCAACGAGAAATTGCTTAATCCTAAATGCGTTGGCGTGCATATCGTCGAACGACAAAACTGTAGAAACAGGGAAAACGGCGGTGAGGCCCGTCCGAGTGACGGTGATCTCATAGTGTTGCAATTTGACTTCGGTCGTTGAGCACGTTCCGCGTAAGAAACGTACGTACGTGCGGCGAAGTTTGTACGGGGTGTCGGCGCAGAGATATGTTTCCACAGAGTTCAGCTCCCGGGTCGCCGTTTCGCTCGGTAGAGATGTACGACGATTCGTAGCACACCATGTGCACGTACAGTATAGAGACGGCTGACGAGTCGTATGTTTTGGCTTCGTAACCGCGCTGAAGCAGCAACAGGACGACCGTCAGAACCGACTGGCATTGTTTTCGAAACTGGAGCTGTCAAACGCAATATCCTATACCCCCACATGCGCCATTCGGAAACGACGAAACTAACTCGGAGTGCGTACGGAAGCGGTGCAGCCGGGTCGATTCCAAATCACCCCTCGGCAATACGCCGAAATTGCAGGACAATTCGGTCGGCGGGCTGATGGACCTCCGATGACGAAGTTGTCCAGGTGAACCCTCTGGCGAGAAGATGATTCGGCATCAACGTGATCGACAAGACGTTGAAATGAAATTTTCAAAGCTTCGGAAGGCCGTTCGAGGTTATGAAAAACAGTGCAAGTGTTTGATGAATAATTCAAAGGTTTCGGAGTTCCGAAATGATCCGGTCAGGGAAGGGGGGGAAGAGGGGTTGCGGCGAATGAATGGAAAGCCACAATTTCATTTGCGCTTTTGATGATTGAATTATATCTGCGACGTCGGATATTCGTTCAACTCGGTAACTGAGTCATACTGTGGGAAAGCGACCTAATTACTTGAAAGCCCGTCGATGTTTCGTCTCTCATCACGGGGTAAGGAAGGCGTGAAACCCGACCGACCGACCGAACGAACGAACGAACGAACGAAGAAACAAACGAACGCTTCATCACCGTTGGGAGTGTATCGAGAATAGTTCGAAATCTAAAGAGGCAGCAGCAGCAGCAGCGGCAGCGGCAGCATGAGCGAGCAACAAGGTTTCGATTCAATTTACCCGAACCCTGACGATGGGCGCCCGCGGTACGCCTGACCTCTACGACCTTTGAAACCAAAGCGTTTGAAAGCGTCTCTATGGGGGAACCATCGGTATACACGGGAATACGTACGTACGTACGTATGTATTTTACTCGGTCTAACCGAACTGACGTTACATAGACACGTGTGTACACCGAGAGAAATATGAGAAGTGCGAGAGTGAGAGGGAGAAGGGTGCACTTTGATATCCAAAGATAAAAGTGGAGCCACTTAGAGCTTATTAAACTACTCGCTTACGAAGTGCTCTAATTGAGTGCCGCGGAGGTGCCGATGTTGCTGTTGCCGTAATATCTACATCAACGGAAATTTATAACTATGCGTAGAAAAATATCGCGTCTGCCGAAGCTCGCAGTCGCACTTGTCGATGATTAGAAAACTTTTTTTCCCATCTCGAATTCTCTGACGTGCGTCTCCGTCTGGTTTCAATCGCCTAATTATCGGTGCGTCGTCGTCAAATTTTTTAGATCAAAAAGACCATGGGTACCGGGAAACTTTTTATCGCAAAACATCGCAAACTTGGCGACTTTCGGTATTCTTCACACTTCCATCGCCACGCGTCTTCTTCTTTTCTTCGGTTTTGCTTTTTTTGTTGTTTTCGTTATTTTAACGATCGTTTCTCGTTTCAACGTCAGTTGCATAGCGGGTCCGTTCGTCGCCGGCATTTTAAACGACACTTAATTGACTGAATAAGACAATTAACTGCATCGATGCGAAGCAGCTTGCTAACTCACGAATTAACTCCAGACGTGACTCGACTTTATAATTTACTTCTGTACATTCGCTGCACGACCTCAGCCACCGTAGGATTTCAAACCGTATATAAGATTGCTTTGCCGTAATCTGAGACAGTTTGAACGTGTATAATAATAAGAATAATGGTATACGCCGGTTGACAAACCGAAAGAATGTCGCCTCTGTGCGACGCCATCTTAATATTTAATCTTCGATGATTCATGAGGGGAGAGACGTGAGCCAAACACAGACCAATAGTTGTACGTCCGGGACACGTCTTCCCCTTACTTTGATTTAAAACTTTTTCCTTTTTTTTTTCGGTTTCTAAAAATCGAAGAAAGTTTATCGAGGAGGGTGAAATGTGAAATTTTTCCAATTCGCAATTAGACGAGTGAAAGACCGAGGTTGCGACAAAAATTGTTTTAGAGTTCCGCAAACTTTCCACCGCGGAACTGCACCGCGCGTTTTGCAAACGGCGACGACAGGATAGTCGCATGTAACGGAAATTCTGGCAAAGTTTGAATTGTAATGGGTTTCGGTAAAACTGTATAGGTATTATAACTGTGTACCGTATTCCTATGTACGTACGTACAATAATCGCGTATAATTTAATAGAAACCACAAAGCTGCGGACATGAGAGGTGCCACTTTATTGCTTTCCTGACCCGGTTAGCCGTGATCGTTCGACGAAATAATTGTTAAGTGGATTAAATTTTGCTACTGTTCCACGTGTATGAGCATTTACCTGCAATTCGAAACTATTTCCATTGCGGAATTACCGCGATGGCTTTCGATAAGGAAAAACGGAAGGAAAAGAAAAACGAACCGCGATTGACTCAAGTTTCATCATATCAAATCACCTTTGATACAAAGTCCTCGGCATTCGTTTGATTGAATATACTTAATTAAAGCGAACAGGAGCTGAGCACGATACACACGGTTCGCTACTAAAACTTTTCAAAGTCTTTGAAAATTGAAACACTCAATTTCGCACGCTGTTTAATCCTCTCCCGAGTTTTTACGACCCCTGAATTACGTTCTTACGGCGATATTTTAAACACGACTTTACAACGCACCTTTTTTTATTTTATCCATTTTTCATTTTTTCTTTCATCGTTGTGTAGCTTACTGACCGAAGTTTCTCAAAAAAAAAAAAAGAACTCTTCGATTACGTGGGTAATTTTGACGATCTATTAAAAAAAAATTGACGTTACTCCCGAACGTCGAATGAGCCCGGAGTTCGAGAGGGTGATAAATTCGATGGACCGCAACAATCGCAATATTGGAAAAGGGACAAAATTTGTGGGTAACATTTCGAGGGTGAAATTCAACGTTTGCTATAAGCGTAACAAGCGCTATAGAAGGGCATCAAGTGTAAGGTCGTCGTTTTACCACGAGTAGAAAAAGTGGGAAGGTTAGCGCAGTCGGAGCTTACGGGTTTTACACGAGAAAAACCGCGTAGAAAAAAAGAAGAAGGAGGAGAGGATGAAGAAGGAGGAGAGGAGGAGGAGGAGGGTAAGTGGTGAAATCGTCGGTTTGTAGCATCTGGTGTGTAATGTGGGCCGTAACAGTTTGTTTGACTAGAGAAAGTGTCTATTAACTTGTTCCAGGCACAGAGAAATATAACGTCTAATATCGCAAATGGCTGTTTTACTCGGCTGGCGCTGACCCAACCCCTAAGAGACCGAAGATCCCGTTCGCCTCTTTCCCTCCACCGTCGACTTCTTCTTCGCTCCTCGACTTCGCTCATCAGCATCGTGCACGCGAAGACTAACCCCCGTGTTTGTCCAAGTCCGACGTCAGATCGATCGATCGCCAAATGAAACTATTTCGGAAACGGCGTGTATACCGAAATACCGAATAGAGCAAATGAGAACCCGATGGCTTCTACTTCTCGACCGACTACACCGAAAACTTTACATGCAATATTTTGTTCTTCGCGTTCCGCGCAACTTTTATCCCGGGAAGAAAAATCGTTCCAATTGCACGAATCGATAAACATCCGGAACGAAAACATGAGAGAAAAAAAAAAAAACACTCGTGCGACGAAAAATGGTAGATGTAATTTTATTTCGCGAAGGAAAGAAAAAAGGAAACAAAAAAAAAAAAATTGAAAACCCATATAACGTGATGGAGTACCTGCGCCGTTATAATGATGATACATTTTCAAGAATCCCTTCGAAATTTCGCGTTTCACGGTGATGTGATCGAAAAGAGATGTCAATTCCTCGACGAGAGATGGGGTGAATTTTTGTTATTTGCAATGAATAAAAAATCATATTTTCCACGAGAAACTTGCCGACTGTGTATAACGTGTATATTATGCATCGGGGTTGTAAAATATATTTTCTAAAATATATTGCACGAACCTTTTAGCTAAAAAGAGATTGGAAAGAAGCAAACGAACGAAAAAAAACAAAAAACAAAAAAAAACAAAAAAAAAAAAAAGGATAAAGAAGATGGTTTGTGCGCTAGCTGCACCTTAGCCACGGCGTCTGTACATAAAACAAACCGTAGCGCACTTCATATCCTGTGTGTTTTACTTCTTTCTCAAGCACATGGACGAAGGTGCCAGAGATTTTCCGAGTACATTTACATTAGATCATAGAGATTTATCCGAGCGTGCACCTTACGTAATCCACCAGATGTTGAAAAAAAATAACGTACGTGAAGGATAAGATCGATGGTAGGGGAAAAAATTTACCAAAACACCCGTAGGGGTACCTCCATTCGGACGATAAATTTCCAAAGAAATTTCAAATAAATTATTTCCGCAACGTAACGGTAGCTGGATTCCATATAGTATTTGCCGCGAGGTGCAGAGGAGACGTATAGTTCGCTAACAAAGATGAATTGTTTTTTCATTTTGTCTCTGCCCTTTTCTTTACCTTTTTTTTTCTCATATTAAAAATTGACAAGCGTTTCTTTATTTCGAGCCGCAATTCCGTCTACAAGAAATCATCGGCTAAGCCCGACGGCGTGCAGGGGCACATTTATTCATTTATTCGTGCGTATTACGAAAAGTCTTCGGAGGTTTGCAAACTTGAAGGGGATTCCTGAACCTTCGAAACTCTCACCCCTCGATCTCAATAGCATGAATTTTTTATGCTTTTCGCGTACATTTCGTTGAGTTAACCACCCCCTCCAACCACGTTGAACTTATAGAACATCCACATACGTGTGACTTGGAGTGGGAAAAAAATCAAAAAAAAAAAAGAAAAAAGAAAAACATTTTTGAATAATAATTTTGCTCTCCTGTTTTTCCTTGTTGCACGTCGGTTTCGACGGTCGTTGCTGGGTTGAATTATCGTTTGGAAAAATGAAATGGAACAAAAATTGAACGATGTATAGATATCAGTCGGGCGATATAAACGAAACGTGAATTATTGGCATTGAAAATGTACCGTACAGTTGAGAGCTGGGTACTAAATCATCGACGACTAGTTAACTAGCTAGTCCTGGTTCTAGTTTCGGTCTATGCCGGACTCGACTTCTGGCTTTGCCCATCGATTTCGGTAAAATGAAATTCCGGTCGATTCGATGTATTTATTTTATTATATTTCTGTAATAAATCTACCGAATGACATTGATCTATACTGAAAACACGTGAAACGGAAAAAACGAAAACGGAAAAACGAGAGAAAAACAAATGTTAAATAAATAAAATACGTGTATGCACGATATACCACGTGATACTAAAGTATCGTGCACGAACATGGCTAGAAAATTCGAGCCGGTGAAATTGATGGGAAAAAAAATTGAATCGAATTTTAAAGAAAAGAAAAGTGAAGAAGGGAGTAAAAAAGAGAAATCCAAATCTAGTTTTGTCGAGTGGTTGACTTCGATCCCAACGACGTTGAAGCGCAACAGCACGGGGCGTGTCGTCCACAGTCGCATGTTGCGTACCCCGAGGGAAAGAAAAACGAAACGAAGACGAATCAAGGGATAAAATGAAAAATAATAATAATAACAATCGCAGAATTTGCCAAGAGAGACGAAACAAACGGAGAATTATATTAAAACTTTTCTGCCCACCCCAGAATACAGCGACCGCACAGAGAATCAAAAAAGGTACACAAAATTGAAAGAAAAAAAGATAAATGAAAATTTTTTCGGTTCGAATCGATACGGTTACCTTGTTCATGTTACAAAATGTATCGTTTCACATCACGTATGTATGAAATGGAAATTTGACGACGTTTGCTGTACCGCGGTGAAGGGATGTTTTATTTTAGATGTTATTTTATTTCTAATCTTTTCGCTTTTCTTTCCATTACCTGGTTTTCGAGTAGATACCGAATAGGTAATCGGTACTTCGAATATACTTAACGTGGTACGTCCGCACTTTTACGTCCGCTCGCATACGCTATACCTCCGCGCGTGATCCGCAGTTGATCCGTAACCACTGTTCCCGCAAAACAGAATCCCTAAATCACTAACCCTCGGCAGAGCGTATCGATGTTTCCCATAACGCGAAGCTTCGTCGCACTACAAACTGTATACAGATCGTGAAAATTCACACGAGAATAATTATAGATACGATTGAAATCCATCGATCATTATTACACCTACCGCATTCCGTGAGATACATGGGCAAAATCTCATCGCGTTTGTGATCTAAAACGAAACGAGAGAAGCAAAGAAATAAACCAAAAAAAAAAATTAATAGCCATAAAAATACGTCTGAATTAGGTGGACGATGAATTTGAATCAGGTAATGTAAAAACCGCGCCGTTTTTATGCGAATGAAATACAAATATTTTATACGTACACATAAATAAATAATCGAGCAATGAGGTGGGCAGGAAATTGGAGTATAAAGTTGACGAGGAGAGAGATGGGGGGGGGGGGGTCTAAAAAGAGAAAATAAAAATGAAAACGAAATAAAAGAAACATGAAAGTAGGAGGTACGAGTAAAATGTTTAACAAACATATAGATATGTAAATTGTATTGTAAACTTGCCGTTATCGACTCGAGAATCATTTCCTCGCTAACTTGTAAGTCTTGGATTCGAGTTTCGATGTCTCGTAATTAGATTCCAGTCGGTGAAAAATTGAGCGATTTTCGACGATCGGAAAAAAAAAAAAAAAAAAGGGATGAAAATCGACAAATGAAACGGCGAGATAAAATTTCGAAAATATCGACAAGAAACAACAAACGTCGAGAGCAACCAGAAAGTGGAAACGAGTTTAGAAAACTGTGCAGGGGAGTCGCCTCCGCGACGTACGAGAAGCTCGCCGTTACGAGAAGCGCTCCGCACGAATCGCGCCAAAGCACTGAGCCGAAACGGGCGCAGCAACTCCCGAAACGCGAACGAACCCAACAAACCCACGAACCCAACGAACGAACGAACGAACGAACGAACGAACGAACGAGCGAACCAACCGTCGCTGCAACCCACCAAACTTGCGGGGGTGTAGTACGCCCCGGCGCAACGCGTGACCGAGAGAATAAAAAAAAAAAAGCGAAAAACGAAGAAGAAAACGGGAGAAGGAGAGAAAATCCAGAGCGTAAACGTACCGAGAGCTTTTGGGGAAACTCGTGGCGCATTACCTCTGGCTAAGGGCGAATTTACCCCGCGTAACACGGGCCAACGTCCTCCTCGGCTACGTTCAGCCTCCCGGATTGAAAAAGCGAATGAAAATATCAAAATGAAATAAAGAAGAAACGAAAGGAGGAGAGATAAAACGGAGGGAGGGCAAAAAATTGGAGCACAATTCCACAACAGGTGATTCACATTTTTCGGAAAACAAGCTCGCAATTTTTCGTCACGTTTTTCGCGCGAAAAACCGTTTCTCTTTCTTTCCAAATTCAGAATGTGAAAAAAGAAAATTCCGAGAAAAGCTGAGAAAACGTGAAATTTCGCGACGTCACGATGTAAACCTGGCAAGGTATGCGCGTGTGTGTATGCATGCCCGGTAATACCTACTTTATGGTATAGCTGCCTCGTGGCCTTATCACCTCTCTCTAATCCGTAGACGTAATTAGTAAATTGCTCATGTCTAGCTATACGGGAAGATGGGAAGGGAGGCAGGCAGGCAGGCAGCAGGTACGTTGGTAGCTCGGTACTCGGTAGGTAGGTTAGGTATAGGTATCTACATGGTCTACATTAGAGTTCGCGTTTCAACGTTGTCGTGATAAGTTAAAACTGGCAACGGAAAATATGGTACATATGTACTTCCATTGCATATTACGTAAGCCAATATACACACAATATAGGTGATAGAGTAATAAATTATACAAGGACCCGGGAGAGAACGATATATTCGATGAAGACATAAGGGAAACCACCCACCCTAATTGTTCCGATAATAATCGTCGGTCGTATAATTTTTATCCCTGTATACCTATACGGTGGCGAAAAAAAGATAAAAAAAATACTCGAGATCCTCGAAAAGGAGTATTATCAACGTTTCTCGGCGAAGAACAACGACGATCTTCGCGATGTCTTCACGTATCTGCATGCACATAAAATTTGTACAACATATTTGTAGAAATAAAAGAAAAGCATCCGCGTCGCGTGGTGCGGAAAGAGGAAAAAGAAGTTTTGATATTTATTACACCTGATGTGAAATCCTTCGAGACCCGAACGCACACGAATCTCTCGGTTTGTTTTATAGAACAGATGTTGACAGCCATCCGCTGCTGCTGCAGACATGAGAAGAATTACAGCAGAAATAATAATACGTTGGCTGGTATAACGCAAAAATGGTAACCAACGGAACTGCTTCCGTACCGAAAAAAGAACCAAAAAAGAAAAAAAAAAAAAATGAATGAACAAAAATCGGAGAAACATGTAAATTGAAAAAAAAAAGCAGTCGACGTGTTCCGAAACTTCTGCAGCAGCAATTTTTTCAAAAAGAATAGAAAAAATTCAGGAGGATTCGGAAAATAAAAAAGAGCAAAAAAAACTTATATTCTCTGGCGTTAAAATTTTGATTCAGTTGAAGGCACAAAAAAAAAGGGGGAAAAAATTAACCAAACTAGAAAAAGATTGAACAACATACTCCGTTTCGAACTATAATCTCATGTAACACACAGCGAGCTTTTAAGGGGGCGTTGCAGCAGCTTGTCGATAATTATCGTTATCTGTACGGAACAAACGTGCGTCGACTGCTGTTATAATGTCCGATGTTTAATATGTTAATAATTAAAAGACCACGTTATACGCCGCAGATGTTGGTAAACGATTTTCTAAATGCGTAAAAAATAAATGAAACACAACGGTGCAACAGAGGCGAATAGACACGTATCGGTGTACAAGGGGCGCGTGCGTTCACGATCTATTCGATATTCTCGAGGGAGTTTATTGCGGGGCGGATGTGCCTTCGATAAGGTGAGATTCGCTTTTTATTACGCGTCTCCTCGATCGGACATAGTCGGCAAACGAGCGAACGCCCGACGTATACGTACGTACATGTATATATGTATATCGCAGAAAAGCTCTGCACCTCCGCTCCCAGATATACATGTATAGGTACGTGGACTATACGCGAACGTCACGTAACGATGTACACATGCAATAATTCGCTGATGTATATACGCGCGTTACACGCACGGTACATATGTACGTATATGTATATCTCCGTTTTGTTGTACATACATCTACTTTACAACGGTCATAAACCGTTCCAAAATGAGCTTGATTACTGCCAATTGATTCTAGCGATATACGCGTATAGTACCGCGTACCTACAAATCTCGCACTCCGCTCTCAATCGAATATTCTAATATTTCACGCATGATAATACACACGCGCCAAAATTACCTACGCACACACGAACAATCGACGTCCGTCAAACGCCGTTGAACACGACGACGATAAATATGATGCAACGAAAATATGCAATAAATTATTCGGTCGACGGTGGACGGCAAAATGGCCGCGTTAATGTACGGTTAATAACTATATCTACTTATATTATACATACAGGTTCGTTTGATCGTGAGAATGACGAAATAAATTCGGTCTCTGATGTTATCGGATTTCTCCTCATTGCGCCCCGTATTTACCCTTTTTCTCCCCATCATTTTATTTTTTGTTTTTCGCAAGACACGCGTCGTCGGGTATAACGTAATACGATAACACATCGTCAGAAATTTGGTCGATATAATATTGGACGTATCGTAATTTTTTTCTTTTTTTTTTTTTTTCTCTCTTCTTTCTCCGTTTGCCCCGCGTGATATCCTTCTACAACTTTCGTCCCTATTCCTCGTTATCGGAAGCGACGGCATCGCGAAAATGAAAAAAAATAAAATAAAATAAAAACAAAAAAAGATAAAATAAAATAAGGGAAAAAGAGAAACGCTTCGCTAACCCGCGTCAGGACTCTCTCTCTCGCTCATATTCCTGATCCCTCAATCGTATGATGGAAAACGCGCTGGATATTATTTATTTCTTACGTTTTTTTTTTGTTCCTTCCGCGGATTTTCAGGACTCGGAAAGCTGGGGATTCAATCGACGTTGAATTTGCGTGTGTGACGTGGGTTCCCCCGTACGGTGCGGGATACGTATGGGAAATGAAAATAATTTTTTTCACCATAAAAAACTCGACAAACCTCATCGCATGTACGCGGAGAAAAATAATATCAAGAATTCAACGAGGTATACATATAAGGTTTTTCCCTGTAATCGACGATTTGTGGAACTGCATGCATAATTGTTCTAGCGTATACATGTATATATGTATACCTAGAGGGTTGTACATGTACCGTACACGTGGGTGCGAAATTAACCGGTGTAAATTCCGAATCTAAGAGCCATTGGAATACCCTTTCGTGATAACGAATACGGACGCTATAGCAGGTGATAAAGGCCGGAATACCCGCGAAGCGTAAGCCCGGTAGGGAACGAGATGGTCCATAGGATCGAGCTGCAGGACAATGGGATTCCGATAATGGTCGGTCAGGTGCGTCGAGGTCAAGGGATGGAAAAGTGTCCTCTGAATATCGCGTGTACCTTATAGGTGGGTACGGTATATATACGTATATTCCGGAGACGACGATTACGAGACCGAAGGAAAATCCAATTTATATTCGATTACCGAACACGCGTCTTAGGTTTATTGAATCACTCTTCGCCGCGCTGCGGGGAAAAAATTTGTTTTTTTTGCCAATTTGAAAGAAAAATAGAAAAAAAAAAAAACAAACAAACAAACAAACATTTCCGACACGATAATCGAAGATATACGGAAAAAAGAATGACCGGGAGAGAAAAAATTGTCAAACGATGTAGGTGTAAAAAAAAAATAATTGATCGAAAGGAAGACGTACCAGTTACAAATAGCCGACTAACGACAAGTGCAAAGTGTGTACTTGACGTGTGGTAATCTGAAAAATGCTCACAGATAATATTTTCCCATTCGGGGGTGCGGTTAGTTATGTGCGCAACCGTAGCGTATAATAAAGTGCCGAACGAATTTTCGGTTAGTTGTTAGAATTTTTCGTTTTCGTCAAGTTCCGTATTTTTTTTTTTTTTTCTATTTTTTTTTTTTCGTCTTCCCAACTTCAAGAGTCCCTCGCGACCCCGAATGCCTTGGGCTCTTTGAACGGCATGAAATTCCCAACATATCTCGCGCGCTAACCTGGTATCGCGGTGAGGATAAATTTTGTATAAAAGCGGCGATCCTCTCGCGTCCTACGTACGAACGAGGTCTTCGCGGGTAGGTGTCTACGTGTAACGGACAGGATTTTTTAACCACCGCGAATATCATGAATTCTCGATTCTGCGAAGGCTGCACATTTTTCAACTTTATTTCGCTCGACTTTTTGCTCCTCTAATTATGTTTTTCATTTTTTCACCCGCCCCGTGACATTACGGTAGATCGCGAAAGCTCTCATTACAGAGACGATATATCCGATCGAAATATTCGAAGAACAAAAAAAAAAAAAAAAAATAGAAAGCGGAATTTTTTCACTTCTGTATAAAACGTAATATTATATGGAAAAATTGTCGCGTCGCTGCAGACGATAAGTTAAGGAGGACGAAACGACTTGCATGAGACTGAATCACTGGGCTGCAAAAATTATCTCCGGAAGAGGAAGCGAAACGAACGAGCGAAACGAATAAAAGATATGAAAAAAAAAAAAAAAAAAATTTGTTAAAAAAATAAAATCATAAAGATAAAGAAAAAAGAAATTAAGGCTAGGGTTAAAAGGGGAGAAGGGATGGAGCTTGGAAACAAGGACAAAACCGAAGGTAAAGGCGCAGGCTGACTGAGAGTCGCCACGTGTGCAACGTTGGCGAGTATATATATACATGTTATAGGTATACATACGTATGTACATACATATATGTATGTGAAACGCGTCGTTGACCATGTGTTTCGTATCAGGATATGAAACATATTTTTTTTTTTTTCTCCTCCTCCTCTCGTCTCTCTGATATACCTACGCGCGCTGCACACGTTCAAAGTTCACATATCCAAACTCCGGTACAATCAAGCCACGTTTTTTCCCTTCGAATATAACCAACAAACGCGAGAGACGAGTGAAACTAGAGCTCGCCTCGTACGCAGGGTGCGATTAATTAATTCGCAAAAACGCTGTAATGTAATTGGAAACGGTCAGGAATCAATTATTCCGGCGAGGATCGTTTACGGGAAATCAAAAATCAGCGTAACGATTGCGAGCTTTCGAATGGAAAATTTTATCCTTCTTTTTTTGTCAACTCGTTTTTTCTCAATGCCCGATGTACGTACATACAAGTTGGTACGTTTCAAAGAGATCGTTGCAGAGGATACCCAATTGAATCGTACCCAATTAAAGCCCATTCGAATAATTAAGGAACATTCTGGACAAATTTTACGTTCTACAAAGCACGTGTGTAGAGGTGTGGTGTACGTGCACGTGCAATACATATGAATAATGTACATAGGAATGTTTAACGAAGATATCGTATTATCATTTTGCCCCAAGTTTTTCGTTTATCTCATTCCTATCACGCCATCCGTCGTATCGCCTATGAGACCAGCGCAGAAAAAGCATCCGTTAATAATTATAACGATTATTATTATTATTATTATTATTATGAATAACAACGATAATACTAACAACAACAACGAATATTATTAGTCATAATATTTACAGCCACGCCAGCATCACCCGCAGTATATATGAAGATGTATGTATACACGAGCTCGTTGAAAAAATAAATCTCATATTCGTCATTGATTCGTTCATGTTTTTTTCAACGTAAATTAAACAATTTCGACGAAAATATTTTGTCCGGCCGAACGAAATCAAGGGTAATTATAATTTCCGGATAATCTATTACACGTGCGTGCGCACGTGAGATCGAACGAAAATGTGAATAAGAAAAGAAAAAATAACGAAACAATGCACGTGAACTTTAACCGAGATAATAATGTTTCGAGTACAAAAGACGACTTATATGATATAATAATGTAGGGAGTCTGTACAACGTCTGCAGCGCGTCGAGTATAAGAGAAAATAGGGGGCGGAGGACTGCAGCGTACAAGAGGGTAGGTACACGGGCGGCGCATAGGTGCACACGTGTGTTTGTGTTTGTGTTTGTGTGTGTGTGTGTGTGGGCAGATACATATACCATAACACGACATAGCCGGTGTGTAAGTGGTTCAAGTGCAGTATTCTATCGAGTTGTAGGGATGGCATATACATCCTCCGCCGTGCATGGCCAGCCGCAATATGGCAGCGTGCGGCAATGAGATATCTCTTTTAGCGAGAAGAATCGCCGATTTTTCAAAGTATTCTTCGAAGCACATCGATTTTCGGATTACCTCGGTAAATTTGACACCCGGATCAACAACCCTTACGATTGAGATGTGGGAGAAGAATAGAGGGAAGAAAAAAGAGGGTGGGAAAACGAGAAGAAAAATAAACGAACATCGAACGAATTATCGCAGTTGATTTTATCGTCGCACGGTAGTAACTTGGAATGATTTTTTTACACCTCATCGTATCTATATCGGATAATTTCTTCGCGGTCGTAAAGGTGATCAATTACGCCGAAAAATGGTTTTTCTGTATTAACAACTATGTGCACGATATATGCAAATGAAATGAAGTGGGTACATATTATATAATATAAACCCTACCTAACTAATCACCGCCATTTGCCTCGAGTATATGTACGTAGGTACGTACGTACGTACATTATGTATACGTATATATCCAAAGGGTATAAATACGTATGGCTGAGGGACGTGGATTATTGATTACCGATTAGTTCACGTTGGCATCACGGGGATAATTAGAAAGTACGCGAGAATCGTAATAATTACTTCCAATTTACCCGATTGGAGTCGTGAAATAAACGGAATATAAAGAGGAGAATGAACGGATTTAAATTTCCGTAATGAATCATCGAGGTCCACGTTATATGAATGTCAAACGTATAGGTATACACATTTCGCGTCAACTCAACTCGCGGCTCATCCGATGCACATATTATTACATATTATTTCCATACATTCATTCATTTCTCGTGTCTATTCAATTTTATATCGAGCGATGCGACCGGAGAAGTGAATTGATCGTATTTTTGTTTCTTCTCTCTTTGAAATTCAGGAATAAAAAAAAAAAAAATAAAAAAATAAAAAATAAACAAAAACTCGTTCGAATTTGCATCGCCCTATACGTATACATATACATATATACCTTCGTACCTGTTTCGCATTATTGTATTAATCGTAACAAATAGCTTTCAGCTCGAGTTTCATTTAATTTCCATTCATTTCTGTATCTCGAGTTACAAATCCGACCGCCGCGCCGCGACGTTGACTTTAACTTATATTATTCGCCTGTATAATACCAACCTCTTCAGAATCCATTCTTCAATTGATGATATTTAATAATATGTTTTTATATACCTATATACACCATTCGATCGTATATCTTCCGTATAATAAAGAAATGAGATTTTCGCCTGTAAGAATTATACGAACGAATCGCATCCTTGATATAATACCTGCCACATGTATACCTATATACACATTTTGCATTAGCGCTCAGGGGGAGGGGGAGCTTTGTCCCCCAGATTATACAGAGGGAAGAGTCGAGATTAATTAAGATGACGTTAAATCCGGCGTGAAACGAGGTCTCAATCGAACCGATATACATCGTACGTATAATTCAGAAGTCGTCCGTCGCTCGACATCCGACGTCGGATTCCCGCCGATGTTCTCAACATTGCGTCGGTGTATACGTATACGTATAACATACGTGCATGTACAGTGTGATACGTGTACGTACATCGACTCGTGCCCGTTACAGGTATAAAAATAATACATATGCAGACCGTCTGTAAAACGATAAAATTATAAAATAATAAAAGACGACGATACCGGAGACGAGATGATAAAAAGTCCGTTAGCTTACACGAATCGTTCGCGGAGCCATTTTCTTTTTCAAGCTCTTTCGAAGGAGCGGTTTGCGACCGTGGTGTAGGTATACGAGAAGAAAGATCCGATCCTCCGCATATATTTGCGTACCACGCGACGATCGTCGTAGTATCGCGGTGCAGCTGCGGTTGTAGGTAGATTTCTCGCAAAAGGGGAAAAAAAAAAAAAAGGTCGAATAAAAACGGGAGAAAAAGTAGCGCAGGGAAAACAGGGACTCGCTGTACGTACGCGCGTGTATTGCACAGGGGAAAACGAATAACGACGAGCATGCAGAAAACCAGGGAAAATCGGCTTGAAGCGTTAACTGAACTGCTGGAAGAGAGGGTAAAACCTGTGGCATAAATTCAGGAAAAAGGTATTTATTTGTTTTTTACTTTTTTTTCTATTTTGTTTTTTTTTTATCTCGAAAGAGAGTGAAAGCTGATAATGTATACCTATGTATACACGTTTTTCCCTGAGCGAGGCTACACTTTTATTTCGTCCAATAAATCCCGAAATCGGCCATTTATATCGGTAACTGGCAATTTAACCGGTAGGTCGGTTTATAAGACCGGCCGGATACGATAACGAAGAAATCAATCCCGCCCGTCAAATGGCGCCAGGTAGGTATATAGATGTAATTATATGTATTACATATATACGTAACCGTGCGGCCAAAAAACTCCCGGTATCTAAATCGAACCCAATTCACTTTTGTAACGTGGATAATCCGACGGATTCGATTAACAAGGTTCGACATTCGGTCACACGACGAATTCACTTATACATTTATATACGCTCGAGAGTTTTTATTTTTAATGTTTTTTTTTTTCTCGATCCATTCACGTTCTTATGCGATGGTGAAATTTGAAAAAGCGTTGAAAAAAAGATTCGTTTCCGTGATCGAATTGGCGAGAAATGCCCCGGCGCGGTACGTATACAGAAGCGCGTATTGTAAAAAATCTGTTTTTACAACTTCCAGACAACCTTTTCCCCACGCATCGGTATACACCGAGGCAAAAAGCCAGACTATTTTATACCTACAGCGTTGGTACGTCGTACGTACGAGGCAAAACCAGATGTCGATGGTTTTTGGTCTCGAATTTTCGGTTCTTTGGTTGAAAACGTTTAAGTTTTAAGAGGGCGAGCATGCCTTCCTTCAGAAAACAGACCAACACTGGCCGTTGTATCTATACCGCCGTAATATACCTACATGTTTTTCGGGGATCCCTGCGGGCGGCAAACCCACATAAATCGAGTCCTGTAGGTGTACTCGGTACACATACCACACGAAGAAAAGTGGAGGAATATAAGCCCTCGAGCTCCCGTCCCACGAACAATCCTCAATATATCCCATTCACGATCCTCGTACACTTCGGAAGGATAAATTTTTGAATGTAACCTTGTACAGCTGCGAAAATTGGCACGCGCTTCAACGAAATTTAGCAGACTTTATTCTTTGTTATTTCAGAAAAAAATTAAACATATTAATAAAACGATAAAATATTTCCAAGAAAAAAGGTCTGCTCGTTCATCGTTATATGGTATCTCGGATATTTATTTTATCCGTCTTTCAAAATTTATTGCATAATATCTGATTAGGTACACGTGCATCGGTCTCATTATTTGTTTTATTTTGTTTACAACGATCGAATAAATAATTCATCGACGGTCGATAACTGGGTGAGTTTTCGGACGACGAGTTAAAAAACGTTGAAAATATCGAGCCATTTTTCTATATATTCGTTCGTTTATTTTATAGATTTTATTTCACGGTGCGCTATCATCAATTTGACAAAAATAACGGAGAACGAATACGTCGCGGGGGGTTCGTGTGTCCGAAGGAAAAGGAGTAAAAGTGAAAAACAAATAAAAAATGGACACCTAAAAGGAAGAGGAGGACAGCGAACGTCGTTTATCGGTGTAACCGACCCCAACGCCCGACATTTTCCCCGCATATAATGTCAGCGCGAAGGACGAACGAGGGTGTATAAGGCATTATGTGGAAATATAGGTCCGATTATAGTCATGAACGATCCACCCCCGGGCCTGTTGTACCGCTGCTGACCTATACGCGTTCAACAGATGCGGCTATAAACTCGAATTAAATTTTTTTTCCAAATTTAAAATAAAATAAAATATAAACGTGCGTTATCTGTACGGACGATATTCACGTATATAGTATGTGAAAAAAATAACACCGGCCATTTTGCTTTTCTCTTTTCTATATTTCTTTTTTTTTTTTATGCCATCATTCATTTCATCCGGCGACAGAAAAATTAACCAATGGCTGTATGTGAAAAGTTGCGATACAATCTGTGATCTGTTTTTTGGCTCTTCTTTCTCTCCTGTAACAGCAATCGACAAATTTTGTCTAATTGCAAATTTTGGACTCATTCCAGCGTCGGCTTTAGCTTTCGCCGAAAATTCTTCAGTCATATTATTTTTGCTCATGCGATATTTACGTATCATATCAAGCGAGAATTCCTTCAATTCCGAATCGTTAGGACTACGGCAATAGCAATTAACGGACAGGAGACTCGTTCGTTGATTTCTCGACTTGCACACGCGAGCGTCACACGTCGACAGAGGGGGAAAGTCCAGGACGAAATGCGGCGCGTCGACGTCAAATCCGATAAGAGTTTTCACTTTTCATTTTCCTTTTGTTTGCCTGGATTTCCTACGCGGCCGGGCAATCAAACCGGACCGATGAAATATAATTGCATCACGAAAGGTACAGGTGGCCGTAGGTATAGGTTTGAACAAACTATACCACCTGTACCTACAATTACACAAGGGCGTCAAATTCTGACTCGATTGACGCACCTGTACACGTGTGCGAGCATTCGTACGTGCATCGATGTTACCGTTTATTTTGAAAATAGAATTTTGCGGAAATGTGACGCTCTTATCAATTAAAAATCATTATCGTTATCGTTGTCATCGGATCCACCTGCCGTCGTCGCCACTTCACCAATTACATTCATTGTCCGATGTACAATAATGAGATGACAACGACGATGACGATGACTGTGACGACGATAACGATGAATGAGCGAGGATAATGATAATAATTCTATTGTTCCGACAATCAAGTTCGCGCTTCATATCGAGTGGATTTCAAGTACCGCATAGAGTACTGGCCTCTATCAAGGGCTTCAAACATTACCCATAGGTGTACGTATGAGTAAGGTGTGTTACGTACACGCGGAGTGCAGATATAGACAGCAGGTCTATAAGTATATACCTACGTGTATAGGTACATATATGTATGTATACATATATATGTACAGAGAGAGGGGAGTGAAGTTCTCGGTGAGTATATTGCAAAGAGAGAAGTGGTCTCAGGATATGATTGGCTGGAATTGTCACCCTCCATCCGCAGGCTGAGGACAACGCGATATACCCGGTATACATGGGTACTGTACGACGATGTTACTCGAAATCCTCTCCAGCTGTCATCATGGCCGACCGACAGATCGAAAGACCGAGAGACCGAGATAAACAGACCGATAGAACGATCCGCGCCACTCGCCCTGCCCGCATATATACTCATGACTCCCCATTCCGCACACAATCTATTGTCTTAGGCGCTTGTTTGCATCTACTCCCTTTTCGACGTGTATGTATCTTAGGTATATACCGAGGGAGTACCTGTGTCATACATAGGTATACCTAGATGACCGAGTCCTCGCGATACGCGGACCGCGCTGCAGCGACGTATTCGGTCTTCCGAAAAACTTACTACAACCTGACCCGACACGTGTAACGCCAAATATGTAACCTAACCTACATCATCTTTTTGTCAACCGTTTATTCGTTATGTATTTTTTTCTTCTTACCAACAGTGAAATTCGTTAATTGTTATCGAACAACTTAGCGAAGAACATCGAAGAGCTCAAAGTAGTGGAGAATTATTAATTAGTTATTAGAGTTCGACGAAGTGTAAGTACGTACCGCAGTGTCTTTGAGTATACACAGTATATAAATGGTGTGTATGGATATATTTATGAACTTGGTGTAAAAAGAAAAAGTAAAGGAAAACGGAGACTAAACTTTATTTATGATGGGTTGTCAAAGTTAAAAAGCTGCGCGAAAGCACCGCGGGGAATGCAGATGACAACGACGAAGAAAATATATATATATCTATGTAAAAACTTGAACGAGAAATAGACAAAGTCGAATTTTCTTGGAAGATTTCTAAATATATACCTCGGACATATTAATCTCTAGTTTGCGGCAACAAATATACAAGGTGGCAAGGGAAAAAGAATTAGCCAACTGACTGACTTCGTCAAACTTTTCCTTTCTTTCGAAGGGGTTGGGGGGGGGAAAGTTTGATATTGCAGGTTACTCGTAGGACTTTGAAAAAATCTGGACGTCTGCGATTTTGAAAATTCAATACCGGGATAATAATTTTTCATCCGATATCAATCGGAGTTTATAAATTACGGCTGTCTAGATTGGCTTTTGAAAAATCTGTTAAGAAGTGGCCATAAAAATTCACATGCTCGTCATTCTGCCAACAATTTTTTTTTCAACTTTTTTTTTCAAGTACATATTATGCTCCTCGGTCAAGAAGTAAGTATTTTTTTTTTTTTATATTTCAAAATTGATTTAAAAGTTTATAAATTCTCTTTGGCCATCCTGTATATTTACCAGGCTATACGTATACACCTACGCTGTACCTCGTAACTCTTTTTGATCCCGAGGGATCGAACCGTAGACGATTGTCTTCGAAGTTTCGTCGAAAGAAAAGCGAAAAAATGGAAAACGCAGGTACGATTATGGAGCTCCCAGGTCTAGATAAGACAGATTTTCTTTTTCGATCAACAAGCAAACAATCACGTCACACGTTCCGTCTCTTCGTATTTCTAAAAACTTCACATCCTCGGGGACCAAAATCACGGGAACTACGAATTTCCAATCGAAGCACTTTGAGATCGTTCGATTTTCGTTGTCACGGATGAAATCTTTTTCCCCATCAGCTACTTCAATTCGAGACAAGTGCGAACGTCGGTATTTTAAAATCGGTAGATTAATATATACATTATATGTATTACGTATCTATACATATATCTAAAAATGAACTCGACGTATATGAATGAAAACACTCTCCTTCTCCCTCTTTGTTTCTCTCTCCTTTTATTTTACTTTCTTCAAGGAAAGCTCTACCATCTAAAACTTTTCCGCGAGGCTTTCAACAAACACTTTACTTGGCGACGCCACCCCACGTCGCGTTATTAGACGCCTAGATTCTATGCAAAGTCTCTTCCATCTTCACTCTATCCACATTGTACATGATACGACTTACCTGTACACATATACCGCTACGTACACCCCGTTTCGCATTATATACCGGTCGCGTTACACGCCCTTATTCCAAGATGTCAACGACCTCGACAAATTTCCGGAGACCTTTTTAGCCAAAAAATTTTCGATGATTTGATCCGACAGAACGGACGTTTATCAGGTGGCTTTCGGTACCTGCGTTCCGTCGATTGCATCCCAGATTATATCCGACAAGTTTTCAACGTTTTCACGAGTACGTGTATTTTCAAAGATGACGTAATATAAGCAGCTGCGAAAAGTTGATCCGAAAAAAGGAGAAGCTGTTGAAAAAAAGATCGAGGAGCGGAAGTCGGAGACTGTGACTCCTTTTTCTTCATTTTATTTCCCTCCTCGTTTTTTCGTCGCGCAAACTTTGACTCGTGGGTGCATAAGAAAGACTGCACGAATGAGACGAAAGTGAGAAAAGACGAGGGGAAAAAAAAGAAAAAAAAAACAATCACCGTCTCAATTCAAGCACCGATTTCAGTTTTCTCGAGTTCCACGCGGAAGTGACGAATCCGGGAGTGCCGAGTTGTTGGGTAAATTCCCCGATCCCCGTACCGAATTCTGCTGAAATTTTCTGACTCGTCGTCGACTGATCGGCAATCTCTCAGCGAATATCCGAAAACTGGTTCGTGCGATCGACGAATAAATGAATGAAATGTGAGAGACGGAAAGGGGTTCGAAGTCCAATGAGAATAATATAATGAAATATGTAAACCAAGGATATATGGATAAAAGGAAGATATCAGAAAGCGAGAGCGCTAGAGGGCAGCTTTTTCTCTCCCTCTCGAGAGAGCTATCGAAGAGGCGGGAATGAAGAGATGGCTCCCGTTAAACACGCGAAAGAGTGGAGAAAACGTGCGACGTGGGATGGGAAAAGTACCTCTTTCTCCTTCAACGGCATAAGGATGGAAGGAAGTAAAAAAGAATAAATATAAAAAGCTGTTCCAACCACTTTGCTAATACGAGAGTTTCACGGGAAACGCGTTAACGGGCACCCCGCCCCCCCGCCGCCCCCACCCCTCCTTCTCCTCCTTCTTACTCTTCCTCTTTCGTTCCCTTCTTCGTCCTTGAGGCGAGACTACGAAGGATTATTGGCGGATCTGGAATTTCAAGCGAGTCAGGGCTTGGCGTTACTACCGGGACGCGCCCCGCTTACGCCGTTTCTGGTGAACGTCTGCGAAGTGGTTTGCAGCCACCCCCTGAGGTAACGCCGAAACGGAAAAGGGAATCAGCGAGACAATACGCGGGCGACGAACAACCGCCTCTGTTTCTCTCAGCCGTGCACTGTACGAGGCGTAAATAACTGGCGCCACCTTGTCAGCTTCCATTTGTTGCAAAACAATGGATAGAAAATACACGCGTCTCCAGTCGCTAGTATTCGACGGAAGGGTGGGGCCCGTCCCGCCCGCCCTCGCGTCTCTGACGATATTATAACCTTATTACAATAACAGGACCCCGTGAATCGTCGAAATTTATCACCTGCATCGTGATCACTCCGATTGATACGTTTGTATTAATACACGAGCGTACGGATTTCCGGCTAAAGCCATTAGATACACATAACATCGGGTGAAATCCAACTCGTTCGTTTACGTTATATAATACGTGACCGAAAATTAATATACGTCTGCATAAGTTCGGATACGTATTCCGAGTCATGAAAAGGATAATTGCGTCATCTGCGAGCCCCGAAGCAAGTGTCGTGCCCGGGGGTCTGATCGCTTCGTATTTAATTTGGCTTAAACTAAAATTTCAATAACTGTACATAAATGTTATTGAAATACAAACTGAACACGAGGGTAAATTATTATCGAGGAATTGCGGAGTCATGTTCCAAATCGTAGGAAAAAACAACAAAAAACTCCAAAATCAAAAAGAATACGCGTTTGTTAATTTTCGGTTTTCGGTGAAGAATAGAGAAACGACGAATAGACAACTTGCGAGAGGAGACAACGCATCGATCGGTGTCCTAGTTTATTTATTGGTATGGGGAACAGAACGAGCTCGCAGGGTGCTCGTTTCTCTGTAGGTCGTTAATAATAGTCGTTTCAGTTTACCGCCACCTCCAACCCCCGTTTTCCTCCTATTCCCGGTACAGCGTACCCACCTATGGTCATGCGGCCCGCATGCAAATACGCGTCCCGTACGCACTGTTATGTACGCGGAATACGCCGTTTATTCCCATCGACGAGAGGCCGCGCGCAACTTTGATCAATCCGTAGCGATATCGAACACGCTTACCTGTTCGAAAATAATAACAAAGAATCGGGAGGAGCGATCCAACTATTCGTACCTTCGATCGAGGTCTCTTTCAAATGAATTGTTGGACGAAAGAAGAAAGAAAAAATACTGAAAAAAAATGGAAGAAAAACAAACAAGAATCTATTTTCAACAATCGGAGTGCACGAATCGTACAGCGCGCGTTCGACGTGATTCATTTTTCGTTTTATCTCCGGACAGACGATAATTTCCGCTACGATGATTACATTGCGGTGAATTTATCAAAACTGGACGCCACGTATATATATATATATATAAACCGGCGTCCATAGGGTGGTTCTCATCAATCACTTTTATACCTAGCATAATAACGCGGCTAATTCGGGGTGGTTTGAAAGTTCGACCGAAATCTAACACAAACTACGAGTTCAACGTTGCAACGATAATTGAAAGAACGTAACCCACTATCCGAAGCTGTACAGTTTCGAACTGCGAACCGCGCGCGCGGGGATGTGATTAAAAATTCACTCCATTCTTCGGAATAAGTTCACAAATTGAGTCAAACAATTTCGTTTCGGTAGAAAATCTCGTTATCCAACGTGATCGTTTTAACGTTATAATTAGTTTCGCTGTACATTAATTTCACCCAACTGGATGTAAACGCCGAGCGTAGTCATGGGATTATATGTATATGAATTTCCTCTTTCTCGCCGCACGCGACATTTCTCTCATTTCGTATACCCTTATTATATCTATGCGCGCACGGAAAATCCTTCGGGATCTCCGGGACTCCCAGTGGCGTATATATATATATATATGTATATATCATACCCACTGGAAACGGTCTTCCAGTTCGCGTCTGCACGCTGCCGAACGCGAGGATTCCTGTGGGGATCTCATGCCTTTTCCGCTACGGATCCCGTACACCCTGCAATGCGGTGCAGACGGTCCTCCATTCCTCTCTCGCTTCACCTTCAATTTATATCCTTAAACCCCGTCCGCGAGCCCCCGTCCTCTCCCTCCCGCCCCTCCTTGCTTCCTCTATTATTCCTCCCTTTCCTCGCCCATTCTTGGATAAAAAGGATGAGAAAAGATTTGTGTCCGATAAATTCTTAAGGTCTTAGTCCTCCGGGGCGACAACTGTACACGCTCGGGTTCCACGGGTATCACGGGGGTAAACCTGGAGGGGGCAACTAAAATTATAACCTCCTTGGTGTATGGGTAGAGTAAGAGGACCGAGTAGCTAAATAACGTCGAGTTCGCGTCGCTGTTGAGCGAAGCTAAGTAAGTTTTATTAGGAGAACTGTGAGGTCGTGCAGTAGGAGGAAAAGTAAAGAAAAAAAAAAAAGAGCGGCGAGAAATCGAAATTGATTTCCGGGAGATATTGTTACGGCGATTGAGGAGGATTGTTCTTATCGAATTTGAAAGATGTTTTGGAACGATCGAGCGATCGATAAACTCGCGAAAGCGTCCAATAACAAAGCTGGGGGTCTGTGTAAGTTTGCCCTGTACATAAAGCTCGCTCGCGGAAGGTCAAACTCCGAAACCAAGCCTCGGAAGACGAAGCCAAACATTTACCTTCGGATAATTTTACTTCCAACAACCGATGTTAATGCTTCAACGTCCGCAACATCACGCAATTTTCCAACAAACCACGCGTAACTACCACATACAGCAACCGGCTTAAAACGCGCTTAATTATGCCGTAAACTATACATACTTCTGCCTACCCTCGTCAAAGCAATGCCTACGAGAATACGACGACTTTATTCAACGTTCGAATATATCGATACGAAAAAAAAAAAACCACCGCGAACAGCGTGCGAGCTGATAGGTGTTCGGAATGTCGGTGGGAGCTTTCCTAATTGCCCGTGCTCTTCCAGATCCCTAATTTATCTTAAAAGCTGCGCGAGAAACGCCGCCAGAGAAAGAAGCGGAGGAGGGACGAAAAAACGAAGAGAACGTAAAGAAGCAAAGCGAAAAAAAAAAAAAAAAGAAAAAAGAAAACAAAAACGAGGAGAATTCTTTCGCCACTCTCACCTAGAATTCGACCCTTCCGTGCGCAGGAGTGGATAAGTGGAATTATATCGCATGTCGGCAATGAAAGGCCTAAGCCATAAAGAAAGTAACGACGTTGTGTGCTTTTAAAGCTGAATACGTATAGCTATACATAGGAATATCATGGCGAGAAAGGCTCTATCTTTCGAAGCCCGGCACGACCTCGTAATTTCTGCGTTTCCTCGTCGAGCTGATTAGGGAGAAGAGAATAACGTCTACCGTGATCTATACCGATCAAAGAGGGAGATGTTTCGCCTCGTCGCACCAGCCGGAAATGACCGACGATTTCATCCAATTTCCCCATAACAGGTATGGTGGGTACAGCCGAGAATTAGGAACGGTACGATTATTTCCCATACGTACGTACGTACGTACGGATACGTAGCACGAACTGGAACTCAGGTTATACCACACGAACCGAATTGGTTTTCCATCCCCTGCGGCCGGTAACTTAACCGGTAATCAATTGGCAGCTAAAGTAGATTTGGTACACGAGCTTTGCGATGTACGTACGTACGTACGCGCGATATAACCAAACGGTAGTTCGTACCTCAACATTTGCATTATACATATACGCTGCGCAGTTTGGATGAAAACAACTTTACTTAGAGTAGTTGAAAAAATTGTACATCTTCTCATATCCCGTGAACGCCCACGTATAGCCAGGCGCGCGTAGGAGGAACGGCGAACAAAGCTTGAAAGCTACGAGCTTTCCGAGTTCATTTTGAGAAGGACGTGCGAAGCAAAGGTCGTCGTGTATACCGTATGATCCGTGTACGGCGTACGGTGTACGGAAAGTGAAAGAGAAATTAATTTTTTATTCGAGAAGAAGAAAAAAGGAAAATGGAATGGGAGAGAGAAGGAGAGAAAAAGAGGACGAATCAACGAGATAGCCTCCCCTCGTTATACACCTGCCGCCTACCTGGGATTGCCTTTGTTCTTAAATTGAATTATCGTTAAAGTAAGTCGTTTCCAGAGAGAAGTGAATTTCTCTTTCGTATGTAACATCGGAGATGTATATAAATACGTATAATTTAAACACTTTTCATCGTTACGTCTTCTCTTTTATTTTTATTCTTGGCGAACGTTTTTTTTTTTCCATTTTCATCGAATTTTTCGTCGGAGCTTTCCGCCTCCTCCGTATCATGCCTTCTATTACATCGGCTTCATTTATTGTCAATTGTGTCGCAATATTTCGCTCACACATGTTTCGTGGAATTTTCCGAACCTGCCGACTGATTCGATCCACCTGACGAAACGATCGAGTTGTCGCCAATTTTTCGCTCGGAAAAGCGACAATAAAATCGAGACATCTCCGTTGATTCTGTTCGTAGCTATAATATGTTCGGTCGAGGAACTCGCGTTTCGGAATTTCGTAATTTGACCGAAAATTCGTCATCGAACGCACACCTCCTTTTCGGTTTAAGAATATCGTCAATCCCGGAAATATGTGATTAATGAATCGATCGTCCGCGAAACGTGGGTAATAGCTGCTGCACGCTATACACGTGACTGAAACAATTTATTCCACATACATAAGTCCTATTTCAATATTCTGTGTATTAATATATTATTATGTATATAAACACAGGGAAAGTTCTGGAACCAAGCTTATTAATTAACGAAGTTTTGCCGACCAAATTATTACCCCATTTATACGATATACCGAATAAACTAATACCGCGAGTAGAGAAATTCCACAACTTTTGTCCCATGCGGTTTATACACGTAGTTATTCCTGCCTACCTAATTTTCCATATTCGTGTTTGAAAAATTGCCCGATCATTACGTAACATCATCGGCTCGACAAACTCGATGCCAGAAGAGAGAAAAAAAAAAAAAAAAAAAATTTACTTTCCACACGATTCGTTTTTTTGATTCCCAATTCGACGACGAACCGCATAATTCTGTACAATCTTCGCCGCATATTTCCGTTGGTTCTATTTCTCCGCTTTTTTCGTTTCTATCTTTTTTTTTTGTTCGCGGTTCACCGAGCAGCTTTAACAATCTGAATGAATAAGAGTGTTAGGTGCGGTGTAAAATTTTTAATAGAAGGTCCACGCATCGAGTGGAATTGAGGGAATGAAAACGAAAAGGCAAAATAAAAATCACCCCTCTCAAATCAAAAACGCGTGCGTATACCCGGCGAGCTTTCTACTTTATAATGAAGACTGATCATCGAAATGCACGTTCGTTCGACGGGGGTACGATGCGGGTAAAAATTAGAGGCGAAAAAAACAAAATCAAATAAATAATAACGACGGAGAGAAGAAAAAAAAATAATAATTACGAGTTGGTAAAAGTGAAGAGAGATTCATTAATCCGCGATTTTCTATGTATGTGTACGTGATATGTGATGTGCGAATATACGTACACACGCACGGGAGGTATACGTGAAAATAAAAATTCGAAAAAACATCTCGAGAAACGTTTGAACGCAATTTTATTCGCATTCGTGAACTTCTGTTACTTTCAAAATAGAGGTAGGAGAGAGTGGGAAAAACTACTGGAAAGCTCAACTGCAGTCATAGAGACGACGATGATGGGTGGGTGGCGGAGGGTTGTGGAAAATCGACTGAAACGAAAAAAACAGAGAAAAAAAAAAAAAAAAAAAAAAAAAGGAATAGAGAGCGAAGAAAGTAGAATAAGAAAAATAAAAGCGAGATGAATTACTGCCACCCGACAGGACAAATAATCAAGGAACATAACAGAGAAAAAAAATGTTCTAAAACAGAGAAAAAATAAAAATAAAATAAAATAAGAAAAAAAGAAAGGGGTGTTAGGAGAAAACAGAAGGTGAAGAGAGAGGGGGGGGAAAAAATTGCAATCAGTGAAAATACGGGAACGCGACGAGCAACTGCACAGGGGGAGGTGTGTTAAGGCGTGATGAAAGCGTCTCCCGCATCGTTCGGAGGATTAAAAGGGATTTGAAAAAAAATTCTTTTTATTTTCAATATTTGTTTTCTACTTCTCTAGCCTCCAAAGTTCCGAGCGAAGTGGACGATTTAAATTCGTCTTATCGTTATCGCTTCCCAACATTCGCCTTCGCAATTTCTTTTTTTTTCTAAGAATCTTTACAATTCCTATATATTAATTTAGAGTCCGAGACGACAGTTTGCTTTATCTTTTCAGACAATTAAAATAATTAGAGGGGTGAATATAATAAGAGAAGGGAAAAAGACAAAGAACGAAAAACGTTGAAAAAAAAGGAGAAAAAAAAAAAAAATCAATCGATCAATATAGCCTGCGCGATGAAACGTGCTGCCTGTTGAAAAGACGACCCCGCCCCTTTGATTGATAGGCATATTATATGTATAACACAAATTTATATTATAAGAATGTCCCGAGGGATTCAGTTTCCGAGTACGAGATACCGGGTCCCAGGAAAAAGTAAATTAAGCGGGGAGAAAAATTATGAAACAGAAGAAGAAAAATGTACCATGCAATTTAGATATTCTCCGGATAATTGTTACCCATGTAATTTTGCTTCCTCGTCGGATCCGGAATGATAAAAGTGCGTGGAAGAAAAATTGAATAAATATAGTGGAAAAACAGTGAAGGAAGAAAAAGAAAACGAGGAGGGTTACATTATTTATCGTTCGTTGAAGCCAACGATGGACAAAGTCGTAAAGTCTCATCAATCATCTAGTCGCGATAACTGAAGCGATCGACGTGGAAGGAGACTGCAAACAACGCCACGTCTCTAGAATGAAAATAGGCGAATCCCAAGACTATGAGGGCGTCCAAATGATTCAATGGAAAGTGGATCATCGGAGGAACGAATTCATCTGATCTACGCGAGCTAAAGTCGATGGAAATTGAAACAAAGAATATCCAACTACAAATTTTGAAAAATTAAATTCTCGTCAACTCGAAAACACGACAAAACTTCAAGAAATAAAGTTATCGTGAATATTAGAATTCACTGAAGTAAGAACAAAGCAAAAAAACCTCTTTTATTGATAAAAAAAAATAATTACCGACCGCAAAACAGGGTCTAGCTTCACCGACAGAAGCTGATTCAGATTTCTGCAAGCAATTTCTTATCGAAAATTACCGACGTCAAGTTATGTAGAACATCTGTTTTATTGCCCCGCAATAAAGTAGGAATCTATTTTTTTTTTTTACGTACAGTCTGAATCCGAGAAGATCAATTACGATCGGAATAAGTCTGGTACAAAATTTTGAATTCCTTTTTCTCAAATTACTCTCTCATTTCTCTTTACGAAATTTCTCTACAAGTTCACATCTGCACATTCCGCAGTAATATACCGTAGTAACAGAACGTAGCGTTCATCAAAAGGCAAAATGCGACCGCGTGAAATCTCATGCACCGCATGATTCGAAATATACATTTGAGTTACGTATACTTGACGATGAAGATTTCTGTTCAGCAAAAGCGCGAACACGCAGGATAAATGGACCGTATACATAAGGATAAGTTTCTAAAGAAAGACACATCATCTCCATGCAAAATCCCGGCTGAAATATGTGTACTTATACGTATATCATACTGCATAGAATAAGAAGACAAAGAGCGAACCTCCAGCAGCCCCGTTCCAGGTTTTTGTGTCATACATTTCCCACTATTAGCATCTACCCTCATTGTTAAATGTTTCAACAGCCCCTTCTCTCCTAAATTTCCCTCTTTCTCTCGTCTTCCAGTATCCGCACGGTGCGACGACGTCGCATAATGCAGCTCAGTCACCGCGATCAAGTGGGTTATATTTCAATTTTACATTTCTCATCCCCCTACCGCGGGGTCTATCGAGCCCAACAACAATTACTTACGGTGTATAGAAAGAAAGGGAGGAAATTGAAACAATAAATATCGGCGGTCGGGTTACGGAATTTTAATCATCGAGGATTACTTGTCCAACCCGCAGGAGAACAACGTACCAGCTATATAACTAACGTGGAAGAGACAACGACAAAAAAAAAAACTCATCCTTTGACGAAAATAAAATGAAAAAAAAAAAAAAAATTAATTCAGGGCACTCCAGTGTTCCGGGACGTCCGCCCGCCTCTGGCAACGTTTTGGGCGACTGGCGAGGCGCCAACAATGTCAATGGCATTTCCGATGCGCTCTACTCCACGTTACACTATTGGTACAAATATGCAATATCGTTTTCATACACCTACAAGTGTGCATTCGAGTAGGACGTCTATGCGGATATAAGTGGCATGCATCTGCAGCGTGAACAATAAAATCGCTTTGTATCAGCAGGAGACACATCGCATTTCAAAAACAACCGAACTTCGTTGTTAACATGATTCACGACGAAATGCGACTAGAAGTGTTTATTTAAATATTGTTTTTTCGTTTGCTTTGTTTAACTTACCTCCACGTGAGATTGTGGTGTTTCCACGTCTGTCCGCGAACTAGATATCGTTTCTGTCTGTTGTTACCCCTCCGAAATCTTGACCTTGTTGCGAATCTTGGGTCTGGTATGTCGGCCAACCCGCAACGCGGGGATTTCATCAGTCGCTTGGTTTCCTCGTCAATTTCACCGGTTACGGGAATTCCACCGTAACTCTGAAACGGAATTTGAGATATTTTCTCATTTGAAAAATATAATCGCCAACCGAACGACGATTTTTGTATCGCTTGGATACTTTCTCGCCACCGACACGCGGATTTTTTGTCTATTCGTCCGTTTGTGTTCTCTACAAATTTTCCCTTTTCCATTCGAAATCACGTTACAAGTGAAAAACGACCAAATAAAAGCCGAAAGAAAAATTATATTCATCTTCAGTACCTGCGGTGCGCGAGAAAAACCATTCATTACGTTTTCTTTGGCGCACACGGAGAAGAGGATTCATGCCTTGAATAGAAATGAGATGAAATTCTATGAAAGAATCGAGTGAATTGAATGTAGTGAAGCAAGTAAATCAAACTAATATGAAAGACTGAAGAAGGTATGGAAGTAATATAAAGAGCTGCACCTTTAAAAATTGCGAATTATTACAGAACGATAATTAATTCAAAGAAAGTTCTCGAGCGATGAAAAATAGTACACGCGATGTCTTTCATTCCTTCTCAATATCTCAGTCTCTCTTATTTATTTTTTTCTTAATTTTCTTTCGAGCAAAAAAATTAATTGGACGGTTATGTCGTTACGTCTCAATTACCTTCTTCTCTGTGACATCGTTGGTTAATTTAAATAACCTTTTTTTTTTTATTTTTTTTTTTTTATTCTTCGTCTCGAAAGTATGACAATTTCCGTATATTTTCGAGGACGTTCCACCCCGAAGAAATAAATTAGTCGTCATTGTTTGCTTGAAAATTTCTTTATCCCATGCACTCACCTGTAAACTCTTGACGGCATTAATTAGCTGATCTTCGGTTCTAAGACTCTGAGTTTCCTGATCACTTTGCGGTAAATAACCATACGTCATCAGAAATTTTTGCTGCAACAATAAAAGAGATAGCAAAACGTTAATTATTATCTAAAAACGAAGAATATAATAAAATAGAATAACCTTTGCATGACTTTTAATAGATGAAATCCATCCGCCGGTCTGTGCAGAAAAAGTTGTATTCCAATAATCATTTATCGGAAATATTCTCTCTCACAACTACCTTTATACATGAAAAGAAAATAGGAAAAGGGATGATAAAAATCTCGCTCGTATACTTTCGCGTTTTTCGCGTTTTTCTTCTTTCAATTTCAATTTCAATTTTCTATCTTCGTGAGAAAGGTGAACGAAATGAAAAAAAATAAAAAAGAAGACAACTTTACAATTTACGTAAGAAGCATGTGTAGAGAGGAGGAGAAAAAAAACATCAGAAACGAAATTTTGTAAACGGTGAAATGACGTTATGAAATTTAGGGTTGCAAAAGTTATCAAGTTTATAATTCCCTACGTAATATTATATTATTCAAATCTAAGCTGTGGAATGTTCGCCCGTTCATTGTCGTCGTCGGAAAATTGGGGTGGAGCGGGGAAAAGTTGGTGAGGAGGTGATGGCGCTTCTGTAGAGTTTGAAGATGCAGATGAGTAGTTGAAAAGGAAAAAAAAAAAGAAGAGGAAGTGGCGGATAAGGAAGAGAAGGAGGTACGGAAAGGTCTTATCTGATCTAGACTACTCGACGCCTCCCGCAGTTCAGTGGGGTAAAGAGGAGCAAAGAGAAGAAAAAAAAAAGGGACAAAAAAAAAAGAAGAGAAACTAGGGGATTTCGAAAGATTCCACGCTATGGTAATTATCTTACCTAACGAAGTATGGTATATCGATCGGATAAAATAGAAAATAAAAAAATAAAGTGGAAGTTCCCGGATTCGCGGTTAATTCAGCACCCCGCGCCCATAAACTACACAGGTATATACAGCTTCGCGTTAATCCCTTAAGCTCCATAATTTTTTTTTTTTCGACTTTTGAAGAGACGAAATTAATTTATACCCAAATCAACAGCGGAAAGTTGAAAGAAAAATTATAATATGCATAACTCTTCGTTCCGTAGATAAAAAACCGTATAAATTAAATTTTTGACGGAAGGGAGGAAAAGAATTGCATCAGAACGACTGAGGAAAATTAGAATAGAAAAGACGCTGGAGAATAGAGAAAAATTAGGATAACGATGCTTCATCCTATCTGATGAGTATTTTTGTTCAGGTAGAAAATAGAAGCTCCCAACGAAGTTCGTTTTCTCTTTTTTTTCTGTAACTATGACCATCGTCGATATCGTTTATGCGGAATCGCGACTACACCGCGGTTGATTGAGAAGCAAAAAAAATCAGCATGATATCAAAAGGATAAAGACAGAAAAGGATTTAAAAAAAATTGCGATTACTTTTTCATCTTTCTGCAGCATCGTGATATCTTTTCATATCATTTTGGAACTCGTTTCGGTCATCAACATACACCCGTCCTTTTCTTTTTTTTCAAACTACTTCTCCGTCTCCTGCTCTCGAGATACGTATACATGGATGAAAGGTGAATGAATTTTCAATAACATATCGCGCGTTATTACGGCGAATAAAGCTCGAATGTAAAAATTTATTAGCGCGACAACGTATTATTTCACCGTCTATGTGTAACTGCAGTGAGACGTGAGTTAAAAACGGTAAACGTGTCAAATCGAATAACAACGAAAATCCGCGGCGCACGTGTCATATACGATCTATGGACATACGTACGTACATGTATGTACGTACCTAAAGAGTTATTGTTTCACATGTGACATCTATAGGCATATACTATGTGCCCTATACTCGCGCAAATACTGTGCACATGGTACATGGGTACGTGCATCACAGATATGCAGGTACATCCGGCTACGTGTACAACGGGGTCGGAGGTAGAATTTTCAGTTATTTTTTACGTATCAATGCGGAGAATCGGTAAAATTAAAAAGCGCGACGATTGCAGCCATTTCGTGAAAATACTCTACGTAACGGGATAAATATTCGAAATATCTGGGCCAAAAAACTTGTATCGAGATGCAAATTCCAGAGAAACCGATAAAATGGGAAAAGGAAATCCGCGAGGAGGTTCGTGAATAAGGTGAATCAGAATGCGGGGAAAAAGTAAATAAGCGTTAGGATCTCGGAACATTTTTAGGCTGGGTTATAGCGCGATGGGGAAATATCGCGAAATATAAGGGTCGAGGACGGTCCATTTTCTCATTTCATTCCGGAACGGGATATTAATTTCTCCCTTCGAATACAACCGGGGTTCTCGTGGCGGAGGAGGGGAAAAAACGATCCCGTTGAAGTTTAAATTTTGTCAGGGGTCGCAGGAAGGTGCCAACCTCGCGTATCCCCGATTTTCTATAGGAACTCCACGACAATGACCGTAACAACAATTTTAATACACGTTCTACTACCCTCTACCCTTTGTTCCTTCGGACACGAGAAATTGCCGACAATCCCGATCTCTTCGCGCAAAATGTATATATATACTATACGTACAACGGGTACTATTTTCCTAGGATATACGTCGAAGGGAAAAATGAGCGTATTACGTCCTTGTTATAGGCATATCTCTTCCATCCTTTATTATTTATTTTTTGCCTTCGAGGCACGCACACATGTCGGAAATATAATGACATTTCCCGTTTCCCCGTAGCGGGGTGGCGCGGGGGCGGAGGGGTTGGTTGGGAAAATGCAATATCGCCTGGGTGAATCATCGGCAACGGCGAGCGACGTCGGTCGAAGGACCAGTTCCATCTTTGGCGTCTGCAGCGACGAGACCGTGGATCTTATCCGCATTATCTGTACGTAAGATTTCGTACTTTTGTTAGCTCTTGATACTTTTCCAGCCGGAGCGGCCGCGGCGGAAGAGAAGGTGGAATGATTCGACCGTTCCATCGCTCGGCGCGAAATTTCCTCGGGTCGTCGAGGTGGGGTGAAATTTTGACGAAAGCGGGGACGGTTCGATCACGCGAGATAAACGAACGGCTGCAATCTCCGATATGGTCGGAGTTTTTTGCTTTTTTTTTTTTCTTTTTTTTTTCATCCGAGCCCCGCATGATGCAGGCGGTTCATATTTCCCCGTAAATTTCATCGAGGAAGATTCATTTTTCCCTAGCTCGGCACGTCCGCATCAAATCCGTGGTAATTCAAGTTTCTTTGGATTATTAATGACGGGCGGAACGAAGGCGCGCGGATGGTGCATGACGGCCCTCGCGAAAGTAGCAACTATGTTTAACGTAGATGTATACGTGTATAATACGCACACCTGTATACACACACCTCGCAAACTTTACTCATTACGTCGCACCGTTCGTCAGATCCCGGTCGAATTCAATTTATATTTTATATTAACTGCACGGATGTTAGGAAAATATACGTAGATTAGAAGACCTCGTAACACAAAGCGCGCTGAAAACTAATATCAAACTCTGAGAGAGATCAATTTTCTGCACATCTCCTGTAAAAAAAAAAAGTACGTACGTAGGTCATGTAACATATCTGTGATGATATATTTTATAACGATTACGCGTACATGAATTTCACAGGACTAGAAATATGAAAAGTGCAACTAACAATGAGAGACGAAGAAAAGATTCTCTCACAACCGTATCATCTGGTCCATATTTTAAAGTCTCTCGGGAGGTGGAATAAAAATTTCACGTGGATAGGAGCTCGTCACAAAGAACTTTCCACGTCATTATATAGATAGAACGATCGACGTGCATCGAATCGTTCTGAAGTACGACTGTACAAAGGATTACAACAATTCCAATATAACGAGCATGCTCTGCATTCGCCGTTACCTACTGTAGTCTTTTCACGATGAAACGTCCGAAATAAGAACCCTCGGGAAGAGTACCCTTTGATCGCGTTTCACTCTTCGAGTCCGGAATTCTATTCCTCCTTTTTTAATTTTTAACCACGAGGAGTTCCTTTCGGCAATTTCAGTACAATGAAAAACAAAATAACGCACTCGAAGATGTAGGAAAATCATCGATCAGCTCGTGCGATTCGTTGCTTTGCGATCTTTGAATCAGAATTAGAATTTTGATTCGAACAAGAATTGTCAAAAATGGCGGAACGATTTTTTTTTTTTTTACTGTGTAGTTACCTACCCATACCGTGGCAAATGAATGCACGGATTTCATTTTGAGAGCGCGTTTTGATCTGACTCAACGAATAATTGAGACTTTTATTAATAATATCTTGTGAATAATTGTTAAAATAACTCAGACAATCTTATAGAAATGTGCATGGAAACGTGGATCATTATTTTACAATTCCACCGCTGCCGGAGCAGGTAAGGAATTAGATATAGGTACACGATGTATTTCAAATGTATATTATATACATGGACGACACAGAAGGATACACACGTAGGTATACGAGACGGACGCGCGTTTGTGTGGACATAAATTATATATATGTATAAATCGTACGTTCTGTATAAGGTAAGGTAAAACGCGAGGCAACGTCGGTGGCGGCAAAGTTGGAGGTTTTGCTTTGATACGTTAGTAGGTACTTCGTCGCGGAGTCGTCGGAGCCGCGGTTTAACATATACACACATGTGTACGTATATAGGACACCGTGAATGCACGTAAAATTGTACGTACGTACTCTCCTTAGCGGTGCGACGTAAACGCGACTTCGACTGTAGGAGCCACTCGCGATACACACGTGCGAAAAAGGTGGTTATCTACCTACGCGAAAAAAAATGAACGAGAAGGGAGAGAGAAAAATAACGATCGCGAAAAAAGGACGAAAAAATGTGCGTGCGCGAACCTGCACATCGAATGAACGAGATAAATTCGGAATGTCGAATCGGTGCTGCAGTGAAAAAAAAAAAAAAAAAAAAAAAAAAGGAAGATCCGATAACTTTCTTCCGAGTGTCAAAAATCATAGGGTGGGGAATCCGCGAATTTTCGAAATCCGAGAGTTTTTGAATCGCTCACGATCGCGAGAAGGATAAAACCACATGTGTGATGTAATATCAGCTGATAGCGAGCGATAGTAGGTCATCAGACGTCCGGACAGAAAAAAAGGAAGGGGGGGGGGGTGGGGGGGTGCAGAAAAATATCCGGGTGCTCTAGAGCCCGTTTCGAACGATCATTAAGCCTGAAAGTGACAGGTGTTTTCGTTCGAGTTTTTTTTTCCGTCGATGCGATCCGCGGTTAACTTCTTCGCCCCCTCTCTGAATATCCCTGAGCCGATGTTCCGAAGGAGCAAAAGCTCGCAGGGGCGAAAGAGGAGAAGAAAACTGAGAAACGAGAAACGAGAAACGAGAAGCGAGAAACGGGACATGAGCTATGCCGAGACGCTAGAGGAATGCAAACCGCCAAAAATAACTCCCACGCGGGGCTGTCGCCCTCCGCTCGTACCGCGGTGCTCGGGCATAGCGGTGATATTTTTGATAAAAATTAAATTTTCTACAAATCCCGCGATTGTTTATCAGCCGTATTTTCAAAGTATATATTCAATACGGTGAACGATCGGTTGTCTAAGACAAACGTGATAAAACTCAAAGAGAAAATTTCTCGTCCCTACTTTTTTGTGGAAGCCAATAATTTTTTTCCTCCCTTAATTTTTACGGTAAAATTCATCTTCCCTTACAACGAAACGTTCGCTCGAGTTCGATAGGACGGAACGGCGAACAGCTGCTGCGGTATTACAGAGCGGATCCGGAGATGTCGGAGTGAAATAAATGACGTATACGCACGTAGACCGTATACGTATAAAGTCGGTATCCGATCGAGATTCCGTACTACCCGAAGATACGCTCGGGAGGTACTTCGACTCTAGATCATTCTCGTTTCTGTCCTACAGCCAGCGAACTCCGTATAAAGGCGCGTAATGACCGCGAATAAAGCGAGCTATACTCGTATCGCATCGGCTGCACTTCGCGCTCGTATGCGTGCCGTCGAGCTTCTCGGGGCTACCGGGAATAAAATAATTCCTGGGATCGAGAGATCGAGGCATTGATCGCCGTAAATGGTCACCGTATCTTTTATTTCATTCGTTTTGCTTTATTTTCATCACTTTTTCGCTCTCCTTCTTCTTCTTCCTCTTTTTTTCCACGCGTTGTTCTCCCTCTCTTTCGAATTCCCTTCCCCGCGACGACGCTACGAGTGCAACGCGGTACGCCATAAGGCGCTGCACCTGTGACGACTAATTGTAATACAATTCGTAAATGTGTACGATGAAACGATGATCGATTATTACCGCACCATAATCGTATGGTGATAACGCACAGGCTCCGTAAGAAAAAAAGAACAAAGGCGTTCGAGCAAAACTACATTGAGAATCACCCAGACGAATGTTTATTGAAAATTTATCGATTCCGTAAGCTTGCAATTAGTCGAAATTATCTGTCGTCGAACAACGCTCGAATTGTGCGTCGACGTAATTTCCGCAATTATTATAGTTCACCTCTGTACATCTCGACGTAATGTCGATACGTTGTATAATTGTATATTTCACATTCAGTCTTACGAAGAAAAGCTATTTATCTGGAGCATAAAAGCTCCGAGGTCTTTTACTTTTTTTTTTTTTCAACTTTTTCTCTTCTATAATGAATCTCGAAAAGTGGACTCAACAATCACCACATCTGCAGAGAGAGAATGACTTTCTTTGACGTTAGAAGCTGAGAGAAAAAGAAAATAATAAAAAAAAAATACACACATAATTTTTCAAAGAGTTAATTTTGCTCTCGTTAACTTCTCTTTTCTTTTACGAAAAGAGGGAAAAGTTGACTCTGCTTTGAGTGCGTCGCTGGCAAAAAAAAAAAAAACAAAACGAAGAAAAAAAAAAAACAAGAAAAGGAAAAACCCGGAAATCGAACACCGCACACGCCTGCACGTTTCCGCGGGGATTTTTATAGCTTTGTTTGTACACTTCTGTCGCACGAAGGGGGGGGGGGATGGAATGAGAAGTTGGGGTTGAATTTGACGAGGATAAACTCGAGGCATTGTTCGATAGTACAACCTAAACGTTGTTGACGAAGAATAGCGCGGCGAGGAGAAGAAACTTGCGCGCGGAGATATTAATAGTTGGCAGCTTTCTGACTTTCTCGCATGCTTTTCGCCCCATCTCGTACTTGTACGCCTCAACTGTTTCTACAACTCAACGGCTCAACGCCACCCCCCGCGTCGCCGTTGAGAACTAAGTCCCTCCGTCACCTAGAAAATGGGAAAGTTTGGTAAACGGGAAACGGCGAATACATCCCCAGAACTTAATCGAGGCTGTTGACAAACTTGGAGATATATTACCGAAGAAAAAAATCCATTTTCTGAGTTAAGAAAGTTCGAAGATTGTAACAAAAAATTTCAAATTTCAGCAACTCTTGACAAAAAATTCATCATCCCCTTTTTCGTTCCTACAACGATACAATCGACTGGAACGGGATCGCCGAGATTACTTTTGATTTTTAATTTCTTTTTTTTTTTTTTTCTAATTCGCGTAAAAATAATTACGGACGTACGAAATATGGCGAACGTCGAAGCGGCGAGTGTACGTAGCGTTCGTGTCGAAGGGCAATTCGCACGAAAGTTTCAAGTAGTTTAATCAACCCACTCGGACAAAGACCGGATTAAATACTACAACAAAACCATCGCGTGTTAAAGACACGAGCCGAAAGATTAGAAAATCATGGTGCAAGGCCGCGCAACAGCATCTATATACCGACGTAATTATACATATGTATCCACGCCGTCCATTAACAATGTATATAGCGTAATCTTGATCCTGTAAACGTGACCGAAACGAAACTATTCTTATCGAAATATTTATAATAAGTAAAAAAAAATAATCCGCGAATTTTACAATTGATTTCGTCTAATTCGTTATTATTACAATAGTGCGGACGATATGGTTATTCGCAGATGAATTGACCTTGGAAAAAATCACGCGCCGAAGATAATTAACAAAAGTACAAGGTATATCTACGAGGTGGTATATCATTGATGTATATCTGTGCGATAGGGACGAGGAGTTTAACCCCAGGCAGCCTTGTCTTTTGATCGTTTTCCTTTTTTCGGGTGCCTTCTCTTTCACGTGATAATTTGAGCGAGGTAGGTTTCGCATCGGGTGCTCTTTTTAACGAGATCGATTCGGTATCCTCATCGGTATATTATGAGGGCTAATGGTATGTCACTTGACTCCTTGATCCCGGAGGGTCCCTTTGTCCCTGAGGAAGAATCCGAAATCCTAAATCCTGAATCTTGAATTCTGAATCCCCTCAATCGACGTCCGACAATGGACCTTCGATTTCGTTCGGCCAATAAACTGTACGCCCGTAACTACCGCATACGCCCTTCGAAGAATAAATTTCAAATTATTCCCTCTCGTGCTGAATAAAAAAAAAAAATATCGCGAACGGAAGCTCATCGAGCACCCGCTGCACTTTGGTTCTCGTCTTCGATAATTTTCGTATTTTCCAACACCTTTTTGGGGGGGGAAAAAAAAATTCAAACCCGAAGGTGTAGTTCATTCAAAAATTGTAAGTTGAAAAGTCTTCGTTTCGGCGTGTAATGCCCCTTATACGTATGAATTACCTGCACGCGAGGTTATTGACATGTATAAAAAATCTAATAACAATTCTAATCATGATATATTATGCGATCGCGACTTAAATATGGTGATCGTTATTTGATCAACGGTATAATCACAAATTTACACACCATATACGCATTGATTTCTTTCAACCAGGTGGTCATCGTTGTTTTTTTTTGTCAATTCCTTTTTATTACCGCGAGCGATCATCGGTATTAAAAAGAGAAAAGACCATCATCGCCCGCAGTGAATTCTCGATTGCGGTTACATATTATTTCTCAATGTTTCTTGGATTTTTTTCTCTCCTCTCACCGTATCTCTTTTCTCATTGTTTTTCGTTCAACCTCTTTTTCTCTCCCTCTTTTCCTCGTAATAATTTATTCCATCTATAAAGAATTAGGCCACTTGACGAAGGCTCTAAGCAAGAAGTCCGAACGACAAATGAATTGGATATAAATAAAATGAGACGTAGAATAACGAAGACCTTCATCGTTGTCGATGTGAAAATGTAAGTTCGATGTGAGAAAAATGTTATTAACTATCAACGTAATTATTTTTTCTCACATACATGCATATACGGTCAACAAAGTACGTTCCAATCCGCACAGCGTATACGTGCACGTGTAACGTGTACAGCTAGACGAGTCGAAACCCAACCGCATCGTTTGTACACGTTGACGCGCGTGAAATATAATTCTTAGGATTTCCTCAACATGCATAAACGCGCGCTCGGGACTTGCAGAAGAACAATAAGACACGGAATTATTAATATTCTAAGAACGAGTCGGACCGGCGTCGCCGCCGCTCCTGCCTCTGCCGGAAGTCGGTGGCCCGGCCGCCGTTCTCCCTCCGCGGTTCAACCTACAACTGACCTACACTCTGACTCGATATACCGAACCCCATAGGACGCACAAAATTTCTATGCATCGATACGGGTAATCGAAAATGAGAAAACTGATCGTTATCCGTGGTTTGGTATTACAGGCGGTTCGTGCGACAGTTTTTTTGCTTTTTTTTTTCTTCTTCTTTTTTTTCAAGGCGGTAAATTTGTATTATTTCACGGAGTATTTCGGTGGTACGATGAACGGGATTTCCGTTATTTTAGGGACGAGTCGACGTCGAGCGTCGTCGGGTCATCCGCGGCTTAAGTTATTGTTAGTCAACGTTAGAAATTCCGTCACATAGAGTACGAGATACAGCGAGCGATCTCGCTATCCAGGCGCACGAGTTGCATCCAACAAGTCTCGCGCTCGAGATCGGTACGAAAATGTTAAGTGCGCCGTTTACGTGCACCGCAGACTGTGGGAGATTAAAAAGTTTTCGGATTTTTACCGACGAGAAAACACGGGCGCGGGATCCACTTCGTGACGAGTAAGAAAGCGTAAGGTACGAGAGAAATAGAAAAATAGATAAGTATTTAGATTCCGTCCGCACAATCTCATCATCTGATCTACATCTAAATTCTACCCAGGTCTCACCGAAGGCGGTGGAGAGGGTAGAGAATCACGTTCGCCAGTTTAGAACGCACGTCCCTAAAGCCACTGGCGGACCCTCTCCGGTAATCTGCGTAATTTTCTTTCTCTTTTTCGCTTCCTTCGAATCGAGGTGTCTCTCGAAATGCGGAAGAGAGACGACGAAAAGCGCAAAATAAAAAGTGAACACGAATAAGAAGCGCACACCGTTCGGAGTTGTGTCCATTTTTCACGCTCGTCCAGCACAGTTTTTTTTTTTTTCTTTCACATGACACTTATCTCACGATCTTAGACGCGAAGACGTTCTCGCGGAAAGTACCAAACCGCGATAACACGGAAAATAAACACCGTATTAAATTTTCCGTCGCGCATCGCCTCTTCCGGTTACATAACCTACGCACGTACAACACATGGAAAATAATGCGATAAATCGACCGGAAATACCGAGACCCAACTTTTCTCATCGGTCGTCCCGTACAACCGGAGATGAGAAAATCAGGGATACTCGGTAAATAAATACCTGCGCATCTCAAATAAATAACTAAATAAATAAATTTAGGTACATGGAAGAGAGACGTGACTCTCCTTTCACCACTGCATCCTTCATCTTTCGTCTTCGCAGGATGTTCCTTCGTTTCTTTTGATTTTCCTTCATTTTTTCGCCAATGTTTTTCCGCTATCGTAGATCGCACAAAGCGGTAGGTCGATAGAGTTTGACCCCTGGGCTTCTCTTAGCTGTGGGCAACGCGATCGCCGCTTTATATATATATATATATAATATATGAAAAAAGCGACCCTATAAATACACCTATACGCAGCCACGCGTCCGTGCGATGTACCCTCTGCGGGGTGGTCATTGCCCAAATAAGTTTTTGTTTTCCCGTTTCCCCGACCCGCTTGATATATACGAGGTACTTACCGATCGGAGTTATCGGTCCATTCTCAGCGTCGCGCGGTCAACCCCCACGATTTCCGATCTAATAAAATTACGACGAACGAAATTTTTCATCTCGGTGAAATAATTTTCTTCCCCTCTCCCTCTCGCCCGGATCGATTCGATCGAGTCGAAATTTTTCAAAATAAAAAAATCAATCCGCAGATGGAGGAAATCGCGCCTGTTAACGCGTTGGATTTAACGGATAGGCGTTTCGAGAAACGGAAAAAATAATGGGAGAAGGAAAGCAAAGTATTTGGGCAAACTGGGGGCAAGGGTGTGGCGCCGAGCGCTGCGGTGCCGCACCTCTGTCTCGTCTGGGAGGAAGAGCTTACGGTGTATATGTAATACGTATAAAGCATCGCCACGGTACGGGTGGTATAAATATAATAAGTGAGGAAGAAGAGGACGAGCCTCGAGAGTAAAAATTAGTTGATAAAAATCGGTATGTGTAAATGTTACAGCCTGTATTACCGAGGATGAAATGGGTGGAGTTGTGAGATATGTACGGGTTACGACCCATCTAACCCTAACGTCCACCTCTCGTATATTTACATGCGATATATACGGGGCGTTCGACGTCAATCCGAACCTAGGATATGTATTCTTCGTTTCACATTCCCAGAAAAAAAAGCAATTTTTCGAAACAGCCACTCAATCTGTCAGATTCGCCGCGGTGATGAGATTTTCTTCAAATTTCTTCGTCGAATTTTTCTTGACGGAAAATCGGGGGGAAAAAAGGATAACACGACAAGAGGGAATATAACGAATGAACGGATCGTCGGGGTGAGACCTCTGGCAACGTTGGCACCGAATGACCCATACGTGTATATTCACCCCCGTTCCAGATCCCTCGGGCGAGGCGTTAATTCTCACGTCTCCTTTCCCGCGATCTGCACTCGCCGCGTGACGTGTCCCAAAAAAAGCGATGAATATTTAGATAGGTATCGCACCGTGTATGATACACGGTATACGCATTCGTACACACATATATGTATATCATGTCTATATATTACGAGCGTGCGTGTCAAATAAAAAGAAACGATGATTGCAGCTTCCCGAAAAATTTTTTTATTCTAAACCGTTTTAATCAAAAGCTATACGCGCACACACACACACCTGCACGCCTGTATATGCGTACGACAAATTACGAGCAATTCTTTTTCATGTAAAATTTCCAATTAAAAATTAAATCGCTACCATTGTACGGATCGAGCCAGAGATCGCGAGAACTACAACGTAACGAATTATCGTTGATTTATTCGAAACGGCGAGAAAAAAAAATCAATCAAAAAATTGTAATGTTCAAGAAATACATTTTTCGGGTGGTTCGTGTTACAGCGATATCAGTTTTCAACGATTCGTTATTTTTGTTAAATTTTTCCTTCATATTATTTTGCCAATCTTACAAGAGTTCGTATTACCAGCGCTATTGTACGTACGTACGTAGTTTTTACCGCGGTTGCCTAGGGACTCGGGATTATCACTTAAATGGGCAGCATTTGCCAAGAGTGAAGATGTATTATAATTAAGATCGTTGTTTCCAGTTGATTGGATAGAATTAACGTTGAGAATAAAAGGGAGCTAAATGAGACAGAAAGAAAAAAGAAGAATTTACCAGCGGCCATTCGGTAAGCGCGGAACATTTTCGCACGCAGATGTTATACAACGTACATATGTGTATGTATTATGTACCTACACACATGATGTACCATGTAGTGAAACTACATCAAAGACCTACAGTTGTCAAAATTTCCAATAAAAATCTACCTTTCTCTTTCCACGGCTAATTGTAAGATATTCTCCATTAAGAGTTCTGTACACCTGTGCCTATGCGTTTCCCAAAAACAAAAACAAACAAACAAACAAACAAAAAAACAAAAAAAAAAAGCAACGACGACGGACGTAGTGATAACAAAACTAGAGAGAACGGTTGAAAATTTAAACGAGTTTCGCATGCGTGTCTCGCGAGCTTTTAAAATTTGATTTCCGTGCGCTCGGGGCTACCTCCACTAAAAGTATAACCGGAAGTTCCTCAGCCAGAGAGTCGTATAGCATGGAAGTGAATGTACATGCATATTTATGTGTGCACCTATAACACCGCACCCTTCGCGCTCGCAATGGGGTACGGAGTTCGCGTAAATATACATAAAATGTACATTAGGTACCGTGCGTAGAGAGAGTGGCGAAAAATAGTAATGCAGGCCGAGTGAAAATTATGATGAAATTAACGATGACTCGTATCGCGCGTTAGTTTGCAGGGTCCTATCGCTTTTATACCCTACCTCGTAACAATCGTATTATTCGCATGTACGCGAATTCGTACGAAAATTTTATTTTTTTCAGATAAGGAATTAAATGTGGTAGATACGAAGTAATATCGCGAACGGCGGCTGTTCCAGACAAGCCTAATTTAAATTTCTGCAGCGCGATAATTTAATGAGTTTTTGTTCAAAGTATATTATTTATACAATTTAGTTAGCGACGAATGGTTTATATATAAGGTAGACGTATACGTAGGTTATATACATACAACGCGTAAAGTACAACGAATGTACATTTGTAATTACAGACAGTAAAAAGGGCGGAAAACTGAGTGGAAAATTTTCCACCAACGGTTTCACCCCTTATTTTACTATATAATTGTGCGCCCCGCTCGCGGCTGACATTATTTTACAAATTGCAGCTACGCGTACACAGGTATGCCTCCGACTCGGGAGACACTCTTGGTGAGAACTTGGTAACAATTACATCTACCTAGTTTCAGCGAAACGTCGCTCGGAATTTGAAGTAAAATAAATTCGACGCGTATCTGAAATTCCGCTTTTATTTGGTTCACGTCATCTTCCGGCTAGCGCGAAATCGAAAAATTAAGATTAATACACCTGGTATACCTTATAGGGGTGGTAGGTAGCGTCGAATCCATTTGTCGCAGTTATATGGGCCATTGGCGCGATGTCGCGTCGATATACGTCCTCTCGGTATCCCCAAGAACGAGTTATGTACGGAGCGGAAGAAAAACGGAAAATTGAACCGATGGATTTTCGTTTCCCATTTTGTTTTTTTTTTCTCTCTCTTCTTTTTTTTCCTTTAAATTCAAAGCCCGATTCGGAAAAACAAATAAAAAACAGATTACACGAGGAAATTTCAGTCGAACGACGTGATCGATGCGTGAAAAAGTGGAAACGTCGCACGCTCGAGGGGTCAGGGGTAGGCAAATGGCTAATACGGGAATTAAATTCCGCCGCCCTTATTTCGGCGCAGGGTTCCAATAGATTCGATCGAGTAGCAGGGCGACGAAAAATCAGTATCGGATGAAATGCGATTCGCGGTATGTACGAACGTATATGGTACGCCGAAGTACATATGTACACTCATATTACATATGTACCCACACACCCTCGCGAATACCGTTCGCTCGTAAATAAAGGATGTTTTTCGGCGTAGAAAACACGATAACAATCCCATCCGTATAATATACGTTTTATACGTCACGTGCGCCGCTGGTCGTGTTAGACGTCGTAGTTTTATAGCCACCCGATATACCGTAGCTATATGGAGTACCTACATTATAAATGTTCACCTCACAAAAACTTACACGGGAATATAAAATGAGACATTAAAAAAGAAGGAGAAGTAAAAATCCACATCGTCGTACACCAGCGTCGAGTTTCTTCTCCGTGTTTTTAGAGAAATAAAATAAAAACCAACGGGGAAAGAATACCAACAAAATAAATAACCCTCGCGTATCCCATATATGTACGTACCTTATACGTATATCGTGTACGGAATACAATAGAGGGGATGAAATAATCGAAGCATATATATTCGGTAATTTTTTCCTCCTTCTCTTTCGCATCCCGCGATCAAAGCGAGAGGTGCTTTTTTCACGTCAGAAGTACAGAATTGTACATTTTCTTTTCAGCCATTCTTTGTACGGATATTTTTTTAGAAACACATCACACTCAAAGAGGTCCACCGGAAGTCCATTTCTGTGATTTGAAATATATGTGAGTGTGTATATATATTTGTCCGCTTTTGTTAGCTTACATCCTAAGTAGAACGGAGATAGGAGATCTTAGGGCCGTCCGTAAAGGGTGTAGGTATAGGTATAGGTATACGTGAGTCACGACGACTTCACCGCACTCGTAGCTGCGGAGGATGTTGATTTTACGAGGAGGAGAGGGAGAAATCGTTAAAGATCTTCGGGGTTGTTTTGGAATACCGCGTAGTCCGCTTTTTCTACCGTCCAAAAAACGCCCCGATAACGTAAACTGCAACGAAACAACGAAACGAGAAATTTCACTTGCCAACTTCAAGAGCCACCTCGACGCCGGTCAGGTTCGGCGAAGATTGAGCGATACGCGAATTCCTGCACGCTTAGGTGTCGCAGATTGACGTCGATTTTCGGTTACATTTTATCGACGAAGGAAGCCTTTCGTAAATAAAATATTCCGAGCGAAAAAACGGAAGAATTATCGAGCCGGTAAATTTGACCGCGACTTCGCCACTCATCCTTGCCACGACAGCAACGGCGGCCGCGGCACCCACTCGATGGAGTAAATTCCATCATTTGTATTCAGAACTGAAGTATCGGACGAAAAATAAGAACAAATGGAAGAAAAAGAAGAATGAGACCGAGAAAAAGTTTTTCGCATAAATATGCTAATCTCAAGGACATCGCGGCGGTGCGCTGCGGGGACTGTTCGCCGGAATCGATTAAATTATCGCAAGAAAGTAACGGCGAACAAAGATCATCGACGGGTAGGAGAATTCCGGAGATGAGAAACAGGCGAAAATCTGACAATCGGGAAACATCTAAGACAGATGCCCGATAACTCTTCGACCGATGTCCGAGGGCACTTTATCTGAACGTCAAAAATCGGTCAAAAGTTCCGAAAAAACAAAAAAAAAAAAAACGGACATCCCGCGAAAGTCGGTCGAAAAACGAAAAGCAAAATCGCCCCTCGAAAAAAAAAAAATAAATAAAAAAAAAAAATAGAAATACAAGAGAGCGTGCCAGACCCGAGATGGGTGTATTTTCAGCAATGGCGTCATTTTCGAAATCGTCGTCGTCGTCGTCGTCGTCCTGCGAGCACCCGCGGACAATACGGAGAGTAAGTATCTCGTTCGGATCGATCGAAAGCAATTTCGAGCTGAAAGTTTGCGCTCGATTGGGAACGTGCACTGTAGAGGTTAGAATGCAGAAAAAGTACGTGTCGTCGTAGTCCTTCGCCCTTAGGGTGTACCATACACAGGGAACGCCTCGACGAATTTCATTTCTTCGACGGGTACACGGAGCCAAGAGCAATGAAAAAGAAAAAAAAAAAAATACAGTACGTACGGAAAAATAAAAGTGTATCGAGAAAATATAAAAGCCTCGCCCCCCTTCCGATCCGCTTCCACTTCCACGTGTACACGGTGTACATGATACCCGCCTGATAGAAACACAACGCTCCCGTAATCGTTTGAACGTCTAGTCGCCGCAATATCCCGAGAAGAAAATCCCGCGCCGCCGAAGAAACGAATAGGATATATAGAGAGAGAGAGAGAGGGGAGGAGACAGCTTTCCCAATTTCTGCCATGACTAGGTACACACCGTATACATCGTCTGCGATGTAAGGAATTGAGAGAAAAAAAAGGATAAGCTGCGGGGTGGGGGGGTGAAAAATATTGTCCCGCTATTTTATCCCGAGAATTCTTCGGCTCAAGTTCCCCCGTACGATCCACCTGATGCTCGCTTTATGCTGTGCCGTGCAAACATGATAAAAAGATGAACGTTGCGCACCAATCTCGTCTTTGAGAAAAAAAATAAAAGATCCCACTCGATCATCCGTAAAGAGTGACGTCAGCGGGAGGAGGAGAAACTCGAGCTTTCGAACAACTTTATTGTACCTACGATTCACAACTATACCGGAGAAAGCACAGATTTTGAGGTGGGTAACGGAAAAAAAAAAAAAAAAAAAACGGTAGAGAAAAAAGAAGACACCCTAGATTCCCATATCTGGTTCACGACACGTTGCACAGTTTTTTTTCGAAACTACAACAACTGACGATCGAAATTATCGTGGAAACAAATATCACAAGTGTGCAACGAATGAAGCAGTGTTTTTTTTTTTAAAGAAAAAAGAGAAATTATCTTCTTCGAGATAAATCAATTGACCATATTTGCATGGGAATGTGCACGTCCCTGACGTTTTCGCATCGCATGCGCGTATAGGAAACAGAAATAAGCTTGTCGAAGAATGTCGAGGAAAAGTTGAAGGAATTATAAGATCGCGAGAAGAGACTACAGAGAAAAAAAAAAAAAAAGAACCAAGAAGAAAACGAAGATATGCCGCAGCAGCAGATGACGAAGGCGTCTAGAGTTCAAGGACGATAATCAAGATGTGTATCTGGCCTAGCCCGACCCAAAGGTGTAGTCCGTCTTTCAAATAATTCTTGTCCCCTTTATATTCATATTTCGAATCCATTCGGCAGAAACCCTTCATCCATGGGATAAAACCAGATTTCATCTCGTCTCGATTTACTTAGAAGAAAAAAGTGTGTAATTAATTTTGTTAATTTGAAAAACAAGTTTTTTCGAGAAAAAAAAAAGAAAGGAATCACAAATGCTCGAGGTTGTTAGTTCGATGCTCCGGCACGTTATATCGGTACGGGTACATTTACGAAATTCCGAAGAGCCGCGGTTCCGCTGATGAATGTTCCTTGTTCTTGCCTTGGCTTGGAAACAATCGAGTATAATACTTACTACCACGTGTATTCATATATATAGAAATTTATAGTCGCTACCGCCGGTGTGCCTTTGTTCGTTTCGTGCAGTTTCCTTCATCCCCCGCAAAGACTCCTCCAGATCCTCGTTTCCATTGCCTGAGGATACTCCTCGTCAACTGCCCGAATGAATTAGTTAGGACGTAGCTAATTTTGGGGAAAAAGCACACCACGTCCGTAGTACCGTTGGTATAGCAATGGTAATACGTGGTGGAAATTTCAAAGAAAGACGACGTTGATTTTATAACGTACTCCTTGAAACCGGGGACCGGAAGCCGATTAAATTTTACCCCTAAAACTGAATCTCCGCCGTCACAGTATTGGAATTCTATGAATCATGGCGAGCGTATTCGTTCTATGAAATGACATCAAATCTGTTAATTCCACTCCTTGTACCCCAATTACGAGTAATAGCGCATAGAGAGATAGGTGGGTACGATCGAGATCGGCGGTCGCCACCGCGATGGGGTCTACCGAATGGATTCGTCTCACAAATTACGCACGAAGGTTTCTGCAGAGTATGCGGAAACCGGATTTAATTTGCGGGAATGAGACAAAGTTAGGAGGTAGATAACCGAACCCGAACCTTTTTAGATTAACCTTAAAAAAAAATAGAACAATAAAATGCTGCAGCGAAGGATATCGATTTTATTTTTTTCCTCTCGTTTCTTTTCTTTTTCTGGTCATTTTCTGCCCACGATTTGGGAGTTTTTACTCAAATATGAATGAACGTGGACTACGTGCACTCACGAATGTATGCATATGTCTACACATCGATTCCAATGAATATGTATAACGATCCATAGCGTTCGTATGATATATTAAAAGAAAACAGATATTTTCTAAAGTAAAAATGCTGGAGGGTTGAAAAGTTTGAACCTTCGAGGGGTTGGTGGGGTTGGTATTCCGGAGCCGTAGACTAGCAGGAAACCATTTCCACTTGGGGATAGAAGAAGAAAACATATGTAATGTAGAACAAGTAGTGGATTTAAAAGAACGCACGCCGCTTTTGCAAACGAAATGAATATCTTTCGCTGCTTTTCTTTTTTATGATACGATTCCTCAGGTGATTTCGGTCTCTTTTCAAATATCATAGAGTGCTCGTGAGCTTGGGTTAGCTGGAATTTTCAAGAATACGTTCAACCCTTTACCATCAGTTTCAAAAAATTCACATATATATATAATTTTTTCTAAGTTCATTGAGAACCCGGATCTATATCTCAATGAAAAAGGGTGCCTTGAGATGAGGGAAAATTCCGCATCGCTCAATTAGTGGATTGAAAAATGCCGAGAGAAATGCCTCGAATATTAAACATAAAAAAAAAAGAAATTAAAACTTCATTTAAAATTTATAATATCTTCGATATGGATTAAAGGGGAGGGAAAAAAGCTGCAGGAAAAATGGTCTGAATTGTCAAAATCCGTTTACATCCAGCTGGAACTTTCGCGCTTCTTTTATTTTCCAATCAACCCCGTCGATTGTAGGCGAGGGACTTGAAATCTGTATGAGAAATTACGGATCGCCAAACGTTCGGAACGTTGAATGGAAAATAAAAAATCAATAAAAAAATAAAAAAACTCATTGTGCATATCGAACAATCGGATGAATCACGAGAATACGTTATAAGGTGCAGATATTGTATTATGAATCCACATCCGATACCCAAAAGTAATATCGTAATATTCGAACCGTTGCAATCAACTACGTCGAATGAAAATGGCTGCTGCACTTCCGGTTGACCCGCATGGCACTGACACATGACGCGCGTAACTATAATATGGCGTTTATACTTCACGGCACGTTTGAACTCGGCGATGTTGTATTAATAGAACTTCGATACCTCTACACACACGTTCGAAATTTTCAAGTACATTACGGGTACCCACGTACGCGCCACACGTATTTCTAATTTATTAAACGGTTATCATTACCTTATGAACATAGCCCTAATTGTACGTACGTCGAGGGCCAATAGAGCGTAACTTACACTTTCTTTTATCTTTCGGTGGGCTATGCGACGCGAGTTACGGGGCGTATCCCACAAAAATAAAGAAGAAAAAGGGAAAAAGGCGAAGTGAGGAAACGACGAGTCGATCGAGATCCGGTTGTCAAACTGAATTATTACCTAATTCTATGGAATGATTTTCGCGAGAAGACCGCGGCGGACGTATCGAGTATACCTCGGCCCTTAAATTTGTCAATTAGCTAATAGGTGGGTATGGACTCTGAGGTTCCGGTTATTCGTGATTTCGTACAATAGAACGGCAATGAGACACGCGACGAAAAGAATTCAGGATTAATTCACGCCCACTCGGTAAAATCGAGAACTCCGCGGCGGGAGGTTCTCCTCTATATTTTTCTCTCGCGGCTACACCTACGTTATCAGCAGCCTGTTTTATTTACTTCCTGTTATATATAGATAATGTAGAGGTGCCGTACTACTCTGCGGCGTTCGAACATTTGTTCTTCCACGACTATAGATCTGGGAGCGGCGGCACGATCGAGTCATATTAAAGAAGATGAACAGCTGAAGAGGTGGGAGAAATGGGTGGAAAAGGTCGTCGCGAGCTACTCGAATCCTTATAACACCATAACCCACTGCAGGTTGATTGATGCGCGTACACCCGAAAACTCGATGGCGTTCGCCGCCGATCGAACACTCTCCGATTGGATTTTACGGGAACCGCGGCGCGAATACCCCAAACAGAAAAAAGGAGCAGTAAAAAGACCAACCCGATCGATCCCCGGCCCTGCTTGTAATCTGATTATTATTGTGTGCCGTAGTATAGGAAAACGGAAACTAAAAAACAAGACCCTTCTTCTCTCGCTCTCCCTCTCTTTTTCTCTTATAAGTACGAAACTTTGGCAATTTGAATAATTTTTTTTTCACACCAAAACCCTAAATTACATGGAAAGTAATTTCAGCGAAAGAGATAAAAGTAAAAAAAAAAAAGATAAAATTATTGAATTACGCCGAAAGTTTGACACTCTCTCGGTTAGTTTCGAGATATGAACTGGGTGAAGGGAGAAAGAACAAATCGAGGAAATATTCGAAAAATGAAATAACAATAATAATAACGATATCATCCGCTGAGCGAGTGTTAAAAGTGCGGCGATTCGACCGCAGCGCAACAGATTGCAGTGAAATCTAAAAGTTGCATATCGATGCTTCGAATTGTGAACGGAAAACGTACGACAGGAAACGGATAACAAAGTACACATACATACGTATATATACACCTATTTACCACACCAATTATCACGGGGTACACGATATGTAATTAATTAAATGCACCTATAATGTCAATGATATTGTTTCAATAGGTACACATGTGTGGCACTCATTTGACGATTTGGAATAAAATTACGATGAACTTTGACTCGGTCGTTGGCAGAACGAACGCGATCCCCGAGGGCGACGGACGACCAGACTTTGTGGACTCCGTCGTTTCTACCTCGTCAACAAAGCCGTCCAATTATATTCATCATCACCAGTGGATTTAGCCGACGACGAGCCGTGCTCTAAGGAGGCTCTTATTATGTCTGTATGTATCTATGCATGTGTGAAATGTATACATATACACAGGTATGTATAACAGTTGTATTTCCATACACCACGTGTAAGTGTACGTTACGAACACACATGTGCATCAGCTGCGGCAGAATGCTGGAGTTTGTATTAATTTCACCTACGTTACTGAAATATACCCACAAGTACGGCGGTCCATTTTAATCTTTTCTACGTATAATATACTATAAATAATATCGTATGCAGAAAGTATATGAGAGAAGCTTGAATCGCATTAAATGACTCGAGAAGATGAATTATAAGGAGCTGTATGCATACTGTACCTACAGACGAGACGAGAGAAAAAAAACAAAAAAAAGAAACGAAGAAGAACAAAAATTTGATGACCGTTACGTGTACGAGGATATATGTATATGGGGCATTCGACGACAAACGGGCCACTTTTTTCAGAATATTTTTCCCAAAATCCACAAGTTTTTTGATAGAGTTTTCTACGGTATTCAAGTGTATTTTGATCTCAGGAATCCGAATCTGGAAGTCAATTCGATCTGTATAGAAAATTGACCAAGTTATCGCTAATTTTTTTACTTTTCGGACCGGAAAATTTGAGATATCTCGACGGGATTGATTCGTAGCCCAATTTAGTTGACGGATTCGTGTGCCTCGCGCAACACGCGGAAGAAGAATTAATAATTGAAAAAACTGAATTTCAAAAATTTCAATATAAGGCCGGGCGAAAAACCTCTCAACGATGCTGATTTTCCGCTTTTACATTCAATAATTTTCGCCGCGATGACGCTGGCATTATATACCGTAGGGTCGGTGCGAGTACGTATAGTATACGTGTATATTACATACGCACGTCGGATCTTCTATTCATTTATATTATTTTATTCATTCTATTTATTTCAATTAATTTTCTCCCCTCGCGCTGAAAGTTGAGTCGGGCGCCGACTGCTGCAGACTGTCATTTACACACATGAACATGTACTACATATGTATATACCGTAGTATACACACACATACGTAGGTATGTACATATATATCTTCTTCTTCACTCGGTTATTACAACTCGCTTTTGCATTACGAGCTTTGTAATCCCATGCTATGTACATATGTAGTAAATACACATACGTGCGTCCCATAGGGGAAACCGGGGCAAGTTGGAGGCTGGGGCAAGATGACGAATTGATTGTTTTTAGAATATTTTGACAGATAGCGCCGGGTAAGTTATCAAAAAGTGTTAAACACTCTTCTACGCAATAATATTTGCGATATAGCTAGCGTGGCAAGGTCATCCGGCTTTTTTACGGAGGCATTGTGGTTTCAGACGTGTGCGAAGTAATATCTGGAGCTCAAGAAAATAGTTGTACGCAACTACAGATAAGCAAGATCGGACTTGTGAATTAATACTTTATTTCTATACGCATATAGATCCTAGAGATCATAGAATCTCCGAATTTTCACCAATGTACTTTTTGTGGGGTTCTTTTTTTGCAAATAGTGGCAAATGGGGCAAGATGGTGGGGGCAAGTTGACGGATCGTCCTTATCGAGATCTTTGCATGTTGTTTAGTTAATCGATATTTAGGCTACATACGATTGTGCAGCTCGTTGAATAATTCGATAAATAAATAAATGAATAAATTTATTCACCATTCAATGTTGGCATGTTCTAATGTCGAAGGAGCAGCTCAGTTCGTTTGCGACCAGTGTTAATTATCAGTATATGTATATCTAAGCTAAACTACATAAACTATGCGTATTTGTATTTTCATATCTTCTATGGATTTGAATAAACTGAAGTATATTTTGACGAAAAAAGTATTTTTTTAGGCCCATTAAACCAAAATCTAATATTCGTCAATTTGCCCCGATAGGTTCGCCATCTTGCCCCGTGGTCGGGGCAAGTTGACGAATTTGCAGAATTTCGGAAAAATGGAAATTACGTAGTTTGTGAATGACCGAATTCAATGTCAATTTTTTTTTTAATAGCTAACATCTCATACTTTTGAAAAATACCAACAGATTTTGAAATTCGCTTACAATCGATTGAAAAACCGCACTTGAAGCTTAACGTCTCCAACTTGCCCCGGTCTCCCCTACGTATGTGACACACACAACGTTTGTTTGTTAAATAATTAACATCATGCGCGCAACGTAATCTGAATTAACGCGCGTTCATATAATAAATACAATATATTTTTATGTACGCGATACATATTACGTAACGCACATACTATACATACATATAGGTACGATACACACGTATATCATCATCCTATGTACGTACAACAATTCAATCGGCGAAAATCTGTCGGTTGATATCGACGTAGTAGGTACATGGAAAAAAAAATCACTCGTCACTCGACATGACATGTGATTTTGATAATAAAGCGATTTTTTTTCTATCTTATCGACTTAATCGGGAAAGGACGAGGTTATGCGGTTTGGAATTTTTCAAATGTGTATTTTCCTTTTCTTCCAAAGTGGGGATAATTACGCCCTATTTTTGTTTCCAACTCACGTTTCATTATAAAGGTGCACATTTTTCTGCCTATGTGCGAAAAAAGGGAAAAGGTAGGTGACAAAAAAAAAAAGAAGCGGAAAAGAATTCTTTACGTGTGCTCATGCAGCATTATACGTCGCTGAATTGAGAGTAAAAGAGTGACAAGATTTTTCACTTCTGTATTCCATTTTGTACGTAGTTCTCCTTTTTTTCTTCTTCCCTCCCCCGTTATTGTATGACACGGCCTACATTTTTCTGATGTTAACGCGATAAACGAAAACTCTTGCAACGGAAAAACACCGTGTGATATAGGTAGGAGAGAGGAGGAATGTTAGCTCGGACCGGGACTCCCGCAACGTCGCCGTCGTAGTAGACTTGTAGATATATTTGTGCGACGAATCGCCTGTTTTCTGTCCCGAACTACAATTATATCTGTATTTGTAATCAATTAAGTGTACCGTAGTTCGTGAACTCACAAATTCAATCATCATTAATCGGCGATTGTCTAGAATTTGATTAACGGATGTTCAAATTTTTTGACTGACTTTGACCGATTTTTTACTAGTTTCGAAAAGGTCTGAAACATAGTCTAGAAAAATGTCCATTCAACAGAATTTGGGTATATATAAGTTTGAAGAAACTTGCACACCACAAAGCTGAATAATTCTTAATTCTTTCATTTTTTTTTTTTTTTATCTTTCCAGTTATTAGTAATAATTTCAATTCTAAAATTTAGTGTGACTCGAGTATTTCTACGAAAATCGTTTAGCGACCGCGACGCGGTTAATTATTTTTTCCTCTTTTTCATTTCAGTATGACTGTTCCGCGGCGGTTCGTCGTCATTCGACACCGTTAGGGGTTCCCTGCGTTAAAAAGAAAAAGAAAAAAAAAAAAAACAATATATGAGATCCTTTCGCCACGAAAATTGCATTTTTGGCGGCTTGGTAGACTTCACGCCGACATGGTGTAACGGCGATGTAAGTTGGTGGTATTCAAAAAAGAACACGTACATTCACAACCGCTTGTATAACGGATGCTTTTGTGCCGCGGAAAGTAATTTTTATTCGCTTTTCTAAAAATATATCACGTTTGCCGCTCGCACGTGTATAAAGAAGACCTTTGTGCGAGTAGCTCTCGACTTCTTCCTGCAACACTTCTATTTTTCCTTTTTCTCTTTTTTTTTTTTTCAGTCTTTCCTCTTTTTTTGGATTTGCCACTCTCGATTACTCTCTCTCTCTCTTCTCTTTCCACTATTTTATTCCTAATGTTCGTACCTAGGTAGGCGAACATCGCGTCTTTTGTACGTCTCATATCCGAAAAATGAACAATGGACAAACACGCGAGAGACGGTTAGAAAATTAAAGTCCGAACGTCGACGCGTACTACGCCGCATAGAATCACTGCAAATAAATATATGATTCATTAATTTGACGATTGCAAAAATCCATCGAATTTAAACGAGGAAAAAAGAAATAATGAAGATACAAATTGAGCCGCGGTCGGAGCGCAATGACACAGTCATCGTTTAAACGGTGCGAAACGAAAAAAAAAAAAAAAAAAAAAAAAAAACTTGACTCTTTGGCATCGGAAATGTACGTAATTGCGATGATCAGGTTCCGCGATATTTTTATGATATATCTTCAGTTTGTGTAGCGCGCGTGAATCACCGCGCGCGATCCATACCCACCGCTGAATCGTACGTATAAGAGGCGCCGATTTATTTAGAGAAAAATTAATCACTCGCTGATTCGAATCGGACAATAACGGAGATCTGCTGCAATCGCACGTACGTCGACGCTGTGCGGATACGTGGAAAGAAAGAGGGGAGGAAAAAAAAAAGTCTGACGATGACAGAAAGACAGAATGAAATGAAGAAATTTTTCAAACCGTACAGAGAAAATTCGCCGTGCACCTATACGTTGTAAATATGTAATTGCATCGTCGACTTGCGCAAGCTGGAGTTTCGCAATAATTACCGTACGCCGCGGTCCTCGAGGTACATTATTGCATGCACATATATAGGTACGTACGTACGTAGCAGATAGGGACATCGCAGCAGCATTGTAGTACAAGAAGAGAAAAAAAAAAAGAAAAAACCGACTCGCAATTTACCGTGATATAATTCCATAGATAATCGCAAATATCATACATGTGTTTTCTCCAGGGTATCATGTGTTCGTTCGGGTGAATATTCGACCATGGTGTGATCCCCACGGATATAACGAACAAACTTATACCGTAAATTGAGTGAATTTATTTTTGCTGCTATGCAGATGCGATAAAAAAACGCGTTCGTTAAGTGTTGAGTCGAGCGTAAGGATGAGAGAGGGTTGACCGAATTTTAGTTGGCACGCTCCTTAGATGCGACGATCTTATTGTTAGTAACGTCTATCCTCTAAGAATCCCGAGTATCTCGAGGACGCGAGATCGTTATCCAAAGTGCTTCTTTAATCATTTTTCGAAAAATGTAATACATGTTTAAAACTAGTTGACAACGATAGATGCGGAGCTAACGTAAAACTAACGAATTATCAATCCTCAGTTCTGTATCTTATTTGTTCAATAGTTATCGCATAAAGCTGTATCAAGTTCTCTGCATAATTCCGAGAGCAAATCGGAAGCAAAAAAACATCGAAGATTAGTAGAGAAAATCAGCCAAAAATACACCAAACCAAAAAAAGAATAGGTAGATAAGTAGGATCAGCGAAAGAGAAATGGGTAGAAAATGAAAGAAGATAAAAAAGCTCAATCGAGTTCTCGCCCGAGCTATCGTACCTTCGAAATATCTTGTTTAGCGTAGAATATCCTGTACCGCAGGAACGTCGAGAGAATGAGGTTAAATACAGAGCAAAAAAAGGTAAAAATAAAATTGCTCCTCTTACACTCAAAAAAGAAAAAGAGAAAAGAAAAAGGATCCCTCGGTTAACGTCAACCCTTAACTTTAATTCGAGGTAAATTAGGTTACGCGACGTAAAACGGGAGGCGAGTTTAGTTCTGTGGGGAATTTTCTTTCTCCAAACCACCCCGACCCCCCTCTACCCTTACTCTGCTGCGAACAACCGCGTCGATATAAACTTGTACCCCGCGAGTCGTAAACAATTTTTAAACCAAAAAAAAACAACCCGGAGATGACGAAAGATTTTATGTAACTCGAGTCTCACCCGAGCCATAATAATGTATAAGCTGCACCTTCGAAACCCCCACAATTTATTCTTTTTTTTTGTTTTTTGTTTTGTTTTTTTAACACGGAACCGTGTTGAGATTACAACGTCGGTTGTAACCCAAAATCATACGCATGTGTAAAGATGGAGAATTGAGTTGGGAATAAATCCCATCGAGATATTCTTAATTTTTCACTTTTTGGATAAAAGTAATCGCGATAACTCGATTAATTATTTTGGCTTTCACATTCGGATTTCTGATACCAAAATACGTAAGAATGACCATAGAAAACTGGTCTGATCGTGAGCATGGTGGTTTCTGAAACCCCTCGAGACGTCGGAAAAATTCCATCAAGTTCGAAATATGTTTTGGAAAGAGTGAACCTCTACCTGTACAAATGTCATTCGTATGGGAGCGCATAAACCGCGTCGGCGGCATGTAACTTCATCAGCAGAACCCGTAGAACTGAGTCAAGTATGCGATGCGGCGGTGAAATAAGGTGAAAGGGGCAAAAGTGGTGATAAACTGTCTACGACAGAGTTTTCCTGACGTACGTATGTCATAACTGTACCCACCGTGAAACCAACCCCGGCGTAGATACGGAGCAATTTGAATTATAGCGTATATTTTCTACATTCGTTTTTTCGCCTTCTTCCTATTATTTTCAGAATCGGAAAATCAAGAAACATAAATCAGATGGAAAATACAATATTTAACCGCAGCGCTCGGTCATTTGTAGATCAATTGGCACTCGCTTGAATCTCACGAATTTCATGCGGACTTCTGCAGTTTGAAATTATCGTAACGTCGGTATACCACCAAGTGCAACGGCAACCGCGGTGCGGAGTGTGCAGAGTAAACGTCAAGTTGAAGTGCACACGTTGTGGAAAGGACAAAAGTAGGTGAAAAAAGTAAAAAGTAAGGAAAACGAAATGACAAGACCGCGGATTCGGGCGAAAGTGAAAATTCAAGAGTGAGGTATACGCCGGAGTTATGAGAAAACCATAATTCTTGTTTTACACTCGATGTGAAACGAAGAACCGTATTCGGAAGGTAACGCAGTCAGAGGAAAACCGCAGAGCTTGTAATCATGTAGATCACGCAAGATCAGCTGTCTCGCGAGGTGATTTTCTCGGATCCTCTCAGGACCCTGCAGAGAAAGGCAATAACTCAAACGTTCCTCGTTCCCAAAAGAGGGATGTGAAGTTTTATATTAAACGAATTTCAGTCCGGAAAATTCACCGAGATCAACTCTCGCGCTTTTTCATATCATATAGTGAAATTCAAAAGGCGTAGTAAAAAATAATACAACAATAATCTACGTTATTTTTAATAATGGGAGGAAAAATACATATATCTTCCACGTGATGATATTATACTTTTTTTTTTTTTTTGAACTTTGTGAAATATATTACAATATTTAAAGCAATTCGGATGCGGATTTTTTTTTTTTTTTGGCTTGTCTGTTGTATACCCTGATCTGAATAATGATACATGAGAAGAAAAGAAAATCAAATTTCCCTTTGAAAAAGAAAATTTTGAGAAAACGACAAAAAAAAAAGAAGGAAGAGAAGACATAGGTACAGGATCTGCTGAAGGCTCGATTTTCCATTTGGGTTATTAGGGACGAAACGCATAGCGAAGCTCCTCTGCGCCCCTATGACGAAAATAGGAGAATAAAACGAAGGATTTGGAAATCCGCGAAACTTTTTACTAACAATAAGAAAAAGACCGTAGGTAGGGTATGTTATACCTTACATGGGTGATATAATGGGATAATAAACGTGACATTTGAAACTTCGAAACCGTCGCCTTTGAATAGATATATTACACATATATTAGGCGTATATTATACAGATATCCGACTCAAAACATGATCATCCAGAAAGTTTTTTTGGAGGAAAACAGAATTAAATTCCATCAGCTTTTCCAGGGTTATTTCCAAAGTTATTTCACGGAACTTTACGCAATCGTCAAAGAAAAAAAAAAAACAAGAGAGAGAAAAAGAGGAAAGGAAGTCAAAAGAAAACGAACACCCGTTAGCTCGACGCGTGCGGTAAATGTCGACGACGTTTCACGATTGAGTGGTTTGCGCATTGCTAGACGTTAAGCAATCGCTGTGAATTAGGTGCAGTGTACCACCTGACGGTAGCTTTCTCCGTAAGTAGTCGACCTTTGAGAAGGGCATCGATCGACCTTGAGAACCGACTGTGCCGGGAGGACTTCTTTCCTCGATCGTAGCATCGAGAGCAGTCGTCAAAAATTGCCACGAGACGAGAAGCGAAAAGAGAAACAATCACTTACTACGTGACGCACACGATGTGATGGGGTGGAAATTCGAACGAAATCCATTTATGAATTGATCTCATTGGCGGATCCGATATGCGAGTCAATCGACGCGAAAGGGTGAAAGGTCGATAGCGATGTTCAAAGGTTTGTATAATAAAAAAAGGTTCTCGCGGGTGAGCGAGCCGAGCGTTCCAGGTAAGGTCTGGGGTTCCCGAAAGGTGCGTACAATGCGACCCTGTTCGTATTTTTTTCGCTTTATTCAATTCTTTTATTGTTCAATTTAAATTTTTTTACATACATATACGAATTTTATCTGCGGACGGCCGTGGTTTATTTACCGCGAAATGGCAACGGTTGCGAACTTAAACTGAAATACTGCGGAAACTGAAAACTATATTATACATCAGGGGAACAGAAAACTGCGAACGGTGAATAGAAATGGAAATTGGAATTGAAATGGAAATGGAAATGGGGAAAAAGGTCGTATGGATACATACGTCATATGGGACAGTACGCATACATACTGATCAAAGGTTCGTTGATGGTGGTGAAAAAAGAGGTCGGTGGACACGAAATTCGAAAAATAAATGCACGAATGTATTTCGTCTACGATGACGCGAGGCGACCTGCCCGCAGGTGACGGGAGGTGGGCCGTGTAATATCGGCGTTAAAAATACCTGTATCCGGAAATCTGTGAACCTGAACAAGTGAAAATTTTATTTATCGTATTTTATGCTTTTCGTGCACGAAAATGGCCGGCGATGACGTAATCTTTCGGTCGCCCACCCATAGGCGCCACGCATCACGCACGAAACGCATATGTATACATATCGAGCCTCGTCACGCGCCACACGCGGGGCTACAAGACCGAAAAAATATGCTCCATACACACACCGCACTCAAAACTTATGAATTATGAATGTAGTTTGTTTCAGAAGCGATTCCTTTTTCTGCAGCGCGGTTCACGGAAGAGATAAAAGAAAAAGAAGCGCTTCTTCTTCCTTTTGTTTTTTCCATGGTTCGATATCAGTTTGACCACGCTTTTGAAGCTTTCGTACAACATACACAACGCCTGGCATTAAAAATTAGTTTGTTTTTTTTTTCCTCCTTTTTCTTCTCTTCAACGTTATACACGTATAACTTTCATAAAAATGCAAATCGAGTGCACCAAACTTTTTAGAAAAGTTTTCATGCATAAGTCAGCATTTGTTCTTTCTTTACCGTATCTTAATTTTATACAGCACATGCTGTAGGTGAGCCGAGATCGAGAGATCATATCTATCTAGTCGAATAAAAACGCAAAACTATGCCGCAGATGAGGAATTAAAGTGTATGTAAAATTTGTAAGCTTTGTATCGAAGTGTTACGAAGTAGGAAGTTCAAAAAGTGAAGGAGATAATGACGTACATCTTGCGAATCCTTTCGCAGGTCCAACCCATTAACCGCAAACGCTTATACATATCGAGAAGGTAGATCAATAACGTATACGTACGTGTACGATATTCCATCACATACATATATATCACACGGTTGTATAGGTAGGTGCAGAAGGTCTGCCCGAAGCCATTTTACCCGTGGGGAAAGGCCAGCAGATATTTCAAACCCTTTGGCCCACTGCAGGGTATAAACCCACTTCCGGGTTGCCTTCGAGGGATATATACATAAATATGTATCGTACGTGACTATATCTGCGCCTTAATAGTCCCGCCGAAATACACGTAGCTGTGCATATACCTGACCTATGAACGTATATTTTCAAAAGAGTTCCTATGTACCAGAAAGTCGAATGAGGCCTCAGGCTATTTGACAAATGCTAAATTGCGTATAAAAGATAAATAAATCAAAAAAAAACTAAGGGATTTGTACGGACACGGGAATAAGTAATACAATACTTGAGAAAATATACTTCCTGAAAGATAAGAAAACAAATTTTTCATATCCTGTAAACGCGACAAACTTCGGGACGCGTTTCCTGCAACAAGAGGGAAAAATTCCGACGTATGTAATGTGTATCAGGATGCGCCAAAAAACAGAAATTTCCTATCAACTCGAAAGTTTCTAGTGAATATAAAAAAAAAATCCTCCCACAAGTTCAGCTCTATATTTGAATTTTACATGACGTTCAACAGTTTTCCGTTTTCCCATCTAAATAACACATAAATTTTTGTTTTTTTTTTATTCATCAAATGAGACTTGAAAAAAAAAATTCTCATACTATTTTGATCGACATGATCTTGTAGAAAATTGAATTCTCTATAAAAAAGCTCTGATCTGATTTTCCCGTAAATCCACCAGGTAAAAAGTTATCAGACTTTATATCGTGAGCATATGTTGAAAATGGTTGCGATCCACGCATGCGTTGAAATATTCACAGTCCTCGGTTGCCGAGCGAGCCCGAGCTTCGCTGGCGTCAGCGTAGCCACAGGCGTAAGCGTCTTGTTGTGATCTACAGCCCTCAAGGTGACACCTCACAATAAAGCGCCTACGCTGCTGGCTACGCCGACGCCAGCGAAGCTCGGGCTCGCTCGGAGATCGAAAACTGTGAATGTATTATATGTATATGCTCACGATATAAAGTCTGATAACTTTTTACCCGTTAGGTTTACGGGAAAATCAGATCAGAGCTTTTTTGTAGAGAATTGAATTTTCTACAGGATTATGTCCATAAAAATTGTAAAAGAATTTTTTTTTTTCGAGTTTTATTTGATGAATAAAAAAATTGATTCTGGTGTTATTTATATGGGAGAACGAAAAATCCTTGAGCCTTATGTAAAATCAAAATACGGGGCTGGGTTTGTGTGAGGATTTTTTTACATTCACTAGAAACTTTTGAGACGATAAGACTTAAAAGACAAAAAGAAATGTTTTTTTTTTTTGGAGTACCCCAATGTATGTGTGCACACATATATCTGAGGTACATATGTACAATGTGTATATATGCGTTACATAAACAGTAGGGGAAGTTGCGTTCCTTATCATGTTTTGTTAGGGTAGGTACGACGTGGATACAGACCGCGATTTCGTACCATCTTTTATGTTACAAAAAAAAACAAGATGTGTATCAGACTATGTAAAAAGCAGACAGCAAAAACGAAGAAAATAAAAGTTGATCGGCATTTTGTCTCCCCCACTCTTCAATTTCGCGTTAAAATTCTCCCCTTCTAGTCAAAAGTTGGTCGAACGTTTCTTCCCATGAAAACGTCAGAATCTCATCAGGGTGTATGTGCGTATATTTATTTTCCTTTCCTTTTCAACATGTTATACGTAAAAGCAGCAGAAGTAAAAGACGACACCATTAGACACGTGGTGCTGTTGCGAGCGTGCACGTAGATAGGTATAAAGCACATATAAAGACGGCTAACGAGCCGTGAAAGAGCGCAAATTACCCTCTGTGTGTACCACGTGAATCTCCGCTGTATATTTTACCTGTGGTACAAAAACGACCATCTCTACCCTTCGCCGGAGAATATCCGAGAACTGAAAATGGGCGTACACCAGAAACTCGAAATTCCATTTCGTAGAAAATTAAGTCCGGCAATAATCGAAGAACCGCGATTATTCTTCGAGTGTTCGATCAACCTTTCGGAATTTCATCTGCGTTACGATTCGCCCATTCTCTTCTCACGATCGATCACACCCGAAATAACGAGTTTAATAAAATCGTCGGCTATCCGATCGCCGGCTGAATCGCTCCAAAAAAAAAAGAAAAGAAAAAAATACATCGAGCAGCTCGGTGGTGTTGGAGGCTTATAGAGAAATATCGTAGGTAAGAGAAGGAGAACGAACAGTAGCCGGATGATGCGGAGGAGTCCGCGCGATGACTCAACCAAGTGTCTGGTCGCGAGGCGCCGGGTGTCGCGTCGCGTATAGGTTGCGTGCCAGCCCATGTCCCTCGCACGAACTATATAAAAATACTGCACCCTCTCTATTCGACCACGAACTCCACATGGCACCCGTGCTATCCACCGGCTTCGCTCTTCCATCACCACCGCATCGACCGAGATCCTGATTAACGAAATTATCGAATCGCTTGTAAATAAATTACGAAAATAAACGAGAAAACGCACGTTTGCCCAAACGGGTGCCGATGTCGGCCGAAATATCAACGAGGAGGGTAAGAGGGGAAAATTTTTATTCGGGACCCCGAAAGAGCCTCGAGGAAGGCCGACCGGAGCCCACGCGCGAGACGCACATTGCGCCTCCCCCGGGTCGACCGACGTTGCTGCACCATTTGCTTCGCATGTGTGCGAAGCATGTATACAACGCATAGTTCGGTTGGTACGTATGTATAGACACCACATGTGTGTACAGCGAACCACATAGTACATAGAGACATCGGCGTGTGGATCCTCGTTCCATTCGTTACGGGATCGACCCACACGTACGACGTTAGTGTACCAAGTGATTCACGATCCGTGACGTATTAACGTTCCGTGCACAGCATATCTATATGCATAAGTAGGTGTATATGATTGTTTTTTTTTTTTTTTTTTTTTTTTTTTTTAACCACGCGTAAGGGGTGGTCGTGGAAAATTTCAACTATTTCCGAATACGCGCGCTTCACTTCCGGCGATTCGCGACACACGCCGTATTCGCACTGCGTATGAGAGCCGATCGTGCCACGGGCCCCGAAATTAAGGAGCGATAAACTCACGCCGAACGTTCGTAGCGAGGATACCACGTAAGCGCGATAATATTTTCCGGTATAGGTAGGAGGGTGGGTATGAAAGTTGTTTTTCTTTATCCCTTTTATTCGATGGATGGACGAAGGGGGAAAAATAGACGAACGAATGGAAAATAGTCGACGAAAAAGATTAAATAAGAAAAAGTAAGGTGAATAAAATTCTGCAAACTGGTTGGTTGGTTCGTTCTTGCGAAACGAAATTTGCCAGAGGCGGAAATACGATCTTGGCTACAGCCTGAAGCAATTATCTCATCCTGCAGCGGCATTGCCAACTAAACCAGAACCACCACTAATACCGCAACCAACCACTACAACCACACCAGCAGAGGCAGCGGCTCGCTCATGTATTAAACAGCCGCAAAACTTAGGAGATATATTCTCAATGAAACTTGTTTAAAAAGTTCGCAGGTACGCAGACCGACTTACTCTTTGGAGTAGCTGGCTGCTCCATCGCCGGCTCCTATATACCGGTCAAATAAAGAATATCCGACTAACTAGGTACGTGAAAAATAACTGTGAATACAAACGGATACACCTATCTTAGACGTTACATTTATCATCGTTATATCTATTCGCGGAATATTATGAACGCGTAAAATTACCGCGCGGTTATTCATCGGGAAATATAATAAGTGGCTACCGGCTGATGCATCCTCTCTATTTTCCGTGTCCCGGTCGAATGATGGAATTCTTTTTTCGCAAGTCACTCGAAATCAAGCCGAAGTTGAAGCGGATTGAAAAGCACTTTTCTCATCGGCGGAATAGTCGATTCGACGCGATAACGTATGCTGCATTTCGAGTACACGCGAATTTCGAGATGTATATATTCGTGTAAAAGTTGGCGCCGGAGTACAAATATATTTTTTCGCCAGTCATCGGAAGATTTTTCGATCTTCGGTGATGACGCGAGGTATGGGGTATGGGGTATACGAACGAGACGGAGTATAGGTATAGCGAAGGAGCAAAGAAAGAAAATCGCTGTCTAGCGGGTTCATCCGCAACATGGGGTATAATAATTCGTTTTTCTTATCTCAATAAAAGCGTTGCTTCTGCAGCAGGATCGTATCAAAACGGACGTCTGGCGATTGCCACTTATTGAATTTAGCGTTCTTCGAACCACCCGGAGGTCAAACGCCGTTCGGGACTCGGCTAGCTTATTAATCTAGATTAATTGCATCGCAGTCGTTTCACTTATTTATTTTTCATTTTTTTTTTCTTCCTCTTTCTTCTTGGCTCCTCGAAAATGTCTACTTTTTTGCCAAGTACATTCTACTCATTTTCGTTATCCTATATGTATACGCAATTTATCGGCAGAAAGGAGTTACGAAATTTCGAGAATCCTTTCCCTCATGATTTATAACAACATCTGATGAGGAATGGTAAAACAAATCGACAAAAGGAAAAGTAGATAGCATTGACAGGAAATTAGGATAAGAGTAATAAAAAAAAAAGTGGGTTTATAAGGAAACGGATGAGTCAAATTTTTGCCGCAAAAAATATCTAAATTTACACGTATAAATCTGCAGTGGACTGCAGCTGACCGGAGATACGTAAAAAACAAAGTACAAACTACATCAGGCGATATGTGATAACATGTAGGCATAAAAAAAAAAAGAAGATTTACATTCCTCGTCAGTACGGATAAAAATGAGGAAAAACTTGGGATCGTATCGAATAAGATAAATTCGTTATCGCGTGGATATTCGGATGACCATGGACGTGACACAAAGCATAAATAAAATCGCACACGACCGAATACACGAAGAGAGAATGTAAATTTCTTTTTCAGTTTTTTTTTTTTTTTAATTTTGATATAATTGTTCAAAAACTTACCACATTTTCATCGGCGTAAAGTGGTACATGGCTGGAATGTTTAGGGGCTCCAGTAACGAGGAACGTCGCTTGTAACGCGATCACGATTTTAGCGTAAAAGTACATTTTCGATGACTTTTTTTTTTTTTTTTTTTTAATATACAATTGAACAAAAAAGAAATAAAATAAAATTATAGAACCACCAACCGGTTCGTACCGATAACGAACGTCAAACGAAACGCGCGAAAACTGTTGCGATAATCGATTCACTTTTCACTCGATGCACAGCGAAGGAAGAACAAAAAACCAAAAAACCACACAGAGAAAAAAAAAAAATGGAAGAAAACTTCGAAACAAAAAATTTCAAGGAACTTCAACTACCTATTACAGTCATCGTTTGAATGCCGTGAGTGTAACCAACACTCTACGAAAATGAGAGAAGAAAAAACAAACTTTCAACGATGTACTAATAATATAATCACCGCACAGTATACAATTATACAATATCGTATACTTTTTTCTTTTAATTCTCTTCTCATTTATTATTATATTTATATTACGAGTAGCGTTATTTCGCTGTCACCTCGACGACTTCGCGGTTATCGAAGACACTGACCAACGTTCACAATTCAACCAGTCGTTGTGGCGCCTTTTTTCCCACTGAAACAGAACATCATACTCAGTTTACTCGAATCCTCTCATCATACTGTACAGTTGGCGGAAATCTTTGTTTATAGTGTCATTAACTCCCCCCCCCCTCCCCTACCCCCTCCATCCCTATCCGGCAATCACCTCCGACTTCATCCCAACCTAATTTTCGATCTTACCTTTTGTCATATGTATGCGTGAGCACGTTCTTCTGATTACACTTTCGTGATATCTGATCATTTTTCTTGATTTTTTTCTTTCGTTTTCGAATTTATGCAACGAATAATTGTTTCGATGATGCTGTCGTATCGAGGATGATATCGGTTTCGGGCGATTTTTTGGGAGAATTCTTTCGGTTAATAAAAATCTATTTTTCTTTTCTTCGTACGAGCGAAAAAGAAGGTTACGAGTTCCTTCAAATCGGAAAAAGATGTGTCAGTATTTCTACGTGATTTCCGACTTTTTTTTCTCTTCTTCTATTTTCTTCGCGGTCGCGAGAGGACTATAACTGTATATAGTATAATATAAGGCATTGATCAGGAACCGTCAGGAAAAAAACACACAACGGTCATCACCGTCTTCTCAAATGATAGTGCAATATCGAACGAAAGGAACATATAATGTGAGCCGCGCGGGAAAACCGGAGCGATGAATCCGCTACGTAGGATGATCGTTGTGGAACTAAGCCAAATTCCGCGAATCTTGACCAACTTTTGTTCCCGATACGAAATCGAAACTAACGATATTTTCGTCGATTCCATTCAATAAATCTGACCGGAAGTCGGAGCATCGAGTTTACGATTCGATCAACCTTTTTTCCAATTCTCTCGTTCGTTAAATCGAGTTTGTTTTTGAATTTATTATCGTTCAAATTTATTTAATTCGGTTTTTCTTGCTTATCGAGCTGCAGCGCGACAGAGCGCGTGGCAACCAGATTCAATATGGGTATAATTTATTCATTGGGCTCGTCTCCTGTACATACACACGAAGTATGTACGAAGTGAAGTGGGGCGCGCGATATCCAGGTGAATCATTACATGGCACGTATAAGCTGATAACAAACGACCCCGTTCATCAGGACGGGTAATAATTAGCGATTCTATCGTAATTATTCAACGCGAGAAGAATTATCGTTGCAAAATTTCCCACGAAGAAATCTTCCGGACTATATATACAGCCGCGGGTACAAGCTCTACGGTGCATGCGTTCGTATAACTTTATGAATAGCGGAAAATACAAGGCTTGAAAATGCTCGAAACGTTATCTATTCTGTACCGTACTCGTATACGCGAGGCGAGGAACAAAAAATATTCGTACGTATGAGAGGAAGAAAGAAACAACGAGAAGAAAGAGAAAAAAAAAAATGAGCTACGTACGCGAACATATCCGCGAGATCGACTTTACGTATACATGCGCTATCGCGTACCGACATATTCGCCACACAGTCGTCCGTTACGAGTTCATCAATTTCTTCGGATATAAAAACTTTCTGTTTTTCTTCCTGGAAATTACCGTTTCGATTAAGGCGAGTGCTTTCGGAAGTAATAAGATACCGATACACGAGAGACCAGTTGAACGGGAAAAAAAAATATAATGAATAATAATAATAATAAAGATGATAAAAATAATAAAGAAAGGGATAGACGCGGGGGCTCGATGCACGTTTTCACATCAATTGAAAAATGGAAAAAAAAATGAAAAAAAATCCCCACGTACGCGCAGGCTGCTCATTTCCGATCGCATGCATGACAATCGAAATTCTATACGTTGCCGTGTTCGAATAGAACAAAAAAAAAAAAAAATGCAAGTTTTGTGTGTCTGTACAAAAAATATCTTCCACGCGAGGGTGGAGAGAAAGAAAAAAACAGAAACTCGTGAGCCCCCATGTCGGCCATAAGTCTAATGAGAAGTTGGAAAATGTACCGGAAGATTACGATGACGTTTCTGTTTTTTTTTTTTTTAATAAAGACGCCGCCCCCGTGCACCGCAGACTTTACTGTTTATCTACCATATACACTTTGTGTGAGTTACAGATTAGTGAAACCCAAGACGGCCGAGATTAGGGAAGTTCTAGTTTATGTCTACTTGAAATTATGATCGTTGGGCACACGTTTGGGTGTTATCAAGATCGCTAACCGGCACGTGTTATTCTTATACTTCTTCTCCAAACTTCGAGCGGATTCCCTGCGTGAAAATTAATTGAATCAATATATTTTTTCAGGACAGGGTGAAACTAATCATGGCGGGGCAAGCGAAAATGTCGCCGTGTCGGGTCGCCGTGTCGGGTCGCTTCGAATTTCCACAACGTTTTCCCGAAACGAGTTATGTAACTCCACGCCCACACTTGGAGTTGATAATCCGTCTAATTAAATAGGGAGGGTTGCGAAGAGTGCAAATTTCTCTCCCCGTGTGACCCGAAAGACCAAAGGAATGTTCAATCAGCGAGGTCGTAAATGGTCAGGTGGACGTTTGTAATTCGTAGAATTTTCACACCTCTTTTTTCCTTCCATTCATTTTCCTATTTTCCAATTAGCGTCGCTCCCGCAAAGACTGCGGCCATTTGTAATTTAGAAAAGAAAACCAAAAGAAGAACAGCACAGAGCAGATTCGCCGCAATTTATTCAAATGTACCGATTCGGTGTAAGATGTCGTTGCGGTTTCTGTGCGGAAAACGCAGAACGCGATTGCAGAAAAAAGTATTTGCGATAAACGGATCGGTTATCGAATAGTATGGATGGAGATGCGATACTTGAATTTGAATCAGAGCGGACAGTAATACATTATCGAGTAAATATTGGCGGAGATCGTGGTTCCTGGATGCAGCGAAAGTGATGGAAATATAAAATTGAAATTCAAGCCTTTTTCCGAGCTCCGCAGTTCGGCCAACGTTGTGAAATGTTACTGTACGTGTAGCACCGTCAACGCCCGATCAAAGAATAAATCGTTGAATGAAATTGAAATTGTCGGATTATGAGTAAAGATAATAGTTAGTGCGTTAGTCACGCGTACGTGGTTGTTACGTACCTGCAGCATACCGTTGTTCTGTTATACTCGTCTGAAAACCATTGGGAGATTGATAAAGCGATGATGATTTGCAGTATTCACCGTTTTCATTTTCTTCTCTTTCATAGGCCGACGAACTCTGCAACCGAGATTCATAAAACCCAACGCGAAGAGGAGCTAGCGCAGTTGCATCGGGTTTATATATTGCAACAGACGAGTTTTTCTCTTTGTTTTGCTCTTTTACTTTTCTTTCTTTTTTTTTTTCGTTCCACCAGCAGAGAACGGATGGATCGAAGAGTCCTCTGTTTTTATGATTTATACTCGTATATCATATTATCTCTACTCTTCAAATCACGCTACATTTTTCGCCACGTTATTAATAATTATTACCGTTACCGTACCGATTTTTCGATCGCCAAACAACTTCGTATAAATTCATCACATCGGTGCTCCAATTCGTTGGGTCGATCCTTCTTTATTTTGTTTTTCACTGTTTTCCCCCGTAACTTCTTTCAATTTAGTTAGCCTAAATTCGACCGATCGAACGACTCGTTTGGTCGACAATGGGAAGATGCATTTTATACGAACTGTGGAAGATCGAACGGCCGAAATGCAGCGGGCGACGTGTTTTGTTTTTAGCTTCTCGGTTTGAACGCCGCGCTATTTTAACTCCTTGTTCTCGTTCTTCTTCTTTTTCTTATTCTTCACGCGCACACGTGAGTATTGCTACGCGCATACTATATTGTAGTTTAAAATATGAAGTCGAGTGCGTTTCGAACTGTGGCAGAGACATAAAGGAGGAAGCACCGGCGGCAGTTTATGTTTGTCTCTTCGATATTCGGACGTAGGCGAGTGTAAAATAATGAAAATTACACAATTTTATTGTACATATGTATGAGCCCGGTAGTTGAACTAGTTCTGTGAAATTGAACCTAACGAAACGGTTACGCGCGGTTACGGAGGGCGAGGAAAATAGGCCGATATCAAACGTTCGCAAAAGGCTAATCGTTCGGACTTTGGCGATCACAGTATCCTGGGAATCGCCGTTTATCGTACCAGTTCAAATGAAAAGTCATTCGATTCGTACAACGGTTCTCTTCTTCCTCCCTGCAGGATCGAAAAAAAAACCTTCCAACGACCGGAGGCTCACCAAACTGTCAAAAACAACACAGCTGTCATCGATTCGAGCGACCGCGTGGTCGACGACGCCCACTTGTATTTTTCAAAGGAATTATTTTCTTAATCCCTTTCAAGTCGAACGTCCACAACCCACGTAATCGTACAACGTCACCTCGTACGGATCAATGGTTGTTAATTGTTGTTACCGTCCCACGTCGCCCGATGCGTTTTTTACCATCAGTTTTAAAAATGGTCACCGAATTTCAAGGCGCACTTCCGAGTCCGGATGGTGTTTTGTTATCGAAGAGTAGTAAGTAATTCACTTGGCGCTGTTTATTTCGAGTGATATTCGTTTGCCTCGGTGAACCGTGAATCACAAAAGCGGAAGATTTACAAAATTTCAAGTCTCCTCGTTCGCCTGGCTAGCTCGTCGGAGCAGACGAGGGAGAGAACGTATCTTGTCAAAGGGAGGAAGCAAAGAAGCGTGTTCGGAAGCCCCGTGCGTTCGGAACACCGCGTGCCGAGCGACTGTCGTTTCTGTATTCCCTTTCTCTGAAGGCTCCACCAACGACGCCGTTAAACTTCGACTCACACTCTCTGCATTCGTCTCTCGCCTATATTTACTCTTGATCGAGGTACTCGTAACACTTGTACGCACCGTATTACGATCCATTCTTCGACCACCTCCCCGACGGATAATACCTGAAATTTAATCAATCCCATCCACTTTTCAAACGCCGCGGTTGAACTGCCGTGCGGAAAATATCTCGAGAGGCTTTTCGAATGGCTAATAAACCGGAAGGAGGACGGAACTGACGATGAGAATTTTTGATGATCCGTCCCGTAATCCGAGTGGCTGCACTTTGGAAGACGATTAAAGAAAAAAAAAAGTAGAGAATGGCGTACACGTATGGCAGACGAAAAACTTCTTCGGAAAATGATACGTTATTTTTTATCGAGGTAAAAAACTTCGAGACAAGAGCGGGAATGGATTGAATGTTTTTTTTTTTTTTTCGAATATCGCACTCGTTAAATTTACCGTTTTATTGAATCTAGGAATTTTTTTTTTCTATTCAGGAGAGACGCGTAGAAGATGTATATTTATAACCGTAAAAATTATTTCAGGCATAAATTTAAGTTTCGAGAACTACGGAGCTCGCCCTTTGATCCCCAGCTGTCTTTCACCTACAACATAAACACCGCATGTATCGGTTAAAAGATTAACCGATGTGACCCCGTGCACTTGCAGATAAACCCCTGCATTATACAATACAGATGTATGATGTGTATCGTTGGACAATCTGAGGAATAGATTGGAATATTTACCGATATCCCTTTAGCTTCGCGTCACTTTTTTTACTGATATTTTTACATTCGACCTTTTTTCATTTTTGCTTCTACAAAACTCTGACATAATTATACAAGGTTTAATCAAGATTTTAATTAAAATCTTTTCTTTAATATATTTATTTTTCATTTATTATATAACCGAGCACAGATCGCTTAACTTTTTGCCGTCGATTTCATTTTAATAAAATTTTGCAGAAAAGCCAGAGTACATAATTCTCTCTGTCTCGATATCAAAATTATTGTTATCGTTACTCTTATCATTATCACCCTTATTATTATTATTCTCTTCGTGATTACTCATCTTTTTTTTCAGGTATGAGAGGTAGTAATTCGAGACTTTATTTTAATAAACGTATCCGACCTCCAATTAATGCCGAAGGGGGATATTGAGATTATACTGAGAAGTATCGTTTTCAAACTTTCATATACTTTTCTTTTTGATCGCCCGATATTATCAAAACTGCTGTATGGGGAGTAGAATTTTTTTAATTTATTTCTCTTCGTTCACGGTATTCACGGAGATCTTTCGACGTGTGGGGGATCTCCTTTCTTTCGCTGCGTGAAATATCTTGTTGATACAAAGGAATATCGTGGTCCCAACAAAACGCGATCGTTTTCACAGGTGAGCAGCGTGAATATATACCGTTTATTTAATGAGAGACGATATCGTGCGACGTTAAATTCGTATCCAACGAATATTCGCAGGACGAAATATTACATCGACGATTCGATGGACCGCCGCAATTCTATACCCCTCGTTTTTAATCAATCTACAATATACGGATGATTGACCGAACGAGAGGCTTTATCCTTGATAAACTATGTGTGTGCATTATATTTTTTCTCCGGGTCATCTTTTATCCGACCCGCGTATTGCGGTGGTATAGATATCGTTATTCTTGAAAATTCTTCTCTCCGGAATCTAAGTTGCATTATTTTTTTTGTTCCTCTAGAATCGTAAGACAACGCATAAGGGGGGAAATGATTATCCCCATTTCTGCACTGAGGCTGAATCATTTTTCATAATTTCAACGATTCAGTCGCCGATTATTAAAAATTCACACAGCGTACACAATTTTGTTCTACTATTATGTTACATGGGAATATGTAATGTGTATACATATGGTAAATAGAAAATGAACAAAAAAATAGGAAAAGAAGATAGAAACTTCTAAAAGATAATGGGGTATATACGCGCGTACGTATCATACCCATGCAACACTACATAATTTACATACCGACACAAACTAGTGTAGGATGTGTAGGGTGGCGATGATAATGCTATGGGCTGTTCTATACACGCGTCGATTCATGTCCTACTTACGCAACTATTATAGCCCATACAATAAGCATATAAAAGCGAGATATGCACTACGAGGAACATATATACCGACAGGGTCTGTTTGTCCATGCAATAAACACTGCGTCGATGTCTAATGGGAAAAAAAGTTTGTACCTGCATCAAACGCGTTACATCTGTAAAATAATTCTAAAAAAATTATTTACAAAAGAATTATTCGAGCGTGATCGGAATAACCTCTGCCGTTGTCGTAAGGGTGCATTAAAACCCCGTGGCGTATACCGCGACACGTATTCGTAGTTTTCAAAGGATTTCCGAATTATTTTTTAAAAAATGATAAAAGTATTTCCGAAACGAATCCCATCGCAAATACCGAGGAACCAAAAACAAATTTACGGTTTGTAATTGACGAATACTACATGAATTCCACATATCTGATGTTCTGCTCTGTGGGATCACCATTTTTCACACGTACATATCTCTATTTTACAAAAGTATATACAGGGCGTACCTGCATGACCGTTGGTTTAGTTTGTTCGCGCGGGGTCATGATCTGTGGTGCGAAAGGATCAGGGATTGGGATTCGCGGATAGTGGGTTGTTTCGGTGTAAATCAATCCCGATGAAAGAAACTGCGAGTTCGACTGCGCCCTGCACGATCTCCGTGTCTATATGGACGCCCGAGTTTCCGTTTGAAAGGGCAATCAGCCATCGTTTAGTTCGAAATTGATCCTCCGCAGTTCCCAATTTCAATAGCTCCGTATCAATTTACCAAACTGTTCGGAGAAACAAGACAAACAGAACTTCCAGAACTGTATACGCGACGCCTATTACAGAAGGGGCCCTAGATACATACCAAGCTGCCTTGACACCTGAATTGAACTTTAACCCAATCGACGAACTCTTCCGGATTCTTCGGTTATCGAAAAACAGTGAATTTTCCCTATCGTTTTTTCAAAATATACGCGGTAGGGACATTAAATTTTTCACAGTCTCCTGCACAGTTCCAAATATTTGTGCGACGGAAATCAGCTGGTCTTGTTAGACGAGTCATTCGTTCCGTGGCCAAAAAAAGTTTGAGCAGTTGATCGGTTCTCCTGGAATCCTATGTGGTAAGTCGTAAGAAAAGTTTGAAATAGAGTAAATTCACTCATTTCAGAAGTGACGAGCGAACTACTGAAGATACACCGGGCTTTCGAAGAATTGAAAATTCAACCTAAAAATGTCGGAGTTAAAAATAAAAAATAGACTCCCCTGCACGTCTTTGGGTCTTCGCAGACAGGGTCTGTCGCGATTCGTTTACAATTTTCGAATAATTTTGCACGCGTACACGGCCGACATCGCGAGTCGTTCGGGGCCGACGGGTTCACGAAATTGATTGTACCCCATGAATGGAATAGAAGAGTAGAGAAAAATTCTTTATAATTTCAGATTGATTGAGAGAGGCGCGGCAGCATGCGCTATTGAAAGACCCGCGCGACAATGGTCGATAAGCCGGTTGCATGGTGCATTGACCAGCCGTTTCCCTCAGCGATAAGATGAGTCTTTCGCGTCGCTTTCGATACACGAACTAACTATAATAAACGAAGTATATATTCATCCTGCTCTGGACCGGCAGAAGTGTAGGCGGGTAGCTGCTGATGCCGGACACGCCTGCACGTCGTTTCTTTTACCAAACCGTTGTCAACGTCGTGCGATTCCCTCTTTTCTTATTTTATGCCTCGTATGGACGTACAATTATTCATCTTCTGCTCTCCGATTATCGTACATTCGTCGTCTCGATTCATCGAGCGCGTTAAACGTCGTTTCATCGACGATCTTCGGGATCGTCAAATTTTTGGTGATAATAATTACCCACGCCGATTACCGTCTTCAATATGTACATATGTATAATACGAAAATGCGATATTGTAATGTAATCGGAATGGTGAAACTTGGAGCTTTCGCGATTTATTTATTCTTTCGTTTCTCGTAAATCGCACATGTGCGCTCCTGGATTTTTGCACACGTGTGGAGCGAAAAAAGAGCGACCGACCGGGCAGGGGGACGGGGGCGAAATTCAGAAAGGAATTTCGCTCTGACGGACTTTCATACAAATGTATAGCATCGATGAATTAAAGCGAGCATGTGTCACGGATACACTGTGCGTGTATTCGTAACGGGTTTTCTATACATATAACGAGTATCAAATGATTCAGAGACAGTCGCGACGCACCGGAAACTACTGATTGTTCCGAGGGGTGGTGACCGCAATTACTCTCAAACTAGGGTCAACTGCCTTTTTCTCAATTAACTTGAATTAAAACTATACCAATTCACGATATTATATAGTAGGAATAATATAACGCTGCTATAGCACTAATATATCGATCTTATCGTCATTACTCTATCGTCGTGGTCATCGTTATCATCGTTCACGTGCATATAAACTATTGTTTTTATTAATACCAAAGATTTATTAATTGACCGACTGCGATACCGCCGCAGCTGCAGCTGGAGTTCTCTATCACCGTGTCAGAGCTAGTCTGAGATAAAGAGTAAAAAAAAAAAACCAATGATAATAATTAAATGAAATAGAAAAAATATGGGCACCCTGTTTGTCAGAGACTCCCCTTTATCGACCGTGGGTAGGTCAGATTTCTTCTTGAGCGAGCGGAGCTTTGAAGAAAGCGAACATTTTCGAGGTCGAGCTTTCCCGCTAACCGCGAATTTGAATACGTCGCTAGTCGTCAAGTTTTGTTGTTTTTCGCGGCGAGAAATAACAAAAAAAAAAAAGCTACAATTCACCCACACTTTTATTTGGTCTTTAAACTGACCTTACTCAACGACGCCGCACAAACGTGGGCGTTTAAATGCGAATATCGATTTCATTCGCACGATGTTTTGACACGATTTATAAAGCGGACAAAATATATATCATATATCCAAATTTAAAAGCACATGTGCGCCTATTTTTGCTACTCGACAACACGATTTTTTTTTTTTTCTCTTACAATGTTCACTTAATCATAAACAGTTTAGCGAAAAATATTTGGTTTAATGGCCCCTCGATCAATAGATGCATACGTTGATATTATCAGTGTACTGTTGATGCAGTAGAGGAAAGAAGAGACAAAAAAAAAAAGAATTTTTATCATCGTCAAAGTCAAGTTTTGTCAATTTTATTCGTTCTACGAAGATACAAATGTGTTCATAAATATTATTGTCTTGATGTTCAACGTTGGGCATAAAGACGAGAGTTGTCCTGAAATTTTTATGATCAAACAAAGAAAACCTGATTTTCGCACACCTGCGGGGCGAATATTGTTCATTCGATACAAAGGAGAATCGTAAAATCACTCGGCGACGTTTTGTCCAACAGATATAGGTGCAAACTCCAGGAAAGGAGAATGAATAAACAAATAAACCGAGCAAACGAATTTTTGCCGATACAAAATAATTGTCGTAATCAGGATTGTTTTCTCTGCGCTCTGATAATTTTCAGACCCCGATAAGCTCCTCGTTTATTTTACATGTACTTTGCGTCGTTGTCGGTCATTGACCTCAAAAAAAGCGCTTCTGTTACTTCAGCTTCAGCTGATGCCGCGCCCTCCTAGTCGTCGTATCTCTCTATGGTCTCTATGGATATGTAATAGATCGATAAATTTGCATACAAATCTTACCCATTCGAGTGTCTGTAGAATTTCAATAATGTTTGGTATGGTTCAAGGCCAAGAAGAACGGTCATTGCCATTACAGCCGCGTATGCCAAGATCGAAGGACGCGAGATCTGCAGCGGGGAAGATGCGACGAGGTGACGTCCGAAGTCACCAAAAATGAAAATTAAGAGAAAAACGAACAAAACTTTGGTTTCTACATAGACGACTCGATGATTTTGGTTGTTTGACAATTCGTTGACTTGAAGTTGATTTCAATTCCACGATGCTACGACCGATAATTTATTTTACAGCAATTAGTTAAAATTTTGTTGAAGTCAGTGTTTCATTATACCTACCGAAAAGTAATAAAAGAAAAGGATAGGGAAGGTGGGAAAATTCAGAAGAAAGGTCACATGATCCGAAGGGATAGGGAAGAAATCGTAAAGCGTTCTCTTCTTCTTTTCTCCCGGGCAATCTTCTACGCTATTCGTATTATTTTTCTGAAGCGAGGGGATGGAGGAGGTTGTTTGTCAACTGGGGCATTCCAGTAGTTAACGGTATGGATCGTGAAATTTTTAGTGCAGCTCGTTCTGCCGAAGCAAGTGGTTGCTGCAGTTGTATGTAACATGGGCCTGGGCGAAGAGGACAATAAACTGCAGCAGTATCGCCGGGCAGCTCTCTGCGATCGCACCACCGGTTATAGCTGCAGGGGCTTTCGAGTTTTAAGTCTCCCTGCAGCACCTCTGAACCTCCTCGCTGCTGTTACAATACCCCACTCCGTCCACATTCGGCTTACAACACGTAGGATAAATACAATTCTCAAATTACTCGGCCGAGCATTCGTGTCATCGCGCGCCTACCTTGTGCTGCGCGCCACTTTCTTCGGTCATCTTCCTCCGGGTCGTTAATCAGCTTTTTGGCGCATTTATTCAGTTATTCATTTCTCCTATTTTTTACTCATCCACTCTTATTTTTTTTTTTCTAGTCTCATTCGTTCACGATTCTATCATAGTTATTTTAAGGCATTTATGAGAGACGGGGATGATTTTTTGACAAATTTTTCCTTTTAGTTTCTGATCGTGTGAAGTACAAGGTGCGGGGGAAAAATAAATGCAAATAAAAGTTGACTTAAAGATCACTGAAAAAGTAATTAAGAAACGTTTATAATCTATTACATTTCGATGCAGTGACGTTTTAAATATAACAGAATAATTCGCATACGTACACAATCGATCGAACCGCACGTGTTACAAGCAATAAGAAAAAATAAAACGGAGTTTAGTGATCAACGTCGTCGGAATAGAAGACAAAAAGAAAAGAGCATATAAAAGAATTTCGAGAGGAAAATAAAAGCAGGGAAAAAAATCCGAAGTTACGTCAAAGAAACGAGGAGGCCAATGTTCTTCAATAGAGTGGTAGGTGATTACGAGATAGTCGCGTTAGCTTTTTGCTCGATTCGTGGGGTTTACTTCTTCAGATTTTGAAGCATCTCGAGTTGATTTTTTTTCTTTTCTTTTCTTTTGTTTTTTACCTTTAAAGCTCACGGAGCGAGCAGGAGGATATTCTGAGCATTATATTCCCTCTTCTCCTGAATAGCGTCGCCGACGCTTGATTAATCACGAAGAGTGCTCCGCCCCTGGATCCCTCATTCGCGCAGGCAATTTCGGAGTATTTTGCGAGACTCTGCGGGAGACTTTTTGAGGTTTTTGTTGATTTTTTTTTTCCCCCCCGTTTCTTGCTCTCATTATTATGAAAGATAGCGCGCGGAGCATCGGAGCCTTCGTGACCCGAAGAACTGCGGAGTATAACTGATAATGAGCGTTGGTCTAGTCCGTCACTCCGATGCAGCTTATATCTGGGCTAATCCGAACTTCCTGGCTTGCAGGGTATCAAGCGGCGCCCCCGTAGCTCCATTTCACCTCATCACACTTCCCGTTGACGTGTTTAAACTTAATATCTTTACAAACAAGCATATGCAGCTATAAAATTATACCGAACATTTCCGAGTCCTCGTTGTACCGCCAAACAGCGATTATCGCACCACGTACTCAGATTTACTATACAGTCCCATCCGCTGGTTGGGAATTAATGAAGTAGAAGAGGAAAGGAAAAAGTATGGATAGAAGATAAAACATTCACATTCATACCGCAGGGTGAAAATCCACCGGAAGTTCTTATGAAAACAATACTGAAACCGCAATCGGCCCTTGCCCCGGCATGCTTTTCGATTGTAAACGCGTCAAACTGGTTTCAATCGGGTCGAAGCTGATCGAGTAACAAAAACAATTAAGACGTACGAAAATCTAATCAATAATATGAATTAAAGAGAAGATAAGAACGAAAAAACACGATTTGCCAATCAATAATTTTGATGACAAACTTACTGTACTTACCTGAGCCGTCCTCAGTATGTAAGTACATATTACGCTGTGTTCCATTTTTGTATGAATAATTTTGCGAAGCAAGGACCTAATTATACATGATTGTTGGTTGGAAATTATTTAGCAGGAAACCACCGCTAGCAGGAAACCATCTTTAGCTAGGACAGCTGTGAATTTTCCAAGATTATGAAGGCTTTAATTATGTTACAGAATGTCTCATTATTCACGAGCACGTTCTTGAACAGTTTCAACATGGTTTACATGTAACGGCTCGCCTGAAGACATATTTTCGGTCAGTTAAGCGAATTGTGAAGAAATCAACCTTTCTCTCGTGATCAACGAAAATGGTCTCTAAATTTGGATGGAAAAAGAGAATCGTCTTCGAAAAGCTCATCGAATTTTCTGAAAGATTCCCTATGCTGTTCTGCTTTTTTTTTTTAGAGACTTAATGATATTTTTCCACTTATGTAATGAAGGCACGATCGAATAGCGATTTGAATATCATTTGGTACAAATTCTCGCAATCGTGGAGTCGTAATGTCCGATGATAGAATGTAATACCCGAATACGAGATTGTAGAATAAACTCGGATTGCACCGAACATTATAGCGCACGCGTTATCTGTTCAAACATGCTCTCATACACATGTATTCGAAACTCGTACAAGCCAAACGAGCAGATAAGATTCACTGAAACCTCACGCAAAAATAAAATAATCGGGCGGTAAACATTTTCGAAAATAAATATTGAACGAGGAATAACAAGAGCTACGATTTATTCGATCGTAATCGAGCGACGAAATGTCCACGCCTAGAAACTTATGCTATGTGGATAACTTGTACACTCTGACTTGCGAACAAAAGTGATCACCAACCACAGAATACAGATAAAAATCGTTGGCAGTCCGTCTGCGGTCGTCGACGAGTCCAGAGAAACTCTCAGCTCGGTGATTTACAATTACATCTGAGTACCGAATGAACTGGGAGCGTTTGATAATTGTACCAGATAATGAACATTTTGACAAACGAAATCGAACAAAACGAGGTAGTAAGATCAGCTTCTACAGATGCGATTTCCGCTGGATTTCATCTTGCTTCTTCGTAGGCAAAGAAAGACTCTCCGAACGAGAAGTTTGTCCGACAATATGTGCTTTTGGCGTTACGTCATTTTTAACAACGATTCGATTCTCGTTCACAGAATGGAGCAGGCGCAACTTTGCCGATTTTACTGGCCCTCTTGGGGAGCGTCTTGACCGCGGAAAATGGAACATCTTCGGTACCACCCGATAATTCGCCCTTGGATCAGCTAGCGCCGGAGTCACCTGCACCTCCGGTTCTGGCATCGCCGATCCCGAAACCTGAAAATCTGTTACCGGGAATGTTGTACCCTCGGGAGAGCGAGTCTCGCGAGGTATCATAGCCATCGTGACGATTCTTGTTTGAATCATTTCTCGTAGAACTATAAAGTACCCTCCGATTTTTCATACGTTTTAGGTAAAATCCTTGGATGGAATGTGGGACTTTTTGGTATCGCCTTCCGGAGACGCTCTGAAGGGATACAGGGAGGCTTGGTTTACCAAGGAGTTGAGACAGGTAGGTAAATTTGGTTCTCAAGATAGCTGCTACTTTGACGCCGGAAAACTTATCGAATAACATTGGCGTTCAGGTAGGCGAGGTGTTGAAAATGCCGGTCCCCTCATCGTACAACGACATCACCACTTCCAGTGAACTGCGCGATCATGTGGGGGCCGTTTGGTACCAGAGGTCATTTTTCGTACCAGTTGCTTGGACTGAAAAACGTGTTTTCATCCGGTTTGGGTCAGTTAATTATCTCGCCCAAGTGGTAAGACGCTCCCTTTGTACCTCCAGTTATTGCGCTTCTGAGCCTTCATGTTAATTAACGAAATAATCATTCTTAGTGGTTGAACGATAACTTGGTGACGAACCACGAGATGGGTCATCTTCCATTCGAGGTGGAAATAAGCGGGAATCTGATTTACGGTGGTAAAAATTACATCACCGTTGCAGTTGACAACACGTTATTGCAAACCAGTGTACCCCAGGGTCGAGTCACGGAAGTGGTAACAGACGAGGGTGTCACTCACCAACAGAGCTACACTTTTGACTTTTTCAACTATGCTGGTATCCACAGGTGTGTGCGCTGTACAAACATTCGTAGATCAACTGATTTGAATCATCGCGCTTACGTACATTATGTTGACTCAAAATGGTCCATGGTTCTGACTCATGGGAGAGGAAGTAGACTTTACGTCGGCCCGTTTGCCAGGCTCGATTACAATAACTAACAATAAATTTCCATTTCCCAAACGTGATCAACCGACGACCGATTTCAGGCCCGTTCTGCTCCACACAAAGCCCAGAGTGTACGTGGAGGATATTTCCATAAAAACCAATGTGATCGCGGACACGGGAATCGTCAAGTACATCGTAGAAGCTGCAGGCCTGAATCCAGATGAAGTTCCTACGTGTCGCGTGGCCTTGGCAGACGCGGATGGAGTGATCCAACAAACTGCCGAGGGAATGTCAGGGACGCTCAAAGTTCCTTCTGCGAAACTTTGGTGGGCTCGCGACATGAGCCCGGAGCCCGGTTACCTTTACACTTTGGAAGTACGACTTTCCGCGCCGAATGAAACCACGGACGACGTCTACAGACTTCCGATCGGCATCAGAACAATCGCGTGGACCAATACCACCCTCCTTCTAAATGACAGGCCCGTTTATCTACGAGGATTCGGACGGCATGAAGATTCTCCTCTCAGAGGACGCGGGCTCGATCTAGTCACTATCGCCAGGGACTACGAACTCCTCCAATGGGTCGGAGCAAACGCGTACAGAACTAGTCACTACCCCTACAGCGACGAAGTCCTCGACGCAGCCGACAGGTAAGAGAATCGATTTTCAGCACACAGATAAAACGGGGATGTTCGAAATTGCGAGAGTTGAGCATGACTGGTGCGTTTGGGTTTCTAATGAATCGCGATTGAGGGATTCAATTTCAGGGTCGCTATCAACTTTCCTTTGTAGCCGTCGACGAAGTGATGAAAGGGAGTACGAGGGAAATAAATTCCGTACGGGTCGAGCTAAATAAAACCGTTTAAAAAGGGGTGGTAGCGGGAATATCGAATTTCCTGGAGCCCCTATGATTTCAGAAGTTTTACGATTCGGTCAAAACACCACGTTTTGTTCCAGGCTGGGGTTCCTGATCATCGATGAATGCCCCTCGGTTGACACCGAGAATTTTTCCCCATTATTGCTCAAACGCCACAAGGAATCATTGTCCGAACTCATAAGGCGAGATAAAAATCGACCCTCTGTTCTCATGTGGTCGATCGCAAACGAGCCGAGAACCCAATTTCCCGCAGCAGAGAACTATTTTCGCCTAGTCGCTGAACACGTGAAAGCGCTGGATCAAACTAGACCAATTACCATTGCCCTGGCCCGATCCGTCCAGGTCTCGATTCAATTTTTATTCACGGAGATTTAATACCTACACCTCTCATAATTCATCTTATTAATTTATTCAATTTATTTCCGATTTATGTACATGCAGGAAGATAAGGCAGGTCAGTTCTTGGACATCATTAGTTTTAACCGATACAATGCCTGGTATAGTAACACTGGGAGATTAGATATGATAACCGCAGAGGTTCAGCAGGAGGCTGAGGCATGGCACAACAAGTACAATAAGCCTGTTCTTATGTCGGAATATGGAGCAGACACGATGCCTGGATTACACGAGGTATTTCATAACATAACAGAAATCAATGTTTACTGGTATGGCTTAGAGACTAATTCTCTTCAGGATGTGAAGTGATAAAAAATTCACTATTAATAATAATTGAAAATAGCTACCCGCATTCGTTTGGAGTGAGGAATATCAGTCGCAATACTTGTCAAAACACTTCAAGGCATTTGATCAGCTGAGAAATCAGGGATTTTTCATTGGTGAATTTATTTGGAACTTTGCTGACTTCAGGACAGCTCAGAGTAAGTATGAAACCCTCAACTTTGTGACCAAGCAAATTACAGGTCTGGACTAATTTTTCTTTTATTGCAACAGCTTACACCAGAGTCGGTGGCAACAAAAAGGGATTATTTACAAGAGACAGACAGCCCAAACAAGCTGCACATTATGTACGAAAGAGATATCATCATTTGGGTGCTGAAGTGGACGATGCTCCACTACCAAAGGACTTGGAGAGTTATGTGTCTTCTTACTTTATTGACCGATCAGAACTTTAGAAACAAATGTAGATGATCTTGGAATTTTGGCGATGAATTTTCATCAAAGAATACGCGGTGGGAGAGAAAGGAAAATTTCAAAGCCAAGCAAGTTGAGAAGCCCTTACAAACTGGACGATAATGCGTATGCCGATGAATTTAAATGTAATAAAATCTCCATATATCTCGTACCAAGTTGTTAGTCTAACACGAGATTTTCTACATGCCGCACTATATGAAGTATTCATAATTTCATGGAAACAGTCATAAAGAAGAAATCAATTCACGGAATAATTCTTTTCGTACCTAAAATTCTCTTATTAGCGCCAACAATTCATATTTGTACAAACTTACACACTATGTGAGATACAATTTTTCTTTTTTGTCAATTCAAATGGCAAAAAGAAGTGATGTAGATCGAAGCAGAAAGATACGACCCAATAATTACTTCAAAGTTTGAGCCTCATCCTGAGGTTCAATGACTCTGAGACAAGCATCAGCAAGCTCTTCAAATATGGGCTCTGTCATTGCCTTGGCAATCGCTTCCGTAGGATCATTTGACTCTAGGATCCCCTGCACTATCGTTCTTACATGAGGATTGCTTAGACAGCTCTTGACCTCTGTACTATGCCGTAGGTTTTTCAATTTTTCTATAGGTACCATGTCTTCCGTTGGATATTGAAATCTAGGTTCTAGCCTCTCTGATATTGCCTCGATCTCTGGAAGTGTTGGTGGAGTACATGGCTCTGTTTTATGCACCTTGAAGCAGACAACGGAACAACTGAAATGATTAAATCAATATTAGTCTCGAATGATACCAATGAAAAACCAAAATTGGCAAAGGAATTTAAATTAACTGAATAACCTGTCACATCAAAAGATAACCTGCATTGACGTATACATGTAGAAAAATGATTCTTACTATGGTATCCTACAGATTGGACATTTATACGAAGCGGTTTCCTTCTCACAAATATCACACCTTGACATATTTAGCTTAAACAATTCAATTTCAGCTTTGAGTTGCATGTATATTTATTCCCACTCTCTGTATTCTACTACAATACACATGGACCACGACTATTTAACTTTTAAAAGCCTCCTCTTTCACCCAACATGGCGCAATGAAATCCCCCTAGTAAGTCACTATATAGTTCTTTCTTTATCAGCTGGTATTAGTTGGTAAGCTTGTCCCGGATTTGAACTTTCAAAAATCCTAACAAGCTAAATTCTTCGCCCATCATAATTATTCAAAATTAACTCTGGATAATTTTCCCAGAACCGGACATAATTCCGAGTCCCTTCAACTCACCCTAATCCTTTTTTTAACATTCTTGATAATAATTAGCTTGGATCAGCTTTCCAATTTCGTTGCAACCTGCAAGTTTTTTATTGCAACGTCAACAACGTGACACCGAAATGATCAGCGGTCAGCGATCAATCGAATAATCAATATGGGGACTCAAATAAGCATATTATTACAACAAAATATAGCCCACTCATCGGCGGGGATCAGTACGTTCATATTATAAGATAATAGCTAGAAGATATGATAATTCATGAGAAATTAATATTATTATTGCAGATAGCTGGTTCGCATCTCTTAATTCTTCGTGATTCAACAATCCCTTGAAAGAATAATCCTATGTGGATGCTAATCAGCTTCAATAAATTTCACAAAATGTGGTTGATCATTTATTACCGTTAATTAGCAGCATTTGATGATTATAAATATTTGATCTATCACATACGACGTCGCTACTTTTAGAACAGTCCATACTCAAGTTGTTCGCCAATGCTGAGTGAGGATACGAATCTGACATTTTCGGCAATATCATAGCAGAGTTTTGCAACCCCTGAAAGTTCGCCACCTTCCGGAGGTGTAAAATTGTATAAAAGGTCGAGGAACTCGTCGTATGTTATCCACCCATCGCCGTCACCATCCGCCTCGTCAAATTTCACCTTTCTCAAGTCAGCAGAACTCGAATCACCAAGACTTTCCAGCACCGCGCAGCTGTAGGAGAAATTTTCAGCTCAGAGAAAAATAACAAAATTTCAGTGTAATAGTCGAATCTACAGCATTCTTCGTAGGGAAAGCGACATAATCAGCTTACAAATCTGGATGCGAAAGCATCCCGGTCTTTTGATTATCAAACAGGAGAAATAAGCTGTGAAGGTTGGAAATCGTCATCTCGTTCCAACCCGGTAATTTTTCTAGTATTTTCAATACAGGCCACCGCTTGTCCTTTTCCTGCATCTGCTTAGCATGTCTTCGCTGTTCTAAAAGCCGCGCGTAAAACGTCTGCACCAATTTTTCGTACCTGAAGCATTGATCGTGCAATAATTCAATTTTGAACAATTCCGCCTAGTCTCAAATAATTTAATTACTCCGTCGGTGGCTCCTTGGCCACATCGTCACTCCTCGGAATCGGTTCACCCGTCGAAGTGAAATCCTCCTGCCGATGGAAGCATATCGGTTTTCTTTTTATCGGGTATTCAAACAGGCGGTTTATGATCGCGCTAAATTTGCTCCCCATTTCCACAGGTAAAGTCTTTATTCGGAGCAGGTTATCATGGAGACCGCGGTTTTCTTTTTTCTTGTATTTCTTGTCTGTTTCGTTCGACCATAATCGTCCAATTGACAATTGATGGTATATAACGCGCCGTTTTTGTATTTCTTGTATACCGAATCATTTCGTGTAGGACGGCCTCGTGTAGGATTAAATTCGTTTGAGAACGGGGCATTCTCGCATACATCGGATAAAAGCCGTTTGCGGGTTTTTCGTAGTTTGAAAGGCCGCGCGCGTGTCGACGAGGGAATGACGTAAGGCAGGTGGCATGAATGAGCTGTCGCCGGTCGGCCCCCACAAGACCCGCATTCCGTTCGCCGTTCCCCCTGCTGCTTAGCCTGCTACCAGAGGAATTCAAGTCTCCAAAGATCCAGTCTCTAGATTTTCAAATTATCGAACTTTGCCTCAATATTCATCCTGAACACGAGCCACCCTGTCCAAAAAAACATGAGCCGTTTATTCGCTTTTTTTCGCTATGCAGACCCCATAATTCCTCAATCTCTTCGTATAAAGGCAAAAAAAAACAGAAAAAACTCTAGCCAATTGTAAGATTGCTGCCCTTGTTTCAATCTCCACGTTCAAAACCAGAATGAAAACTGTCGACGTCTGAGAGAATTAAAAATAAAATTATATGATAACTTTTAATTATCTTCTTCGTCGTCTACACGATCTTTTGCATATTTCTACAGCTCTATCTCGTATAATTGACCGTATTCGGTGAACTTTTCTTTCTTCTACAAAAGCTCGTTAATTAGTTGGCAACAAAAGCGATTGAATTATATCCAACGACTTTATCGTGTTGAACATAAAGCGGTGATTATTATACACAGCAGATATGAGTACGAATACTCTGCACCCCGCTATACCTCACGGGATATATGCTTATAATTCTTATGACATCAGACGGGGCACGCGGAACGATGCGTAAATGTCAAGTTCACATCATCAAACGCGTCATACTCCGATTTGTAAAAATAAGGTGAAAAATTCGAGTGGGTTGTAATATAAATATATATAAGTAGAACTTTTGACGAACCATTAGATAACTATATAACAAACTACAGTTACATTCGAAACGTGGCTAGAACTTTGCAGCTCGGCGAATCCTCGAATAAGATCACATCCGGTTTCACGGTGAAATCGCCACCGTGTATTAATACGCGGATGGTGGGCTGATTAAAGTTTAAAAGTAGTTGCCAAGCAAATACGAACGCCCTATCTGAGTCCTAATCGTAACGATGTCAGTAGAAATAAAAAGGTGTAAAAATTTATTACACTTGAATTCGATCTTCTTCGGGTGCTCCAAAAAATGAAGTTCGAGAAACCAGAATCGGCATATATATCGAGTTGAATACACTCGGATTGCGCTCATTCAACTCGATAACTGTACACATAACAAAGATTCAAAGTTGTTATTCTCACAGTTAATTGTCGTCGTGGATGGGATCAAAGTGTTCGCACGACTTACACTACACGATACACATCCAAAGAGTTGGGTATATTTGTAATGTATTTTACATGTAAGATGTTCACATACCTATCTCTGTATTATACACGCACATAACGCGAAGGAATGCGCTCTCCAGGTCGAGGTGTCTGTTAACCTCGTGCGGCTCGCTCAGCACCTCTGCACGTAATGTATAGTAACATGTTTAATAGAATGCGAAGAAGGGCGACGCTCCACAATTCGTAGAGATTCTACTTTTTTGTCTATAAATGTTCAGTCTCACATATAATCAGGTGTAGAATACGCTTTACATACATATAGCGTGTTAGGATCGTTCGGAATTCCGTTACGCGGACTTCATTTTTATATCATCGTATCGCGGTGGCTCGTCGTCATTTCTCGGACCTCAAATTACAATTTATAACTGCAACGTGTAGCTAGAATATTAAAATAAACGAATAAAAAAAAAAAGAAGAAAACCGATTTTTGATAAATTGGAAAATTTGCATGACAAGTACGAGGTGTCCCACATTTTACATGCGCACGTTAATACTGTCAATCGTCATATTCGTCCAATGTCGGCATCTGCATTTTAGTTGAAGATTAAAATTTTTCTATCACCCGATACAAGAGGAATATTTTTGCATCGTTACCAGCAGTATCCCGATTTTATTTTGTCCAGGACAAATTCATAGACACTTTCTCGTTGTGGTAAAGTATCGAACCGAATTGTTATATTATACATTTAGAAGCAAAAAAAAAAACACCTCATTTTCATTTTGTCGTTATTTATCTGATATAGTTGCCCCAAAGACCAACGTCCAGCTCTCACCGCCCTCGCCTTCGCCTTCGCCTTAGCGAATGGTCGAAGCCAAGGTCATTGAATCCATTCGGCGCCAGTTCCGGCTCCGTTTCTGGGCCAGGTTAACAGCTCCGGGCCGACCGTCTTGTCACGCATATACGATCGTTTATAGCTCCTCCTTTTTCATTGAGAATCAGTTTACTTCTAACCTGCAGTTATAAACTATATAGCGAAGACTGCAGACGTGCCTCCAAAGCTGACAATATTTTCACCTTGACAAGGTCGTCCGCACGACTTCCTCTCCAAATCACTGAATATATCCACATGCGAACGCGAAGAAATGAAATTTCTAAATGCTGTATATTGAAAAAAAAAAAAAAAAAAAACTACAACCAGTAGAATCACCGAAGTCACTCGAGATAAAGCGTAGATAAATGTCCAACGTGTCTATGGTATGGGGTTCGCTGGTTAACAACTACTTTCGACCGTAAAAAATATCTGCAAATTTTCGGACCGATCCGAACAACTTGAAAACGACTATAATGTGGACAAACGGCTTTACGTGTATATAACATAGCCAGCTATATACGTACGTATTGCTGTCGTATTCGCCACCGCTATATTTAGCCGATCGCCAAAGATGTACGACGTACCTCTGTCTCTGACATTTAATATTACCAGAATTGTAGACGAATTGTACCGACGACACGTGATATCGAAGGCTTAGTTTATTACGGGCGGAGACTCCGATGCTGGGTCAGCGATATCCAATGCGAACAACCGCGTTAAAACATGGAAGAGCAGAAAAGGAAGAGAACGCTCCTGATTCTACTCCGTATTCCAAGCACTTTTTTTCCTCACCGTTTAAATTCTTTCGTCTATTGTCGCCTTCACCTGGAGCGTACCTCCGTCAATAGCTGGAACATGGCGAGGGATTGTAATAAATGCGTATAAAATTTTGAAAAAAGTAATTCTAATTTCTATAGGTATATATGTACGTACGTACGTATCCTTTCTCGCGATGATTATACTTTTCTCCATCCACGCGGTAAAGGACCCGGAACTGTATCGGGGAATGTGCGGAAAAGAAGGGCGAGGAGGCGCGTTTCTCTTCCCTGTCTTGTTGCTACAGAGTCGCGTCATCGGCTGCACGTCATCGCCACGGGATCCAAGAGACAGGATCCGAGCGTCTTTTATAGTCCCAGTAAACCGCAAACCTCTCGAGTGAGAAGACTAGTAAAGTATCATTTTATATCCGCACAGCTATACGGACTCACGAATAAGCTGATCGCGGCGAACGATGTCTGCGTGTACTCGCATCGATATGATCTCCGTCCGTTTTTGTTTTTTCGTACAATTCTCCGACGACCTTCACGCCCCGAGAAGCGCGATACGCGGGTGTACTTATCAAAAACTCGAGACTTTGGGGCCCTGCAGAGTGTAACCGCAATTTTTATACCCCGTACAACACGGATGACCTTGAAGCGAGGAGCGGAACGTCCCCAGAAGAGACGTCTTAGGATCACGATGGCGCGTCTTCGTCGGCTTCTTATACGCGTTGAGCGAGCTGTTGCAGAAGAATTACAGGCATATACGGAAGGCATGTGACGTCATCTTGACGATGACGTCAATCGACGGGGCCGGAGCCGACGAATGTGTACGGTCCGCACGATAGTTGGGGATTATAGTTTCGCCATCAGTTCGTCGAGGACCGTCATAGAGGAGTACAATATTCTTAGGACGTTGCCAGAAGTGCCTGATTTTTTTTCATCCGATGCACCGACAGTGACCCAGTTTCCGGTTCCGGTTCTACTTTTCGCGTCAAGTTCCGTGTCGTATAATATTTCCTCAGGGAACTTTCATTCGCCCCACGTAGATCGGACTTGCAGAATACCGAAACGGCACGTGGCGGTCGAACGAAATTTGCAAAAATAAGAAAATATTGAAAAAGCATAATTCGCGGTGCCATGAGACCGACTTCCGGTGTAATAATTTGTCTTCGAACCATGCACAGTGCCGATATGGATATACGAATTTCTAACATCATTTTTTTTTCTTTTCTCTCGTTATCTGAGTGTTAAAACTCGGAGGTGCTGCGGGATTCGCGTTCCAATTCGAATGTTACGGTTTAACGGCCGGTTCGCCAACTGTACGCGCGTGGACTGTGAATTTTTTGGTGTAGATTCGTATACCACATCGTATTGGATACGATTTGGCTAGAAAATTGAAATTAAGAGAGAAAAAATCTCAACGAAACTATAGAAAGTTTTTAAGGATGAAATAATGTACCCACGGGGGATTTATCGTCGTGCAATGAATAATATGAATAAAAATTGGCAGTTACGTCAGTATACGTCTATTGCATGCCCTCCCCGGGTATATGACGTAGTGCGAGGACCCCGAGCCAATTAGCGGCAGTCTAACGATATTTTATCTTTTCGTCACGGTTCAAGAAAGTGTGCGTGCAAGTGTGAAGCGAAATTCTCAGTTACAAAGTGGAACGGCGCTTATAAGAGGTGTGGATTTTTCTGTATTCCGTCCACATAATATATCCGATTGTACGTTATCTTAAGTATCCATCGAATCGTCTTCGTTAATTCGCGTACAACGGACCAACGACGGAACAGATCGTACTTCGAATATAATCGATACGGAAGATCACGAGGTGGAAAAAAAAGTCAAAGAAGAATTTCAAAACCGAGAGGAGCGCGCCATGCACCCGGGCGATGTCCGCACCGGCCGTCTTTCAGTAAAATTCCTCTGGTCGGTGGGACTTTCGTCCGTTTGTAACGCGTTCCCTACTCCGCATTGAACAGACTTACGCGTCGTCTACATGGATATAATATTCCCTCTCTGCTGTCAGAGACGTATACGTTATTGAAATTAGTGATCTATGGCCTCTGTGAACCACCGCAAGCATCAGAAATAATTACTGTATTAGGTGAGTCTGATTGTTACAGCGATAGAAGAAGCAGATAACGGAAAAGAGTAAAAAAATGTCCTTCGAGAACCAAGTCCTGCCCGTGAACTTTTCTTCTATTTTTGTACATTCTATATTCGCATTCGAGGTTCTTAGTTGCCGAGTTTCTTTCCATGTCAATCGACTAACGGTTTTGCCTGAAAAAAAAAACAAAAAACTAAAGATAAATTAAAAAATTCGAGAAAAACGTCGGTTGAAAAATTCGATGGTGCGGCTTAATTAAATCCCAGAGGCGGCTGCCTTGTAGAAAAATGCAAATATTTAATAACCTGCAGTGAATTTTTTTTTGGAGTACCGGAGCGCAAAGTTCGTGTTGGATGTCAACATACGAGGGGATCAGTCAAGGTTGAGGTGAAAGGTGGAAAAAAAGACACCACTTGCGCCGTTTCAATAAATCGACTGCGCCATTCGTAATTGTATGCGTGTATTCGATCGGTCGCGTAGTACGTAACAATGGACATATTTACGCTCAATCAAGGGGGCTGATCATTGAAATGTCGGCATTGCTTATGCTCGACAGACGACGACCTGCTGCGACTAACCACGCGGTCGACACGCGGCTGTCGAATGAAGATAATGCCAGCATGATATTATTACCGTGTTAAGAGAATCTCCTACAAACGACAGCCGCAGACGATCGGCGCACCTTCGACCGTCAGCACCTTTAATTTCACTCGCCGATTATTGTTTTTGTTATTGGTATCCTACATTCGATCACAATTAGTTATAAGCATCCCGAACGGCGTATTCGAAAGGTAAATTTCCTTCGTGTCCATATAATACGCGGATCAGAGGAGAATAATAATTGATTCGATAATCGTTTCCCTTCGAAAGTTTATATGATTGATTTTGCGGTGTGAATTTATTATACATATCGAAAGAATAACCAACGGTGCGGTTCCAGGAGAAGAAACAATGTCGTTCTCTGGAAAGAAACAAGTACCGATCACCAAACAATCTTCAGTCGTTTCGCCTTCGGAATCTCCGTCTTCGGCAGGTGCTGTTCGAAAGGACGTAAAACCGGTGATGACGGGAATTGTCCCTCCAGCTGCGGTAAAGGAAAAAGACACTCTTAGACCGCAAAAAACTGAGCCGATTATTCCGGTGGAAAAGAAAATCGAACCGGTGATGAACAAGAGCCCTGAAAAGCTTCATCAAAGTTTACCTGCGGTTCATATCTCCGCCGCAAGTGCCATTAAATCTACAACTACGAGCCAGAGCCAACGAAAATTAGTGGGTTGACATCGATTATTGAAATTAGAAATCGGTGATTTTTATTAATTAGCTTGCGGTGCAATTAAAAACAGGATGAACATCAGCCCGTGAACGTTGCCGTTCCCAGGCAGCGAGCACCGCGTCCACCGCCTGATTTGAATGTGCGCCCTCTTGTATTAGCTTCTCATTTGGTTCCTTCACTTCCGGTCGGTCTTTTTGAATTGCTCGCTGAAGCTCTCGAAGCTAGCACCCAACTTCCAGTAAGTATCATTTATGAGGCACGAAACGACAGACCGGTTGCTAAGGACGTTGCTGATTTGGGTAAGAGGATATTAAATCCTTACGAATAATATAAGCAAAGTGATCAATGCGAATTTAATTCTTTCCAGCTATTCTACCCGCATATAGCCAGTGGGAAGATGGCGATCTTCTACCCGTAACTTTCGTCTTTGAACACAGATTGAATGATGATAATTCTGGTAACGTTTACGTCGACGTTATCGTAACTGCGGATCGCGCACAGTACGTGAAGGTATACTGAAAATATTTGAATAATTTTTCAAATTTTAGACGTCCTCAAAAAAATCCTTTTCATTGCAGGACATAATGGATCTTCGCGGGCATAAATGCGCCCTGCCAGACCGCCGTCAGCGAGTAGGAGCGGCATCACTTCTCCTTGGGGATCTCCGATTGAAAGGGGAAAGCCCTGCCTTTTTCGGAAACACTCTGGGTAAATATTACAGAAAAAGCAAATTGAGATGTACTTGTAGATGTTGAACGACTCAATGAGATTGTTTGGGTGTCGTTTCGTATTATCTAGTGCTCAGTAGCCAACACATAAGCTGTACCAGTTCTCCTTGAAATCTGCAGCGGTCCCAGTGGCGTTGGTAACAAGTGATAAAAAATAGTTTTTTTTTCTTCGTATCTTATGTACCATAGACTCCGGCTCGCAAATAGCAGCTCTGCAGATGGTAGCGGGAAGACAAGCGGAAGTTGGGGTCGTAGAATCTCCTGTGTTGACTTGCCACCGTCGTAAACTGCCAGGAGTCAGTTCCTTGCTCATCCTGAGCAGCCTTGGCCCACTTCCGCCGTATGCAATCTTTGTGAAGAAGTCAATGCCAGGTAAGATTTAATTTCTTGAACTTGCGTAACTCCGTTCGATGAAATATAATGTTTGAATTGAGAAGATTGTGGTTCGGAACCAGTGTAAGAACGTAAATATTCCTCGCGAAAATCTCGAGCCTACCGCATTGAGATGATGTTACGTCATTGGTGAGGTAACTTGCACGAGTCACCAGTTGGTTGATTACGTCATTCGAGTAGAGGGCATCCTTGGAGATATGAGGGTTTGGTTGAAATTATTTGAAAAATAATTTTGTGGTCTAAAGTTCGGTTTATTCTTATTATTGGTTATTTGCATTTATCTCTCTGAATGGTATTATGCATGTTTATTTTTGGTACAGCTGACCTGAGGGAAAAGATAACTTCATATCTGCTGAACTTGAGGAACGATGGAGAATGGCTTGAAAGATTTTTTCAGTACGGCGTCGTTGGTTTCACAAACAATTCAATTGACGCCTACTCAATCGATGATGCAGCCGAAGAAGTTCCTACCAGTGTTCGTTACTATTAGTAACGATCCTTGATCTTACGTAGATATTATTATACGGTTGAATTTCATTCGTACTAATGTGATAATTTTATATCTATACATATGTATATCTGTACAAATAGAGCTGGTTTCACGATACAAGTTCAGAAAACATTTAACGATTTATTAAAAATTGTTGGCTGTTAACGGCACTTACAAAAAATTCCTATTTCAAAAATGAATGACAAATGTGTTTTACGAATTTTCTCTCGCCTGATCAACGCAATCGTTATACTCGTAATTTGAATCACAAATATTATTCCGGGATTGAAAATATCATCCCGTAAGAAAAATATTATCTGATCGATGCAAAAGTCGTATGACTTTCTCGTCAAGTGTTCAACACACGGCGGTTATGCCGCTGATGTTGTCTAAAAAACAATCTCGAATACTTTTAATTACTTGGAAAAGTTGAACGGATGCGATGGAACGATTCCAATCAGCAAAGTTGAAAAATAACGTTGAGCAAAAGTTAATGAACGTGCAGGTGGACTTGGTTGTGATGTTAATTTAAAATGAGTTCTGATAACTAGTACGACTAACTGAATAATCTGTATTTCATGGGATCAAAAACGACGGGGGTAATTTGCCCTCCGGGGGCGAGATGGAACCCGCAGTCAAAGAATTTTTCAGAAACTGTTCTAGCCGTGCCATGGGGCCACCGCATGTACCACCGATGGTCTGCATCCTAGGAAAATATTGACCAGCGAGCAAAGTCAACATCTTTGGGAACTGATTTGGGTAAGTTTTCCACAGAGCACTTCCAGCTACCTCCAACATATCAAGTATCAGCGTTGCGCACACGTCCGGTCGTGGTTCTGTAGAAATGACAAGGATTTTATTGATATTTCTTAATTAAACGATCAGACAAATTTTTGATGCCTACCGATGTTTAAGATAGCAGCCAACCATCTCCAGGCATTTTGTAAGCCATGTGGGTGAGGTTTAGAAGCATGGCCAGACTGACTAGTAATAGTCATAGCAGCGTACAATCTCATCAGGCCAGACATTCTTTTCAAGAATTTATCCTGCCGTTCGACAGTGCCGTCTTCTGAGTATTTATAACCCAAGGATTTGTAATAATCATCGTTTGATTGGCTCTGTTGCTGGGGAAGGAATATCGGCACTAAGTATGGACAAGCATTTTGAAAATAGGCCAAAAGTAGTTCACCAAAATCAGGGTAATCATTCCAGAGAGCAATGGCTACCGCAGCCACGGAAAATGCCGTTTCCGGCTTACTAGAAACCAGCGTTTCACCTTGGCTCTATTACACAAAAAAAAGGATCCGTTATTTATGCAGCTCATGATAAATATTAAATTTCTAAAATGGAATATGTGACATGGTTCAAATCACTACGTTTATCGCACTTACCACAAATTTTTTCGCTAAAGTATATTTGCAGAATGCTATGCCTTGTGGATGCTGATTCGCATTAGTCGGAGGTTTCCCACCAAGCAGACGAGACAATTTGTCATATTTATCGAACAAGTGTTCCCTACTCACGCCGGATATTGCATTCACTGGTATATTAATAGCTTTTTGACACTCGAAACGAAACTTTTTGGTCGAATCTGACTGAATTAAAGATTGTATCATGTTTTTATAATTCTCCAGAAGCTGCTGACTATTAAGATACAAATTCAATGATTCTTTATCCACAAACTCAAGAAGATCATCTGAAAATATAAATCAGAACTTTAAGATACCGACCATTTGAGAGCAGCTAAAAATATTACCAGGTGGTAGCTTTTGCGGTTCCTCTCCAGTAGAAGAGGGAGGTTGTGATTGAGCAGTCTCCGCAAGTCTCTCCTCTGCAACCTTTGCTTCTGTAACCGTTGCCTCCACAACTCTTTCCTGGGCAACTTGTTTTTGTGCCTCGACGCGTCTGATTTCTTCTTCCCTACGAGCTATCTCTGTATCGTAAGCAGTGTTTATTTGTTCTGAAATTGAAAAATGAAGATGACAAAATCTTAGAGAAAAATCCATCAGCTGTGAAACCAACCTATTTGATGTCTGAAGGCGTTCAGGATGTCTTCGCTGTGTTTGACAAGAACTTCAGCAGTACCGATATTTTCTTCGGTTAAATCACCAGTCTGCAGTGAACAGAATAATATTCGTCATACAACACTTGGATCATGAATTCGAACCTGAATGAAAAACTAGTCTGGCGTTAGAATCTTACCTTGGCATGCTCAACAAGTCCCTCCATGCATTTGCTAAGCTCCTTTAATTTAGCACTATAAGGAGCAAATGCTGGTCCAGCTACATTTCTGTCTTTGCAAGATTTCGAAACTGAACTGATGTCCTGATAAGCTGCTCGAAAGCTTGCCTGTAGTGGTATCATTTTCTCCACCAATGCTCTTCTCTCTTTATTTTTTTTTCTCTGTTCCTCAGCTTCTCGTTCTAATTTTTCTTTACGTTCTAAAATTCTCTGAGTATGTAAACGCTGCTCATGTTTTCTTCGATTCTCTGTCTGTTGAGCTAGGTGTTCTTCTTCAGCCTCGAGTCTTACAAGTTCATCCTCTTCTAATCTCTCTTGACGTTCTCTCTCAGCTATCATCGAGTCACGAAGTAAGGCCATTTGCTTTTGGAGGGCTCTTTCAGATTCCTCCATACTCTGTAGGCGACGCTGCATTGCTAGCTGAAACATTAATTAGCTGAATCAAGTGACAAGCTACATCACCAGACACAGCTGCTTACCCTGACTTCTTCCCTCCGTTGTAGCTCATTCTCCAGGAGGATTTTCTTGATAGAAAATGTTATTCCATTCCTAGTGGAAGGTTTTGGACTAGATAAATGTGGATCAGACTTGATTTCTTTGACTATTTTATTGTCAGGTTCATTCTCGATGTTTTCATTTCGAGCAGCCTGATCTGGTACCCAAATTGAGTCTGGGCCGATGGTGACACGCCTGACATCCTTAGATACTCGAGACGCTTTGCACAAAGCTGATACTTTCAGGCATGCAAAGTCTGACGTGATATCGTTCATGTTGTGCTATTGGTACAGTAAACCAGTGATTAGATTTCACATGAAGCAATAGCATCGTTGCTTCAGGTAAGTTTGTATATTATATCATACCGTTTTAGCATCCCTAGGACTTGTAAAATGCGGCATATTACTATCAAATTTTTTCTAGCAAATTATTTGAATAAACTTTACAGAGAAAACACCGAATACAAATATTTCATTATTTCACGCCGCAGCCAGCAGGAAGTTTTCCCGGTTATTCAGATTTGGTCTAAAATTTGGAGACACCTTAAAAAGACACCTCGATCGCTGGTGCCATCTGCGTTACGTTTCAAGGGTCTTGACGATGGTTCCTCGAGAGGGTGCAAACTGTAAAATACCAAAATTCATATTTCGATCCCCGCTTGGCACGCTGGGCGCTTTTTCTCTAGTACACTGATATTCTAATATTAAAAGGCATTGAGTTCGAGGCGTAAGAACCAATAAGATTCACAGTATTCATGAGAAAGTACGTAAGGGAATGAGCAAAAGCAACCAATAGCCGTTACTAGACTTTGTACTCTGGTCGAAACGCACGTGCAACATCGGCCGAGTGGAGTAGTACGACGACGGACACCGTAAAGAAAAATAATTTCTTATTTGGTGCGGTCCTGGTTCAAGAAAAGGTGTGTGGTGTTCGTTTGATCGGAAAATTAGAAAATTATGGGTCTTGGCTCGCAGGTGGAGACGACCGGTGATAACGGGACGGAAAAGATCCCCTTAGTAAACGGGAACGGAAAGGAAGAATCGACCGCAAAGGGTGAGCTAAAAGCCTTCCTATTCGAATCAGTTTCTTCTTCTTTCGAGGTTGAATTCTGTCGATTGAAAGGACCCATGTCACAGCTCAATCAGCTATGAAAATTTGATTATCCCCTATGAATTGTTTCCAATTAAACCACGTTATATCACCAAACTAGCCGGGTGGTTATGTAACTCGAATTACGAACCAGTGCGGGGGTCATGTGAGCGCGCCGATCGTAGCGGTGACTCCTATGTCGAGCAGCCGACGCTGCAGACGAAATATTTTGATTTTCGAATCATCGAAGGCCCTTTAACCTGGCGCCCAACCCGTATAATCATCCCATCATTTTAATTTTACCATACCAATCCTACCTTCTCGTAAATTGTTCAATTGCCGCTTATCTACGCCCTTCATTTTGCTGAACCGCTTTAAACTGATCCGCCTTCCTCCAAATTGCATCATCTCATCTAACAAATGTATATTCGTGGGATCTCTTATTCGTTCGCTATACCTATTTGTCTGAACGGCAGGCCAGGAGCGATCTATGATGCTTAAAAATTAACGTCGTTTTTATTTGGAGAAAACGGGCCCATGATTAGAAAAAAAAATAATACATTATACTTCGAATGCGGTTGGGCATCATCTAATACCATTCACACATTTTAAATGGCTTTTTAATTGTTATTCCGGTGCGTACCTCCTCTTATTTTTACACATTTGCTTTTCAAATTTCGACGTATCAAAGCTTCGGCCGATCTCGCAGTGTCAAATAGAATTTATTTCGATCCAAGCCTCCACCCAAAATTCAATACTTGCTATTTTGTTTTATTCGAATTTTATTCATTATCGTGACACCTGTATTGGCAATGAATCTTACAAATTGCGCTAGTTTCCGGTGACTTATTGTTAGTTAATTCGAATTCAGCATGTACGTCAATATGATTTGTTCAACAAAATAATCGTACAAATTTGTTTGTGGAATAGAACGAGAAATCGATTGTCCAACGCAGCGTTGCGTCGTTACCGAGAGTTGGTCTGAAAATTCCAAGAGTCTTTATCGGAGAGGTTTCGTAAATTGTGAAGAAGCCGCTGCGTCCAAAATGTCGTTTATCTCCTCTGGCACAAGTAAAGTTTCTGTTACCCTGAAAACACCATTATAATATAACCGGCGTGTATTATTATACGTAACAGTCGTACGGAGTATAACTGATAAAAAGACGAACAGCACTTTGACATAAAGGCTGGGGGTTCAATAGACGTCGACATAGAACCTAAATATAGGAATAGAATATATTATGTATACCGCAACACGCGTTTCTATTATTATAGTATATATGTATCTTTCGAATTTTCTGACTACCGTCTGTCCATTCGGTCGCACAATAAGTTTGTAAGTCTAAAAAATATTCCATAATCATATCCTAGTCGACGACGGTTGTTAGGTGCCAATGCTCCAATTTCCTTTTGAATTATCATTCAACGATTTAGTACAGATAATTGCAGATGAATTGAATCGTTTGATCATTGACATCTTGTGCTCGTTATCTCTTTCGTCTATCACAATAGACCCATCGTCGTTGGTTTAGACTGAAGCATGCTTGAACATCTGCGGTATATGGTCTCTCACAAATATACTGGCTTTGTATAATTGTATTCATTTCTCCTGTGTGTTAAAACATATTCATAATACCATTTTCTTATCTTGGATTAGAAACTATTCGAGTCTATATTGTAATCTCTTGCGACGCGTTTTATCAACCGTTACAACCCCTCATATTTTCGTTGACCCTTGAATTTAATTATTATTGCCGTTTGTGTATGCATAATCGATTAGCTATCTAATCGTTAACTTTACCCGCACAAAACTTTATTCGTTGCCAAGCCTTTCTTGTTTCTCAAAATAGTTGTTCTTCGTTGTTATCGTCGTCGTTTAGAAATTCGTATATCCCGTTCACAATTCTCCTAGCTACGATACAGTTAAATCGATTTTAACGATTAGGTATCGTGCACTAATTCAAACTGCAGCTGCTGTAAACGAACGTAGAAATAAGACACGCTCTTCGCGTGGTGCGAAATGAAAAGACTAAACAATGATAACCATACGAGAAAGGCGCAGAGAAGACGTGTACGAAATGAAGAAAAAATTCACAGCAACATAGCGCGGCACGCAATATTGCAATATGTGTACATTTACATAAATGCATATCCCTTATGCGTGTCATATAGGTAGATGAGTATGTATATAAACGTCCAGAATGACAAAAGGGAAAAATCACCGCCATGCGAGGCTGAGAGACCCAAGTATATAATTAGGAAGACAAGCACGAGCCGTGTGGAGTCGAAAACGAAGGAGTGTAAAGTAAGGGGCTTCACACTTTCTGGTTTCATTATACTTGCGGGTTGACTTTTAGATTCAAAACGCGCTCACAGGCAGCTAATCGTTAGGCAAAAAAAATAATCCTGTATAAATGTTTATAGAATGAAGATTCATATGGAATACTATGGAATATCATCTATTTTTATCCACTATTAGGACAATTAGAGATTGAGTAGACAGAATAGACAGTAAATTATATAAACCTTTTGACTTTTTGGGGGCATATCCGGGTCGGGTCTTGGGCAAGAAAAGAAGGTACAAAGGTCGAGAGAATGAATTGACAAAACTATCGACAGCCACGGTTAAATGAGAAATTTTCATATAGTATCGTAGCGATCGTACATGCTGTGAAAAATAGCATGAAATTATGCAAGTGATTATAGTCTTGACGCCATGCTCTGCAGGACCGTGATGGGTACAAATTTTTTATACCCACTATATTTGTCTCTTTGTCCCTTACAAAGACTGATTAATCACGCCACATAAATGCACGGGACGTACAAGGTGGAAGAACGTAGGACAGAGAGAAAAAAGCATAAAATCCAACGCTCTTAGATTTGAAGAGAAGATTTAAGATCTTTGCCCCATCCAACGCGCTGCATTTTGTCAAGGGCATACACTTGGACCATGACGAAAAAGGAAGCTAAATTCGTGTCACCCAAACCTAAGGTTTCACCGATCGAAGCTCGTAAAGGAAGACAGAAATATCGCGACTGGGGTTGGGAGGTAAGAAAAGTACGTTATATGAAGGAAAAAAACGCCTGCGGTTTGTGGAATAATTTATGAAGTTGCCTGAGGAAGAAACACCGTTGTTACCGCGAATGTCGTTACTGGTTTTTTTTTTGCAGCAGGAAAGGGTGTACGGGCTACTAATCAGGATGCGTGTTCTAATTCTGTGAGGTACTTGGAGATAATTTCTTTGACTCCGCGAAACAACGCTCCATTTTAAGGGTGAAGTACAGGAAAGAGGGGCGTAGTAGGAGAAGCTAGGAGGGAAGATGAGTTGCTGCGGAGATGTAGATGCCTAAAGTAGTCGGGGATGCAATTAAACCTATAGATATATACCATAGACTGTAGAAGACGTATGCGGAAAGCACCCGTTATAGATCGTTGACTGCCACCGCGGGAGCGAGTTGATTGCACTTGTGAAACTGAAGGATGGAGAACAAGAACGTGACAGAAAATAGATAGCGCATGATACATAGCCGGTTATCGCTCATTTTGTAAAGATATTTCTCACCATCTTATCCATTTTATACACAATACACATATCCAACCAGAGGAGCCATTTGAACACTCAATTTATTACCGACTCATGCAATTTTACAGATTTTAATCCTCCGGGGGAAATAACTATAGATGACTATAGCGATAAACCAGATATCAATATTCTACTTTCTTATATACTTTATTCAATTTATTGCGCCAATGAGCTATTATTTTTGGAGGGTTCGAAATAATACATATGTATAGCAGTCCGATATACAAACAAGTTGTCCCTTCTTTCCTGGTCCCTTTTTTTTATTATGGCCTCTTCTCTCATACGGTGATAACTGGCCCTATATTTTGTTGGCGATGCAGCGTCCGGTTTTTCACGGAGTTCTTTCACTGGGACTGGTTGTTACGTTCGCACCGTTTCTTATCTTGGAGTTTGATAAGGATACCTGTGTCTGCCACGGCCTCACCATGTTCTTTACGCCTATAAAGCCTAGACTTTTTGACTAGCAAGAATTCCCTACAGGCGCAAAGATTATTTATTGTATCGACAAAGGAGCTCGTAGAAAATTTCAATACGATCTGCAAAATCTACCAATTGATAAAAATAACTATGGCATTTCGCGCGTGCACTATTTACATCGATGTTTATTTATAATCAGCGCAGAGTACGGACGATTTCTATAAGGGGGTTTTCAGAGCAACGTGTGATGTGTAAAAGATTTCCGAAAGTTTTGAAAAAAATCGATAAGCTCTTCACCACTTTGCGCGTGGAATTTTAGGATTTTATATCTCTTGCAGATTTGATTCAAAACGGAGAAAGCAGCGCCTCTGCTCTGAATGAGAACGTAGTTGAAAAAGGTGAAGTAGAGGCAACCAAAGAAGGCGAAAAAGAAAAATCTCAGGAAAATGATAGCAAGGATGAGAAAAGCGAAAAACAAGGAGAGAAGGAAAAGGATGGTGGTAATGAACAAGAAGTCGTCTTTATCCAGGACATGGGATTCACCGTGAAAATTGTCAGTCCAGGAAATGAACCTTTCGACATTCAAGTTTCCAGTATGGAACTTGTTCAGGTGAGCTTGAACGTCATTGTCATGCCGTTGAAAAAAAACGTTGTTCTGATACGCAGTTTTAATTTTTACCTTCCAGGAGATTCATCAGCTCCTCATGGATCGCGAGGACACCTGCCATCGGACTTGCTTCTCTCTTCAGTTGGATGGAAACACACTGGATAATTTTGCAGAGCTGAAGAATATCGAAGGGTTGAAGGAGGGGTCTGTGATAAAGGTGGTCGAGGAACCCTATACAATGCGCGAAGCTCGTATCCATGTCAGGCACGTTCGCGATCTCCTAAAATCAGTTGATCCCGGTGATGCCTACAACGGCGTTGAATGCGGCAGCTTGGCCTTCCTCAATGTTGTTACAAACGGTGATATTATGGAGAAAAAAAAAGCCCGACCTGACTCTGTTGACTGCACCCCACCAGACTACATTATACCAGGAAGCAAGGACAGGCCTTTGCTGCCCCTCCAACCCCAGGCAAAGGAGCAGAAGTGTCCACCTTGTTTAAAGGTAAAATGGAGCTCAATTAGTCTCACGAATACGAATGATAATTTCAGTTTCGGATCCAAAGTCTTTGAAAAGCCGTCAGAAGTCAGTTGCATTCAATTAATTGGTTCACAGGTTTTGACCACTTCTGGATGGAATCCACCGCCAGGCCACAGAAAACTTCATGGGGATCTTATGTACCTACACGTCGTTACCTTGGAAGACAAACAGTATCATCTGACTGCTTGTGCTCGAGGTTTCTTTGTAAACCAATCGTCTAAGGAATCGTTCAACCCTAAACCTGCTACCCCTAGCCATCTATGTCACAGTCTCATTGAGCTCTTGAATCAACTAAGTCCTGCGTTCAAAAGGGGCTTCGCTGCAATGCAAAGACGCAGAACGCAAAGGCATCCTTTCGAAAGGGTTGCCACCCCTTATCAATTATATGCCTGGAGTGCGCCCCAAATCGAACACACGATCGACGCTATACGCGCAGAAGATAGTAAGTCATCCTCGGCCTTTAATCTTTTTGGCACATGATTTGCTTCTCTGTGTACAACCCTTTAATTTGGTACACTTCATTTTGCAGCGTTTTCGTCAAAGTTGGGCTATGAAGAACATATTCCCGGACAGACACGAGACTGGAATGAGGAACTTCAGACAACGCGAGAATTGCCCAGAAAGAATCTGCCAGAAAGACTATTGCGCGAACGCGCCATCTTTAAAGTAGGTCCCGACCGATTTTATGAAATCAATTTTCTCCTTCAGCTACTCATGTTCTCTCTCATTGCTGATTACAGGTGCACAGTGACTTCGTAGCTGCAGCTACTCGCGGGGCAGTGGCAGTAATCGATGGAAATGTGATGGCCATAAATCCTGGTGAAGAAGCTAAAATGCAAATGTTTATTTGGAACAATATTTTCTTTTCATTGGGATTCGATGTACGGGATCATTACAAAGAACTCGGTGGAGACGCTGCGGCATTTGTAGCGCCCCGAAATGATCTTCAGGGCGTCAGAGTCTATGCTGCTGTAGATTTGCCAGGATTGTATACGCTGGGAACCGTCGTCATAGATTACAGAGGGTATCGTGTCACTGCACAGTCTATTATACCAGGTATTTTAGAACGAGAGCAAGAACAGTCCGTCGTCTACGGTTCCATTGATTTCGGCAAGTCCGTCCTCACACACCCTAAATATTTGGAGTTATTGAACAAAGCCGGACAACAACTCAAAATTCTACCCCACAAGGTAATAAACGATGCCGGCGAAGAGATCGAACTTTGCAGTAGCGTAGAATGCAAAGGAATAATTGGTAACGATTCAAGACATTACGTTCTCGATTTATTGCGCACTTTCCCACCGGATGTAAACTTCCTCAAATTAGAAGGTGTTGAGCTAAGCAAGGAAGCAAGAGCTCTTGGTTTTCCAGTTGAGCACAAACATCGGTTAGCTTGTCTCAGACAGGAATTGATAGACTCATTTGTTGAAGCCAGATATGTTCAATTTATCAAACACGCTGCTGTTCATTTGCAACAGCTCACATCGGCACGAAGATCGAACAAAGATAAAGAAACCGTTGCTAAAGAGGATAAGAAAGACGAGCCAGTTGTTCCAGCAATCGATAGCAACAAAGAAGATTCAGTGCAGTCTAGTATCGAGGCTGACGAAGCGAAGAAAATAGTCGAGAGCATAACAGATTCTATTACAGGTGGGCAAAAACAAGAGCTTGAAGAAGGAACTAAGGAAATTGTCAGACGGGCTGCTGCGGCTGTTGGCAGCTTACGTGATGCTGAATTTGACGTTAGGTTCAACCCTGATGTATACTCTCCAGGAGTTAAACACCCAGACGATGGTGGAGATGCACTCAAGAAACAAAGGCAATTGATCAGAGATGCTGCCGATTTCCTTCTCACTGTGCAACTGCCTACCTTCATTCGTGAATGTTTGGACCACACAGCTGCAGCGATGGATGGTAGCACCTTGGTCGAAGCACTGCATGGCAGAGGAATCAACATTCGATACCTTGGAAAACTGGCGGCTATGTTAGCTGCAGTTCCTCAGCTCAAATATCTCAACCGTATCGCTGTCTCTGAGCTCATTCTGCGTTCGGCAAAGCACATCTTTACTTCTTACATGCAGGGTACAGAGTTAATGTGTCTTTCCGCAGCTATTAGTCATTTTCTCAACTGTCTGCTATCATCTGCTCAATTAACACATCCACAGCAGAGCGTTGAGGAATTACAAAGCAAAACAGCTAAGCGACGCAATAAACGAAAGGGCAGAGCCAACGGGCCTCAACAATCTGAGGTTGAATGGGCATCATTGACCCCTAAATCCCTGTGGGCCCAGATTAAAGCTGACTTGAAGGCATATTATGACTGGGAAACTCCAGCTGCCGAGTCCTTAGATGCTACCATTGAGCATTATCATTTACAGAAGATTTCATTACTCAGAGGTTTCTGCATCAAAACCGGAATTCAAATTCTGCTTAGAGAATACAATTTCGAAAACAAAAATCGAGCTACATTCTTCGAGGAAGACATTCTCAATATTTTCCCCGTTGTAAAACACATCAACCCCAGGGCAAGCGATGCTTACAATTTTTACACAACAGGGCAGAGCAAAATTCAGCAAGGTTATTTGAAAGATGGGTATGAGTTGATTAGCGAGGCTCTTAACTTATTAAACAATGTGTATGGAGCGATGCATCCAGAGATAGCCCAGTGTTTGAGAATGCTGGCAAGACTAAATTATATAATGGGAGATCACGCCGAAGCTCTATCTACCCAACAGAAGGCTGTTCTTATGTCTGAACGAGTAAATGGTATCGATCACCCATATACTATCACAGAATACATTCATCTCGCGCTGTATTCATTCGCAAATGGTCAGGTTTCAGTATCCTTGCGACTTTTGTACAGAGCTCGTTATCTCGCTTTAATGGTATGTGGAGAAGATCACCCTGAAGTAGCTCTCCTCGACAGTAATATTTCTCTGATTTTGCATGCTGTGGGTGAATACGAATTGTCTTTACGATTCCTGGAACATGCCCTGGCTCTAAACCTACGTTATCACGGCCCACGTTCTCTAAAAGTTGCAGTTTCTTATCATTTGGTAGCTAGAACTCAATCTTGTATGGGTGATTTCCGAGCCGCTTTGAACAACGAAAAAGAAACCTATGCAATTTATAAACAGCAGCTTGGAGAGGAACACGAGAAGACAAAGGAGAGCAGCGACTGTTTAAGGCACTTGACGCAGCAGGCTGTTGTTTTACAGAAAAAAATGAACGAAATTTATACTGGTAAACCCGGTGTAAGCTTACCTCCCATACAAATCCAGCCCCCCAGCATGGGGTCGGTTTTAGATATGTTAAATGTGATTAACGGAATCTTATTTGTTCAAATAAGTCAACTAGATATTGAGAACTTTAAAGCAGAGATTGAAAAACGTCAAAAGGAGCAGACACCAGATGGTGAAGTGAAAATGCTGGAAATGAATGGTAAAAGTGATGAGAAGACTGTAAATAAAATCAGCGATAAAATAACGGAGATTGAAAATAGCGAGACAAAACAGGTAAATGGTACTGAATTTAAACCAGACCCTGTTGCAGCAGAGAGCTGAGCTTCTTGAAAAAGAAGTGAAGATCGAGTCTGTTTGACACTTCCAGTCTTTACATCCAAAACGATCATTTGAAGGAGATATCGCATCAGTAGAATTTTTAAGCATATAGTGCGGATAAGCTAGTAGATCTGGTTGAAAAAAATTGCGGTCACAATGCTGCAGCCATCTTATTATTTTGCATTGTGAAGAACATTGACCTGGAAAACTCGCCCAAACTCGCTCAACTACAAATGGAACTTGATGTTTTTGGTCCGAATGAGAAGCTACAGTAATTAATAAAGAAATATACAGATCTCGTGTAAATACATGTTATTGTCAATTTTAACGTTTGAGCTTTATATCACCGTATTAATATCCAGTTTCTACAAACCTAGCCACAGTCTGCAAATGTGTAAAGCGTTAGTGAGGTGTTTCACTGCTGAACGTAAATAGGGTCACTCCATTGAATCAAATTCGTTCATCTCAAAGAGTGAGTCATTTAGTTTGGTCAACGACAGGTACTTTTTAATTACGTATAATGACTGTAATTTATACGTAGATAGAAAAGTAGTTTTCGCGATTGCATATTTAAATTTACACCAGTTTCTAAACAAACTTTTAGTTCTCTGTAATTTTTCGATTTATAGATGAAGTATCGTAGTCAGTTATGAGCTTGTAGAAATTGCTTTACACAGAATCTAGTTGATAACCTTTGTTATGATAACTGATTGTGAGTAGTAATTTTTAATTTGTTCAATATCAAAGATAAAATGTCATATTTCGTGTAATGAACAGGCGGTATTTTTTAATGTAAGAATATTAGAAACAACGGTGCACATATTATGGTCATGAAAATCGCCAATAATCCTTGGTTTCATTATGGCACCTACAGACACCGTATTTGAAAGCTTGCAATAATAGAAATAAGCATTTTAAGACAAGCAAAAGATGAGAGTGATTAAAGTAGTGTAGTGAAAAACCCTAGCATGATGTTGTCATTGAATATAATTAAACATTACATGTAAATGTAACTGCGATACGTTAGATCAAATTTATAAAAATAGCGTACTCCGAATACCATTAATTAGGACATACATATTTAATCATAAGTGATGGTAGTCATGCAATTTTTGAGATTCTTTGCTACCACTTTTTTCTTCATATTATTTTTTCAGTTTGAGTTTTTTTTTTTTTTGTAGCTGAATTGGAATTGCATAAATCCCAAGATACTACTTATCGTGAGCTCTCCTGTCATGCAAAATACACCAGCAACTTTAGCAACAAACGCTATATCGCTCTTTACTTTTTCATATTTTTCTAGACTTATATTTGTATTTTTTTTTCGCGTTTTACGAATGCGAAATTCTTTTTCTCCGTCTAAGAAGTATTAAATTCAGGCAACTCTCAGCAAGGCTTCCAATTATCGAATCTAGATATACGTACATATTTCTTGAACATCACATGCATTTTTCAAGCTTGATCATTTGTCTCAGAAAAATTGTTATTTTCATCATCATGAAAATTAAGCAAATGAATGTACAAAGCAGTTTGGATGATTATCACTTTGATGTTTGAAGTGATGAGCACTAGGTGAACGAAAGATACCGAAGCGTTTATGTTTCCCGTAAAACTAATGCCAAAATGAGGAGAAGCTAACTTCACTCGTTAGTCTGTTTTTGTTAGATTTTAGTATAATATTATATCGCACTTGTTAGGAACATTGAACAATGAAAAACTGATAGTCGGTAAGGATAAACATAAAATACCTGATATATATTATCTGTTATGTAATTTGGTAAAATCATCACATGAATAAACCATTTTATATGAAAGATGTCCTCACGTAATCTCACAATCAGTCATTTTTGTGAATTAATTGCGTTCTTTCAAGAGCAAAGTCATTCTACCGGTGTATCACCATAAAAAAAGTATTTTATTTTTTTCGTCGTCGTCCTTATAATAACAGTCATAGTTTCTCCGTACAGGTAGTATTGTCACAATGTAACAAGTTATTAAGTAGTTTCTTTTTTTTTCTCACCCTCTGCCTTTTCTGGTCTTTCTTATCTGAGCTTCTTCCTTTCATAAATTCTCTCAGATTAAGCTTATTTATAAAGTATTGCCGTAAAGTTTCCAACGCATTTTTTCCACCAGAACCACTTTCAAATTCCATGGATATCTTCAGTCTCTGTTCCTTGTCATCAGTTTCAACTTCACCCGCAACCAAATTGCATAACAAAAATGATCCTGTGATCGATTGAACGCTTCCACCATTGATAGATATTGAACTCTCAGATTCCTTTTCACAAGATTCTTCGACTGATACATTCAACCGAGGCCTCTTTGATGGTGAATTCTGATTGGCCATCATTCGTCGCTTTCTACGCTCATGCGACCATGTGTCCTCATTTGCCATCAATTGACAGCCCCAACAATTGGATTTTTGCTCATTGATAGGTAACTCGTCGATCCGAATCTATTAATGTTATATCAATGTCAGAAACAATTTTGATAGGATAAATATTTACAAGATAACAATAATACAAAGCTTCGTCACCTTCAATTTCTGTATCCAAAATTTTAAAGCAGCAACCAATTCTTCAGCCTTTGTGATATCACTGTGTGCAGGAAATACTATTTCTGAAGGTGCTTTTTTTGCTTTATGTTTTAATTGAGTTCTAGCACCACTCGTCCTTATGACTGGCGCAGTTGTTAAATCTATTTGATCTTTGGGCAAAAAAGTCCATGCTAGGCCCCACCTAATAATAAGTTATCCATTAAACATTCGATGCAACACAAGTAAATGAGTACATTACAATTGACTGATACTGGATCTCACTTACCTTGTTGTACGTCCTTGGCAGAATTCAGTCCACGTACTGTTTTCCACGTGCAGTTTTTTTAGCTCATTTTGTAAGAATATCAAGCTACTCTTCTTTCCCAACATAGTTGTATATATTTTTATTCTGTCTTTCAGCTCAATGCTATCTTCAAGCATCTTGGAAACAAACTGGGTTTCTCCCCCATCAACTACTAGTTCCACTTTACTTCCAGATGGTGCATTGCGAGGTGGTAATCGCGTGCCCTTTAATTTACATGCCATAGTCTCTTCAGTATCAAAGAATGGTGGATTACACATGGTGAATGTGTAACAGACATTGTTCTCTGGTAAGACATCACGAAGTACCGTACCTTTGTCTACACGAATCACTGATGAAGACAAATAGTTTTATTCATTTAAAGAAGAAGCAATCTGTGGCTAGAAAAATTTAGAATTAAAGAGCATAGAAAATTATCCTCAACAACAATTATATCAAGCTTGTTGTGGACTCACCATTGATGAGCTTTTCAAAGTTGTTGCGTTTAATATTAAGTAGCGCAGATTCATGGCTGTCTGAATCAATCTCTGTACCAATCATCTTACAACGGTACATGTTAGCAAATAGTAGTGGATAAACACAAACTGCCCCTGTGCCTGAAAAAAAAAAATGAATGAATGAGTAAATAAGACAAATTAGAACACTCAAATGTAACTCTCCGCAGCTATATTTACCTATGTCAATGCCAGATATCAAAGACATATCTGCATAGCCAGCATGTTTAGCTAGATCCTCTATCCAGAGTACATAATTTAATCTGGAAGGTATAGCTGGCACTAATTTGTCAACTGGTATTTCTACATGCAAATTAAAATCATGTTTCAATAACGTTTTTGCTAATGCTCTCAAACTCTCCAGATTTTGAAAGTTGATCCGGACTTTTCCAGCAAGATCCTGAAAAACTATGAATTGTACAGATACAGATTCTAAATTGAATCAGATACTATAGTAATTAATGACTCGTTTTGGTACCGTTGTGATAAATTTTCGAAATTCAGGGTCCTGTATAGCTAGCTGCTTAAAGTTCGGCTCTTTTTTGTATATATTTCTCGGATGCATAAACTTTCGCAAGGACATTTTTGTTCCTCACCACGTGAAATTGCAGAGGTTATAATGAGTTGTCTCTCCAGTCGAATTTGCATGAAAATGTAC